>NC_044385.1:72507249-73120277 GCF_006542625.1 Nomascus leucogenys
CCTATGGGGGATCTACAAACTAAAGGAAGAGTTTAATTACACAGGGCATTTGAATTATACATCAAAGTGATATTAAGGAAAAAGTGAGGCTGATGTCTTGCTGTGGTATTCTTACATGATGTTGCTTATTAATTTTATGAGCCAAGAAGTTCTTTATGTAATTCATAGTAAATTTTAAGAAAACATTTTTACACATAGTATACAAAGACTGATATTGATGGAATCTAAATTATCTAGATAGAAATCTATGAGCATATGGTTTACTTTGGGGAAGATAATGGTGCATCTAAAATTACAAAACAAAACAGCACCCACTTTGGCAAACAGAACTAACTGAGTTTGGGTAGATGAAGGCTATGGGGAATCCCTGCCAGAGGATGTGTACACTTAAGCCCTTAGGGTAACTCAATATTATCATAAGATAAAATACCTCTGAACTTTCATTCTAAGTGATAACACATTTAAATTTTATGTTTTGTTTTGTTTTGTTTATTTAGGTCTCACCAAAACTGAAAAAATAGAATCAGAGATACACGTTGTACGTGGTGAAGGTTTTAAGACTGTTGCAGCAACACGATATGAAACAATAACAGCCATGACCAACCTGGCCATAGTAAACTGTCAAGTATATGGAAGAAATGCACTTAATCTGAAGGTATGCTAGATCTGTTTAATGACAGTGTCCTCCTGTATTATCAATTATTTTTGCTTTAGATTTCCCAATATAGATTAGTTTCCATCGTATTGAGGGGAATTTTCCTATTACAATAGAGATTTCTTAGGAACACATTCAAATTGCATCTCTAAACCTATATTCCTAGTTTGTCTTCGGTTTAAAAAGACTCTGAAGTTCAAGTCAATCACAGTGCTTTTTGTATTACTTAGCATAAGAGAATTTGAATTCAGATTTATTGTATTTTTAAGTTATTAGCAATCTTTGGCTCTGTGACAAATCTAGTACTAGGATGGCTTTTCACTGAGCACAAGCTCAATATCATGAATAGCAATAATATTAGTTATCATTTGTTAAATATCCACTATGTGCCAAGCACACATTACTCCTAAAACACAATTATGTAAAGTAAGTATTATAATCTTTATCCTACAGATAAGAACACTGAGGCTTAATGAAAGTAACTTGTATAAGATCACACAGCAAGCAAGTTGTAGAGCTTGGGTTTGAACCCAGAACTTTTTGGCCTCAAAATCTATGCTTTTTTATTTTAAGTTTTATTTTGAAATAAGTTCTAACTCATAGAAAAGTTGTAAAAATAGGAAAAGCTACAGAGAGTTTATTTGAAAAATTAGGGCATTAAAATAATATTCATATATACTGGGAAATTTGGAAAGCCAAATGCATGGCTGGGGCTAGACACATTCTTAGAAAAGACCTGAGAAGACCCTAAGCTTTTACATCTGGCTGACCGCTAAATGCAGTACAAACAGGAAGTAAAGGCTAAGGTGGTTGTAAATGGTCTGGCTAAGCATTGAAGGAGTGCCTTAGCACAGAGTTGATCTGAAAAGATGAAGTTCTCTCTCTCTCCTCCTCTGTCTGTCTTCTGTTGTGTAAGGAAATCTCTGTCAAAACAGTAACTGAACATAAGTTAAAGGAGCAGAGATTTTAAAGAAAATATATGACGAAGAATACAAACTTCACAAAAAAAGTTTAGAAAATTATTAAACAACCCAATAGCTATAGCTCATACCAAGCCTACAGAAATTCTGGAGCTGAAAAATACAATAACTGAAATGAAAACCTCATTGGAAGATTTCAATAGTAGATTTGATCAGGCAGAATGAAAATAGAAATAGAAACCAAAACAACAAACAAACCCCGAAGAGAGGGAAAAATGTGATTTCCAGAGTTAACACATTATAATGATTAAGATGTCCAGTTCCAGTTTTTAACAAAAATTATGGAATATGCAAAAAATATGGCTTGTTCACAGAAGAAACTAACAGAAGCTCTATTTTTTCATATCACATTGGTAATGTGCCAATGTCATAAAAAGGCTTGAGGGAGGCATATTTTATTCATGAGCATAAAAAGCCAATCATCATGCTTATGAACTACTAAAGGATTAGAAACTACTTCTGAGGAAGCACAGACATTGGACTTACTGGAAAAAGGACTTTAAATAAGCTGTCTTAAATATGTTCAAACTGCTAAATGAAACTATGGACAGAGAGCTAAAGAGAATAATGTGTGAACAGAGATTTCAATAAGGAGAATAATGTGTGAACAGAGATTTCAATAAAGAGATGGAAATGACAAAAGAAAAAACAAAACAAAACAATTCTGGAGCTGAAAACTACATTACCAAACTGAAAAATTCTCTAGAAAGTTTCAATACTAGAAATATTGATTAGGCAGAATAAAGAATTACAGAACTAGTAATTAGGTCAATTGAAATGATCAAGTATGAAGAACAGAAAGAAAAAAATAAAGAAAAATGAACAGAACCTAAGGGACCTCTGGAACATCATCAAGTATACTAACATACATTTAATGGGATCTCTGGAAAAAAGGAGAGAGAGAGGAAAGGGCAGAAAAAATATTTGAAGAAATATGGCCAAAATATTCCAAATTTGATTAAAAGCACAAATCTATACATCCAGGAAGCTCAATCAACTCCAAGAAGGATAATTGCCAAGAGATCCACAATGAGACGTATAATCTAATTGTCAAAAGCCAAAATCAAAGAAAGAATCTTGACAGCAGCAATCAAGAAGTGTTTTGTCATGTACAAGGGCTGTACAATGAAATTCACAGCCAGTTTGTTGCCAGAAACTATGGAGGCAAGAAAGGAATGGGATGACATCTTTATAGTGCTGAAAGAAAAGCAATCTGTCAACCAAAAGTCTATACCCAGAAAATCTATCCTTCAAAAACAAAGGAGTAATTAAGACATTCCCCAATAAGTAAAAGCTGAGGGCATTTGTTGCCAGTACACCTGCCCTATAAGAAATGCTAGAGAGTTGTTTAGGCTACAGTGAGAGAACATTAGACAGCAACTCGAAGTCTTAAGAAGAAATAAAGAACTCTGATGAAGGTAACTACATAGGTAAATATAAAAGTCAATATTATTTTGGTTATCAGTGTGTATTACTTTTTCTTCCTTATATCACTTAAAAGACAAATGTGTAAACATAATTATAAATGTATATTAATGAACACACAATATATAAAGATTTAATTTGTGACAAAACAGAAGGGAGATGAAGCTGTATAGGAACAGAGATTTTGTGTGCCATTGGAGTTAATTTGGTGTCAATCCAAACTAGATTGTTGTAAATTTAGGATGCCAAGTGCAATCCCATAGTAACTACTACTGAAAAACCATATTAAAACATACACAAAAGGAAGTGAGGAGGGAATTAATGTGGCACACTACAGAAAATTAATTAAATACAAAGAAGGCTGTAACGAAGGGAAGGAACAAAACCAACAATGACAAAACATTCTGGAAAGGGCAAAAACGTAAAGGCAGTAAAAGTATCTGTGGTTTTCAGGGTTGTGGCAGAAGGGAAGAAAGGATGAATAAGAGAAGCATGGGTGATTATTAGGGCAGTGATTCTGTATGATACTGTAATGGTGAATCTATTTCCTTATGCATTTTGAAAACCCATAGAATATATAACACAAGGTGTGAACTATAATGTAAACTATGGACTTGGGTTGATTATGATGTGCCAATGTTGGTTCATTGATTGTACAAATATACCAACATGGTGTACAAGATGTTAATGTTGGGGGAAGGCTATAGGTACACGTGGCAAAGGGGTATGTGGAGAAGAAAAATCTCAAATTAAGAACTTAACTTTACACCTTAAAGAACTTGAAGAAAGAGAGCAAACTAAACCCAAAGCTAACAGAAGGAAGAAAACAATAATGATAAGAGCAGAGATAAATGAAATAGAGAATAGAAAAACAGTAGAGAAAATTAATGAAAACAAAGGTAGGTTATTTGTAAAGATCAACAAAATAAACAAATCCTTAGCTAGACTAAGTAAAAAAGAGAGAGAGAATGTACAAATAACTAACACTAGTCATGAAAATTGAAATAAAGGGGATTGTAAGAGAATACTATAAATAATTGTACCCCAGTGAATTATATAACTTAGATTAAATGGAAACATTTCTAGAAAAACACAAATTACCAAAACAGACTCAAGAACAAATAAAAATCCGAGGAGACATTTAACAAGTAATAAGATTAAATCCGTAACAAAAAACTTCCAAACAAAGTAAAATCCAGGACCAGATGGACCTAATTTCAGGCAACCCTAATTTCAGACAAATCAGGCTTTAAACCAACAAAGATCAAAAAAGACAAAGAAAGGCATTGCATAATGTTAAAGGGCTCAATTCAACAATAAGACGTAACTATCCTAAATATATATGCACCCAATACAGGAGCAGCCGGATTCATAAAGCACATTATTAGATTCCTACAAAAAGACTGAGACTCCCTCACAACGAATAGTGGGAGACATCAACACTCCACTGACAGCATTATACAGATCATCAAGGCAGAAAATTAACAAAGATATTCAACATTGGACAAAGATGGATCTGGACCTTTACAGAACTCTACTCCTAAAACAACAGAATTCTTCCCATTTCCACATGACACATACTCTAAAATCAACCATGTAATCGAACACAAAACAAGTCTCAGCAAATGCAAAATAATTGTATTAGTACATTGTCATACTACTATGAAGAAACACCTGAGACTGGGTAATTTATAAAGAAAAAGAGGTTTAATGGACTAACAGTTCCACATGGCTGGGGAGGTCTCACAATCATGGCAGAAGGCAAAGGAGAAGCAAAGACACGTCTTACATGACGGCAAGCAAGCATGTGCAGGGGAACTGCCCTTTATAAAACCATCAGCTCTCATGTGACTTATTCACTTACAGCACGAGAAAAACTCACCCCTATGGTTCATTTGCTTCTCACCAGATCCCTCCCATGACACATGGGGATTATAGGAGCTACAATTCAAGATGATATGTGGGTGGGGACACATCCAAGCCATATCAATAACCAAAATTATACCAAACACAATCTTGGACCACAGTACAATAAAAATAGAAGTCAAGACTTTTAAAATCACTCATACCATGCAATTACATGAAAATTAAATGACATGCTCCTGAATGACTCTTGGGTAAATCTGAAATTAAGGCAGAAAAGAAGTACTTTGAAATTAATGAGAATAAAAATACAACATATTAGAATCTCTGGTACACATCTAAGGCAATGTTAAGCAGGAAATTCACAGCACTAAATGTCCACATCAAAAAGTTAGAAAGATGTTAAATTAGTAACCTAACATCAAAACCAAAAGAATTAGAGAAGGAAGAGTAAACCCACCCCAAAGCTAGCAGAAGACAAGAAATAACCAAAATCAGAGCTGAACTAAAGAAAATGAGACACAAAAAAGAATTCAAAAGATCAGCAGATCCAGGAGTTGATTTTTTGAAAAAGGTAATTAGTAATATAGGCCACTAGCTAGATTAATGAAGAAGAAGAAAAAGAAAATCCAAATAAACACAATTAGAAATGACAAAGGGGAAGTTACTCCTGACCCCACGATAATAAAAATAACCATCAGAAACTACTACAGACACCTCTATGCACACAAAGTAGAAAACCTAGAAGAGATGGATAAATTCCCAGACACATACATCCTCCCAAGACTGAACCAGGAAGAAATTGATTCCCTGAACAGACCAATAATGAGCTCCAAAACTGAATCAGTAATAAATAGCCCATCAACCAAAAAAAGCCCAGTGCCACACAGATTCACAGCTGAATTCTACCAGATGTACAAAGAAGAGCTTGTACTATTTCTGCTGAAACTATTCCAAAAAAATTGAGGAGGAGGGGCTCCTCCCTAACTGATTCAATGATGCCAGCATCATCCTGATACCAAAACCTGGCAGAGACATAACAACAACAACAATAACAAAACTTCAAGCCAATATTCTTAATGAACACTGATGCAAAAATCTTCAACAAAATACTGGCAAACTCAATCCAGCAGCACATCAAAAAGCTTATCTACCATGATCAAGTAGGCTTTATCCCTGGGATGCAAGATTGGTTCAACATATGCAAATCAATAAATGTGATTCATCACACAAACAACTAAAAACAAAAACTATATGATTATCTCAATTGATGCAGAAAAGGCTTTTAATAAAAGTCAACATCACTACATGTTAAACACTCTCCATAAACTAGGTATTGAAGGAACATACCTCAAAATAGTAAGAGCCACCTATGACAGACCCACAGCCAACATCATATTGGATGGGCAAAAGTTGGAAGCATTCCCCTTAAAAACTGGAACAAGTCAAGGATACCCTCTCTTTTTTTTTTTTTTTTTTTTTTTTGTTTTTTGTTTTTTGAGATTGAGTCTCTCTCTGTTGCCCAGGCTGGAGTACAGTGGCGTGATCTTGGCTCACTGCAAGCTCCGCCTCCTGGGTTCATGCCATTCTCCTGCCTCAGCCTCTGGAGTAGCTGGAACTACAGGTGCCCTCCATGACGCCTGGCTAATTTTTTTGTATTTTTAGTAGAGACAGGGTTTCACCATGTTAGCCAGGATGGTCTCGATCTCCTGACCTCGTGATCCACCCGCCTCGGGCTCTCAAAGTGCTGGGATTACAGGCGTGAGCCACCACACCTGGCAGAGGATGCCATCTCTCAACACAACTATTCAACAAAGTATTGGAAATCCTGGCCAGGGTAATCAGGCAAGAGAAAGAAAGAAAGAACATCCAAATAGGAAGAGAGGAAGCTAAACTATCCCTATCTGCAAATGGCATGATCCCATATCTAGAAAACCTCGTAGTCTCAGCCCAAAAGCTCCTTAAGCTGATAAACAACTTCAGCAAAGTCTCAGGCTACAAAATCAATGTGCTAAAATCACAGACATTCTTATACACCAACAACAGTCAAACTAAGAGCCAAATCAGGAACACAGTCTCATTCACAATTGCCACATAAAGAATAAGATTTTTAGGAATACAGGTAACCAAGGATGTGAACGATCTCTACAAGGAAAACTATGAAACGCAAAGTTCAAAGGAATCAGAGATGACACAAGCAAATGGAAAAACATTCCATGCTCATGGATAGGAAGAATCAGTATTATTAAAATGGCCATACTGATGAAAGCAATTTATAGATTGAATGGTATTCCTATTAAACTACCAGTGACATTCTTCACAGAACTAGAAAAAACTATTATAAAATTCATATGGAACCAAAAAAGAGCCTGAATAGCCAAGGCAAACCTAAGCAAAAAGAGAAAAGCTAGAGGCATCATGCTACCTGCCTTCGAACTATACTACAGGGCTACAGCATGGTGCTGGTACATAAACAAACACATAGACCAATGGAACTGAATAGAGAACCCAGAAATAAGGCTGCATACCTACAACTATCTGATCTTTGACAAACCTGACAAAAACAAGCAATGGGGAAAGGATTCCCTATTCAATAAATGGTGCTGGGATAACTGGCTAGCCACATGCAGAAGATTGAAACTGGACCCCTTCCATACACCATATACAAAAATTAACTCAAGATATATTAAAGACTTTAATGTAAAATGCAAAACTATAAAAACCGTGGAAGACAACCTAGGCAATACTATTTAGGGCATAGGAATGAGCAAAGATTTAATGATAAAGACACCAAAGCAATTGCAACAAAAGCAAAAATTGACAGATGGGGGTCTAATTAAACTAAAGAGCATCTGCATTACAAAGAAAACTGTCAATAAAGTGAACAGACAACCTACAGAATGGGAGAAAATTTTTGCAAACTATGCATCTGACAAAGGCCTAATATCCAGCATTTATAAGGAACTTAAACAAATTTACAAGAGAAAAACAACCCCATTAAAAAGTGGGCAAAGGCCATGAACAGACACTCCAAAAGAAGACATACATGTGGCCAACAATCATGAAAAAAGCTCAACATCACTGATCATTAGAGAAATGCAAATCAAAATCACAATAAGATACCATCTCACATCAGGTAGGATAGCTATTACTAAAAAGAAAAAAATAACAGATGCTTTGAGGTTGTGAAGAAAAAGGAACATTTATACACTCTTGGTGGGAGTGTAAATTAGTTCAACCATTGTGGAAGACAATGTGACAATTCCTCTAAAACCTAAAAACAAATACCATTTGACCCAGCATCCCATTACTGGGTATATACCCAAACCAATATAAATTATTCTATTATAGAGATATATGTGTATGTTTATTGCAGCACTATTTGTGATAACAAAGTCATGGAATCAACCTAAATGCACGTCAATGATAGACTGGATAAAGAAAATGTGGTACATATACACCATAGAATACTATGCTGCCATTAAAAAGAACAAGAGCTTGTCTTTTGTGGGAACATGGATGGAACTGGAGGCCATTATACTCAGCAATCTAATTCAGGGACAGAAAACCAAATATTGCATGTTCTCACTTATAAGTGGGAGCTAAATGATAAGAACACATGGACACATAGAGGGGAACAACACGCACCAGATCCTATTGGAAAGTGGAGGGTGGGAAGAGGGAGAGGGTTAGGAAAAATAACTAATGGGTACTAGGCTTAATACTTGGGTGATGAAATAATCTGTACAAGAAACCCTCATGACGTAAGTTTTCCTATATAATAAACCTGCATGTGTATCCCTGAACTTAAAATAAAAGCTAAATTTAAAAAAAGACCTAGAAAACATATTTAAGGAAATAATGGCTGAAATTTCCCCAAATCTGGAGATAACCAGCAGCACCAAAGTACAGGAAATTCAAAGGTCACCAATTAGATTAAATGCAGGAGGAATTTCCCAAGGTACATCATAATCAAATTAGCAAAAATCAAAGAGAAAGAATATTTGAAGCACAGAGAATAAAGAAACATATGACATTCAACAGAGCTCCAGTACAGCTTTCAGCAGATTATTCAGCAGAAACCCTGCAGGCTAGGAGAGAGTGTTGAAGGGAAAAAAAAAAAAAAAAAACTCTCAACTGAGACTACTATACCCATTAAAGTGTCTCTTCAAACACAAAGGAGAGATAAAGACTTTCCCAGAATAACAAAAGTTGAAGGAATTCATAAACACCAAACCTGTCCAAAAAAATGCTACAGGGAGTCCTTCCATCTGGAAGAAATGGACCGTAAGGTGTAACAAGAAAACATTTCAAAATATAAAACCCACTGCTGAAAGTAAGAAAATTGAAAACTTGACAAATTCAGAATATATTAATACTGCAATTGTGGTAAGTAAACCACTTACATCTTAAATATGAAGACTAAAAGACAAAACTATTAAAACAACAATTACAACAACTGGTTTAAGAGATAGGCAATATGGAAGGACGTAAACTGAAACATCAAGAAGTCAAAATATGTAGAAGGTGCTATTAAAGTGTGGAGTTTGTTTTTGATACTTTTCCTTGTGAGCAAACTTAAGTTGTCATCAGTCTAAAATTACCTATTATAACATGTTTTTTGTAAGCCTCATGGTAACCACAAAGCATAAACCTGTAATAGCACAGAATCAAAACATATTACTAGAGAAAATTACTTAAACACAAAGTCAGGTACTAAGAGAGGTAAAAAGGGAGAAAGGATTCACACAATAAGCAGAAAACGAATAACAAAATGACAATAGGAAACCCTTACCTATCAATAAAAACCTTGAATATAAGTAAATAAATACATGATATAAGCCCTAGCTATATGCTGTCTATAAGAAACTCACTTTCTCTATAAAGACACAGGCTGAAAATGAAGGGATGGACAAAGATATTCCACATAAATTGAAACCAAAAAAGAGCAGGAGCAGCTATACTTATATCAGATAAAGTAAACTTTAAGTCAAGAATGGTAAGACAAGGGGGGCCATCGTGTAAAAACCAAGAGGACAAGGCTGGTCTTGAACTCAGGTGATCCGCCCACCTCGGCTTCCCAAAGTGCTGGGATAACAGGCGTGAGCCACTGCACCCAGCCCTTGGTTATAAGCTTTAAAGAATTTGTTTGCTATTTTGCACATTTCTGCCTTAAGACTGTGTTTCTAGCAACTATTTAAACTTATGAACTCTTCACTGATAAAGAATAAATCTTATATCACTAAAAGATGAATATGCAGTAAGATGTTTTTAGAAAAAGAAAAGCTGAATTCATTTTTCTCAAGTTTATCTCTACTACAAGAAATGTTGGAAAAAAGCCTGAGGAGTAAAAAAAAAAAAATTATACCAAATAGAAACCTAGTTAATTAAGAAATGATGAATAGCACCGTAAGTGGTAAATACATCAGTGAATATAAATGACCTTTTAAAACAATCTTGAAATCTCTTTAAAAGAATACTGATTATTTAAAATAAATACATTAACCATATATTGTGGGTGTTATAGCTAATATAAAAGTAAAATATTTGACAACAGGAGTACAAAAGGTTGGAAGGGGCTAAATGTATGTATTTATTGTAAGGTTATTTTTTTTTTCTTACCCTTTTCTATGGTGCTGATACTGTAAGGTTCTTTAATCATGAAGTAGTAGAATATTTTTTGAAGGGTGGTTGTGTTAAGGCACATATTGTGATCCTTAAAGAAGTCACTTTTTTTAACAACACTAAAGAGAATAACAAGAAAGTCATTTTTTAAAAATGATGTTTGAACAAATCGTCTGTTCACAGTAAAGAAGGCAAGAAAAGAATAGAGGAATAAGGCTGAGTGCTGTGGCTCATGCCTGTAATCTCAGTGCTTTGGCAGGTCAAGGCAGGAGGATTCCTTGGTGCCAGGTGTTTGAGGACAGCCTAGGCAACATGACAAGACCCTGTCTCTACAGATTTTCTATTTAGAAATTAGCCAGGAATAGTGACATGTACCTGTAGTTCTAGCTACTCAGGAGGCTGAGGAAGATCACAAGAGCCCAGGAATTTGAGATTTTAGTGAGCTATGATTTTGCCACGGGACTCCAGGCAGGGTGACAGAGTGAGACCTTGTCTCTAAAAAAAAGGGGAATATAGAATAGAAGAATAGAAACAGATCAGACAAACAGAAAACAAGTACCAAAATGGTAAACTTTAGCCTAAACACATTAGTAATTTTGTTAAATGTAAATGGGTTAAACATCACAATAAAAAAATAGAGATTGTCAAACTGACTAATGAAGTACTACTCAATTATTTGCTATTTACAGGAAGTGTACTTAAATAAAGACACTGGTGGTTAAAAAGTAAAACTGGAAAAAGATAACAGTAGGCATTATAAAGCTCTTACAGCTGTATTAGCTGACTAAGTAGAAAATAATACTAAAGAAAAAGAATATTACCAAGTATAAAGAGAAGTTTGAAAATTTTTGAAGGATCAATTCATCAAGAAGACAGAACAATCTAAATGTGTATTGATGTAATTAGAATGCCTCAAAATTCATAAACCAAAATTTGACAGAACTAAAGTGAGAAGTAGAACAATTCACCATCATAACTAGAGATTAGACCTTACATATCTTGATCAAGAATTGATATGTGTAGTCAAAAACAATTCAATAAAGATATAGAAGATATGAAATAACTCCAGCGACTAACTTGACCTAATTAACATTTATAGAATGATACATCCAACAACTGCAGAATAAACATTACTTTTCAGGTACACATAGAACAATTTCAAGATAGAACATCTGTTGGGCCATAAAACATGTCTCAGGAAATTTTAAAAGATTGAAATATTGTAGTTCTCGTACCACAACAGAAATAAAATAGAAATCAGTTACAGTAAGATATCTAGAAAAGTACCAAATATTTGTGCTAAATATTAATTTAAATATTAAAAAGCGCTAAGTGTTTGGAAATCAAACAACACACTAATTAAAAATAGGTCAAGAAAGAAAACACCAAGGAAATCGGAAATATTTTGAACTGAATGACAATGAAGACAGTACAGAAATTGGCATATTTAACAAGAAGTTTCAGGTAGATGCTAGATTAACAGATAGAAATCAGAGAAATAGAGGCAGAGATATAAAAAGGGAGTAAAGAAAATAAATATAAAATAGATTCAATTATATTTCAGCACATAGCAATGTTTGCTTGTTATTGATTGAAATAATTCTGTCACGCATATAATACTACGCTTACCACATACATAAATACTTAGTCTGATGTGGTTTGGATCTGTGTCATCACCAAGTCTCATGTCAAATGGTAATCTCCAGTGTTGAAGGTAGGGCCTAGTGGGAGGTGATTGGATCATGGGGGTGGATTTCCCCCTTGATGCTGTTCTCCTGATAACAAGTGAGTTCTCATGAGATCTGTTAAAGTGTGTGGCACCTCCCCCATCTTCCTGCTGCTCTGGCCATCTAAGACCGCTTCCCCCTTCACCTTCTGCTATGATTGTAAGTTTCCTGAGGCCTCCCCAGAAGCCGAGCAGATGCTGCCATGCTTTCTCTACAGCCTGGACAACCATGAGCCAATTAAATCTCTTTTCTTTATAAATTACCCAGTGTCAGATATTTCTTTATAGTAGTGTGAGAACAGCCTAATACATAGTATTTCTACTTTGCTTCTATCTTTTACATACCAAAGAAATTATTATCACGACAGACTAAAAAAAAATGAATGGATGACGAGTATAGGCTTGTTAGTATATTGTGTAAAACATTCTCATTCAAATTATGTGCTGATTTTGTTTTACTCTTGTATAAACTATTTTGTGCCTTGTTAATGATTAACACCTTATCTCTTGTCACTTTCTTTTAGGGCTTTTTTATCTTGAATTGTCCAGACTTAACACCGTTGGCTTTCCAACTGATATATCTTAATTTATCATTTAATGATCTTCATTACTTTCCCACAGAAGTGAGTCCATTTTTATTGTTATGTACTGATATAACTTATTGTGAATAATAATTATAATAAAAATAGACATCTTTTAGTACCTTGAAGTTACTATAAAGTACTGTAAATGTATTTTGGATTGCATCTTTTGAATGGCTTATTTTCAGAAGCACAAAATGTACAGTACATCTTTCTTAGGAAATCCCATGATGTAATCCTCAAAGACTATGTTGTAGTGAAGCTCTCAAATGTGTTCTCATAATTCTATAATGTATATTAAATATTTATTCTTCTAACTCTGAATATAATCTAAAATAAATCTTATTTATGTGCTAATCAGAAGCTTTAAAAACAAAGTAAACATGCAGTTTTGTAACAAGTTTTAATTACCAAAGGATAAAATTTAATATTCTGCTTAATAAAATGTATGAAGAATAATCAGATATGGGATGAGCTAATTTAATGTCATTTTAAGTGAATGAACCATTATGAGTAATTAGGACAAATTGTGTTTTTAGTGTTTTTAGTCATTGCTTCATTGATTACTGGGTAATTGGTGGTTTTGTGAATTGATTTCCAGAGTATTGTCTTTTAGCGAGTTGATTTTTGGCAAATGTACTTTCTTCCTATTTCAATCATATAGTATTGAAAACATAAATTTTCCAGACTTTCTCTATAATATAATGTTTTTATTTTCAATTAGAGAAGTTATTTCTTTTCTAATACATAACACCAGTTTTATTAATTTGACCAGGAGAAATTGACAAGAATTCCCAAGGAATATAGAGATCTGAGTTCTTCACACTAATTTAACCTTTCTTCTAAGTAGATACAGATAATATTTGTGTATCTGCCAAAGAAAACTCTATCTACTAAAAAATAAATGTATGAAGACAAGAGAGCTAGTCACATGTAAGATATAAAGTGCTTATTATTAAAGTGACAGAGATCAACTTGTCATTAAAATGCAGGTCTGTGTTATATAGCAATAGATAAAATATTCCAATGAAGATGGTAATATCTAGGCTTAGAGGGGCTGTTTTGGGGACAGGCTAATGAGGCCCAGTTGTTAGCATGGCATAAAGGCAATGAATAGAAGGCTGGGGACTGAGGTAAGTGGGGTGATTCAAATTATTACTGGTTTCATGGAAAATTCAAGATGGTTGAATCAGGCAGATTGCAGTGTCCACTAAAATAGGATGGGAGAAGGTAGAAGCAGAAATGTTAAATAAAGAAGATTAATATAGCAAACTCTATATACATATACTCTGTCTTCTCTAAGATTCTTAAACAGTCATAAAATCAAATATAGTAATAAGTATAATAATGTATTGTTAGGTCTGTAACATATATGGATATGATATATATAGAAATTATAGACAAAAAAGGAAGAAGGAATTGAATATGTATGAAGAACATTTTCATATCTCACTGGAATTAAGTTAGTAAAAATCTGAAGTAAATTCCGATAAGGTGTATGTTATAACCTCTAAACAATCACCAAGAAAATAACTCAAGAGAACATACTGAAAACATTTATTGAAGTCATAAAATGTTACACTAGAACATATTCACTTGATGCAAAAGAAGGCAGTAGAGGAGGAATTAAAAGAACATAAAACATAAAGAAAGCTAAAAGTGAAATGACAGATGTAAATCCAATCATGTCAATAATAACATTAAATATGAATATATCAAACAATCCAATCAAAAGATACAGATAGTCAGACTGTACAAAATTATACAAGTTCTTATACAGATTCAATGATATGCTGTCTGCAGGAAACACACTTAAGATTAAAAGAAACACACTTAAGATTGAAGGGGCTGAAGCCAAAAGCATGAGAAAATACATATCACGCACACAGCAACAATAGAAATGCTGGAGAGACTATGCTAATATCAGACAAAATATATTTTAACGCAAAAAAAGTTACTAGAGATAAAAAGGGACATTTGTCAATTTATCAGATAATAGAACATTATAAACAAATGTTTATTTAGTAACAGAGCCCCAAAGTATATGATACAAAAACCAAAAGAATTGGAGGAATAGAAAATGCAACTATAATAATTGGACACTTCAATAACCCACTGTCAATAATGAATAGAAAAATTAGGCAGAAGAACAAGAGGGAAACAGAAGAATTGAACAACACTATAAACCAATTAGACCTAATAAATCTGTATGGAATGTATTAGGGTCTAACTCAAACCAACAGCAGCAGAATACACAATACTCGAGTTCATATAGAACATTTTCCAGGATAAATCATATGTTACGCTACAAAATCAGTCTCAATAAATTTAAAAGGATTGAAAAATTACAAAAGTCTATTTTTGGCTGCAATGGAATTAAATTATAAATCAAAAACTGAAAGAAATTTGGAAATTCACAAATATATGGAAATTAAGCAACATACTCCTAAATAACCAGTGGGTCAAAGAATAAGTTGTAAGTGAAATTAGAAAATATTTTTAGATAAATGAAAATGAAAACACAACATACCAAAATTTCTGAGATGCATTATAGAGTACTCAGAGGGAAATTTATAGTGTAAATGTAAATCTTTTAAGAAAGAAGAAATATCTCAAACTGACTTTTCATGTAAAGCCACTAGAAAAAAAGAGCAAACTAAACCTAAACAAAGAATAAGCAAGGAGATGGTAAATATTAGTACAGAAATTAGTGAAATAGAAGCTAGAAAAACAGAGAAAATTTAAAAACTGAAGTTATTGCTTTTAAAAAATCAACAAAATTGACAAACCTTATGCAGACTCACAAGAGAAATAGACAGAAGACTTATGTTACTAAAGACAAGGATGAAAGAAGAAACATCACTACTGACCTTACAGAAATTAAAAAGATTTAAAGAAAATACTATAAATAACTGTGTACCAACCAATTAAATAACTTAGGTGAATTGAACACATTCCTACAAAGACACAAGAAGGGACTTTAGAAAATATGAATGGCTCCATGATCCTAAAAATTATATAGAAATGCAAAGGATTACAAAGAGCCAAAATAATTTTGAAAAGAAAGGCAAACTTGGAGGACTGATGCTTCCTAATTACAAGAATGAACTTGCTCTACTCCACCAATTTTGGACCTTTATGATGATAACAAGGTTGAATTTAATGTTAAAGAGAACTAATATAAGACCTTATTAATATTCACCAGAGAGAAATATACTAATCAAGTAAAGATCATATTTATTTATTTGTTTTTCTTTTGAAAATTTGTATAAATTTAAGAGGAAGATAATAGATTTAAATGGTTTATTCTATTTTTTAAATTTCACATGAAAAATCAGTGTACATGACATTACTGTGATGTCAGAAATAATCTGGCTATGATATCTAACACTTCTCTGATCACTAAGGTTAATTCCACCTATCTTCCTGGTTCTGCAGATACCTCCTTCCTCCCTCATTATTCCGTGATTTCCTCGTATGAAACCGTGAGCTTGATCAGAAAGGGTGACTTTCACACTTAGAAAAGGACCATTCTTGAGTCAAGGGTGTATGAGTACAGTGGTTGCACTATTTCACCATATCATACCTATTAATGCTGGTCACTTGTTTTGAAGGTTGACCGAGGGTGTTTACAGAGTTACATGATATAGCCAGTTAATGTTGCTATAATGATTCTACATTAGTTCACAGAGTTTATAAAAGGTAACAAATAATGATTTGCATACTTTATTATTCCGCTCATGTTTGTTTCTCTTTTCTGTTCCCCAGATATTATGTCTTAAAAATTTACAAATACTGAAATTGAGAAATAATCCTATCAAAGAAATTCCTTCTGAAATTCAACAACTTGAGTTCCTTAGGATTTTCACCATTGCTTTTAATTTAATTACTGTTCTTCCAATTGGGTAAGGTTGATGGTCTGAGATTATAAACACAGAAAATAATTCATACTTTTGAAAAAGATCAATTTCCCCTTTGAAAGCAGCTAGCAGCTTTTTGGCCATTTAGTAATTCGTATTCTATTCTAATTAGGTAATACGCTTCTTCTTATGGTGTTAAAAACAATCCTACCAGCTACATACAGAGCAATTAATATGGGTCTAGTGACTATACATCTAGAAACACATTATCTGAGTATGGGTTAAATTAACAGGAATTATCTAAAGCAGTTCAGGTGAGAGCCTTGCACCTGTCTCTTGACAGCCTTTTTGGATATGGAAAGAGCACTGAATTTGGGATGAGGAAATCTAGACCTTTGACTTTAAAGTTGATGATAATTATATATTTGATCTGGAGAAAGTAATTTAACCATTCTTGGCCTCAATTTCCTTATCTATAAACTAAGGAGATTGGCTTATATGATATCTAAGACCCTTTCAACTCCATAAGAATGCTGATATTTGGACATAAAAGAGATGGGTTTCTTCCCACGTATGGACTAGTAATTATTTAACTCCTAATGAAAATTTTAAACCAAAACCTTAACCAAATGTCAAAACAAGATACTTATTCCAATCAGAGTTTAACAAATTGAATCTCTAAGTGCAAAGAGAAAGGGACTCATAAATAGTTGAATAATACTTTGCAAAGTAAGAGTCTTATCTGTAGTAATTAAGGAAGTGCATCCAGATTCATTTATAAAGGTGTTCATTCAGTATTGTTTGTAATTAATGATCTAACAAATTGTACATTCATAAACATTCAGTTATTTAAAAGAATAAGAAATTATATTTAAAAATTATACCATTTCTGTATAAAATACATATACATATCACACATTACACATTACATATATAAAAAGAAAGAGTAAATACTAAAGAAGTAAGAATGTTACATATGGGTATTTTATTTCTGTTTGACTCATCTGGATTTTTCCACAGTACATAAACTGTATTTTCCCTGCCCTGACACTATCTGCCATTTCTCTAAGGAAATCCTGTTTCTTTTTATTAGAAAATAGTGTTTAAAAGCCAAGATCTTGGTGTTGGGTATCCTCATCACCATTAGGATATCATTCCTTCTAAACGCTCTCATTGGAAAGAGCAAAGTAATATATGTATGTATACTAACCCATGTGTACACACATATCTGTAATTGTTTATATAGATATAAACACATATACAATTATATATATACAGACACAGAACGATATACGTATAAATATGTATGTATATATACAGCACCTAAACATTAATTCCTACTGGATAATCTATAATTATAATTATACACTTTCAATAATCATAACTACCATTTAAACAAAATAAAAATTCCTAAAGCAAGTGAAATGTGATTATAACTAAAAGGTCAACATTTTATTCATTGTTTAGATATTGGGCAAGTAAGTATGCATTGTTGATTATAATCAAAAAGTTTGCAGAAGCTATTTTTAAAAAATATTAGTGTTTCTAAAAGAAAGCGGTGTATTTTTATTAAATAACATAGGATATGTATGCATATCAAGGGAAGAGTGACAGCATATTAAAGCCAAGAATGAAAAACATAATGGGGAAATCTTAACTTTATTGACCTCGAAGAAGACTTCAAGCAAGCTCTGACATAATAAAAATGTTTATTTGCAAAGCTTGGTCAATGAAAACTCACCAGGAGGGCACTTATACAGTGAAGAATAAAGGTGCTGAATTCTTCGTATCTAAGGGTTGTTGTCAGAACTCTACCTTGCTGAGCAAAGAAGACCTCACAGAGAGTGGTGAGACTTGGAGATCAGTAACTGAATTAAATTGAGTGAAATTTAGTGAACCAAACAATTATGTAATATATTTGAGATATTCTGGCTCCATGTAAATTCTGGAGTTTGGACATTATTACCATCACAAGCAATTGCACTGATACACTTTGAATGTTATACTTTCATTCTTGTAATTAATTCAGCAGATGTTCATGAAGCATCTATTAATACTGTGTGCTCCTAGGAGCTTGCCACCTAAAAGGAAGGCAGACAATTGAATACAATTGAGTAAAGTAAAATAATGGAGATGTACACAGTAAAATGTATGAGTTACATGTAACTCATTCTGAAGGGTGAGAGATGGTTCCCTGGAAGATGTAGTATTTGATCCAAAGATGACTGAGTGTGAATTAGGTGGATTAAATAGGAGAGACAACAAAGGATAGTTGGGCCAATGATAGGGTGGATATTTCTTCAATGAAAAGTTACAACGTATATGAAAAGAAGCAGCATATATAACATGAGATGGGAAATACAAGCAGTTTGCTGTTTTTGAAGCTTAGAGGGCAATGCCAAGTGGTAATAAATGGTACAGTAAGCAGGGACCAGATTATCTAGGAAGCCTTATGAGCTAAGGTAAAGAATTTATGCTGTATGCAACAAGAAACCATTACAGGTTTTCCATAGGTGAGTGGTAGAGTCAAACTTACATTTTGGGTTATTCTAGTGGCAGTGTGGAGGATGGATGTGAGGGAATAAGCAGAATTAAAGGTGACCAGTTGGAAGGCCATTGCAGTAGTTCAAGCAAGAGATGAAAAGAACTTGGACCAAGGCAATAGTAGTGAGCATGGAGAAGGAGGAACAAATTGTTATGAAATTGAAGTAAAACCTGCAAGATCTAGAATTGAGACACAGAGGCAATAAGGAACAGAAGAGTCAAAGTAAAAAAAAAAAAAGTCAAGGTAACGCCCAGATTTCTAGTTAGAGTGAAACAATTCAATCATGTAAAATATATTTATTGAGTATTTACTAAATACTGGGCTCTGTCCTAAGCATTGGGTTTAGATTGTTAAAGGAAAAGGGGCATGATCTTTTCCCTTATGGGGTTTAGAATTCAGAGAAGGATACAGGAATTTTAATAAACACTATAATAAATATATGAATATATAAATATAAAACATTCTAAGGGCTTTGAATGAAAAGAACAATATGATGTCAGGAGAAAAAAAATTGAGTCACTAAGAAAGGTGTATCTGAGGAAATGACATTTAAGCAGAAGTTTATAAATCCAGGCCAAGAATAGGAAAAAGAATATTCATGCAGTGGGAATACACATGCGAGGTAAGAGCTTGGACTCCTCAAAGGCTGACAGGAAGCCAGCATGGCTTAGAGTAAAACCCACGTGAGGTTTAGTAGTTGAATAGGGACTACATCCCATGAAGCTCTGAGGGTCAGGTGAAAATACTTATAATTTATTTAAAGTGCATTGAGAAGCCATTGGTTGTTTTTAATCACAAGAGTGGCAATGAAGGCTGAGGAAGTTTGAATGAAGGAAAATAATGAGTTTTGTTTTAGATTAACATGTTGATTTTAGATTTCTGTTTTCCATCACAAATCTGGACCTAGACCTATTAACCTCACAGGAGAGTTTTGTGCTGGAGATATTTCTGGAGAAACATCTGGGTTTCAAATACAGACAGACAAAGAAAAATTATAAAGACTGAGGAAAAGCCTCAAATTGCGTAAAGAGAACCAAGTGTATCATGGAAGCCAGGGAAGTGGATTATTTTGAAAAAGAAGGATGACCAACAGTGTCAAATACAATAGAGAAGCTCAGTAAGAGTAAAGGTGAGAACTGTTTTAGTGGAATGATGGAAATAAAAGCCAGCTTGCAGTGGGTTGTGATGGAATGGGAAGAGAGAAATTGGTAATAATGAGTGTAGACCATTCTTTGTAGAGCTTTAGATGCAATGTGAGAAGAGCAATTAGATAAAAGCTATAGAGAATGTGGGATCTTAGAAACATTTGTGTTGTTAGTTTTTTAAAGACTCAGGCATAATATTTACAGGATGTTGGAAAGAAATGATTAGGGAATAGATTGAAGATGTGGAAGGATGACAGATGATGCAGAATTTCACAGGAGATGGGAGGGGAAGAAGTCATCAGCTCAGGTGGAGATTCTGGTCTTGAACAACAGGAGTAACCCTTATCTCCTAAAACTGGAGGTAGGTCCTAAAAATGAACATGTAAAATATATAGTTATATGGGTAAGAAAACAGGAAATTCATTTAGTCAACAAAGATTTATTTAGCTCCTATAATGCATCAGTTGAGAGAGATTACTATGAAATAACTTCAGATAATCTTTGAGTGCAAGAAGAATAATGATTGAAAAGAAGTTTTAAAGAAAGTTGTGATGATTTAGTATTGATATTGAGAGGAACGGAAAAGAACAGAGTGCAGAAAAGTGAATGAGAGATGATGCTGTGGGCTTAGCTGAGACTGGAAACCAAGGATTCATGGTGACATGAATCTGCATTTCTGCTGATTATCTTCAGTAGCTCAGTCATTCATGGGTAAGATGGAGAAGGTAGATTTTAGCCTCCATAAGAAGACTTCTTTGGGAATGTCCATAGCAGTTTTATCTGCAATATCCTGAAAAAGTCTGCAATTCAAATGTCCATCAACAAAACAGTGGAAAACCTAATTGTTTTTATTCGCAATAATCAAAAGGTGGTAACAACTCAAATGTCCATTAACAGATTAATGAATAAACAAAATGTGATATATATATACATAGAATATTATTCATCCTGAAAACAGAATGAAATGCTAGTACATGCTACAACAACAATGAGCCTTTTGAAAACATTATGCTAGGTGGAATAAGTCAGATATAGAAGGATAAACATTGTGTTATTGTGCTTATATAAGGTACCTAGAATAGACAAATTTACAGAGACAGAAAGTGGAATCTAGGTTACCGGGGGCTGAGGCATAGCAGAGACGGGGGAATTGGGAGTAGCTGTTCAATGGATATAGCGTTTCTGTTTGGGATGATGGGAAAGTTCTGGAAATACAGATAGTGCTGATGGTTGCATAATACTGTAATTGTAATTAATGCTGCTGAATGGCACACTTAATGGCTAAAATGGCAGATTTTATGTTATCTATATTTTACTATAACAAAAAATACATACAGCCTGGGCAACATGGTAAAATCCTATCTCTACAAAAAAATACAAAAAATTAGCTGTGCACAGTGGTATGTACTTGTAGTCCCAGCTACATAGGAGGCTAAGGCGGGAGGAGCACTTGAGCTTGGGAAGTTGAGGCTGCAGTGAGCTTTGGACAACAGAGGAAGACCCGGTCTCAAAAAAAAAAAAAATACATACATATATATATAGTTATTAGTAGCCTCAATGTTTTTATCTTTCCTCCTAGTCTTCCTTCTTTCTAAAATTTTTAGGTATAATTTATATACAATAAAATGCACAAATCTTAGGTATTTGATTCAAAGTGTTTAACAAATATACGCACCCATATAACTACTATCCAAAACAAGATATGGGGTATTCCCATTATCCTAGAAAGTTTACCCTAGAAATGTCCTTAGGTACATTTCTAGTCAATTCCCAGACTTCTAACATCATAGACTTATTTCGCCTGTTCTGGAAAATTCTAAAAGTTGATTGATACAACAAATGTTTTCCTTTTTTCCTGTTCCCAAAGCTTTTGTAGAAAAGATAAAAGATAAAAAAGGGAGAAAAAGGGAGGTGCGGTGAAGTAAAGGACAGAGACATGTTTTAGACTCATGCCCTGAGGTTATGCAGAAACAACTGTCACAAAGGTTAAAACAAAAAGTCTTTATCTTTTTCTCGGTGGATAGCAGGAGAAAAATGACATAGGAAATAGCTACTTCAACTAAGGGAGTCAAATCTTCGCCTTACTTGTTTGACTCAATTTGCTTTAATTGGCAGGTAGGTTCTTTGGGAAAGAGAAACTATTTGGAACAAAAAGAACCTAACAGCCTACTTGAAAGCCCTGCTTAAGAGCAGATCTGAAATTGTACACATTTATTTCCCCATATTGTTATTTATTAAAGAAGGGGATTAAATTACCTTGCCTCCACATATCTGATGAAAAGGGATAGCTACATTTTATTTCATACCAAATTGGATAAATTGCTTATCCTCTTATAGCTTCCATTTTTTCAATCTGTAATAAACAATCCTACACTGGTATGTTAAAAGATCATTCTAAATTGCCATATAGTAGGCTTTTAATAAATGTATCAGTGTGGTGGTCATCACTGTTAATACATGAAATTATTATTGCTAGTCTAATCTTGCAAGCTAACAGTAGGGCTCTAGTTTAGGCAGCTCATTGTCCAATGATATGCTAATAAATAAAGCAATGAAATAAATGTAAAAAGTTTTACATATCCTAAAAAATGTGATAGATTTGGTACTGGTGGGACATAGAGTATCAGACCAAACTGAGGCTGTCTGAACAGATTTTCTCTGTAAAAATCATATATAGATGACATAAATTTCAACTCTAGAACCTATTCAGCTTCCTCAGTGCTGCCTACACTTGTTACATCTCACAATCAGCAGGAATATGTCATCCATAGTGAAAGCCTGGAACCAAACTAGGTTGCCAGAGCCAAAGTAATAAGGGAAGATAGAATGACTCCAGAAACTGCCTAAGGCGAGAAAATGATATGATATGGAATTGAAAGATAGAGCAAATGGTATTAACATTTTCTTTACAGAGATGATAAGAAGTCAGAGATGAACATTGAATTGAATAGGCATTTCTTTTGTTTTCCTAGTCAATCTCATTAACTTCTCAGAGCAAATTATTTTAAATTAACTGGGGTCACCATTCCTTTCATTCAGTTATGATTTACTCAGCACTTACGATGTACTAAACACTATGTAAGGCATTGGATATACGGAAATATGAAATGAATCCGTGCCCTCTAGAAGCTCATAATTTTAGGAGGCATTTATTGCACAATGTGATGGGTACTATGAGAGAGTAAGCAGAGAAGTACAGAAGAGGCATCTCACCCAGTCTGAAGGATTTGGGAAGAGTTTGTTGGAAGAGATGACATCTGAGCCAAGACAAAAAAATGAAAAGACAATGATCAGAGTCAAGCTTGGGGAAATTTTACGTGTTATTTAGAGATACGTGAGAACTGGTTAATTCAGGGAATTTTAGCAAATAAATGCTGGACCACAGAGGAATATGGGGGTTGTGAGAGACAAGCTGGACAAGTAGCATGGGACCAGATCATGAGGACCTTTATATGCCATGTTAAGATAGTAGGAAGTTAGTGAAAAATTCTGCTCATGATGCCTTAGTTGAAAATCATACAAATAACTTCCCACCTTTTATTTATATGGAAAACAAGAAAGTCTTTGAGAACGGCACATACAGAGAAGGGGGTGTTTACTAGGAATTATGATGACTATGATACTGAGCCCTTGAATTCCAGTCTTCAAGAAGCAATTCCCACTTCCAACCCCTAGGAGTCAGGGCTTCTGACAGCACAGCTACGTTTTTACAGTGTTTGTATTCTTTGGTTCTCACCTTTAGGTACTTGTCTTGATGGAAAGAAAGATCAAAGGTATTTTACTAGAAAAGTCTTAATGCAATTGTAGTGGGTTGAATAGCATCCCTCAGAAATTCATGTCCATATAGAACCTCAGAATGTGACCTTATTTGGAGATAGGGTCTTTGCAGATGCAGTTAGTTAATATAAGGTCATACTTACACTAACTTGGATAAGGGTGGGTCCCAAATTCAATGGCTATTGTCCCTATAAGAAAGGTATGTGAAGACAAAGGCAGAGGTTGGAGTTATGCTGCCACAAGCCATGGAATGCCAAAGATGGCAGGCAACCACTGGGAGCTGGGGGAGAAGCAAGGGATAGTTTCTCCCTCAGAGCCTCTGAAGCGAACCAGCCCTGCTAACACCTTCATTTCAGACTTCTGGCCCCCTGAACTGTGAGAAAATACATTTCTGTTACTTTAAGCCACCCAGATTATGGTAGTTTGTTACGAAACTAATGCAACAACAACAACAACAAAAAAGTATCTTAGTGATAATGAAAATTTTTCTAAATAGGGCTTTGTCCACTCCAAAAATCTCAAACTGGTCTTAATGGATAGATGACTAATTCTTAGGAATTTTCATAGTAATTACACGATCTATAATGAAAAGAAGTCTATATAAATTTCAAGGTCTTAGAAATCTGGTTTCTATACTCCTGCCTCCTTACTCAAGTACTTATTTATTCCCAGTGATGATACATAATCATTTCTACAATTAATTTTCTCTTTCTATTTAAGGTTATTTTCCTTGTCTTATCTTGAAGAACTTGATGTTTCCTATAATGAACTTACTTTTATTCCAAATGAAATCCAGAAACTCAGGTATTTTGGATGTACATAGAAAGTTATATGCCCCTTAATTATATATTTAATAATGATTGTGATGGAGAAAATTGAGTCCTTTCATTTATTTAATAGCTATAAAATGTAATCTGTGAAGTACAAAGTTTACCAAACATGTAATTTGGATGATTGGCGTACAGTATTTTTAATATATAACATTTCCAGAAATTATTTAAAGAACAGTACAGATGACTACTTAACAGAATGATAAGCTACTTATGTCCATTTGTCTGTGTTTGTACCTGTGGCTCTTATTCTGTTTCATTTATTTTTTGTAAGGAAATACATTTACACAAAATGCTAATAATACAAAATATAATTTTAATGAAAAGCTTCAATTCTTTCTAACATTAATAAAAGTCTGGAGTTTATCTATGTCCTTCTAGGTCAGTAATTTTTTTTTATTATTATACTTTAAGTTTTAGGGTACATGTGCACAATGTGCAGGATTGTTACATATGTATCCATGTGCCATGTTGGTGTGCTGCACCCATTAACTCGTCATTTAGCATTAGGTATATCTCCTAATACTGTCACTCCCCACTCCCCCCACCCCAAAACAGTCCCGAGAGTGTGATGTTCCCCTTCCTGTGTCCATGTGTTCTCATTGTTCAATTCCCACCTATGAGTGAGAACATGCGGTGTTTGGTTTTTTTGTCCTTGCGATAGTTTACTGAGAATGATGGTTTCCAGCTTCATCCGTGTCCCTACAAAGGACATGAACTCATCATTTTTTATGGCTGCATAGTATTCCATGGTGTATATGTGCCACGTTTTCTTTCTTTTTTTTTTTTTATTATACTTTAGGTTTTAGGGTACATGTGCACAATGTGCAGGTTTGTTACATATGTATCCATGTGCCATGTTGATTTCCTGCACCCATTAACTCGTCATTTAGCATTAGGTATATCTCCTAATTCTGTCCCTCCCCCCTCCCCCCACCCCACAACAGTCCCTGGAATGTGATGTTCCCCTTCCTGTGTCCATGAGTTCTCATTGTTCAGTTCCCACCTATGAGTGAGAACATGCGGTGTTTGGTTTTTTGTCCTTGCGATAGTTTACTGAGAATGATGTTTTCCAGTTTCATCCATGTCCCTACAAAGGACACGAACTCATCATTTTTTATGGCTGCATAGTATTCCATGGTGTATATGTGCCACATTTTCTTAATCCAGTCTATCGTTGTTGGACATTTGGGTTGCTTCCAACTCTTTGCTATTGTGAATAGTGCCGCAATAAACATACGTGTGCATGTGTCTTTATAGCAGCATGGTTTATAGTCCTTTGGGTATATACCCAGTAATGGGATGGCTGGGTCAAATGGTATTTCTAGCTCTAGATCCCTGAGGAATCGCCACACTGACTTCCACAATGGTTGAACTAGTTTACAGTCCCACCAACAGTGTAAAAGTGTTCCTATTTCTCCACATCCTCTCCAGCACCTGTTGTTTCCTGACTTTTTAATGATTGCCATTCTAACTGGTGTGAGATTGTATCTCATTGTGGTTTTGATTTGCATTTCTCTGATGGCCAGTGATGATGAGCATTTTTTCATGTGTTTTTTGGCTGCATAAATGTCTTCTTTTGAGAAGTATCTGTTCATGTCCTTTGCCCACTTTTTGATGGGGTTGTTTGTTTTTTTCTTGTAAATTTGTTTGAGTTCATCGTAGATTCTGGATATTAGCCCTTTGTCAGAGGAGTAGGTTGCAAAAATTTTCTCCCATTTTGTAGGTTGCCTGTTCACTCTGATAGTAGTTTCTTTTGCTGTGCAGAAGCTCTTTAGTTTAATTAGATCCCATTTGTCAATTTTGGCTTTTGTTGCCATTGCTTTTGGTGTTTTAGACATGAAGTCCTTGCCCACGCCTATGTACTGAATGGTATTGCCTAGGTTTTCTTCTAGGGTTTATACGGTTTTAGGTCTAACATTTAAGTCTTTAATCCATCTTGAATTAATTTTTGTATAAGGTGTAAGGAAGGGATCCAGTTTCAGCTTTCTATATATGGCTAGCCAGTTTTCCCAGCACCATTTATTAAATAGGGAATCTTTATCCCATTGCTTGTTTTTGTCAGGTTTGTCAAAGATCAGATAGTTGTAGATATGCGGCATTATTTCTGAGGGCTCTGTTCTGTTCCATTGATCTATGTCTCTGTTTTGGTACCAGTACCATGTTGTTTTGGTTACTGTAGCCTTGTAGTATAGTGTGAAGTCAGGTAGCATGATGCCTCCAACTTTGTTCTTTTGGCTTAGGATTGACTTGGCGATGCGAGCTCTTTTTTGATTCCATATGAACTTTAAAGTAGTTTTTTCCAATTCTGTGAAGAAAGTCATTGGTAGCTTGATGGGGATGGCATTGACTCTATAAATTACCTTGGGCAGTATGGCCATTTTCACGATATTGATTCTTCCAACCCATGAGCATGGAATGTTCTTCCATTTGTTTGTATCCTCTTTGATTTCATTGAGCAGTGGTTTGTAGTTCTCCTTGAAGAGGTCCTTCACAACCCTTGTAAGTTGGATTCCTAGGTATTTTATTCTCTTTGAAGCAATTGTGAATGGGAGTTCACTCATGATTTGGCTCTCTGTTTGTCTGTGATTGGTGTACAAGAATGCTTGTGATTTTTATACATTGATTTTGTATCCTGAGACTTTGCTGAAGTTGCTAATCAGCTTAAGGAGATTTTGGGCTGAGACGATGGGGTTTTCTAGATATACAATCATGTCATCTGCAAACAGGGACAATTTGACTTCCTCTTTTCCTAATTGAATACCCTTTATTTCCTTCTCCTGCCTGATTGCTCTGGCCAGAACTTCCAGCACTATGTTGAATAGGAATGGTGAGAGAGGGCATCCCTGTCTTGTGCCCATTTTCAAAGGGAATGGTTCCAGTTTTTGCCCATTCAGTATGATATTGGCTGTGGGTCTGTCATAGATAGCTCTTATTATTTTGAGATACGTCCCATCAATACCTAATTTATTGAGAGTTTTTAGCATGAAGGGTTGTTGAATTTTGTCAAAGGCCTTTTCTGCATCTATTGAGATAATCATGTGGTTTTTGTCTTTGGTTCTGTTTATATGCTGGATTACATTTATTGATTTTCATATGTTGAACCAGCCTTGCATCCCAGGGCTGAAGCCCACTTGATCATGGTGGATGAGCTTTTTGATGTGCTGCTGGATTCGGTTTGCCAGTATTTCATTGAGGATTTTTGCATCAATGTTCATCAAGGATATTGGTCTGAAATTCTCTTTTTTGGTTGTGTCTCTGCCCGGCTTTGGTATCAGGATGATGCTGGCCTCATAAAATGTGTTAGGGAGGATTCCCTCTTTTTCTATTGGTTGGAATAGTTTCAGAAGGAATGGTACCAGTTCCTCCTTGTACCTCTGGTAGAATTCGGCTGTGAATCCATAGGTCCTGGACTCTTTTTGGTTGGTGAGCTATTGATTATTGCCACAATTTCAGAGCCTGTTATTGGTCTATTCAGAGATTCAACTTCTTCCTGGTTTAGTCTTGGGAGGGTGTATTTGTCGAGGAATTTATCCATCTCTTCTAGATTTTCTAGTTTATTTGCGTAGAGGTGTTTGTAGTATTCTCTGATGGTAGATTGTATTTCTGTGGGATTGGTGGTGATATCCCCTTTTTCATTTTTTATTGCATCTATTTCATTCTCTTTTCTTCTTTATTAGTCTTGCTAGCGGTCTATCAATTTTGTTGATCTTTTAAAAAAACCAGCTCCTGGATTCATTAATTTTTTGAAGGGTTTTTTGTGTCTCTATTTCCTTCAGTTCTGCTTTGATTTTAGTTATTTCTAGCCTTCTGCTAGCTTTTGAATGTGTTTGCTCTTGGTTTTCTAGTTCTTTTAATTGTCATGTTAGGGTGTCAATTTTGGATCTTTCCTGCTTTCTCTTGTGGGCATTTAGTGCTATAAATTTCCCTCTACACACTGCTTTGAATGTGTCCCAGAGATTCTGGTATGTTATGTCTTTGTTCTCATTGGTTTCAAAGAACATCTTTATTTCTGCCTTCATTTCATTATGTACCCAATAGTCATTCAGGAGCAGGTTGTTCGGTTTCCATATAGTTGAGCAGTTTTGAGTGAGTTTCTTAATCCTGAGTTCTAGTTTGATTGCACTGTGGTCTGAGAGACAGTTTGTTATAATTTCTGTTCTTTTACATTTGCTGAGGAGAGCTTTACTTCCAACTATGTGGTCAATTTTGGAATAGGTGTGGTGTGGTGCTGAAAAAAATGTATATTCTGTTGATTTGGGGTGGAGAGTTCTGTAGATGTCTATTAGGACTGCTTGGTGCAGAGCTGAGTTCAATTCCTGGGTATCCTTGTTAACTTTCTGTCTCATTGATCTGTCTAATGTTGACAGTGGGGTGTTAAAATCTCCCATTATTATTGTGTGGGAGTCTAAGTCTCTTTGTAGGTCACTCAGGACTTGCTTTATGAATCTGGGTGCTCCTGTGTTGGTGCATATATATTTAGGATAGTTAGCTCTTCTTGTTGAATTGATCCCTTTACCATTATGTAATGGCCTTCTTTGTCTCTTTTGATCTTTGTTGGTTTAAAGTCTATTTTATCAGAGACTAGGATTGCAACCCCTGCCTTTTTTTGTTTACCCTTTGATTGTTAGATCTTCCTTCATCCCTTTATTTTGAGTCTATGTGTGTCTCTGCACGTGAGATGGGTTTCCTGAATACAGCACACTGATGGGTCTTGACTCCTTATCCAATTTTCCAGTGTGTGTCTTTTAAATGGAGCATTTAGCCCGTTTACATTTAAAGTTAATATTGTTATGTGTGAATTTGATCCTGTCATTATGATGTTAGCTGGTTATTTTGCTCGTTAGTTGATGCAGTTTCTTCCTAGCCTCAATGGTCTTTACAATTTGGCATGTTTTTGCAGTGGCTGGTACCTGTTGTTCCTTTCCATGTTTAGTGCTTCCTTCAGGAGCTCTTTTAGGGCAGGCCTAGTGGTGACAAAATCTCTCAGCATTTGCTTGTCTGTAAAGTATTTTATTTCTCCTTCAATTATGAAGCTTAGTTTGGCTGGATATGAAATTCTGGGTTGAAAATTCTTTTCTTTAAGAATGCCGAATATTGGCCCCCACGCTCTTCTGGCTTGTAGAGTTTCTGCCGAGAGATCAGCTGTTAGTCTGATGGGCTTCCCTTTGTGGGTAACCCGACCTTTCTCTCTGGCTGCCCTTAACATTTTTTCCTTCATTTCAACTTTGGTGAATCTGACAATTATGCGTCTTGGGGTTGCTCTTCTCGAGGAGTATCTTTGTGGCATTCTCTGTATTTCCTGAATCTGAATGTTGGCCTGCCTTGCTAGATTGGGGAAGTTCTTCTGGATAATATCTTGCAGAGTGTTTTCCAACTTGGTTCCATTCTCCCCGTCACTTTCAGGTACACCAATCAGACGTAGGTTTGGTCTTTTCACATAGTCCCATATTTCTTGGAGGCTTTGTTTGTTTCTTTTTGTTCTTTTTTCTCTAAACTTCCCTTCTCGCTTCATTTCATTCATTTCATCTTCCATCAGTGATACCGTTTCTTCCAGTTGATCGCATCAGCTACTGAGGCTTCTGTATTCTTCACGTAGTTCTCGAAACTTGGCTTTCAGCTCCATCAGCTCCTTTAAGCACTTCTCTGCATTGGTCATTTTAGTTATACATTCATCTAATTTTTTTCCAAAGTTTTTAACTTCTTTGCCATTGGTTTGAATTTCCTCCTGTAGCTCGGAGTAGTTTGATTGTCTGAAGCCTTCTTCTCTCAACTCGTCAAAGTCATTCTCCATCCAGCTTTGTTCCATTGCTGGTGAGGAACTGGTTCCTTTGGAGGAGGAGAGGCGCTCTGCTTTTTAGAGTTTCCAGTTTTTCTGCTCTGTTTTCTCCCCATCTTTGTAGTTTTTTCTACTTTTGGTCTTTGATGATGGTGATGTACAGTTGGGTTTTTGGTGTGGGTGTCCTTTCTGTTTGTTAGTTTTCCTTCTACCAGACAGGACCCTCAGCTGCAGGTCTGTTGGAGTTTGCTAGAGGTCCACTCCAGACCCTGTTTGCCTGGGTGTCAGCAGCAGTGGCTGCAGAACAGTGGATTTTCGTGAACCACAAATTCAGCTGTCTGATCGTTCCTCTGGAAGTTTTGTCTCAGAGGATTACCCGGCCGAGTGAGGTGTCAGTCTGTCCCTACTGGGGGTGCCTCCCAGTTAGGCTGCTCGGGCGTCAGGGACCCACTTTAGGAGGCAGTCTGCCCGTTCTCAGATCTCCAGCTGCATGCTGGAAGAACCACTACTCTCTTCAAAGCTGTCAGACAGGGACATTTAAGTCTGCAGAGGTTACTGCTGACTTTTTGTTTGTCTGTGCCCTGCCCCCAGAGGTGGAGCCTACAGAGGCAGGCAGGCCTCCTTGAGCTGTGGTGGGCTCCACCCAGTTCGAGCTTCCTGGCTGCTTTGTTTACCTAAGCAAGCCTGGGCAATGGCGGGCACCCCTCCCCCAGCCTCACTGCCGCCTTACAGTTTGATCTCAGACTGCTGTGCTAGCAATCAGCGAGACTCCGTGGGCGTAGGACCCTGCAAGCCAGGTGCGGGACACAATCTCCTGGTGTGCCATTTTCCAAGCCCGTTGGAAAAGCACAGTATTAGGGTGGGAGTGACCCGATTTTCCAGGTGCCGTCTGTCACCCCTTTCTTTGACTAGGAAAGGGAACTCCCTGACCCCTTGCGCTTCCCTAGTAAGACAATGCCTCACCCTGCTTCGGCTCGGGTCGTGCACGGTGCGCTAAACCGACTGTCCTGCACCCACTGTTTGGCACTCCCTAGTGAGATGAACCCAGTACCTCAGATGGAAATGCAGAAATCACCCGTCTTCTGCATCTCTCACGCTGGGAGCTGTAGACCAGAGCTGTTCCTGTTCGGCCGTCTTGGCTCCACCCCACTATACTGTTTTGATTGTGACTTCAGAATAATTTTTAATAACTAGTAGGGAGATTATTTTTCAATAATAGTCTCTTAACTATTCTCTTCAGAATATAATCTTTGAGATCATTTTGTATAATTTCTAGCACATCCAGCAACACACATAATCACAAAGTTAGAATTTTAATTGCAATTGCATAGAGTTTACTCATCAATTTGGGAGAATTTATATTTTTGATGATAAATTTTTCTACTCTAAAACATTTTTTCATTTTTTCAGATCTTGTTTTATGTTCTTCATAAGAATTTATGACTCACTTCATATTTTCCTTAATAACCTTTTCTAAGTGTTTTATAATTGTGATTGTTACTATGAATGTAATGTAATATTTCTCTTATTTCCACTTGTTTCTAATTATTGTCAGTACAGAATAGAGAAAAGCTATGTACTTCTTTACATTAACTTAAAACTAATGTGTGTAACCCAATTCTCCCGTTAGTTCCAATTTAGTTGTACTACATTTTATTTTGTTTCCCAGGAACATAATCTTCCATTTAGCAGAATGAGATAATTTTATCTTTGCTTTTAAAATATTTAAATCAATTATTTAATTTCCTATGTGACAATCTCTATATTTTAGTAGGATAATTCAGCCTGTTCATATTTATTATGACCAACATATTTAATTTTTTGCTTTTCATTTTACTTTGTTCTTATTTATTTACTTTCCCCTTTTTGTACCTATTTTTTAAGAATGCTGTTTGTTCTCTTTTTAAATTTTTGAATTTATTTTATTTTTAATTTTTAGAGACAGGATCTCACTCTGTCGCCCAGGCTGGAGTGCAGTGGCATGATCACAGCTCACTGCAGCCTTGAACTCCTGGACTCACAATTCTCCTGCCTCAGCCTCCTGAACAGCTGGCACTATAGGTGTACACCACCATGCCTCGCTAATTTTTTTATATTTTGTAGAGACGGGGTTCTCACTATGTTGCCCAAGCTGGTCTCAAACTCCTAGCCTCAAGTGATCCTACCACCTCTTTTTTTCTATCTTATTAATTTTGGCATTCTATTGTACTACCCTAATCTGTTAGTGGCTATCTTTCCTTTTCCCAAACTCATAATCAAACACATTTTCTTTAATATTTTATAAAGGCAAAATAAAAACTACTTCCCCCACCATGATGGTCTGTCTCCCCACTGCTGCCTTCCACTGTTTGTTGAGACCTTTAGAACACTGTCATTTTCCTGCTTTCTTTCCAAACTCATCTTCCCCTTATCCAACTCTAGGCTTTGCTGAAATAGTTTAGAAACTTTTGTTTCAGATTCTCATTAGTATTTTCCTTTGCATCATGTCTCTTTTTATTAAAGAATGTTTATTTAGCACTTAAATCTTACAAGCATTTTAATTCATTCTCCTTTTATATTTATCTGTATGTATTTCAAGACTCATCGTTTACAGCTGTTTTGCTCCTTTCCTCTCACCTGGAACCTGGCCGTGTCTCTTTTGATTCATTGGCTGTTGAGCGTTTTTCCTTAAGTATTTTCCTCAGATGGAATACATAGGTAATTTTTTCTCTGAATCTTTAACCCTGACAAATAAATGATGTCCTGAGTGAGTGGACAAGCTTTCATTCAGCGTGTCTCACAGTAGCCTCCATCATTGCGTCCTCCTCTAGTTTCCAGGGTGCTGGGGAGGCACCTGATGCCAGTTTGATTCTTTTTTCTTCCTAAGTGACTTTTCTTCTTAACTGGAAAGACTAAGATTCTCCCATAATCTTTGACCTTTCAGAATTTTATTAGATTATGCTTACAAGTTGTGTTTTTCTTAAGCTGTCTTTCCCGGAATTCAGTGAATTCTTTGAATCAGCCAGCTCAAACTTCTCTTTTCTAGTTAAGAAAATATGTTTAAATAATTCCTCTCCTTCTCCATCTGTTTCATATCTTCTTCATAAAATGCCTATTGTTTACATGTTAGGTCTCCTAGATCTGTCTTCCATGGTACCTAGATTTTCTCATGGTTTTTCTTTCTTTCTTTCTTTCTTTATTTTGTTTTGAATTATTTCTTCTACTTTGTCTTTGCCTCTAATTTGGATCCCCATGAAGATCATGTTCTTCTTTCATTCATCCACTTAACTTTTTAGTTTTACAAATCATGCATTTTGGTTCCAGAACATCTCTGTGTGTCTGTGTGTGCTGTATTTGAATCTTGTTTCCCCACCCCCCTCCCCAACTTTGTATCCATCCCTCCACAGAAGATGCTTGTCCCAGTACCTTTGCTTTGTGTGTTCTATGTGTTTTTCTCTTCTGGCCACTCTTTCTTCCATGCAAGTCCAATGGCAGTCACAGAACACCACTCAGAATGCTAGGAAAGTGAGTGGTGGACCAGGAGGAAGCTTCTCTGCACCTCAGGGTGCTCAGCTGCCAAGGCAGTCTCAACACAGAGCTAGTCTAGCTTTAAGGAAGGCTTAGCAGCCAGGTGCAGTGGCTCACACCTGTAATCCTAGCACTTTGGGAGGCCGAGGCGGGTGGATTGCCTGAGGTCAGGCATTCAAGACCAGCCTGGCCAACACAGCGAAACCCCGTCTCTACTAAAAATACAAAAAGTAGCCAGGCGTGGCGGTGGTGGACGCCTGTAATCCCAGCTACTTGTGAGGCTGAGGCAGGAGAATCACTTGAACCCAGGGGGCAGAGCTTGCAGTGAGCCGAGATCAGGCCACTTCACTCCAGCCTGGGCAACAGAATGAGACTCCATCTCAAAAAAAAAAAAAAAATGTTTAGCCTGCCTAGCTCTCTTAGAACTCATTGAGGGGAAGGAGACAGCTAAACAGGTGTGTCCTTCGAGGTAAACCAACTCAGGCAGGGAGAGCCTCACCATGGCTATTCAGGTGAGCCGTGGTGAATGAACCTTCACTAGCATTTGCCTAGAGTGTGCCACACTCATTCTGATTGTCCACATAGAATTTGTATTTCTCAGCCTGGGCTACTGTAAAAAAACACCATAGGCTGGGCAGTTATAAAAAACAGAAATTTATTTCCCACAGCCTGGGAAGTCCAATATCAAGGCCCCCGCAGATGTGGTGTCTGGTGAGGGCCCACTTCCTCATAGATAGCCATCTTCTCACTCTAACCTCACATGGCAGAAGGGGTGAGTGCTCTCTCAAGTCTCTTTTATAAGGGCACTAATCTCACGCATGAGGGCTCCTGCCCTGACCTAGTCACCTGCTAAAGGCCCCACCTTCAAATACCATCAACTTAAGGTGGAAATTTCAATATTTGAATTTTGGGGGGACAGAAACATCAGACCAGAGCAGGGCTCTTTGCTGCCGGCCCCTAGGCTTGTGATTTGTGCAGAAGAAAAGGTGGCCATGCCAGCTCTCTCATTCAGGACTGAGGCAGAGCCTGGGGTCTTGCTCACGTTTTTCAGACCATGAGAGGTGAATTAGTCAAACTCTGGTTGAGGGATAAAGAGAGCTGAGGTGCCATCTTCCTAGCCTCATTGTTTTAAATACCCTTGTTGATCACATTTTAATGTTATAAGCAGGAGTCATAAATAAGTTACACTGTGTATATATGAAATGTGAAACTAGACTGTAAATGAGAATCTAGAGGCCCTCAGCAGTTTGTTTCCTAAAGTTCATATATCAGCCTTTTCACCTCTAATACATTTGACAAGTTGGACCAGCCTTTGATTTGATTTTTATGTGTCTCTCATGAACAGACTCTTTTCTGTCTGCTTCTAGGACTAATTAGAAAGGAGATACATGACTGTACAAAAATACCATTGAGGCAAGTGAAAATAAGAAAATCAGTAATGTTGGTTCTCTTTGAATAAATAATAAGGGTTATTAGAAGTAATTGACACAGAAAAAACCCAGAGGACGCAGTTAACGAAAAGTCAAAGCACAAAGTAGCACATATGTTTTGATAGCATAAATTTCACTATTTTGATTGGGCTTGAATATGTGTTGATGTTTAATTTGCCTATGAAAATATATTCTGTGTATCATACTATACTATATTTTATGTAATATGACACTGATTAGTCTTGTGTTTGTGGATATTTTTTCATAGTGATGACATATTGCAAAAATCCAAACTATATACTTAAACCGTGCTATTCACTCAAATGCACTTATTTGCATAATACTATATTAGTTCAATTGCTTTATAAATTAATTCTCTTGATTCTAAAGAAATACTTAAATTCATACTTGTATTTTATTGGTACTAGTTTGATGCCAATTTTCATGAACAATTGAGGCAGAATTTTACTTTAATATTATGAATTGTATAATACCTTTTAAAGTGTGGTTTCCTTTATTTACAGATCACTTGAAAAACTGACTGTTGATGGGAATGAACTGAATTTTTTCCCACATGGAATTTTGAAACTTAACCTGACAAAAATTCAGTTTGAGAATAATTTCACTCATCCTTGTTTTTGGAGAGATAATTCTTTGAATAATCCACAACAACTTACTCAAATTGTTTCTTTGTTCATTGTCCAAAATAAACTACATAAATTTTATGATAAGATCCCAGTAGAAGTCCAGAAGTTACTAAAATGGTGAGCAAATGCTGAAGCCCTTTTAACCAAAATACTCCTTTAAGCATTTAAAATGGTGAGCAAATGCTGAAGCCCTTTTAACCAAAATATACCTTTAAGCATTTAAAATGTTCTTCATTACAGGCTTAGATGACAGTGTTACTAACACGCACACGTACTCCATGACACACACAAAACCATACACACAATTCTTCAAATCACTCCATCCAGTTCTACACGTATAATAATGTAGTCTGAATCCGGCCCCATTGTGTGATATTCTCAAGTTGTTACTTAAATCCAGTGTGAAGTGTGAGTTGTCTCTATGGGTGTTGCATAAGTCTTTTCTATAAATTTCTAAGGTCATAGAAGTGGATTCTTCCAAAAAAATTATTTGGCTCCAGACACACTCTTCTGGGTGGTGTTTCACTCCATTGGGATTGTCATGGAGACCAGGAGTAGAGCAGGCATGCATGTAGTAACCTCTCTCAGGGTATCAATGACCAGTGTTGGAACCATTGCCTAATCTCAAGACCAGGGTACTTAAACTCCCACATCCTTACAGTCCACTTAGGCTTGTCGCTTATTTTCTTCAGATGGTAGAAGACCATTTATATTGAATTATTGACCATCAGTGCTTAGGTTATTAATTTAACAAATATTTGCTATATGCCTAAGTAAAATGGCTTCCCAGGAATATATACATTATAAACATTGACTCAATAAAAGGCAGAAAACCTAAACAGCCTAGTAACTATTGGAGAAATTGAACAGTGGTTAAAAATCTACCAGTGAAAAAGGAACCAGAAGTTTTTGATTTTAATGTATTAAGATGTCAACATTCATGAATGCACATGAGAAAGTAAGAAAAATCACAAAGGCAGTAATTTTTTTGAAGAATTATAACCTAACTAGTGTGTGATAAACAGATATGAGATCATGAAATTTGGATTCACCACAAGGTACTTGGGAAGCTGAACTTGAGATTCCTGAATTAAATGTGGACCCCAAAAGAGGCTAAATGGTCCCAGAGCAGCGAACTAACTCTCCCAGCAGACAAAAAGTTTTTGAGAGAAACATCCTTGATTTAGACTGTAAAGGTTCCAGAAAATTACATTCAAATGAATATTAGCTCACAGCTTGAAGAAATTTCTAAATATATGAGGAAACGAGCCACCAGGAAAAAAGCAAAACAAACAGATACTAATTTCCAAGGACCTAGGATATTAGTATTGCAACTATGACCAGGAAAATATGAGAAAGAAATGTTAAGTAAAATGAAATTCTAGAAACTAAAAATATAATAGTTAACATTAACTCGATGCATGAGTTAAATAGCAGATTACACACACCTGAAGAGAGATCTGAAGAAATTATAGTAAATATGTAGACAGGAGGTAAAGAGATTGGAGAAAAAAGGACAAGATTTAACATACACTTGGAGACTCAGAAAGTGAGAACAGAGAGAATGGTGGGAGTCATTATTCAATGAGATAATGGCTTCAGATTCTTAGAAGTAATAAAAGATGTGAATTCGCAGACATCATCGGGAGCTCTATAAAAGCTAAGTAAAATACCTTGTGGTAAAACTGAAGAACCCCAAAGACAAAGATAAGAACCTAAAATCAGCCAGGAAAAAGAAAATCACTTACAAAAAACAACAAATCAACTGCCAGCAACAGTGGACCAGTGACTGAAAAAAAATATTATTTTGCCCAGCAAAGCTTTCAAGAACAAGAGAAAACATGGTATTTTCAGATAAACCAAAACAGAATTTACTCCCAATAAATTTTCACCAAAGGAAGTTGCAAAGGATATACATCAAAAAAAGAAAAATGATTCCAGAAGCAAGTTCTGAGAGGCAAGAAGGAATGGTGAGAAAAGCAGTTGGAAAATATGTAGGTAAACAAACATGATCTCTATGAAATACTAATAACAATGTCTATGATATGGGGTTTAAAAAATGTAACTAAAACCAGACATCAAACAGTTGGAAATATAATTTTTAAAAGATACTTTTTATGATAGGAAGAAACAAACCTAATGTAGGAATATATTAAGTGAAAAATGTGCAAAACATTTATGGAAAAAAGCTAAAGATTTATAAAATAGTAAAGAAGGCTGAAATAAATGGAAGAGTTACAGATATTTAGGGATAATAAGACTCAGTACTAAAAACACGTTATCCCCAAATAGAACTATAAATTCAATGCGATTCTGGTGAAGATGCCAATAGAATTTTCTCAGAAACTTAATAAGCTGATTCTAAATTGTATATGGAAAAGGAGAGGATCTGAAATAGCCAAAATAAACCTGAAAAAAAAAAAGCCTAACATAAAAGCCTTGCCCACCAGACATCAAGACTTACTACAAAGTTAGAGAAGGTAATAAATGTTGGTATTAAGTGCAGGGAAAGGCAAATCAACCAATGGAAGAGAAAACATAGTCCAGTTATTTTGTTCTCATGCATGTGGGAAAACTTGACATTTTGACAGAATAGCACTATGGATCAGTAGTGAAAGACTGCAATAAAATGATGCTGAGACATTTAGTCATTCACAAGGAAAAAACAATAAAATCAGATTCCTGCTATACATATGTCACCATCAGACACACAAAAAAATCATTTCCATTTTGATTAAAGATTTAAATATGAAAAGCAAAACTTTAAAGCTTTTACAAGGAAGTGTAGAAGGCTCTCTGTATGACTTCGTGGTAGGCAGACATATCTTAACTGCAATGCAAAAAATGTAAACAGTAAAGCAAAGTTTTATAAATTTGACAAAAGTGTAATATTTACATAAATATAAGATACTATCAATGAAATTAAAGGACAAGCCATTAACTGGAAGAAGATATTGCAGTGCTTAAAATAGTTGAATTATATATATATATATATAGTAGTCGTCCCTTATCCTTGGGAGAGGCATTCCAAGACCTCCAGTGGATGCCCGAAACCATGGGTAGCACTGAACCTTATATACATTGTGTTTTTCTATACATGCGTATCTGTGATAAAGTTTAATTTATAGGGGTGGTGGCGCCTGAGGTCACCATGGCTACGGAGCGCAAAACCGCAGAGCTGGTGGTGCCTTTGTTCGTGGATCAATACTTCACTTGCTGCTACAAAGCAGATGTCAAAGGAAGATCTTGCGAGGACCACTGTATGCCACAGCACTCTAACCGAATATGTGTCATCACATTGGCAAAATCTCATCCAGTTCTTCAAAGTGGAAAAACAAAGGCATTCCCTGTCAGATCAGTACCAACTGTAGCCGATTTCAGAACAAGGTCTCTGGGAAATTTAAGCGAGGGGCACAGTTTCTAACAGAACTTGCACCTCTCTGTAGGATTTACTGCTCAGTTGGCGAAGAATATACCGTATCTAGTTGTGTTAGAGGATGTTCGATGGAAGTGAATGAAAAACATTCTCCATAAGCCATCTATTCTTCAAGAAAAGTCATCCACTGAAGGCTACACTGCAATTGTTACCCAAATTTGAAGAAAGTAAAAACATAACGGAAGGGTTACTGACACAAAAACAGTATGAAGAAGTCATAGTGAAATGCATTAATGCCACAACAGCAACGTCATAGGGACTGACATGGAGCAAAAAGCCAAGTGGGATTCTTGTTACCTGGCCTAAACCATCAGTACACGAAAGGAGAAGAACCAGTATATGTGAAGCATACTTCACAGCCATAGGCGGAGGAGGCCTGGTGCTTCACTTACCTTCGTTTGCCCTCTCTGGCTTGCATAATGAGCCTGGGTTCCCATTTGTCTTCGGCCTGCCAGATCTGGCCTGCCCATGTACTTACCCTGTTCTCTTGCATCTCTCTAACAACTGGCATGCGAGGAATGTTTTTCTGATTAAAAACAAACAAACAAAGCTCTTTGAAGAAAACTTAGAAAATATAGAACAGTTTTAAGTAGCTAAGTAAAAATAATTTACTCATTATCCCATAATCCAGAAGTAAATACATTTGACCCTTGAACAACATGGGTTTAAACTGTTAGAGGGTACCATAAACGAATCAAAAATATATCATTAACCAAACACAAAACCCACTTATAGAGCAGGCTGACTTTTCATATACTCAGTTTCCAAAGGGCCGACTGCAGGACTTGAGTTATGTGCGGATTTGCGTATATGTGGAAGGTCCTGGAGCCAATCCCCCATGTAAACCAAGGGATAACTGTACTACATTTTAACCTACTTGTGTTTGAACATTATGGTATGGTTATTGCTTTTGCCTCATTGTCCTATTAGTTTGAAATTTAAAAAAACCTAACCCACCTTTCTTACCCAATCTGCTATAATGTGACTACCAAAAAGTCTAGTCCCAGCCCATCTGCCTCAACTCCTCTCCCTTTTAGGTTGTAGGGAAGAGGCTGGAGTGCAGATTATATCTTCTGCCCTCCTTATGCCAACAAGATGGCCTACGCCTCTGAAACAAAGTAAAACTGCAACACTGTGACTGCTTAAATGAGGGATATGTGAAAAGGCTATGAAAAATACAAAAGCTTTCCTAGGAAATGTATTATAATGCAGTGCAAGCTAATTCTTGAAATGCATATTGTAGTCACTCAGTCTCACATACTCTAGTTACCAGCAAATAAGTTACTGAGAATATGTCATTCAAAGGCATAGAAGCCTTTGAAAGGAACAAATGCTTTCACATCATTTAAACTAAAAAAAAAAACAAAAAAAAACTCCAACAACTATGAATTTATAGTTTAAGATCAGTTTACACTGAATTTCAAATAAAAGGACTATAAAACTTGTCATTTTTCTGTAAGGGCTGTAACACATAAATACATTTCAATATCCCTGTTTTTAAATAAAATACACATTTATACAGAAAAAAGTTTATAAATTAGGCACAGTAAGAGATAACTAATAATAACTAACAATAACTAATAACTAATAAAATAATAATAACTAATAATAAAATAAGACAATTATAACAGTATGCCAGTATCACTACTGTTGCACTTTGGGGCAATATTAAGTAAAATAAGGGTTACCTAAACAAGTACTGCAATACCACAACAGTTGATTTGATAACTCAGAGGGCAACAATGGGTAGCGTCTACAATGTGGATACATTGGACAAAGAGATAATTCCTGTCCCAGATGGGCAGTTTAAAACTTACAAATTGCTTATTTACGGGATTTTTCATTAATTATTTTTGGACTACAGTTGATAACTGAAACTGTGGAAAGCAACACCTTCGATAAGAGGACACTACTGTATGTCTTCCATAAATCAATAAGAAAAGACATAAACCATAGACAAGTAGATAAGAGACAGGAATACGAAATTCATGGATGACAATATACAGATAGGTGATAAACATGAAGAATGTGAAATATCACTAGTAATCAAGAAACTGCAATGTAAAATAGCAACAATCTTTTTTTAACCTACCTATTTTATCAAAATTTAAAAGATTGATATTGTGCTAGCTTTGGATGCCCAAAAATACGACTATCATCATGTATCATTGTTGGTACTATAAATTGGTGAAAGCTTCTTGGAAGGCAATTTGACAGTTTCTTAGACTTTAAAATAGCATCTTAAATTTCAGGAATCTGTCTTATAGAAATAGTTAACATGTAAACACAAAGTTAGATATAGGGATTATAACTGCAGCCTAAATCTGCATCAGAGAGTGGCAAAATAACTTATGGCATATTCATACTATAAAACATTATGATGCTATTAATAAGAATGAAGTAAAACAAAATGTTTTGACATGGAAAGTTGTCCAAGACATTTTATTAAATAAAAAAAGCAAATTGTTCCCACAGACACGTACATACACAGTGAGGATGCAAACATGTGAGAAGGATTCCATTTTTGTAAGAAACAGTTACGTATCTAGGAGCTGGAGGGGACAACCCAAGCGAAGAGCTTTAGTTATTCTAGGGAGAGGAGTTCCAGTGATTGAAGAGAGGAATAAGCAGGAATCTCTGTGTTTTTCTCTATATATTTCCTTATTGTTTGGAAATTTTACAAGGACTCATTTTCATGTAAATAAAAACTGACACAAGTGAATTATAAATAAAAGCAGCTGGAGGAGGAGCTGATAACAAATAGTTGGGGACATAGGGGAAAGATTTAGGGATGAAATAGTATTTGAGAAGGGTCTTGAAGGACCAGTAAAATTTGGAACTACGTCTTGTGTTCAAGGGACATTCCAGAAAGAGGAAACAAAATGGGAAAAGAGGGATGTGTACAAAGAGAAAAATAAATATTCAGCCAGAACAAAACATCCATAAAGAGTAGTGGAGCAGGCGTGGTGGCTCACTCCTGTAATTCCAGCACTTTGGGAGGCTGAGGTGGCAGATCACGAGGTCAGGAGATTGAGACCATCCTGGCTAATGTGGTGAAACCCCGTCTCTACTAAAAATACAAAAAATTAGCAGGGTGTGGTGGCGGGCGCCTGTAGTCCCAGCTACTCGGGAGGCTGAGGCAGGACAATCACTTGAACCCAGGAGGCTGAGGTTGCAGTGAGCCAAGATTGTGTCACTGCACTCCAGCCTGGGCAACAGAGTGAGAATCCGCCTAAAAAAAAGAAAGAGTAGTGGTGGCTGGGCATGGTGGCTCACGCCTGTAATCCCAACACTTTGGGAGGTGGAGGCAGGCTGATCACCTGAGGTCAGGAGTTCAAGAACAGCCTGGCCAACATGGCAAAACCCTGTCTCTACTAAAATCACAAAAGTTAGCTGGGCGTGGTGGCACATGCTTGTAATCCCAGCTATTTGGGAGGCTGAGACAGGAGAATCACTTGAACCCAGGAGGCAGAGGTTGCAGTGAGCTGAGATCATGCCACTGGACTCCAGCCTGGGAGACAGAGCAAGACTCCGTCTCAAAAAAAAAAAAAAAAAAGTACCGAGAAGTGAGCTAAAAAGAAATAAACGGAGTTAGCTAGCTGTCCATTGGAGATCACTGAATGCATTGGAAGTTTTTTCTTCAGGCCTTGAGAGTCACTGAGTCCAAATAGTACAAATAGACCTGGCAGTATGTCACAGATAGACTAGTGCAAGGGAAGGCTGGGTGGAGGTCAGTTAAAACACTCATGTCCATTAACAGGTAAGGAGGGATTGATCCAAAGTAATAAGCATGGGTATGAACAGGCAGGAAATGCAAGACAAATTATGGAGGTAAAATTAACATACCTAGGTATGTGAGCCGAGTGAGAAAGGGAGGATGAAAAATGACTAAGGGTTCAATCTCATCAAAGATGACTGTGATATTTGTAAACATAAGAACAGTGAGGGAGGGATTTGTCACCCAACCACGGTCATCCTCCAATGTCTACCCTTGGCTTTAATCCTGAATTTCTAGCTACTGAAAATTTTGGTACTGTCCTACTTATGCTGAGTTCTTTGGATTGCAGCTCAGCTGTAGGCTTGCACTAAAGTCACTCTATGCTCAGCTACTGCTGTCACTCCAATGGCTGCAGCTATGTATGTCTTTTCTGTCCTGTACAACTTATCATTGCTGTCTGCCTCTCCCTCTCTCTCTACCGACATTGTATCACCTCAGACAGAGAATCCACTTCCATTGAGAATGGGGTCAGAAGACTCGTGTTCCACAGAATTTTACCTTGACTTCCTTGACCATGAGAATGATAGAAATTTTTCTTTGTATTTTTTTCTTTTATTTTTAGTTCTCACATAATTATACATATTTATAACATACAGAGTGATATTTCAATACATGTATATAGTATGTAGTGATAAAATCAGCTTAGTATATCCATCACCTTATTTACCATTTCTTTGTGTTGTGAACATTTAAAATCTTCTAGCTTTTTGAAAATACACAATAAATTATTGTTAACTATATTCACCTACAGTGCTATAGAACACTAAAACTCCTATCTACCTGTGATTTTTTTCCATTTTTAACCTCTCCTATCCTCCTCTTCCTCTTACCCTTCCCAGCCTCTAATAACCTCAATTCTACTCTCTACTTCCGTGAGCTCAGTTTGTTTTTAGTTTCCACATATGAGTGCCTTTCTGTGCCTGACTTACTTCACTTAACATAGTGTCCTCTAGGATCATCCCTGTTGCCACAAATGACAAGATTTTATTCTTTTTATAGCTGAACAGTATTCCATTGTGTGTATATACCACATTTTCTTTATCCATTCATCTATTGATAAACATTTAGGTCAACTCCATATCTTGGCGATTGTGAATAGTGCTGCAATAAATACGGGCGTGCAGATGTCCCTTCAATATACTGATCTCCTTTGCTTTGGATAAATACCCAGTAATAAGATTGCTGGATAGTATGATAGATTTATTTTTAGTTTTTTTGAGAAACCGCCATCCTCCATTATGATGGCTGTACTAATTTACATTTACCACTGAAAGTGTGTAAGAGTTGCTTCTTTTCTGCGTCTTTACCAGCATTTTTTACTTTTTATCTTTTTTATAATAGCCATTCTCACCAGGGTAACATATCTTATTATGGTTTTGATTTGCATTACCCTAAATATTAGTGATGTTGAGCATTTTTTCATATACTTATTGGCCAATTTATACATCTTCTTTTGAAAATATCTATTCTTTTGTCATTTTAAAATCAGATTTTTTTTTTTTGCTGTTGAATTAAGTTCCTCATATATTCATTAGTGCCTTGTCAGATGAATACTTTGCAAATATTTACTCCCATTCTGTAGGTTGTTGATTCTGTTGATTTTTCCTTTGCAGTGCAGAAGGTTTTTAATTCGAGATTAGTCCCATTTGTCTATTTTTATTTTTGTTGCTTATGCTTTTCAAGTCTTAGCCATAAAATCTTTGCCTAGGTCAATGTCCTGAAGCATTTCCACTATGTTTTCTTCCAGTGGTTTTACAGTTTGTTTAAATACTTAAGCATATTCTTATAATCTCATGATTGTAAAATGGTATTTCTTTGCTATTTTGTTTTGTATTCCCCGATTACTAGGGAGATCGAAAAGCTTTACCTATGTTCTCTTGACATTCATTTTTTCTTCTTCTGTGAATAGTCTATTCCTGTACTAATGTTAATGTACTAATGGATTAATATTTTTTAACTGATTTCTAACCATTTAAAAATACATTATGGACTCTAATTCCATACTAGGTTATTATAGTACCTTTATTTTTTAATGATATATTTATTTTGTATCATAAAAAATAACATGTTTATTATAAAATTTAGAAAATAAAGAAACACATTATAAAGAAACATAAAACCCCTGTGATCACATTTCCCAAGAATAATAAGTATTTTCAATTTGGGATCCATCATTAGAGTTTTTTCTTGTTATGCATATATACTTTTTTGTTTTAAAAAGCTAGGATTGTATTATACATATATCTGCTTTATTGTTTAGCTCTTTCAGCGTTTAGTCTTTCACTTAATGGGTAGCACTCATCTAGCTGGTAAGTAAAATGAAGATAAGGGCCGTATTTTATACTATTTGGAGTTTTGCATAGCACAGAGTCTTTAGTAAAAATTTATTAAATATTGACTTGCTGTTTCCTCCATTTCAGCACATCCAGGTGTGAATGGTGTCACGGTCCGAAGTTTGGTGAAGGTTTTCGTGTCATCCGATCCTGTGATATTTTTGGAGCATCACAGCTTCCAGTTATGTTTTATGTCTGTTCTCCTTCTTGTTATAGAAGAATAAAGGAAAGCAGTTTTGTTTTAGATGGTAGTCCTAGTAGAAGAATAGCTCTAGATGTGGAGTTGTCAAAAGAATTATAGTACAATGATTTATCGTATGTAAATATATATATATATTCATATATATATATATATATAAACTTTACTGGCTTTTACTACCTATATATCTACATATAGTAATTCATCTCTTTGAAAGTAGAGGTTCTGTTTGGAAGACATAAGTGTCTTCTCATATGAATTCTCTTTGTAATTCCAGCTCCTTATGAAAGTTTGTGATTGTTAGGGAAATGTTGCAGAATAATTACTCAAGGAGGATTAGTAAAGCCTTTAGATTTGAATAAAGCTATAGAAAATTTCTATCAGAGCCTGTTGACTATAAAAGGAAAAATGTTAGAATCCTTTGCAAAATGGGTTATATCTTACAACTGGTCTTTTCATGCATCCATACTAAGTGACAAGATAGCATTGCAGAGTCATCAGTGGGGTTCGTGCTGCATAGCGCTTCAACGTCACACATCCAAGTGCTCAATGCTTGTGCATTTCTGTGGAAATCAGACCAGCACCTACCATCTCAATTGTAGGTTGTTTTGGGGAATAAAAGATTAATTCTATCCCCATTTGTTTGTTTAAATTAATGTCCCAGGTTCTTAGAGAACTGGTACAGTCTTTAATTGTTACCTTGAACTTCATGTCCTAAAGCTGAGAAACTGGACATTAGTCTGATTCCATAGGCTAACACCAGCATCTACCAAGGCCTACAGTGATAGCCTGACACAAAAATAAAATACAGCTTACAAAATAACATTGCAAAGCAGCATATACATATAGTAAAACTTACTTTAAGAATTAACGTTTGGTAAGAGAAAGATAAAAGGGCATTTTGATATACAAACAACTTTAGAATGGCATAGAATTGTTTCACATATCTTTACACATAGTTCACTTAAATCTCAAATATCATTGCTAAATTTAGTGATATGATATGATTTAAATTTACACAGCTATCATCATTAATGTCAGAAAATATACATCATGTCATGTTTGTGTGTATCTTTTAGTGATATCATTTCAATAAAGATAAATGAGGCAAAATAATTTTTCTATTGATTTCAATATATTGCAATGCTTACACGCTTTTCTTTGAGACTGTTTCATTTTTTAGCAGAATCAGGTAAACTTTGCTTTGCTTCATAAGTATACACTGTATTCTCTAGCATAAGAATAAAATTATTTATAATGAGAGAAGTAACTGCCATATTACACATGTATACAGAAAGGGATATTTATAGTATGATAAATTAATTCATTAAAATGTAATATACTCATAATTACAAAACAAGATGAAGAAAATAATACTAACTCCCTGTGGCATATAGCTTATTAGTACTCACCCTTGTTCCTGAAATATTTCTTGGGGAAGAAATATGTTTGTTTATTTATTTATTCAAAACATGTTGGGTTTTGGTTTAACTGAGTAATTTCACATTGAAATAGGAAATAAAAAAGAATAGCTTTCAAGGGAAATGACAAATTCTGAGGGATGTTTCAAAACTAAATCTATCAAGCAAATGGAAAACAAAAAAAGGCAGGGGTTGCAATCCTAGTCTCTGATAAAATAGACTTTAAACCAACAAAGATCAAAAGAGACAAAGAAGGCCATTACATAATGGTAAAGGGATCAATTCAACAAGAAGAGCTAACTATCCTAAATATATATGCACCCAACACAGGAGCACTCAGATTCATAAAGCAAGTCCTGAATGACCTACAAAGGGACTTAAACTCCCACACAATAATAATGGGAGATTTTAACACCCCACTGTCAACATTAGACAGATCAACGAGACAGAAAGTTAACAAGGATATCCAGGAATTGAACTCAGCTCTGCACAAAGTGGACCTAATAGACATCTACAGAACTCTCCACCCCAAATCAACAGAATATACATTTTTTTCAGCACCACACCACACCTATTCCAAAATTGACCACATAGTTGGAAGTAAAGCTCTCCTCAGCAAATGTAAAAGAACAGAAATTATAACAAACTGTCTCTCAGACCACAGTGCAATCAAACTAGAACTCAGGATTAAGAAACTCACTCAAAACCGCTCAACTACATGGAAACTGAACAACCTGCTCCTGAATGACTATTGGGTACATAATGAAATGAAGGCAGAAATAAAGATGTTCTTTGAAACCAATGAGAACAAAGAAACAACATACCAGAATCTCTGGGACACATTCAAAGCAGTGTGTAGAAGGAAATTTATAGCACTAAATGCCCACAAGAGAAAGCAGGAAAGATCCAAAATTGACACCCTAACATCACAATTAAAAGAACTAGAAAACCAAGAGCGAACACATTCAAAAGCTAGCAGAAGGCTAGAAATCACTAAAATCAGAGCAGAACTGAAGGAAATAGAGATACAAAAAACTCTTCAAAAAATTAATGAATCCAGGAGCTGGTTTTTTTAAAAGATCAACAAAATTGATAGACCACTAGCAAGACTAATAAAGAAGAAAAGAGAGAAGAATCAAATAGATGCAATAAAAAATGAAAAAGGGGATATCACAACCGATCCCACAGAAATACAATCTACCATCAGAGAATACTAAAAACACCTCTATGCAAATAAGCTAGAAAATCTAGAAGAAATGGATAAATTCCTCAACAAATACACCCTCCCAAGACTAAACCAGGAAGAAGTTGAATCTCTGAATAGACCAATAACAGGTTCTGAAATTGTGGCAATAACCAATAGCTTACCAACCAAAAAGAGTCCAGGGCCTGATGGATTCACAGCCGAACTCTACCAGAGGTACAAGGAAGAACTGGTACCATTCCTTCTGAAACTATTCCAATCAATAGAAAAAGAGGGAATCCTCCATAACACATTTTATGAAGCCAGCATTGTCCTGATACCAAAGCCTGGCAGAGACATAAACAAAAAAGAGAATTTCAGACCAATATCCTTGATGAACATTGATGCAAAAATGCTCAATAAAATACTGGCAAACCGAATCCAGCAGCACATCAAAAAGCTTATACACCATAGTCAAGTGGGCTTCATCCCTGGGATGCAAGGCTGGTTCAACATACGCAAATCAATAAATGTAATCCAGCACATAAACAGAACCAAAGACAAAAACCACATGATTATCTCAATAGATGCAGAAAAGACCTTTGACAAAATTCAACAACCCTTCATTCTAAAAACTCTCAATAAATTAGGTATTGATGGGACGTATCTCAAAATAATAAGAGCTATCTATGACAAACCCACAGCCAATATCATACTGAATGGGCAAAAACTGGAACCATTCTCTTTGAAAATGGGCACAAGACAGGGATGCCCTCTCTCACCACTCCTATTCAACATAGTGCTGGAAGTTCTGGCCAGAGCAATCAGGCAGGAGAAGGAAATAAAGGGTATTCAATTAGGAAAAGAGGAAGTCAAATTGTCCCTGTTTGCAGATGACATGATTGTATATCTAGAAAACCCCATTGTCTCAGCCCAAAATCTCCTTAAGCTGATTAGCAACTTCAGCAAAGTCTCAGGATACAAAATCAATGTACAAAAATCACAAGCATTCTTGTACACCAATCACAGACAAACAGAGAGCCAAATCATGAGTGAACTCCCATTCACAATTGCTTCAAAGAGAATAAAATACCTAGGAATCCAACTTACAAGGGATGTGAAGGACCTCTTCAAGGAGAACTACAAACCACTGCTCAATGAAATCAAAGAGGATACAAACAAATGGAAGAACATTCCTTGCTCATGGGTTGGAAGAATCAATATCGTGAAAATGGCCATACTGCCCAAGGTAATTTATAGAGTCAATGCCATCCCCATCAAGCTACCAATGACTTTCTTCACAGAATTGGAAAAAACTACTTTAAAGTTCATATGGAACCAAAAAAGAGCCCACATTGCCAAGTCAATCCTAAGCCAAAAGAACAAAGCTGGAGGCATCATGCTACCTGACTTCAAACTATACTACAAGGCTACAGTAACCAAAACAGCATGGTACTGGTACCACAACAGAGACATAGATCAATGGAACAGAACAGAGTCCTCAGAAATGATGCCGCATATCTACAACTATCTGATCTTTGACAAACCTGACAAAAACAAGAAATGGGGAAAGGATTCCCTATTTAATAAATGGTGCTGGGAAAACTGGCTAGCCATATGTAGAAAGCTGAAACTGGATCCCTTCCTTACACCTTATACAAAAATTAATTCAAGATGGATTGAAGAGTTAAATGTTAGACCTAAAACCATTAAAATCCTACAAGAAAACCTAGGCAATACCATTCAGGACATAGGCGTGGGCAAGGACTTCATGTCTAAAACACCAAAAGCAATGGCAACAAAAGCCAAAGTTGACAAATGGGATCTAATTAAACTAAAGAGCTTCTGCACAGCAAAAGAAACTACCATCAGAGTGAACAGGCAACCTACAGAATGGGAGAAACTTTTTGCAACCTACTCATCTGACAAAGGGCTAATATCCAGAATCTACAATGAACTCAAACCAATTTACAAGAAAAAAACAAACAACCCCATCAAAAAGTGGGCAAAGGACATGAACAGATACTTCTCAAAAGAAGACATTTATGCAGCCAAAAAACACATGAAAAAATGCTCATCATCACTGGCCATCAGAGAAATGCAAATCAAAACCACAATGAGATACCATCTCACACCAGTTAGAATGGCAATCATTAAAAAGTCAGGAAACAACAGGTGCTGGAGAGGATGTGGAGAAATAGGAACACTTTTACACTGTTGGTGGGACTGTAAACTAGTTCAACCATTGTGGAAGTCAGTGTGGCGATTCCTCAGGGATCTAGAACTAGAAATACCATTTGACCCAGCCATCCCATTACTGGGTATATACCCAAAGGACTATAAATCATGCTGCTATAAAGACACATTCACACGTATGTTTATTGCGGCACTATTCACAATAGCAAAGAGTTGGAAGCAACCCAAATGTCCAACAACGATAGACTGGATTAAGAAAATGTGGCACATATACACCATGGAATGCTATGCAGCCATAAAAAATGATGAGTTCATGTCCTTTGTAGGGACATGGATGAAACTGGAAAACATCATTCTCAGTAAACTATTGCAAGGACAAAAAACCAAACACCGCATGTTCTCACTCATAGGTGGGAATTGAACAATGAGAACTCATGGACACAGGAAGGGGAACATCACACTCCGGGGACTGTTGTGGGGTGGGGGGTGGGGGGAGGGACAGCATTAGGAGATATACCTAATGCTAAATGAGGAGTTAATGGGTGCAGCACACCAACATGGCACATGGATACATATGTAACAAACCTGCACATTGTGCACATGTACCTTAAAACCTAAAGTATAATAATAAAAAATTAAAAAAATAAAATAAATAAAAAAACTAAATATACCTAGATACTTAGACAAATATGAAATATACTTAGAACCCAATCTCTTCATGTTTAGTATAAACTTTAAATCTGAGTGATCTCTTATAGATCTTCCAAAAAAAGTAACTTGCAGTATTTTTCAATGAAAGTAAGACACATTTATTATAGAAATATTAGAAAATACAACTAAACCTAAGAAGAAAACAAAATCCTCCTTGTAATGCCTCTGTAACTCAGGTTCAGTCATCCACTACTTGCAGAGTCTGAATAAGAGCAAGGTCTGGTGGAAAAAAAAAGTGACTTAATTCAAGAGCTACTGGAGGGGAAGTAGTACAGGCTCCTGCCTTGAGATACCACTTCAGCCTTCAGGGCAGAAGGCAAGGGCTTTTAAAGAGGGGATGGGGAGGAGGGGAGGAGGTGCGGGGTCTGTGTGACTTGCTTCAGATGGCTTATATATCATGTGGTCTGGCTGGTGCCATGGCAGGCAGCTACGTTGTAAATTGAGGCAATCTCTTAGTGGGTGAGAGTTCCAGAGGGGCCTGATTTGCTTCAAGTTTTGGTCTCTGGAACTTCTAAGTAAACACATAGATAAGCTTGCCGCACCTGATGGAGAGAAGGTAAAGGTTATAATTGCATTCCTAAAGAGCTAAGCAGGAAGTGGGGGAAAAGGAAAGAGAAAAAAAATCATTTTTTTCCTTTTAAAAATGGGGTAATCGGCTACACCATCACCCAATGAAAGCCAGAGACAATCATTTCAACATGTGTATGTGTGTATATACACATTTATATAATGTATTACTCCTTTTTAAAAAATGGGATTATCTGCCTCACACTACACCAAAGATTCATTTCCAATTTTAGACCTAAAGGTCTAAGTGGAAAATATAAAAATAAATAACTATGGTCTTTAAGAAATCAGATTTAGATTTTTTTAAAAGTGGGTAATGAAACCTCAAACAAAAGATGAACAAATTTACCATGTAAAAAATTTTTAAATGTCTGTCGAGCAAAAATAACCAAAAATAAAGACAAGCAGCACACTGGGGAACATATCTGTAGTATATATGACCAGCAAAGAATGAGGTTTTCAACAACAACAACAACAACAAATATATATATATAGGTTGTGCATGTGTCTCCTGGCACCATCATTCAGGACTCAAACTGTGTCATCAAGGCATTATCTATTTTTCTGTCTATCTAATCTAGCTCACTCTATCTATCTATCTATCATCTATCTATCTATCTATCTATCTATCTATCTATCTATCATCTGTCTCTTACCAATACTTTCTAAAAATTTTGTCTCATATCCCGGTAATATGGATGGCCACTAATCATTCCAGGTTCATGTACAAGAATCTCAGGAACCTCAGAGGAAAACACACTATCTATCCCAACTGTTACTGTAAAATACATTAGGGATGATTTTCATTGGCTCAGCCTGGGTCACGAATCCAAATACAAATAAATCATTAGAGCTTCATGGATGGTATACCCTGGCCAGGCCTGAGTCACATGCCCATCTCTGGAACTAGGTAAGGCAGAATTAGCCCCTCCCAAAACATGCTAATTAGATTCTCCACAAGAAAGGAGAATTCTAGAACTGAAAACTAGGGGAAGAAAAAGTGTTTTGGGCAGCTAAAATCTGGAATTGTCAGAGACCTCTAAAACTTCCTAACGTCCAATAAACTGTTACAAGTAGCAATAACAATGAAAGATGAGCTTAATATAGCTATAACAATCAACATTTAATTTTTGTTTTTTACCATAAGTCTAATAATTTTCTGCTAAAAAATACTTGTGCGTATGTCTAAAAATATATTCAAGTATATTTACCACCAGGATATTTACAATAGTGAAAAACTGGAAGCATTCAAAGAGTTCATCAATATGTATGTAAATCCATACAAGGCACTATCATTCAGTCATTTAAAAATTAGATAACTCCGTTTCCTTAAATGGAAAGATATCTACCAAGTAGTTTTTGAAAAATATTTACTAGGTAACATAGTCACATAACTCAAAAGGTACAAAAAAGAGTATAGGATAAAAATTCTTTAACGCTGATGCCTGGCATCCTTTTCCCTTCTCAGAGACAACCAATGATATGAATCATTTTGTATTCCAGGATAGCTTATGCATATGTATGCTAACATATACATATATTTCTTCCTTATCTGTATAATATTAGCATAATATATACTCCTTTGTGCATCTTTCCATTCAAATTATGTCATAGAGTTTATTCCAGATCAGTACACTATTAGTTTATATTCTTTCTTTATGGTTTCGTATTATTCCGTTGAGCAACATATATAGTTTATTTCACCAGTTTACTACTTGATGGACTTTTAACTTTTTAACCTCTTGCTTGGAAAAAAAATGTTGTGATGAATAAGTTTTTCCTTTGCACATATTTACATATATCTGTGGTATATTTCCCTGGAAGTAAATTGCTAGGTCAAAAGGTATGTTCATTTATATTTAATTGGGAGTTGGGAAAAATATGTATTTATTTGCTTTTTAAATAGGTAATGCTAGCACACTTTACCTAGCTCAAAAAAGATTTAACAGTGAAAAGTCTATTTCATATTAATTTCCTTCAGATGCCCACATATTGTTAACCAGCTTCTTGCATTTACTTAAACACTAAGTACCTATAAACCTGCAGCTGTATATAGAAGAATTTTCCTTATTCCAGTAGTGCTTTTTTTTGTATTATATAATTTAAGAACAGCATTAGCATCATTCATACACTTGTTAAAAATATGGATTGTCAGACCTACCTCCAACCTACTAAATCAAAATCTCTGGGAATCCTATCCAGGAATCTTGATTACTACCTGGTCTCCAGGTGACTCTAATGCTTGCTAAGATTGAGAACCACTGTTCTCCAGAGGTCAGAACACTCACACCAAAGTGTTGATTCAAGAGAGGCAGGTGTTGGTGTAACATACCTCATTATCTTTTCATTAGGCTCAGCTATACATCATCATCACTGACGATCTCATCAATAAAAATTATCCCAAGAATGCAGGACTGGTTTTGTTTTGTTTTGTTCTTTGTTTTCAGATAGGTCTCGTTCTATCACCCAGGCTGGAGTGCAGGGGCACGATCTCAGCTCACTGCAGCCTTAGCCTCCTAGGCTCAAGCGATCCTCCCACCTCAGTCTCCCGAGTAGCTGGGACCACAGGCAGGCACCACCACATCCAGATAATTTTTATATTTTTTGTAGAGACAAGGTCTCACTATATTGCCCGGGCTGGTCTCGAACTCCCGGGCTCAATAGATCCTCCTGCCTCAACCTCCCAAAGTGTTGGGATTACAGGCATGAGCCACCGTGCCCGGCTGCAGGACTGGTTGAACATTCAAATATCAACCAATGTAAGCCACTGGGTAATCACTGTAAGCCCCACATTATCTGTAACTTCCAAAACTCCAGGAGCACCAAAGAAAGGAGAGAGATGAGTCAACGTTTCTGTTTCTAGGTTTTCTTGATCATTGTTGAAAATATCTCAATAACCAGGCTCTTCTTTATCCTTCCTATTCCTTGACTTGCTTGCCTTCCATTCCTTCTCTTTCCAGCCTCCCTGCTGCCCTCCTCTTGTTCCTTTCTTTCATTCTTTTCTTTTTTCTATCTTTTTCTCACTCCTAGTGCAAAGTGTGCTTTGTTAAATTAAGACATGTAGGGGGACTAGGAATAATGGAAATTGTCTGTCTGTAAAATACTCAAGAGTATTGCAAAGTCATCCTGCAACAGTGAGTATGTGTGCATACAAGTGTCTGTATACACAAAGAAAAAGGTTGACAGAAGCCACCTGAATGGGAAACAATGAATTCATGGTTATGTCTGGGAAACAGAATCTAGGGTCTGATTATAGGGTCCTTTGCTTTTGGCTAGATGAACTTCTCATTGTTTGAATTTTTAATATAATTATGTATTACTCTTATGAAAATTAAAAATATTTTAACTTTTAATGGGATCGTATAATGGTGACACTTTCTATTTTTCTCTCCTCAACCATATATCACAAATATCTTTCTGTTATGATATTCCGATATTGATGTGTCATTATGGAAGTGCCCCAATTTACTTATCTAATATTCTCTAATTAAATTACCTTCATTTTCTTTTCTATTATAAACAACAATTTGATAAAGAACATTTCTAAAGCTAAATCATTGCCAAAATCTCTACCCATTTTCATTTAATTTTGATATAAATTTTTTATGATAAAATTGTTCTTCGTATCAGTTTACCTCCTCACCAATAATGTATAAAATGCCCTTTTTTTGCCTAAGTCCACATTACTGATATTAATTAATTAACTAATATATTCATTGCCAATTAGACAATGTGACTGATTTTGTTTATTACTAATAAAGTTGATTTGGGTTCCACGTTAAATAATCATGATCCTATTATCTTTTCTGATTTTTCCTTTTACATCTGTTTCTCACGTTTCTATTGGTATGCTTGTTTATATTATTGATTTGTAACAGCTTAGATAGATAGCTAGAATATTAACCTTCTGTCATGTGTGATGAAAATATGTTTCTCAGTTTACTGCCTGCCTTTTTGAAGTGAGATTTCTTGACGTAAAGAAAATGTAAATTTTAGATTATAAAATCTATCGATCTAGTTTTTGTTTTTCTTCTTACTGCTAAGCTTAATAAGTCCTTCAATCCTCAAATTACATATTGACCTAAACTTCACTTATTTTACATTTTTATCTTTGATTCACCTCCGAATTACCTCATTATGGTAAGTGATGTGTGGTTCCACAATTCAAGTCTTTCTAGAATTCTGGGAAGTTGTGCCCTCAGCCATTACCTGCTCAATCTTTACTCCACCAATCTGAAATGCGACTTACGATACACTAAATTCTTACATGGTTAGGCCACTTTTTTCCTGCACTTTCTGTTTCATTAACTTGTTTATGTAATGCCAATACCACACTGTTTTAATTATTTTAACCAAAACCAAGCCTCAATATATCTGATTTATCAAGTTCCAACTCATTGCTATCCTTATGCAAAACTTCTTAGCTATTCTTGTACCTTTGTTTTTCTACAATAATTATTATAATCCTTAAAATTATTTTGTTTTATCTCCCTTTCCCACACCACGTAAACTGTTTTGGATTTTGGTTAGGATTACTTTAGTCTGAAGAGAACTGAGAGCCACAGCAGTTAGAGTCTCCCATCTGGTAACGTACTGTGTAGCTTCACTAATGTGATCATGAACGTGATAATTCAGTCATTGGGGAATTCACTTCTCTATGATCCATGTTTTTTACGGTAAAAACAATACAGTCTGCAGTTTTTGTCTGCATCTTATTTGGATATTATGCTTATGCATTTACTCAAAGTACAACTTCCAAGCTCAGGGTTTTGCCTGATATATCTCCATGGAATATTCTGCCTTGTTCTGACAAACTGGATGCCCCCTCTGTCTGCTCTCTGTCCTCTTGTCCATTATCAGAGTTCTGTGTGGAGCAGGCATTCTCAGCCGACTGTGGTGAAAAGCAAGGATGAGAAGGAAGAGCAAGCTGTTCTGAGCCCCCTTCACTAGGGATTATCATTTTGTGCTTGGAATCTAAGGGTTGTGCAATATCCTGTGTACCTCACAAGGGATATTAAATATCCTCTAGGCTGCAGGCACTCAGAAGTAGCTTGCTTGCCAGGCATGGTGGCTCACATCTGTAATCCCAATACTTTGAGAGACCAAGATGGGTGGATTGCTTGAGCCTAGGAATTCGAGACCAGCCTGGGCAACATGGCAAAACCCATCTCTACAAAAAATACAAGAATTAGCCGGGCGTGGTGGTGCATGCCTGTGGGCCCAGCTACTCAGGAGGTTAAAGTGGGAGGATCACTTGAAACCAGGAGGCAGAGGTTGCAGTGAGCCAAGATCGCACGCCAGCCTGGGCGACAGAAGAGACCCTGCCTCAATAAAAATAAAAATAAAAAAATTTTTAAAAAGTAGCTTACTGGTATCACTGTTTAAACATAAGCTGCTCATCAAGGCAGTGCTTTACTTTCACTTATTTGACTTCATGCAGCCTGAGCTTCTACCCTGATAATCTGACTCCCATAAACTGCCACCACCAACCAACCATGAGTGACAATTTAAAGATATTACCTGGTGTCACTGTCTGCCAGAGACAGGGTGGGGTTAGGGATGGGGAAGGACCAATCCTTAACCAAGGCAGCCAGGCTGGTGCAGCACCAATGAAGGCTCGTGGTGGCACCACCCAAGGGCCTGGCTTCCTGCAGGCTCAGGAGGAGAGACAGCCGCTGAGGCCCTGGAGTTTGCTTACTCAGGAGGGCAAGATGAGGTCCCCTTCTGTAGTGGTTGGTGAATATGCCCTCTCCAGGCCAACCACCTCCTCTACTGATGCTTGATCCCTCCCAAAATTCTCTCTCCTCCCCCCTCCCAGGAATGTGGGTTAACACTCAGTTGAAAAGCCTCCAACAGGCCGGGCACTGTGGCTCATGCCTGTAATCCTAACACTTTGGGAGGCCGAGGTGGGCAGATCACTTGAAGTCAGGAGTTTGAAACCAGCCTGGCCAACATGGTGAAACCCTGTCTCTACTAAAAATACAACAAAAAAATTAGCCGGGTGTGGTGGTAGGCACCTGTAATCCCTGCTAGTTAGGAGGCTGAGGCAGGAGAATTGCTTGAACCCAAGAGGCAGAGGTTGCAGTGAGCTGAGGTTGCACCACTGCACTTCAGCCTGGTGACAGTGAGACTCCGTCTCAAAAAGAAAAAAAAAGAAAAAAAAAAGAAAAAGAAAGGAAAAAAAGCCTCCAACAGGGTCACAAATACATGTGGAGTTCTTCCAGCAGATGAACAACTCAACCTGGGCAGCCACCCGGGGTGAGGAGGTGAGGGGATGGGAGCTGATTCTTTCCCCTTCCAGAACCCAGACTCAGGGTCCTCACTTTCAATAAGGTAAAGGAAAGTAGAAGCCTAGGCAACATAGTGAAATCCCATCTCTACAAAAAATACAAAAATTAGCCAGACATGGTGGCGCATGCCTGTAGTCCCAGATATTTGTGGGCTGAGGCAGGAGGATCACTTGAGCCAATAGATGAAGACTGCAGTGAGCCATGATCGTGCCACTGCACTCCAGCCTGGCAACAGAGCAAGGCCCTTCTCAAAAATGAAAATAAATAAATAAAGCAGAGGTCAAGTGACCTGCCCAAGGCTCCTCATCTTACAGGACTTGCAAAGCACCCGATGCAGGATTTGGCACAGAGTACGGACTCAGAAAAGGGTAGTTCTTATTTTTAATGTGAGAACTTGTCTCTGCCCAGCCCATTCTCCTTTCTCTTGTACCATGATGGCTGCCTTCAAGGACATTATGGTTTGTTTTTCTAAAATAGATTTTAAACATGCATTTTCCCAGCTTCTTTTACTTTTAAATGATAAACACAATGACCTTTTCAAATGATTGAAAGTTGGTTGAGGATCTCTGATTTTTTCATTTGTTGTTTTCATTACATTTAGAGGAGGGACAGGAGGTAGAGACTAATGACAAAAATTGATTCTTCTTTATATTCTCTCCAAGCTGTGCTTAGTTAAGCATTTCTAATCTTTAAATGGGATTCCTTTAGCTAGCAAGCAAAGCAAATGTTCCAAATGTAATTAATCTCAGAAATCCATACATTCACAAATCAAGAGTACCAACTCATTTTGACTACCTAGCCACTCTTTTAATATTTCCATTAGGACATATTAGGAAGTCCTATTTTTCACCAGTAAGAAATGTGGTGTGTTTGATCAGAAAACAGTTGTAGGAGGACATAGGTACAGTAAGGCCAAATGGTTCAGAGTGTTCTTTTGCTGCATGGCTCTGGGGAATCATGGAGATTAGTTGCTTTATAGTGGAAGAAAATAACAACTATATTAACTATCGGGTAAAACTTCCAAACTAGTGTTCTCTGGAGATCACAGTTGTTAATGCTTGGTTCAATTCATCAGTTATTTATTGAGCACCTTCTAGATGCCTGGCACCATGCTAGGTCCTTTGCAGAAAGTGTAATGTAGAATTTCTATGACAGAGGTATGCCTAGCATGCCACAGAAGCACAGCGAAGCAGCACAGAGCCACCTCTGGGGATTCACTTTCTGAGGGAGCATTAGTTAAAGCAATCTTGCTGTTGTAAAATGCATGGCAGAGAATTATGGGAGACAATAGCGAAATAAACACGGCCAGGTCACAAGGCTCTCGCATACCATGTAAGGACTGTTATTAGCTGTTAAGGAGTCATGGAAAGGTTTTAACTGAGGAATGATATTATCTAATGTGTATTCTGAATAGATTAGTCTGGTAGATGCAGAGAGGAAATTCAGAGAAGATGTTAAGATTTCCAACCAGGCATGGCAGTAGTGGTAGTAAGGAGGAGAAATTTTAAAAAGTGTTTAGAATATAAAATTGGCAGATTGGATGTAGAGCATGAGGGAGAAAGGGGAGTTTCTAGGACTATTTGCTTAATTTGCATCCTAGAGAGGAAGAAAGTTATTTTAAAAAGGCTTTACTTCACTCGTCAATTCACTAAGCCTCTAAATTTCTTATAGAAAAAAATAGTTTTATAGGACTGATATTGCAAAACTATGAGTTAGTTTTAATTCATGTTCTGTTCTTTTCTTGGTACTAAAGTGGACTTTATGTCACCTTATACAAATGTGACATATTTTTTAAAATCCAGATTGGTCAAATAAACAAAGGTAATTCTTCTCTTTATAAAATGATTATTTGTTCTAGAAAATAAATCTTTATATGACACCTTTAAACTGTCAGCTCTAAATATGATTTAATGTACTATTCCTCAGAAACATATTCCTTTTCTAAAAACCGACATACATATACTTTCAAACTGATTTATTTTTTCCCAAGATATTTCTATTTTTTTAGAGTAAGTGGCAGATCAGTATTTTCTAGGATTCATTCATTCACTCAGTTAAGAAATACGTGCTGGATTCCTGTTCTATGCCAGACACTATCTTATACTTTTCAGTTATGGCGGAGAATGAAACAGACAAAATTTTCTATCCTCATGGAATGTATACTCTAATGGATTATACCTTTTTTTCTTTTAAGAAATAGGACATGCTATTCATTCTGCTAATTTTAAGTATTTCCTGGCACAGTGCTTTGAACATAGCAGAAACTTTCTATAGATTTATTCAGCTAAATAAAATTCTCAAAATCAGAAAGTGACTCCAATAATATGTTTATTTTTAATATTCTCATTTATTGTCAGACTCAGAAGAGATGCCAGACTATGTAGTCTTGTGTTTTTTTTTAATAAATTCAGATATACAGTCGTTTGTTGGTAGAAAAAGACACTATGATTTGAATACTCCTAATTTCCTCCCTTAATCTCTCATCAAATAGTGTGCTGTCTTTGCATCACTTCAAACTCTTACATACCAACATAAACCAAGTTGCCTTGCCTACATAGTTCAGAATTTTGCAAAGCACTTTCATATACCAATGGAGAGGAGAAATTTTAAAGCCGTTGCTTTTCTAGTATTACCTGTGTGGTGCAGAAGACCGATTAACCACGGCATTTTCTTTCTCTCTTTCCTCCTTAGGAGCAGAATCTCATTTTTGGATAGACACAATTGCCTCCTAGTAGAAGCTACTACTTTCCCCAGGCTCCCTTGTAGCTACATCTGGCCACTATAGTATGGACAGTAACATGAGTGAAAGTATTGGGTCAGACTCCAGGAAGGCTGTTGAAAGGCAGGTGATTGATTTGAGGGAGGATCTTTCTTACCCTTTGGTCTTTACTCTTTCTTCCAGCGTAGAATGCAGACAGGATGACTGGGGTTCCAGCAGCCATTTTGGGCTACAAGGTGACCTTCAGAATAAAGAGTAGAGAGTAGAGACCTATGCCCCCGATGGCATCATAGATCCACAGTATCAGACCTGGTATTCCCTATCTTGTACATGGGAGAGAAAATGATTTTTATCTTGTTTTAGTCACTGATATTTTGGGTCTCTGTTTTATCCAGCCAAATCTAATCCTAACAGATACTGCTTTAGACACTAATCAATCACACCAGCAAAGAGTTAGACTCCCCCTACTGGACAACTCACTCCTTTTTCCCTTCAAGTGGCTCTTGGCTATCTTCTAAACCTGGTATCAGTCAGATTTACACATAAGGCTGGGGAAAATTTCAGCGAACTGATTTCTTTGTGATCTCACTTGTGGGGTGGGGCGGGGGGCTGGGCTCTCTCACCTCACCAGACACGGGTCTATATGACCTACTGGCCAGGAAGAAATCAACCACTTCTGGTCAACTTATATTTCCTTTTTGTACCTCTGTACAGCTGTAAAAAAAAAAAAAAAAAAAAAAAAAAAAAAAAAAAAAAAAAAAAAAAAAGTCTTATAAATCAGCAAACCAGGAAAACCTGGGAACTGCATGCAAAATCTGATTTGTTATTGAGTATCCCAACATCTACTGGGATGGTGAATTTCTAGCCAAGTATCATCGTATTCCCCAGCTTACTATCCTAATCAATTCTGACATTCTCGCCTGCTAGGCCCTGATGTGCCTCTGAATCTTTGTCAATATAACCTATCAGACTAAGCTTCTCTTTGTTTACATGTTAGTGCTTACAAGTGCATTTTATATGACCTATTTTTAGGTTACTAAGCTCTTGTTTGGTAATGGTTAGCAACTCAAACAGGATACTACAATAAGATTCGCATTCTCTTCATTTTAGTTGAGGGCCAAATACTTAAAATAAGATAAGTTTCACAATGATATGTTGTAAAGAACTTGGAAAGAAGGTGGTTAAAACTAGTTTTGTGAGTTAGTCATATATGTGTATATATATGTATGTGTGTGTCTGTGTGGCATATATATATGTGTGTGTGTGTGTCTGTGTGGCATATATATATATGTACATATTCCAGCAATCTGGAAAACACATAAGAGGTGTGTGGGAGGTCCACCAAGACCTGAGGAGACACATAAAAGAATTCCTTTAGAGAGAACAGTTGCAGAACTAAAGCTCCAGGAATCACGGTGGTTGCTTCCCCTTGCCCTAAGCCAAGTGGGAGAGACTTCAAAGGCCTGCTTGATGAGTTTTTAATGTGTTTCCTGGAGCTCAGGGACATGGCACTGGTGCAGGACATACACAGAAATCGAAAGGGAGGAGACTGTGGCTCTTGGCCTAAGGTGACCAAGTAAAAAGAACAGACCCAGGTCAGCTTAGGCACAAGCAACAAGACCCCAGACAGACGCAAGGATGTGTCAGCTTTCCCTTGAGTCAGGTGGACCAGAGGGAGGATCAGGCCCAGGATCATGTTGAGAGGGTTCTCTTTAGGAGGTCTGCTTGGAGATTGAGACACATGCTACAGGGGGATCTACTACTGGAGGTGCAGGGCTTAAGGGAGGGGACAGAAAGTGGAAATTGAAGGAAGCACCACCAGGATGGTGGGAGCTGCAGTGGGAGATTCCTGGTGGGGTGAGTTTGGGACACTCTTCAAGAAACCCACAAAATTGTCCAGAGACAGTCGGCCTTGAGCATTCACCAAACCCAAATGACACAATGCCAGATCATGACACAAGACTGTGCCAGTTTCTCCTAATCTCCTTTGCCCCTGGAGCACCACTCTGAAAGGGTCAGAAACTACAGCCAGCCAATGGGTAAGCAAGGTGGGACTGCGAGGCGGGGGGTGACAGATGCAGCTGATCACCACTTCTACCCCACTCTAGGTCTGCTGTCAGACTCAATACTGGTCTCACTTGCTTAAGAGCTTGGAGTGTGGTTATTACACTGGACTGGACATTTTATTGCTGCAATGATACTGCTCTTATGACACAAAAAAGCAGGTAGAGCATTAGGCTCTACCAGAGATTTCATGCAGAGGCAGGGAGGGAACTGGTCTTTGGTATAAAGGGCCATGAGAGAAAGGACCAAGTTATTCCATTCTGTCTCCCATGCCTCACCCCTGTTTAGGTCCTACTTGCTAAAAAAAGCAGCCACATTGCATTCTCCCTCATTCCCCGTGTGGCCCCTAGGCAATGTGTGAGCCCAGGAATGGAGCTACCTGTCTCTTTTGAGGGAATTCCTCCATGATTGCCCCTGAATGTGAGAAAGGCTATTTCCTGACGCCTGGAGTGCATGAGAAGAGTAAGAATCAGTCTACTCAATGTGCCACGTCAGTTTTGGAATGTCTGACCCCCTTCACAACATTTCAGCAACAACACATAAATTTGTTTGATGACTTGGAAAATCTAAACAAGTTAAATTTTCACTATGTTTCAAATAAAGAAAGCTGATGTTAGGAAATTGTGCAGAAGTCAGAGGTGTCTCCAGACTACTACTACTACTAGATTTCTTTTAAGCTGAAACTTCATGAGGCCAATTGGCATATTCCTCCAGAACTCAGACAAGCCATTTGCCATAATTATAAAAAGCTTAGTGAGAACCATGGGCTTACCTGAAACTGTACAAATAATAGTTAGTTTGATTTTCTTCCTGTACTTTTCTCTAGCTCAATTGCATATAGCTTATGGGTTGTATTCTTTTTTTTTTTTTTTAACTAAAAAGAGATGCACACCAATTGTACTTTTTGATCCCTGGGTCACTCTTGCTTCTGTCAGACACTTTTAATTTAGGAGTGAGGTAATAAGATGTAAGCATTACCCAGGTAATTTATAGTAATGCAAAATTTGGCTCAACAAGCAGATCAATAGTCTCCGTAAGGCCTGGGCCAGCTACAGACAGTTTCACAGTCATTATCTAATTGGAAATATCTGCTGGGACACCAGATTTCCCACTGACCCTAACTGGGCATTCTCTTAGCCCAGAAAGCATGATGATAGATTATCCTTGAAACGGCATTCTGACAAGGGCATTTCTCTGTAACATCAGGCATCACAGAACAAATTGCCTAATTGGAACTTTACAATTTTATTTTCCTTTTCTGTTTGGCAATACACCAAAAAGGGACTCAGAAATGATCAATGGTATTCCTTTTGTCGAAGCTCAAAGAAACCTTAACTGTTCTTGTATTTTGATTCCACCTGAATTCCTCTCATGATGATGCTAGAGGTGTTTATCATCATAACTATTAGGTTTATCTCCTTGTCCCCCACTTTATACAGGGCAAATGGAGTTACAGCTATTTGTAGTCTTCAGCGGATACAAGTGTAAAAGATGTCCTGTGTAAGACAAATAAGTTTAAAAGTACGAAAACAAGGCCAGCTGCAGTGGTTTAAGCCTGTAATCCCAGCACTCTGAGAGGCCAAAGTAGGGGAATTGCTTGACCAGGGGTTCGAAACCAGCCTGGGCAACAAAGCAAGACCCTGTCTCTACAAAAAATAATAATAAAAAAATAGCCAGGTGTAGTGGTACATGCCTGTGGTCCCAGCTACTTGGGAGGCTGAGGCAGGAGGATTGCTTGAGCCCAGGAAGTGGAGGCTGCCTTGAGCTGTGATTGTGCCACTGCACTCTAGCCTACATGACAGAGGGAGACCCTGGCTCTAAAAAAAAAAAAAAAAAAAAAAGGGTGAAAACAGCATTACCTTAAAAAGGTGGTGGAATGCTGTTAAGCACCGTCCCAACTTGAGGGTCTAAATTCACCAGGACTCCTGCCCCAAGCACAGGATAGGGAACTCTGAGAACACTAAGCTATGAGGGCCCCCTTTGGGTTTGTAGATATCTTGGGAAGTTGTCCACATGATGAAGGCTGGGCAGAAGCAAGCCTTGTGGCATTGCTTGGGGTCACTTTTGCTAGTCAGTTAACTGGTGAGGCAGAGGGCTGGGTGGAGCCGAGGTTCACGTATAGCGTGGAGGAGGAGAGGGAGATCTCCACATGCGTGAAGGCTGGGTGGTCAGCGACGAACACACTACTCACGGCAGATCCTGGGTGCGTGAGAGGGGGACCCTGCATTAGGCCTCCTATGAGTCTACCCTTCCCAACACCCTGCCCCACTCCTGCACTGCATGGACAGCCTCTTTCCCCATTCTGACAATTCCCTCTCTCTCAGGTGTCAGAAAACTAGGTCTCCATCCCACAACCACTGGTGCATCTCCCTCCTCTCTATCCTGTGGGTTCCATTGCACGCCCTTCTCACAGCTTTCCTAAACAGCTGTATTCTCTCTTCATTCACAACAGAGCTTGAGTTGCTTTTCTACACCACAGCCCAATCATGGCTAGCCCAAAACAATCTGGACCCTCTTTCCTTAAGAACCAAGAAGCTTCCATTTTCAAAGCCCTTGAAAACTTTCAAATAGACTCAGATCCTAGTTCTACAAGAAAGCCCACCGTGAAGGCTGATAAGCCCACACTAACCACACAATTCCAGGTAACAGAGTCCACCCTAGAATGTTCCTCAGAAGCACACTGTATGCCCCCAAAGCAATCCATAAAAATAGCATGTGTAGTTTTCTTATATCAAAGATGTCCTTAACTTTTCTTGTAACTCTGAATTAAATTGTGATCTCCAATTTACATAAGTTTCAGACATCTTAAGAGACCTATTCCAGAACTTAATGGGAAGTGGGTAGGTGGAAAGCTCACAAGACAGCCGGCGCTCTTTTCAAATGGTTTTATGTTTGTTACCCACACAATGGGCAGGTATGATCACTTGGTGGGTGGCCATCCAATGACCACAACCAGGGAGGATTTCACAAGGGGATTTTCTTACTTTCAACAAGTAAGAAAGACACCCGGGATAGTTCCCCAAAACAGTACCTTTCATAACAAAGGTGAAAACGGGGCTTTAATTGGGCTGGATAGCTGAGTGTAAGTAAAGGGGGAGTCTAGGCCACACAGGTGCAGTCACTGTTCATGCTTCTACATATATTGCATGCGGCTGGACCCGGTGGCTCACGCCTGTAATCCTAGCACTTTGGGAGGCTGAGGTGGGCGGAGCACTTGAGGTCAGGAGTTCAAGACCAGCCTGGCCAACATGGTGAAACTTGATCTCTATTAAAGCTGGGTATGGTGGCGCATGCCTATAGTCCCAGCTACTTGGGAGGCTGAGGCAGGAGAATCGCTTGAACCTGGGAGGTGGAGGTTGCAGTGACCTGAGATCATGCCAGTGCACTCCGGCCTGGGTGACAGAGTGAGACTCTGTCTCAAATAAAATAAAATAAAATAAAATAAAATAAAATAAAATAACATTGCATGTTTAGAAAGTGGCAAACAGGCTCCTCCCTGGGCAGGTTTTTTTAGTATGGGAATGAGGAGAGTTCCCCAAATTTCATCTCCAACACAGCAGGCATCTCCCGATTCAACCAGTGTTTTATTTTGCAGAGGCTGAGCTTCTTTCTGGGACTTTTTGAAACAACAGGAACTCAAGGTGCAACAGTAACAAGTGGGTACTTTTTCACGGTGTGTACCCAAGGACCTCAAAACCCCAGGAGCCTGGGCTGCAGGTTCACCCCAGAACACCGAGCTATCAGTGCCCTAAATTTCTATACCACAATGCTGTAATAATTTTTGCCTAAAAATATTTTTACTTTTTTATTAATAATGAAGTCTTACATTTGTTGGGCACACACTGTGCCAGTTATCCATGATCTAATTCTCACATCACTTTATGAAATGGTTCCTATTAATATGTCTGTTTTATAGGTCAGTAAACTGAAGCAAGTAGAGTTAAGAAAAAGTGGATTCTGGCTGGGCACGGTGGCTCACGCCTGTAAACCCAGCACTTTGGGAGGCCAAGGCGGGTCGATCGGTCAGGAGTTTGAGACCAGCCTGGCCAACATGGTGAAACCCCGTCTTTACTAAAAATACAAAAATTAGCCGGGTGTGGTGGTGGGCGCCTATAATCCCGGCTGCTTGGGAGGCTGAGGCAGGAGAATTGCTTGAAACCAAAAGGCAGAGGTTGCAGTAAGCCAAGATCGCACCACTGCACTCCAGCCTGGGCAAGAGAGCGAAACTCCGTTTCAAAAAAAAAAAAACAAAGAGTGGATTCCATACAGTGTAATTTCAAGGTTATAAATGTAAGCATGTTTAAGCCTTTTCATATGAGAAGCCAATTTGTTTTCTGAAAACTGTGTTCCTGCTAGTGTACATTCCCAGCAGGCTACACGCTTGTTCTTCCCACTATACACTCATCAAGACACTGAGAATTGTCTTCTGAAATATTTAATACTTTCATATGGGAAAATGGTGTCTTCTTGTGGTTATTTTAATTGTCTTTGTTTTAAATTCTCTGTTTTCCAATGGTTCAATTTTCTAGTCCTTCTGAGTTTTGTAGGCAGTAAGCATGGCATAAATCCTAAATAAATAGAAGAAATGCTTCACTATCTTTCCTGGAACTGGACTTAGCTATTTTGTTTTTAAAAGGAAAGAAAAACTTAGAAAAGGGAAAATCTAAAAGTGCCAGTCCCTCCCACACTTCTATGGTTTGTTCCAGAAAAAGGAACAGCTTCTTTACTCTGAGGAACCAGAAAGAAGCTTGCTCTGTTCCTCTTCTCAACAGCCAGAGCTTCAGCGCTAGCACCTGTGTTATCAAGAGAAGCTAAGAGTCCAGAACACGTGATGGGAAACATGTGGGTATGTATGTGTCAAAGCTGTTTTGAGCCTCACTCTGTGCTTTTTCTCTTCTAACAAACTCATCACTGGTGTTATTGTGTCAGTGCATGCTGAGAATTTTATGCAACTTAGTGTATATGTGATTATCAAGCATTCAAATCCCAATACCTATGCTCAAATGTACGGAAATAGATCAGAGATGCCTCCTCCTGCTGCAACGCCTTTCACACTGCGTCAAAGGGTTGCATCAAACAGGATGATCAGTGTTGCAAGGTGTGGAGACCACGAACTGTCTGCCACCACTGCCAGGCACCATGTAACCTCAATTCTTTCCCGGCAAATAGTGTCTGACACAGTGCAAAAGGGCAGCACTTTTAGAAAGACTGCAGCTCTAACTACAACTGATGATCAAGCAAGAGGAAAAAATCCGATTATCAGCTATTTTAGAGTACATTTAAATTCCCAAGTGCAATGACCCCTAAATGCAAACCGTTATTTTTGACCAGCTATGACTAAAACAGCTAAAAAGGATTGAGAAACAGCAAGAGAGAAACTATGCCCTTTAAAGAAGCAGACTTCCTGCCTTGGCTAGCCTGTGTTAGAGCAGATTCTGCCAAATAATACCACTATAGAACGTGTCTTCAAAAAAGCTGTATCTTCCAAAAGATGATGTAACTGTTGCTCTGGGGAGGCAATAACAATGTTCAGATGAATGGTGAATTCCTTTTCTATTGCTTCTCTAACAAATTACCACAAATCAGTGGCTTAAAACAACACAGCTTTATTACTGCACAGTTCTGGAGGTCTGAAGTCTGAAATGGGTTTCACTAGGTGCAAGTCCAGTGTCAGCAGAGATGTGTTCCAGCTTCTAGAGGCTTCCTGCATTCCTTGGCTCGTGGCCTCACTCCTCCATCTTCTAAGCCAGCAATGTCAGGCTGAGCCTTCCTCATGCTGCCGTCTTTCTGATTCTTTCTCTCCTGCCTCTCTCTTATAAGGAACATTGTGATGACATTGGACCCACCCAGATGATCCCAAATAGTCTCCCCATCTCAAGGTCAGCTGATTATCAACCTTAATTCAGTCTGGAACCTCAAGTCTCCCATTGCCATGTGACATAACATAGTCACAGGTTCCAAGGATTAGGATGTAGATATCTTTGGGGGGCTTTTATTCTCCCTGCCACAAAAGGGAACATCAGAGTCTTCAGTTTAGCATATCTCATCCTCGCAGCAATCTTCAAGGAATGTTGACAAAGCAAGAATCTGAGGCTTTGAGAATATAAGTAATTTTCCCGAAGACATTCTGCAAGTAGGAGATAGAGCTGGAACATGACCAGATCTGTCTACCATGTAAGCCCAGGCTCATCCTCCACACGCTGCCCCCATCAGGAGGCAATCTGGCCCCTTCTACTGAATCTCTACATCAGATGGAGCCTGCATATGACTCAGCAGGAACCTCAGAGGAAATTCTGCTTCCTTCAGGAGTTTCAGGGCATGGTGGTGATCGGAAAGAGTCAGGACAATTGGCCTCTACTTCATATTGCATCACAACCACTACGTGACTTTGGGAAGTTTGCTAAAACTTTCAGGTTCTAAGGATCCTTGGCTGTGAAACCAGGAACTTGGACTAGATGGTGTCTAAGACATCTTTCAGTTCTAAAATTCTATAATTGAATGGTCTTACGGGTAAAACCACTGTGCTGCAGAACGGTGCCACTCAAAGCATAGTTTGTCGACCTCTGTCAGTCCAGAGTATTTGGTACCTGTCCATGACAAGATAAGGAGCTTAAGCCAAAATGTTAACCAACTACATCAGTAAGTGCACTGTTCAGTTCTGCTGCCATTTGATTTTTTGTAGCAAGGCTATCGTGGTGAAGGAAGCAGTGTGTTGATTTACTTCCTGGCACAATCTTCTTATCTCATTGCAGATTGTTAGCAAATAGTTCCTGGATCAGATTCTGAATAATGCTGATATAGAAAAAAATTCAAAGTTCAGAGGTGAATATGTGTTTAATATCAGAAAATTTTTAGAGAATGACAGCTGGTTGTTCTTGCCTCACAGAAAGGAATAGTATCCAGTAAGTATTTGTAAAAATACAAATGATGAAACTATCTTTGGGATCTGTGATAGACTGCAGTATTTTTTCCAGATTGTTTACACTCTGCCTATAAGAAAATTATACATCCAGGTCTACTGCCATGGGCCTTCCTGTGGAATACATTTCTTCCCACTATTGACATCAGACTTGAGTCCAAGGACTTGCCTTGGTTAATGGAATGTGAGCAGATGACTTATACCATGTCTCAGCAGAAGTTTTAGAAGTCATTCACGCCTGTAATCCCAGCACTTTGGGAGGCCAAGGCAGGCAGATCATTTGAGGTCAGGAGTTCAAGACCAGCCTGGCCAACACGGTGAAACTCTCTCTCTACTAAAAATACAAAAATTAGCTGGGTGTGGTAGCGCACGCCTGTGGTCCCAGATACTAGGGAGACAGAGGCAGAAGAATTGCTTGAACCCAGGGGATGGAGGTTGCAGTGATTGCAGATTGCGCTACTGCACTCCAGCCTGGGCGACAGACCAAGACTCTATCTCAACAACAACAACAACAATAATAACAACAACAACAAAAATCATTGCATAGTTCAGCCAGGGCTTTTTTTCTTCTCTTAAAAAATGTGGGGGCAGGGAGGGGAAGGAAGGGGGTGTCCTAGGTAGGGGTGAATCTTTCAGCCTGTAAGCCAGAATGAAGAAGATATGTAGAGCAGAGTTACAGACAACCCTAGCTGACATGTATTGTAAGCAAAAAAATAATCCTTTGTCATTGTCCTTGAGATTTTGGAATTGTTTGTTACTGCAGCCTAACCTAACAAATGCTGACTAATACAGGTTGTATATCTGTGATAAGAAAGGAAAGATCTTTTGGATATTTTTATATCTGTGGTTCAGAACAAATACAAGGTTTTTTAACCTCAATTTGTTTGGTAAACTTGGGAAAGTTGGTGTTTTTAATCTCAGCTTTTATTTTCTTCAGAGAATTAAATCAGCAGTACTAATATGTATAAAGCATATTATGGGAGAAAACTAATTTTAAAAAGCAAATATATTTTAAATACAGGAAAAAAATTATCTTATGTGATAGGTGTTTTTGTACAAAATGCCTTTATTTCACTTCACCTATAAAATTATAATTTAGCTGAGAACGGAATTCTGGGCTGATGGCTATTTCATTTCAGCACTTTGACATTTATCTTCTGGATCTATTGTTGTTAATAACAAGTCTGTTTTTTGTATGATTAATATTCCTTTCTTGGTAACCTGTGCATCTTCTCCTTGCATTTAATATTTGCTCTTTGTCTTTAACATTCGAAAGTTTCACCATGACACGTTTAGTGTGAACTTAGTTTTATTTATTATGCTTGGGTATTTAGTGTGCTTCTTCAAATTAAAGCTGCATTCTGTTTCTTTCCTGAAAATTCTTAGCTAATGGCTCTTCATTAGTTTTCCCCCCATTCTCTCTATGTTCTCCTTCTAGAATTCCTGCTAGATGTAATTTGAAGCCTTTTCTTTAGTCTTCCATGTCTTTTACCTTCTCATTAACATATCCACCTATGTATTTTAGTGTACTGGATTCAAGATAATTTCCTTATATTTATCTTCCAGTTTTTCAGCTGTTTCTAATATGCTGTTTAATGCACACACTGAATTCTTGTTTTTAATGACTTTATTTCTCAAATTTCTATTTGATTCTTTCTCAACCCTGTCTTTTTCAGAGCACCTATTCTTTTATTATGATTTCTAATCCTATTAAAATTATTTAATCATTATAAATATGCTTCTTTTATAGAGCCTTTCAGATTATCCTGTTACTTCATATTCTCAGTGTGCTGATCTCCTGTTTGATATGTATGCTGACCCTCCTTCATAGTAGATGATTTCCTGTTTTGGCTTCCTTTACAGATATTTTATTAAGGTTCTAGGAGGGTGGGGGAAAGGACATTTAGTTTGCCATGGTTATGCAGCATACAACAATCTTTTTTAAAAAAATATTTATATACATGATGAAAATGAAACTTTTGTCTTACATAATTTCAAATATAGAAGTAACACGAGATCATATTTCATAAAAGGTATCACAAAGAAGATTTTCACTGTTTCAGAAGATAAGTAATATTTTTGCCTCATTCATCTTTAAAACTTTATTGGGTGATATGTGGTTCTGTCTTCCACACATATTTACCCCAATTTGCTGCTATTGCAATATCAAAGTTGTGAAATTTGACAGGAAATGTGAGGGAAGGCTACGTCGAAAAAAGCTCTAGACAAGATGCACTTTTGCTTCTAGAGTTTAGCACCTCTAACAAAAGGTAGGGACCCTCAGGGCTCTTTCTTTTAGGATGCTTGGCAGACTATTTGAATGATTGATGATTTTTGTCAGCTCTTGTCTCCCCGTGTCTTCTAGAGTCAGGCTGCTTCTTACTGACCAAGGCCCAGGGGTGTCAAGCAGCAGGGAGGGAGCTGGGTACAGGGGTTATTAAATTGAAAAGCTGACTTTGAAAAATACGAGTAAGCTCTCCTGAAGTTTCAAGTCTGGCAACAAGCATGGAAGCAAGAGAGAGACCTCTCCAGGAAGAAAGAAGTTAGCAAGAATGAGAATAAACACAAAAGTAGACATTAATGGAGAGTGAAAGACAATGGAGAAAGTATAAGATGAAACTGAAAGCAAGATGAAAGACAGAACATAGGCCAAGCAGGAAGAAAGCAAATATTGATCTGAACAGAACTAAAGTTAGCACATTTATTTATTTAATAAATATTCAGTAAGTATCTATTGAGCAGCCACTATGTACAAGCTTTGTAGAGGAGGAACTAAAACAGACCAACAAACATTTTTTGAAAAAGAGAGGAAGGAAAATATCAGATAGTGGGAATTAAAATAGGTTGATATAATTAAGAAGAACAAGGTGACTCCAGGTGTTTAAGCTCAAATTTGAATGGCAAGAAGCCAGCCCTGCAGAAGTCATGACAAATAATCAGCAAAATGCAAGTGAGAGCACCACAAGATATCATTTACACCTACCAGACTGGCAAGACTTGAAAAGTTAGGTGATACCAAATATTGACAAGGGTATAGGGCAATAGGAATGCTCCTTCATTGATGATAAGACTGTAAATTGATATAACTACTTTGAAATCAATTTTATGTTACTTAGAGAAAAGGAATATGCTTATATCCTAGAACCCACAAGTCTATACCTAGTTATATAGAATCAATCTTGCACATGTGTATTAGGAGATATGTTTCAGAAAGTTTAGTTTATTGTAACAGCAAAAAGCTGGAAAACTTCAAATGTCCATCAACAGTAGAACAGATAATTGTATTTTGGTATTTTGATGTAATGAAATACTACACAGCAGTGAAAATGGATGAATTACAGCTTTACACACCAACATGATGAACCTTAGGAACATAAAGCAAAGTGAAAAAGCAAGTGGCAGAAGTATTGTGATTCCATTAACATTCAATCCAAACAACATATTGCTTAGAGATAGAAACAGATGTGGTAAAACTATAATGAGAAGCAAGAGAATCTCAACACAAAATTTAGGCTAGTGTTTATCTCAGACTAAGTAGGAGAGGGGCTGAGATCAGGAAGGAACTCACAGAATTTATGGTAAATGACTGAAATGGTTAGCAGGTCCATGAATGTAAGATACGTTGTCGTTCTCTAAACGTGACGTGCATTTTATAAATATAGCATTAGTTCATAAATTAATGGATTAACAACAATTCATTACTTATAAACATATTTACTATAAATTATTTTAATTGTTTTGTCTTTACATATAAATATAATTAACCTAGCTGGGCGCAGTGGCTCATGCTTGTAATCCCAGCACTTTGGGAGGCCAAGGCAGGCGGATCACGAGGTCAGGAGATTGAGACCATCCTGGCTAACACGGTGAAACCCCGTCTCTACTAAAAATACAAAAAATTAGCCGGGCGTGGTGGCGGGCGCCTGTAGTCCCAGCTACTCGGGAGGCTGAGGCAGGAGAATGGCACAAACCCAGGAGGCGGAGCTTGCAGTGAGCCGAGATCGCGCCACTGCACTCCAGCCTGGGTGACAAAGTGAGACTCCGTCTCAAAAAAATAATAATAATAAAAATAAAAAATAAATAAATAAATATAATTAACTTATATTTTTGTAAATAAGAATAAATTATTTTATTATAAGTTATAATTATGGATTAATAATTAATTCATTAATTAATGTATGGATTAATTATTAACTAGATGTTTAAAAGTGTTTTTAACCAAGACCAAAACAATGCAAGGAGAACATTCTGGGCAGAGGAGACATCAAGTAGGAAGGCCATAAAATGGGACAAGCTAGATGCCTCCCAGGATAGGAGAAAGGCCAGCATGGCTGGAACAAAGTAATCAGGGCAGGGTAGAGAAAAATGAGGTCGGAGAGGCTGAAATACATAGGGCTACTGATGGTGAGAGAGCACAAGTTTCAAGATATCAAGGACTCAAAAATGTCAATCGCCTGAGTGAGGCGAGAGGAGTGAATGGGCTGGAGGTAATAGGATGGTGCTCAGACGGTGAGAGGTTTGGAGTTGAGGTTTCAGAGGTGATGCAATGATTGGTGATGATAATGTCACGATTTCAGGAGTGTGTGATTTCAGGAGTGCATGGGTGAGGTATGTGGACAAACAAAATACTATAGGCAAGGAGGTTGAGAAAGTAGAAGGCAGGGCGGGGGCGGTCACCCACATGGGTGAAGGGTCTGGACAAGCCTAACAAGTTGCTTGTACAGCAGTCACGTTGGTTGACCACAGAGCCACCTTTCCCACCACCTACCACACCTGCTGCCTGATCCAACTCCGACTCCTAGTCTTCAGCTTCCACGAATGAATGGGAGTTCAGATAGGTAAGTAAGCCTGAATGGTAGCATGCATAAACTTCAAGAGGCAGCACTGTGTGAGGGGACAAGCACACTGGCCCCAGGTGGGCAGGAGGACAGGCAGTGGGCCACGTGGTCTCTCCTCATGGGATTTCACATCTGCAGTGAGCTTCCTAAACCCACAAATGGTATGTTTATATTCCTTTTTTGGGAATGGTGACAGAGATGAGCCTCATGCCTGTATTTGATACATGGCCAAAGCATGATGGCACACACAAGTGTAGAAACCTAGAAGAAGATAAAAGCAGGAGAAGTCAGGCCCAGAAACTCTTAGAATACAAGCGGACCCTTTGAGGGGTCACAGGTCCTGAGAAGGAGGTACCTATTTAGACTAACCATGCCTGTAATAGGCAGAGGGTCTCTTAGTCCGTTTGGGCTGCTATAATAAATACCATAGATGGGGTGACTTATAAGCAAGAAACATTTATTTCTCACAGTTCCAGAGGCTTGGAAGTCCAAGATCAAGGCACTGGCAGATTCCATGTTGGGTGAGGGCCCATTTCCTGGCTCAAACATGTTGCTTTCTAGCTGTGTCCTCACATGGTGGTATAAATGGGCAAGGCAGCTCTCTAGAACTTCCATTAAAAGCACACTCATCTCATAATCACCTATCAGTGACTTCACTTCTGGGAACTGGCTTGTGACCACTGCCTTCTGGGTATAACATATGAATTTTCAGGGGACACAAACATTATATATCCATCAGATATAACCTCTCATTTGTCCAAAAAGGGAACTGGGTCTCAAAGAGGTTAAATAATTTGCCCAAGATCATTCACTTGCCAAAATGGCAGGAGTGGGATTTGAACCTAGGCCCACTGGACTCCAAACATGTGATCTTCACCATTCCCTGGCAACAAGAGGAGGAAAATACTTCCACTGAGTTCTAAAGGCTGAGTAAAATAATCCAGAAAAAGGAAGAGAAGATAAGAGGTGGAGGAAGTGGTACCAGGCAGAGGGAGCCCAGGAATGAGCAGAGCCAAGAAGGTAAGAGAGTATGATGTGTCCAGGTACCTGCAAAGGCCACACACAACGACCACTATGTTCCCAACACAACACATGTTCTCACCTCCAAGCAAGTGAGCTGTTCCTTCCAGAATTCCTCCCTGTCAGCCTCTAGCTCAATAACTTTTCCTTGTTCTTCAAAATTTATTTCAAGTGTTAATTTTTCCAGGTTTTCTCAAAGGCCTGGGAATTGGCTACAGGCTCTTTACACTCCAGCAAGATGTTGGTCTGCATTTTCTGTGCAGGAGAAAGATGACAGAATTTAAGAAGCTGTGTCTCCCTGTGCATAGAAGGATACAGCCTCACTTCTGTGAGGTTCCTTCCAAGAATATGGTGACATGATTGCCACCATGAGGAAACATCAGGAAAACCCAGATTGAAGGATCTTCTACAAAACAACTCGTCTCTCAAAATCATGAAAGAAAAAAAAATCAAGGATTTGACCCACATTAAAGGAGATTAAAGGGTTGTGACAAAAAATGCAATGTGTGATTTTGAATTAGAAGTGGCAAATTTTGAATTAGAACACAAGTGGCAAATTTTGAATAATGTATAGATTTTTAAAAACATAATACTATCATATCAATGTTAATTTTCTGATTTTGATCACTGAAGTCTTATTATGTAAAAGAATATCCTTATCTTTCAGAAATACCCATTGAAATATAAAAATATTTGGAGGTAAAGAAACTTCATTTCTGCATCCTAGACTCAGTCATCTCAGAAGTACAAATATGCACACACACACACATACACACACATAAAGTTCACACGAATGTGAACATTTGTACTACCCAAAGCAATTTAAAGATTCAATGCAATCCCTATCAAAATATCAATGACATTCTTTACAGAAATAGAAAAATAAATTCTAAAATTTGTATGGAACCACAAAAGACCTGAATAACCAAAGCAATCCTGAACAAAATGAACATGGAGGCATTACACTACGATTTCAAACTATGCTACTAAGCTGTAGCAACAAAACAACATAGTACTGGTGTAACAACAGACACGTAGACCAATGGAATAGAATAGAGAACCTGGAAATCAATCCATGTATCTACAGCCAGTGGACTTTTGACAAAGATACCAAGAACATTGACTAGGGAAAGGACAGTCTCTTCAACAAATTATGCTGGGAAAACAGAATATCCATATGCAGAAGAAAAACTAGAATCCTACCTCTCACCCTATATAAATATCAACTCAAAATGGATCAAAGACCTAAATGGAAGACCTGAAACTATAAAACTACTAGAAGAAAACAATGGGGAACCACTTCAGGACATTGATCTGAGAAAAGATTATATGAATAAGATCTCAAAAGCACAGGCAACAAAAGCAAGAATAAACACCTGAGATTATGTTACACTGAAAAGCTTCTGCATAGAAAAGGAAACAATCAACAGAGTGAAGAGACAGTCTACAGAATGGGATATAATATTTGCAAACTATTCATCGACAGGGGTTAATATCCAGAATATACAAGTAACTCAAACATCTCAACAGCAAAAATTCAACAAATTCAACTAAACAATTCAATTAATAAGTGAGTAAATGATCTCAACAGACATTTGCTCAAAAGGCATACAAATGGCCAACAAATATATGAAAAAATGTTTAATATCACTAATTTCCCTGATGAGGGAAATGCATATCAAACCCACAATGAAACATCATCTCACCCCAGTTAGGATAACTATTATTAAAAAGACAGAAAATAACAAATGCTGTTGAGGATGAGGTGAAAAGGGAACTTATACACACTGTTGGTGGGAGTGTAAACTAGTCCAACCACTGTGGAGAACGGTGTAGAGGTTCCTCAAAAAACTACAAATAGAACTATCATATGATCCAGCAGTCTCACTACTGGGTATTTATTCAAAGGAAAGGAAATCAGTATACTGATGAGACATCTGCACTTCCATGTTTATTGCAGCACTTTTCACAATAGCCAAGATATGGAATCAACCTAGGTGTACAACAGCAGATAAAGAAAATATGGCACCTATACAGAATGGAATACTATTCAGCCATAAAAAGGAATGAAATGCTGTCATTTGTGGCAACATAGGTGGAACTGGAGGACATTATGTTAAGTGAAATAAGCCAGAAACAGAAAGTTAAATGACACATGTTCTCACTCGTGTGTGGAAGCTTAAAATGTTCATCTTACAGAAGTAGAAAGCAGAACAGAGGACACTAGTAGCTGGGAGAGGTAGAGGTAAGGGAGGGATGGGAAGAGATTTGTTAAAGGATGCAAAACTACAGCAATACAGGAAGAACAAGCTCTAGTGTTCTATACCATTGTAGAATCACTGTAGTTAACAATATTGTTTCACATAGCTAGGATGATGTTAAACGTTCCCAACACAAAGAAATAATAAATGTTTGAGATGATGGATATGCTAATTAACCCTGATCTGATCACTATATATTACATGTATCACATCATTATGTGCTCCCAAAATATATACTATTATGTGTAATTTTTTTAATTAAAAACAAATCAGTCAATAATAAAGAATATCAGCAGCAGTACTTTCAAAGGTCTGGAGTGCCTCTCCCTGATCCTGTCCCCCACCCTCCACCCGTGACAACCACTATGTTGCATTATGTTCATCATTCACTTGCTTTGAAAAACAAAAACAAAAACCGTTTCTACCACCTATGGGTAGATCTCCAGTGTAAACAATGTAATGCTTGGCTTTGTCTGCGAAATTTATGTTAAGTGATCACTACTGAATGTCTTCCATGATTTGACTCTTTTGCTCAACTTTGTTTTTAACATTTGTCAAATATTAAAATTTGTACAATAGAAACCCTAATTAGCTGTATGCTAATTAGCCATATGCTCATTAGGGTTTGTATTAGCTAAAGTGGCTAATTACGGTTTGCATTGCATTGCACAAATATGTCACAATTTTCTTAATCATAAAAATGTCAACATTTGGGGAATCTAAGCAAAAGGGTATGGGAATTTTCTGTACTACTTTTGCGACTTTCTGTAATTATGAAATGATTTTAAAGTAAAAAGTTTTTTCTAATTCCTCTTAGAGCTAAGGAAGAAGAAGTGGGGAAGAAGAAGAAAAAGGAGGAAGAGGCCGGGGCGGTGGTTCGCGCCTGTAATCCCAGCACTTTGGGAGGCTGAGGCGGGTGGATCACAAGGTCAGGAGATGAAGACCATCCTGGCTAACACGGTGAAACCCCGTCTCTACAAAAAAATAAAAATAAAAATAAATAAAAAGTTAGCAGGGCGTGGTGGCGGGAGCCTTTAGTCCCAACTACTCGGGAGGCTGAGGCAGGAGAATGGCGTGAACCCAGGAGGCGGAGCTTGTAGTGAGCCAAGATCGGGCCACTGCCCTCCAGCCTGGGCGACAGAGAGAGACTCCGTCTCAAAAAAAAAAAAAAAAGAAAAAAAAGTAAAAGGAGGGGGAGAAGGAGGAAGAGGAAGAAGAAGGAGTAAGGAAGAGAAGGAAGGAGATAAGAAAGAGGAGGAGAAGGAAAAAGACAAGAAACAAGAGGAGGAGGAAGAAAAGGAAGAAGAAGGGGAGGGAGAGGAAGAGGAGGAGAAGGAGGAAGAAAAATACAAGAGGGGAGGAGGAGGGGAAAGAAGACAAGGAGGAGGAGGAAGAAAAGGAAGAAGAAGGGGAGGGAGACGAAGAGGAGGAGAAGGAGGAAGAAAAATACAAGAGGGGGGAGGAGGGGAAAGAAGACAAGGAGGAGGAGGAAGAGAAGGAGGGAAAAGGAAGAGGAAAAGGACAAGGAAGAGGGGGAGGAGGAGGAGCAGCAGCAGCATCTCCTGTTCTCTTCCCTCTCCACACACACCCTGCAGGCTCTCTTACAATGATATGTCTCTACATAAACGCAATGTTGCCTTTGCCACGTGGTTTCCAATCTGATCATGCTTTCAAAACTTTCTCTGTACCGAATTTAGTTGTGGGAAACTAGAGACCCAAACAAGTTGCTTCAAAAAGGGGAATGAGGGATGCACTAGGCACCCTGCTACCTCCTTCAGTTCTTCCAGGGGCGTGCGGTCTCGTCTCGGCTCACAGCCCTTCTGCTTCTTGCAGTGGGCTTATTCTCCTCTGTGGCTGACACCTAGGCCAGCTACCTCATGCGCTGGCCTGTGTGAGGCCACCAGGTCACCCTGGGGCCTTTCTGCTCCTTGAAGTTTTACCTTGTGCTCCCACTGCTCACCACGCCGTCTTCTGAGCCTTTAGATCTTTAAAAGCAGGGATCTGACTGGCCCAATGCATCTTTCACACCAGGTGATGAGCTGAATGTCCCAGGCCAGGTTAAGGCCTGGGAACCCTGGGGTCAGGTGCGGTTGGAGAGGAGGGGAAGGGACCCAACAGGCTGCTGAGTTGCAGGGGCTGCAAGTAGGACAGTTCCCCCTTAGAAGAGAAGGCGTGTGGAAGACATTCTCAGGCTCAGCCTGTCAAAGAAAATCTTGAATATTTTGGTCTCCTGAGCTGGTCCAGAAGAAAGAACCAGTATCTGTTGTTTTCATCTAAAAAAACAAAAACAAAAACAAAAAAAAAAACTACATGACCTCTCTCCTCTCTCTGGTTTTCTCACACACACACACAGACACACACATATATACACCTCAGTACCTACTTTTCATTTCTGCCTGGCACTGCTGTTAACACTTTTGGTGCGTTTTTATTCCCAGCAAGATGGTGTTTCTGTCCTGCCTTTCAACTCCACAGAGAACGCATGTGAAGTTGCTTATCCTGTGACTGCTGGTTTTGTAAGTCGTACTCACCTGGTCCACATTTACCCACCTGTGGCTTATAACGGCAACATCTGATGATTGGATTAGATCACTTGCAGGGTGTCTTTCAGCTCTAATGTGGTTCAGCAGTTCGTGAGAAATCGGACCCTTAGCTCCTTAGACACAAGCAAAGCTGCCTGGTCTTTCAACTGGAAACCTTTTGAGGCAAAGCTGTGTCACCAGTGCCCTCTTGTGGGCGGATCTGACACCCACAGTACCTTGAAATTATAAAATTGTAGCAACACTCAATGATTAATGTTTAATTGAGGGCTTACTAAGTGTTGGGTGCTGATCTACAAACATCACACACGTTACCTAATTTAACCTTCACAACATCCCTATGCAATAGGTGGTGTGGTTACTACTACTTTTTCTTTTTTTTCCCCCCGAGATGGAGGCTCTCTCTGACGCCCAGGCTGAAGTGCAGTGGCGCAATCTCCGCTCACTGCAACCTCCGCCTCCCGGGTTCAAGCAATTCTCTTGCCTCAGCCTCCCGAGTAGCTGAGATTACAGGAGGCTGCCACCACACCCCGCTAATTTTTGTATTTTTAGTACAGATGGGCTTTCACCATGTTGGCCAGACTGGTCTCGAACTCCTGACCTCAGGTGATCCACCCGCCTCGGCCTCCTAAAGTGCTGGGATTACAGGCGTGAGCCACTGCACCCAGCCGTTTGTGGGTAGAAATTAGGGATGCAGGGTGTGGCTAACTGTAGGGGCAACTGTGTGTGTGCAGAAAGAGGGCACTATGGATGGAACCCACAGCCTAACTTAGTTTAGTCCTGCTTCTTTAATGAGATCCTCTGGGGTTCCAGTTAGGACTTCGTTTGCTAGATGACAGAAATGTTCTATATTGCCAGGCGCAGTGGCTCACACCTATAATCCCAGCACTTTGGAAGGCCGAGGCAGGCGGATCACTTGAGGTCGGGAGTTCATGACCAGTCTGGCCAACATGGCGAAACCCCATCTCTACTAAAAATACAAAAATTAGCCAAGCATGGTTGCAGTCGCCTGTAATCCCAGCTACTCGGGAGGCTCAGGCACAAGAATTGCTTGAACCTGGGAGGCGGAGGTTGCAGTGAGCCAGGATCTCGCCACTGCACTCCAGTCTGGGTAACAAAGTGAGACTCTGTCGTAAAAAAAAAAAAAAAAAAAAAAAAAAAAAAAAAAAAAAAAATGTTCTAAATGTTCCATATCTTAAGTGGGGAGTACACATGGATGTATATCTTTGTCAAAACTTCATCAGACAATATACTTAAAGTGGTTATATTTTATTCTATACAAGTTATACTTCAATACAGTTGATTTTAAAGTTCTGTGCCTGATTTCTGAAAAAAAGTCACTTGGAAATCCACATGGACATCATGAAGATTTGTGGGGGAATAAATTGTATACAATTAGAGTATCCAATTTTAGAGTTTAGAGTGTGATTACAACAAGATGTGCTTTCTTTCACTATTGATTTGCCTATGATAGAATTTCATGTAGATGGATTCATATAGCATGTTCTTTTTTGCTCCTGGCTTTTGGATTTATCAGCAGTTTGTTCTTTTTATTGCCAGTAGTATCCTATTGTATGAATATAACAAGATTGGTTTATTCATTCTGTTAATGGACTTTGGGGTTTTTTTTCCAGTTCTTTTGGATAAATATGTAGGGGTGGGATTTCTAGGTCATATGGTGAGTGTGTGACCATTTCCCAAAGTGTTTGTACCATTTCATATTTCCACCAGTGATTCATGAGTTCCTATTGCTCCAGATCCTCGCCAGCATTTGGTATCATCAGTCTTTTGAGTTGTGGACCTTTGAGTGTACAGTGGTGTTTCATTGCAGCACATGCAGAACTTTGAAGCTCAAAAAATAGAAAGAAAACATGCAAGAATTTATGGAAGTCAGGTTAAGCTGACGAGTATTACCATGGTCTGCATTATGCTGAGCTAAAACAATATATTTCCAACAACTTCTCAGACTGGACCGGGAGAGAGAATCAAGGACTTGTGGTGTCTTCACTGGGTTGCTGGCCCAACTGATGGCTCATCCCATATCTTGGGGCAGGTTCAGGAAGGATTCTGACTGAGATAAGGAGAATCAACCCAACTAATGGACAGGAGAAAGAGCAACTATGGAAACTTTCCCCAGACCTTTCACTTCCAAGAGATAACACACAACTCTTTTTTTTTTTTTTTGGAGATGGAGTCTTGCTCCCATCGCGCAGGCTGGAGTGCAGTGGTACGATCTCAGCTCACTGCAACCTCTGCCTCCCGAGTTCAAGTGATTCTCCTGCCTCAGCCTCCCGAGTAGCTGGGATTACAGACGTGCACCACCACGCCCCGCTAATTTTTGTATTTTTAGTAGAGACGGGGTTTTGCCATGTTGGCCAGGCTGGTCTCGAACTCCTGACCTCAGGTGATCCATCTGCCTTGGCCTCCCAAAGTGCCAGGATTACAGGCATGAGCCACCGCGCCTGGCCTAGATAACATACAACTCTTAAGACTGGGTGTCTCCTCCAGGTCTCTAAAGGGTTTAGAATTGCTTTCAGAGACAGCAGTTTGATTACTAAAAGCTGTAACTAAACAATATTTCTATAATGTACAATCATTTCTAAAATGAGCCACTGCTACACAAATAAAGGCTTTTAATGATTGATTGTTGAATTTTGGAAAAGGAGTGCTGGAAAGTAACATTATTTGGGGGAAACACTTTCCTACACCTCAGGTTTCCATACCAAGCAGGAAATCATGATTCCCTGATGGAAAAAAGGAGGCAGGGGATGTTCCTGGCCCCTTTCTGCACACCCAGGATATAACAGTCAGGACATTTAATAACTGGTGAAGCATGGTCACCACCAATCAGAAAAGATGCCACCTGGAGGGGGTCTTTGGTGCCCCTGCCAGGTGCTGTGGCTGGGAGGTCTGAGAGTCAGAAGGAGGGGCTGGAGGCTAGAGAGGATGCTGTTTCTCAGCTGCATGGAAGTATTCCAGTATTGTCACCACTGGTACAGCAATACTCGTGTAGGTGCTGACCCAGGAGGAAGAATGACTTGTCATTGGGGTGAGTTTGGGAGAAGGAACTTGATGGCTGCAGTGAGCCACCTGGGCTTTCTTTCTCTCTGATGTCAGCCTGCCTGCTTCCCTCTCCCATACACCAAAGGTTACTGGGCAGGCTCTGCCGTGACATGCAGGCCGGCAGGAGGCTGGAACTCAGAGGGTCTGTTTAATTCAAGGCTGAAGATTGATTAAGCCTGCTCAGCAATGTGCTCCATCAGTAATATCCGTCTGATTCATGTGTCTCTCAATTATTTCCATGTTCAGTGTAGAGGACAGGACTACAACTAATCTGCACCTCTAAAAACCCAATACTATTGTCAGTGGGACCCCAGGTCCACTTATGGAAGGAGAACCATGCTTCTACATAACCAGTTCTCTATTTTAAACACAAATATCCCTAACAGAAACAATTGCATAAGATTCTATAACTCCATGGATATATCATGTAATATCATTCCATTCCTTCTAGTCAATTTTCAACAATGCAAGCAATTACCTGATTAACACGTTGGTTTCCTAGAATACCTGCTCAGCAGAAGAATGTGTCCTGTGCATGCAATAAAATTGTGGTGTATAGACAGGGGATATTATTTTATGTGTGGCCCCTCCAAATCTCATGTTGAAATATGATCTTCAGTGTTGAAGTTGCGGCCTAATGGGAGGTGGCTGGGTCATGGGGGTGGATCCCTCGTGATTACCTTTGTGCCATCCCTGTAGTAATGAGTGAATTCTCACTCTATTAGTTCATGGGAGAGCTGGTTATTTCAAAGATCATGGGATCTTTCTTGCTCCCTCTCTCACCACGTGACATGCCTCCTCCCCCTTCAGCTTCCACCATGAAGAAAGCTTCCTGAGGCCTCCCCAGAAGCAGATGCTGGCTCCGTGCTTCTTGTACAGGCTGCAGAACCATGAGCCAAATAAACCTCTCTTCTTTATAAATTACCAACCCTCAGGTATTCCTTTATAGCAACACAAAATGGACTGACCCAGGTCTTATTCACTTATTTTATGTTAAAATAGCTTTTTAAAAGGCTTTTCATCCAAGGAGCTGAAACCTTTATTTTGAATAAGCTAAAGGCCTTAAAAAATAAATTATGGAGCATACAAATATTCCAACAAGAAACACCGTAGAAGGAAGGCAATTAAGGGATAAATCGCCTTCATGTGTGCTCTTCTTCATCTTCCACTTTTTAGCTGGATGACATTGAGCAGGCACCTCTCTGTGCCTCGGTTGTCTCAACAGTAAAATGGAAATAATGAAATCTAATCTTACAGAGCTGTTGTGAAATGTGTATGAAATAAAATATATAATAAAATGTGCATATAAAAATGCTATGTAAAATTTTAAAATCTGATACAAAGTGTATTACAATTCTTATTATACTTTAAAAAATTAAAGAAAAAACACTGCCAGCAGTAGATAGATGAGGGAACATTCCTGATGAAGATGATGGTATTTGTCCTCACAGAGCTGGTTCCACTGGGTTCCTTCTGTTTTTTTCTAGGGTGCTACCCTGGTTCTAAGATCAACCAACCATCCATGTAAGAGGTTAAATTCTTTAAGAGAAGAAGGAAGTAGTGCAGGGAGGGAAGAGATGAGAAAGAGGCGGAAGGAAGAAATAAAAGATATCTGTGTTTCAGGAAAGTATAACTCCTTCCAGTGGCTTGGTACTTTCTCACTACCTGGATGAAAAATGAGTGATTAACAAAACATCTTAAATTCAAGATTTTCCCAGTGGTTTGCAGATTGAATTGCTGTCCCTACAAGAGCTATGAAAACCATGTTTTCTCCTCTCATCTTCATACCATTTGGTCCTGACCCTACTCTCCTCCCCATATTCCTGCTTAGTTGAGAATCTCATGCTTCTTTTCTCAGATGACTGAGGATTGACAACTCTGCTGGTCAGTTTTATGTGTTATCACGGCTGGGCTATAGTACCCTGCTATTTAATCCAACGCTAGCGTAGGTGTTTCTGTGGAGGTATTCTGTAGAAGTGATTAACATCCACAATCAACTGACTTTAAGTAAAGAAGATTATCTTGGATAGTCTGGTGGACATGCTCTGGCCAGTGAAAGGCTTTAAGAGCAAAATTGGGATTTTCCTGAGGAAGAAGAAATTCCACCTGTGGACTGCAGTTTCAGCTCAGTTCTAGCCTGCCCTGCCTGATGGCCTGCCCTAAAGATTTCAGATTTGGCTAGTCAGTCCCACAAGCATGTAAGCCAATTCCTTGCGATCAATCAACAAACAAACAAATGAACGTGTATGTGTGTGTCCTACTGGGTCTGTTCCTCTGATAGACCCCTGACTGACTCTAGGAAAACAGCCTGTTGCATGGCAAGAATGAGGCCGTCTTGAAGTGGAACTGCCATGATGACAGATATTTGACTCCTTGCAGACCAAGGTGTTCTTCAGCAAGGTCTTTAAACAATGCCTGCGGTGTAGATAATTCCTCATAAAGATGCTCATCGAACCTCCCCAGTGGTCATTAGTCTTGGCAAGAAAGTCTGAGACGTGATCAGCTGCATGTGTCTCTACCTTAAAAGATTGCTATATAAATGATACTTTTTGGAAGGCAGGCATGGGGATTCACTGTCTCACGGCTGCCCAAGACATTGCTTCTGTTCATAAGTTCCTATTAAATGCTTCTGAGAAACTAAATTTGTCAGCCTCTTTCTTCAGCCTCTCAGCTCCCTTGGCCTTTGAGGGCTGGTTTGCATAGACCTGTGCACCATAAACCAGTGACCAAGAGCAGCTTTCTATGCAACTGATGTCATTTTCCTTTTTTACACCCTTACTTATCTGGTGGTTAGTGATATCACAGCATCAGATAAGGCAGGCACTGGCACAGATGTCGGCCAAGCCACTGGGGGACAAATTGAGATTTTAACTTTAACTTGATTTTACTGGCAAATCCAAATCTGAGTTTCAATCATAAATCTTTAAGAAAAAGACTAAAAATTAAGTGAAAAATGGGCCACACTCAAAATAATGTTCTATGAACATATGCTAAGATGCTAAATCTCATTTGTAAATAAAGAAATGTGAATTACATCAATAACATATCATTTGTCATCAACCAGGCAAAGGTTTAAAAGAATGATGCTAAATATGTGTGGTTTAGCATATGTCAATTATACCTTAATAAAGCTGTAAAAAGCAAAATGAAAAAAAAAAAGCATGGTATTTGGGAGACTGCTGAAAAATGAAAATTCTCAGTCACATCCAGTGAGTGTTTGAATTGATTCATCATTAGGGAAGGTAATTTGGAAATATTTATTAAAATGTTAATTATACTCACATTTTGACCTAGCAGTTCCTTTTCCTGGAATTAATCTTATGACAAATTTTCAAACTGGTGCCAAAGGAGTAGCTAGAAAGAAATATAAGAAGTAAAGAAGGGAGAAAGAAAGAAAAGAGGCCAGGCATGATGGTTCACTCTTGTAATCCCAGAACGTTGAGGGGCCGAGGTGGGTGGATCACTTGAGGCCAGGAGTTCGAGACCAGCGTGGCCAACATGGTGAAACCCCACCTCTACTAAAAATACAAAAATTAGCTGAGTGTGGTGGTGGGCACCTGTGGTCCCAGCTACTTGTAAGCCTGAGGCAGAGAGTCACTTGAACCCGGGAGGCAGAGGTTGCAGTGCATCGAGATTGTGCCACTGCACTTTAGCCTGTGTGACAGAGCGAGACTCTGTCTCAAAAAAATGGAAAAAAAAAAAGAAAGAAAAGAAAGAAAAACACATTCTAAGGAAATAATTAGACCCATGAATAAAGCTATAGGTATAATATTATACCTTTATAATAGCAAAAAATATTAGGATATTTATAGCAGCAAAATATTTGGACAAAAATTAGATTGGTCACATGAATTACGGTAGAACCACAGAATAGAATATGATACAGGCATTAAAATAACTATGCAGATCTATATGAACTGGCATGAAAAGAGATCTAAAAACATTACTGGGCGAAAAAAGTAGTTTACATAATAGAATTTGCTGAATAATCCCCTTTTTAATAGGTGTAGAAGAATAGCTAACAAAACTCACACATTTTCAAAGGTTTGGGATTTTTAGAGTGAACACGAATAACTTTTATAATCAGAAATAGTAATACATTACTTTTCCATTTAGAGAAAAATTAAAATAAATAACAAATAAATATGGTCCTCCTTCAAGGGGCTTACATGGGAAGCTGCTTTCTGCTGAAAGCAGAAATTTCTCTGAAGCTCTAATATATCGATTTAGGATGTCCTGAGGCTCTACCTGACCCCCAAGAGAAATATCTCTCAGGGGCAATTTCTAGGAATAATTGCATCTCTCCTGATTTTAAAAGGTCTGATCTTTATCTCAGGGGCCTGAATCACATAACTGAGAGTACTGCTCTCTACATGAGCTGTGAGAAAGTTCAAGGCCAAATTTATGTTCCCTTAGTGAAAGTAAAGCATCTTGCACTTGCATTCTATATTCTGACATTTTCCCTGAATTCATGGTATATTTTCTCCTCTTATTTTATCTTCATCCTGATTTTCTCACTTATTTTTACCTTAATCAATGATTCATTCATTCAATAAAGTATATGGAGTAGCTGGTATGTGCCAGAGGAGGCTAAAGCGAATGAAATGTGTGTGCCTTCAGTTTAGAGGCTACTGAGGGCAGCAGTTGTCAGAAGGCAGCAGATAAGAGAATTGTAACTTCTGTCACATGCTACAATGAAAACATAATCATGTTGACCTGGAGACATGTAGGAAGAAGCCCCACTGAGTTGAGGGGGAGGGTAGGGGAGCTGAGCTGTGGTCTGAGGTTGGGATGAAACCCAACATTTGAAGATGGGAAGCCCTGGGAAGGAACAGTAAACAGCGTCTTCTGAGCTAGGAGTTTAATGCCTTCTAAAAATAGAGAGAAAAATCAGTGTGGGTAGAACACAGCAATCCCACGGGGTTTGGAGAGCTTTCAGGTTGGCAGATACATCAAGGCGCTGGGAGGGTGCTGTACCCAGAGAGTGTGTGGAAGCTCTGTGCCCTCCGCCATACTCCGCCCTGTGCATCTCTTCCATTTGGCTGCTCCTGAGTTGTATCTTTTGTAATAAACTGGTAAATATAGGTACTTTTCTGAGCTCTGAGTCATCCTAGCAAATCATTGAACCTGAAAGCGGGGAGGCTTGTGAGAACCTCCAACTTTGTAGCCAAATTAGGCAGCAATGTGAGTAGCCTGGGTTCCCAATACTTGGGTCTGGCATCTGAAGTAAGGACAGTCTTTGGGGGCTGAGTAATTAAACCTGTACAGTCCAACATTAACTCCGGGTAGTTAGTGCCAGAATTGAATTAAACTGTAGGACAACCAGTCGGTGTCCTGAGAGAAGGAAAATTGGTCATCGGTGTGGAAAACCCCCACACATTTGTTGTCAGGAGCATTGTGAGTAAAATGTTCAGAGATACTCAAGATACCCTTATGGTATAATAGGCGAGCCAGACTAATAATCAGTAAAAAAAAAAAAAAAAAAGTGTAATAGTATAAATATATACAAGGTATAAAAATAATAAAGCAGAAAGAGTAACTAATATTGGGAGGAGTTGGAGAACTAGGCTAAGCTTCCCAGAGGATGGCAATGAAGGGTGAATAGTTTTCCAGGCGAATAATGAGGAAAGAGTTCCTCTTATGCTTTCTTCTTAATTTTAATGACACAACCCTTCTTGGTTTATGCTTTGAAACACCAACCAAACATTCAGCAGAAGCACCTCTGCAGCTTTAGGATTGTCTGCTAATTGTAACAGCTAGAAACAGTGAAAAGGTGTCCAATGCATACTCACTTCTATTCAAAAAAGATGTGTTTTGTCCTCACCAGACCAGATACGAGGTTAAACTGGATGAAAGGCCCAAGGTCAACACTGCTTGGGCTGGCACAAGGCAAGGGTGAAAGTCATGCCTCTCTCTGCCATGGGCTTCCTCCTCCCCACTTCCTTCTTCACACTCTATCCACTCCCCCAGGCTGTGAACCAGAGCAGCAGGTGCAGCCTGGCCCTTCTCATCAGGAGTCAAAGATGCTTAAGCCCCCAAAACCTAACCTAAACAGCAAAGAAAGCCTAAGTAAATGAGGCTGTGTGCATGTACTTGGATGTGTGTGCATACACCTACGTCACTCAGTATACGTTACCGTGGTGGCTGTGGATTGGGACCAGGCTCCTGGAAAATTTCCCCCTTTGTAAAAAATCTGTCAGAGTTCACAGTTCAAAGAAACAGTCACCTGCTCCAGTTGCTTTAAGCAGAACAGAGATTTGTAGAAAGGACATCAGGAGCTTCCAGAATAGCAAGGAAGGTGAAAGAACCATGCTTGGAAATAATCCGAAATGAGGAGCCAACAGTCGTCAGAACCTCAGGCACAATCACACCACGGCTATGCCCCTGGAATGGGTGCTCCCCAGCGCCGCCTCCCTGTATCACAAGATCCTCATTTTAGAACTTCCGGGATGCATCCAATCTGTGGTGCCTGGGTTGCCTGCCAGTCCCCTGGCTGCAAAAAAGGTCAGAGAAGGAAGAAAACTAGAAATTTTTGCATTTATGGCAGGACATGGCCTTGGCTCCCAGCAAGAATCACCAGATTGAAACTTCCCAAAAGTAGGAAGGGAATTTAGATGCTAGGCGGGGGGGAAATAATCACTCACTTCACCCCTCATCAATATTGTAAAGTAAAAATATGAGAGAAAAATCTGCAGTTAAGTTTGGAATAAAGACTAAGAGGAGAAAGAATTGAGGAATATTTTTTAAATAGTCATGATTTCTGTAGGCACAAAACCATTTTATCCTCACCACAGCTATCTGCTTCCTTTCTCGTTAGTAAACTACAATCTCATCGACTGCATATTTGACTTACCGCAATTTAACCAAAAGCTTGGAGAAAAAAAAGAGAGAGAAGGAAAAAGAAACAACAACAAAAAAGGAGGCTGTGCTGTGGAGACAGACGAGAGCCTGTGGTCCCCTTGGTGGCTCTTGGTCCCCACTGCATGTACAGTGCCACCATGAGTGTGAAAATAATGTCTGAAGACAATTTTTTTTAGTTCAACAAATGCAAGTCAACTACTTTTTCTGTTGTTCAAGTGTTAAAACAGCAATCTATTCCAATGTGAGGAACAGCCTTGTTTTGCTGGACTCATTAAGTCTCCATATGTTTATCTCCTATGTGGCTGCTGGTTAAGAGCTTTTTAAAGGGCAACTTTCTAGTAAGTAACTTTTAATCTGACTTTAGAACTTATATCCCCCAGCACTGAGTGATACTCCCAGGAAGGTGAGAGTCCAGTGTTCCTTCTTGTAACAGAGTTTTGTCAATACTAGTCTCAGAACAGCTTCCCTACCACAATTCTATCTCCATCTTCCATGCCGTCACCACAGTTAACTTTCTAAAGGCACAAACCTAGTTAGTCCCCTGTTAAAAGTGCTTCTGGGCAGGGTGCGGTGGCTCACGCCTGTAATCCCAGCACTTTGGAAGGCTGAGGTGGGCAGATCATGAGGTCAGGAAATCGAGACCATCCTGGACAACATGGTGAAACACTGTCTCTACTAAAAATACAAAAATTAGCCGGGCATGGTGGTACACGCCTGTAATCCCAGCTACTCAGGAGGCTGAGGCAGGAAAATTGCTTGAACCCGGGAGGTGAAGGCTGCAGTGAGCCGAGATCAGGCCACTGCACTCCAGCCTGGGCCACAGAGCGAGACTGGCTCAAAAAAAAAAAAAAAAAAAAAAAGGCTTCTGAGACAGTGAAACATAGAGGTGAGGCACAGTGATAGTACAACAGTTAAGAGTTTAAGCTTAACCACAATTATAAAATAAAAAGACTGTGAGCTTGAGCTTCCTATAAAAATGGCAGCCTGAACTTTTGCATACTTTTTGTTTACTTTTGCATACTGCTAAAGTCCCCCAAAGCAATGGTAGAAAGACTGCTCAAAAACAACAATTAAGGAATTATTTTAAAGACATGAATTTACAAGAACAGAAAGGATGAGGGAAGAGACATCAGCAACAAAACTTTGGGAGCCGGAATGTCAGCGGAGATGCTGTAACTGACTGCACCATCTTAACCCCACTTCCCTTTTCCGCCTTTTTTCCTCCTCTGTGGGGAACTGGAAGGCGGCAGCTACTGAGATCCCACATGGACCCACATGGACCCAGATGGCATCAGGGTCAGCCCTGCCCCACGCTTTGGCCATCTGGACGCTACAGCAGAGACATGTCACAACTTCAGGTTGGGGAGGAGAGGAGGTAGTTAATAGAGGAAGTTAACCTAATTGGAATCAGGTTCGGCCAGAAAAAGGCAATAAATTCTGCATGCGTTTGTGTTTATGTTTGTAATGTGTATGTATATGGAGAGTGTTCCCTAGCATGCATCTTTGGGAGACTTCTCCAGGGGGTCCTAGGACTACTCTGCAAGGGAATGGGAGGGCCTGGTGGCATTTGTGTTATGCAGCCTGACCCACTCTCCTGCCCCCATGGTGTGAGGCAGATGTACTTTACTGGAGCATTTTTATAGGTCATGCTTTAGAAACCAGTGAGAGCCGGAGGAGGAGCTGGAATCAGAAGGCGATTCTGACTGTTTAAAACTGTCAACTTTGGAGGCTACAACAGTCTCTAGAGTACACACTGGGTCAGGTTCACACTTGTGCTTCTGGAACAAGGCTGATGCTCAGTGATAGATTTTTAAATTGTCTTTAACTCAGAATTGCTGGATACATGAGATTACCCAAGAAATAAAGATGCAGAAGATGGGTGATGGAGACCTGAAAATTGTGATCAGTTTTCCAGTACCAGGAGAGCTTTGTGCAGATGCACATATATCAGCATCCTCAGTTGGCCATGGCCACCAAGAGCAGCTCCCTGGGTAAAATGACGAGCCAAGAGGGTGGCACGTGCTCTGGGACTAGTCAGGACATGGTCAGAATGTCACTTTGGCTCACGGTCTACCGTGAATGGCCATAGTGCAGGAAAGGTGTCCACCCAGCTTTCTATAGAGTTCAGGGTTGGAAGACATAAATATCACACAAGACATACATACAGTAAAAACTTACTCATATATCACAAGTTCAGTTTGACTGGGTGCCTGAATTTTTATGTGCCAAATCTGACAACCCTACTAGGGCTGTGCCGTTCCCACACCAATTCTCTCATCCAAAGATGGGGCCCCAGGAAGCTCAGCTGAAATGTGGCCAATCTGGACTCTGACAGTGAAAGATGGTTGGCAGGGAAGTGACTCTGAGGAAATCCAATGGCGACTGACTTGTGCTCTGAAGGTGGAAACCACCAGCATTAGGTTTTCATATGCACTAGCACCAGAAGAGAGTGACTGTTCTAAGCTACATCTCGGTGTGCTTTACATTACAGCACTTTCACTTCCATTATCTTGTTAGATGCACACAATCACCCTGCAAGGTAGGTGTTATGTGCCACTTTCCAGATAAGGGAGACAAGACGCAGAGATTAAATGATCTGTCCAAAGTCACTCCACTTGAAAGTGTCTAAGCCACCCTTTCTGTGTAGGTTTCCTGACTGTTAACGGTCCACTCTACATTCTCATGATGCCCATGGGCCAAAACAATCACTCTTGCCTCCCCACGACAAGTGATTGAATGGGAAGGGGTCCCTTAGGAAAGCTGATGTTATTTTTGTGGAAGACGCAGAGGGTCAGATGAGCAGGAGGGAAGGATAATGATTCAGATGTGTGAATTATACCAGGGCTGAGTCAAGAGGTTATAGAGAAGTTATGATTCAGAAAGGAAAGGGGATGGACTAAGGGTAGGCAGGGGGGCTTGGAGGCCAGGACAAGAACAAAAAAAACACTGAATTTTATACACAAAGTGATAGACAAGGTGCTAAACACACTTTTCATAACTTACATCATTTAATCTGTACGACAACCGTGTGAGACAGATTATCAGCATTTTACAAATAGGAAACCCGAGTCTTAAGAAATTTGAGCAACTTATCACAAATCACAGCACTAGAAGTGAAAGGAAAGAAGTGAAAGGATTAGAGCTTTAGAGTGAAAGCTCTAAATTCTGGAACACTTAGACTCACTGTACCCCAATGGAAAGTGGGGGAAGATTTTGGGGTATAGTGAGGGCAAGAGGAATTTTTAAAGAGGTTCCTGATGGAGGGAAGAGAGGAACAGCTCAGGAAGTGGTACAGGTCAAGCCCAACAGGAAACCTACTTGAGCAAAGAATTTGGACTTTTTTTTTGAGATGGGGTCTCACTTTGTCACCCAGGCTGGAATGCAGTGGCGGGATCATGCCTCACTACAGCCTCAAACTCCTGGGCTTGATCAATCCTCCCATTTCAGCCTCCTGGGTAGCTGGGACTACTGGCACACACCATTGTGCCCAGCTAATTTTTTTTTTTTTTTTTTTTTTTTTTAGAGACAGGGTCTCGCTATGTTGCACAGGCTGGTCACAAACTCCTGGGCTCAAGTCATCCTCCTGCATTGGCCTCCCAAAGTGCTGGGATTACAGGCATGAGCCAGCACCCAGCCAACTTAATTTTAAATTAAGTCTTCAGAGGGTTTAATCCAGGGAGATAGATGATCTGATTTATGCTTTATAAACATTCTGGTGTTGTGTGGAGAATGGACTATAGAGGGGCAAGTGTGGAAAGAGGAGATAGAGGCTTTTAATTAGGTTGAACCACACATGAAATTGCCATTTGGTAGCTCAACAATTATAAAATAGCAGCAATGCTACGTAGTTCAACCTAATAGAAGTTCAGGAGAGAGATGGTGGCTTGGACTGTAATAATGTCAGTGGCTGTGGTGAGCCGTCAACTAAGATAATATTTTGTAGGTAGAGCTGACAGAAGTTACTGATGGACTGGATCTGGGGAGTGAGGGAAAGGGAAAGGATGACTCCTAGGTGTTTGGCTTAAGCAACTGGGTCTATGATGGTGCCATTTTCTGAGATGGAAAAGCCTATAAAGAAATACTAATACAAGCACAGCTATCAGTGGGCTGCTGAGTACATGCCTCTGGGCTGAAGCTACAAATTAGAAGTCATTCAAAGCTATTTCACTGGATAAGACCATCCCAAGAGAAGAAAAGAGATGGTAAAACTGAGCCCTGGAATCTCTGTATTTAGAGATGGACAGAGAAAGAAGAGGAAAACCCACAAAGGAGGCCAAGAAAAGAGACCACTGTCTACAGAGGAAGGGGAGAAATCACAAATGTCATGATGTTTCCAGGGTTCCAAAGCTTCCAGGAGGAAGGTGAGCGGTTGCATCCATCCATCTGGTCTATCTGACGGCTGGCCCTGTTCTTTTTTTGTTCACACGGTCTTTAGTAATTTACTAAATAACCAAGAAAACCAGGAGCTTTGGGTACCAGGCAGCACCTCCGTCATCAGACTCTATGAAGATGGAGTTTCAGGTGGTCCCCAACAGCTAATCTGATTTCTCCACTGTGGGCATGGACAGTAGAAATGCAACCATCACTCTTAAAAGTTGTATAGTACTGATCTATCATCTGTAATGTGTCATTAGTTTAAATGATCTGATTTATCATTTATTTAAAATGATATCTAGTCTATATGGTAAAATTTACAAAGAAAATTTTTGAAAATTATTCTAATCCCACTATACAATCACCACCACAATATGATGAAATTCATTATAGTCTAGCTTTTCTTAGACTTTTTTATTTTATTATATTTTATTATAAAACATTATTCTCTTTTGTTAAGAAGAATGCAAGCAACTGTGGTAGAGAGGTAGGTGAAGACAATAGCGTGACTACTGAATTTAGATATTGCTAGTGACCTTGACGGTTTGGGTAGAATGGTTGAGATGGAAATGCTATTGTTGTAGGTAAAGGAAGAAAGAGGTGCAGAAGCGATGGCAAACATTAAAAACTGTTCTTTCAAAAACGTTGCTGTGAAAAAGATCATAGAGGTAGAACTGAAAGGGAATGTGAGGTTAAAGAATTTTTTTCTCTCTGCATATTCGTTTATTTTTAAATATAAGGAATACTAGATAATATGGATAACTCAGAGGAGTAGAATAGTTTTTGATGTCTGCATGACTGTTATGGACTGAATATTTATATCTCCTCAAAAGTCATGTGTTGAAGACCTAACCCCTAATTGTGACAGTATTAGGAGGTGGGGCCTTTAGGTGGTGATTAGGTCATGAGGGTGAGGCCCTGATAAAGGGAATTAAGTGCCCTTGTAAAAGAGACCCCAGGGAGTTCTCTCTCTCTCTCTCTTTTCCTTTTTTTTTGGGGGGGAAGGGGGGGCCAAGTCTCGCTCTGTTGTCAGGCTGGAGTACAGTGGCGTGATCTCACCGCACGGCAACCTCCAACTCCCTGGTTCAAGCGATTCTTCTGCCTCAGCCTCCCGAGTAGCTGGGATTACAGGCACTCGCCACCACGCCTAATGTTTGTATTTTTAGTAAAGACTGGGTTTCACCATGTTGGCCAGGATGGTCTTGATCTCCTGACCTCGTGATATGCCTGCCGCGGCCTCCCAAAGTGCTGGGATTACAAGCGTGAGCCACCGTGCCCGGCCCGCTCTCTCTCCTTTCTACCATGTAAGGTTACAGTGAGATAGTACCATCTATGAACCAGAAAGTGGTCCCTCAATAGACATCAAATCTGCTGTTGTCTTGATCTTGGACTTCCTAGCCTCCAGAACTGTGAGTAGTAAGTTTCTGTTATTATCCACCTAGTGTAAGGTATTTTATTATAGCAGCCCAAACAGACTAAGACAGTGACAAACCTGTTCCCTCAGTACTCATCCCCTGGACAACAGGCATCAGGACATCTTATGTTAGTCAGAGTAGGCTGGGTTACACTGCAGGAACCGGCCCCACAAAAATCTCAGGAACTGAACAAAATAAAGGCTTATTCTTGCTTGTAAAAAGTCCAATGCAGGCGCCACACTCCTCAGTAGTTCTATTTCAAACAATCACTCAGGGAGCTGGGTAGGACCCTCAGGAATGTGGACCTTCAGGGGCTGCAGGAGCAAAGGGAGAATAAAGTCTCTCTCATAGTTTTCAAGAGACTTTCAAGGGCAGATAGAAAGGATCAAAGGCTGCCAAAAGTTCTGAGAGTTGTTCCCAGTGGAATAATGAGGTAAATGCAGATGTCAGAGTGTAAGGAGAAGGGAGCGTGTGTGTGCATGTGCAGTACGCTGAAGAATGAGCAAGATCGGGTGGGAGATGGAAAGGGGAAGGGCCCACCACTCCCATCTGCAGAGCCCATGCAAGAGTACAAATACAGGTCCACATGCCATATACCCAAGTATTTAAAATTTGAAATATGTTTTATCCTCCTACCATGGTGAATATGCCTTCATCAGGACCCGAGAATGCAGGTTTGAATTTTGAGATCTTTGACTCTTCAGTGCTCTGCTCTGGAGCATGGTGGCTCAGGTACAGCTAGCATTGGGCCAACCCCTGCCCCCCTCTCTTCCCACTTTGGCTCCGTCCCATAAGCAGCTGCCCCTTGGCTGCCTCTTGGTCTTAGCAGAGCAGTTCACTTTCAGGAGACTGGACCAGGGGAAAGACTGAGCAGCACTAAAAGTGGGTTTGAGACCACAGGGCAGGGGATTCTGTCTGGGGCTCCAGGTACATGATCTAACAGGAGGGGTGGGGGCTTTGGGTGCCCTCACCCTTTGTCTCCTCACCAATGGGGATGCACGTAGCCTGAGGAAGGCCAGAGCAGGGCCTCTTTCCAGGATGAAAGGGCAGTTCTGATCCCAGGCAAGGGATGCAAGAAGAAGACCATGGAGGGAGGAACATGGCAGGACTAGAAAAGAGGAGGCAGCCCTGGGGAGAAAGAAGGCTGGAAGCACAGGTAGAGGCCAGAAAATGTGCAAGGAAGGGCTGGGCGCGGTGGCTCACGCCTGTAATCAAGCACTCTGGGAGGCCGAGGGGCACAGATCACTTGAGGTCAGGAGTTTGAGACCAGCCTGGCCAACATGGCGAAACCCCATCTCTACCAAAAACAGAAAAAAATTAGCTGGGCGTGGTGGCACATGCCTGTGGTCCCAGCTACTAAGGAAGCTGAGGCAGGAAAATCGCTTGAACAGGGAGGCAGAGGTTGCAGTGAGCCGAGATCATGCCAACTGCACTCCAGCCTGGGCGACAGAGAGAGACCCTGTCTCAAAAAAAAAAAAAAAAAAAAAGTGCAAGGAAAAATTCACAATTTGCTTAACCTATGTGGTTAAGCTCTTCAATCCTCAGTCCCCTTGGCTTGGAGAGCTGCCCAGATATGCGAGGACGCAAAGGTTCTCGATTTCTCATGTTTGTGCTGAAGCTTCTCAATTGCGTCTGCAGCCTGCTACCTCAGCATTACTCATAAAAGTGTTGTTTAGTTTCTAGCGAAGTGAAAAAGGGGAACTACGGTTTCCCTTCCCATACCAGTTGAGAAATTATTTAAAGACAGAGATCCTTAAATGCTTGTTTTAAGGAAGCACACTTCTAAAGGAGGTTGACAAATGACACACTTCACCCTCCTTTGGCGATGAGCTCAGGAAGGCTTCCTGCAGGTAGAGTCTAACGGTGGCTAAGCCAGCCATGCAGGCTCAGACCTGGGGGCAGAAACTGAATGTCAAACCCCTTCCCGACATGTCTACCATGTTCCTTCCAGCAGGTTTGAATTCTGAAGTCTCGGACAAATGACCACACTCTGGGTGGTTTAAAACAACAGGGCCAGGCACAGTGGCTCAGGCCTGTAATCCCAGCACTTTTGGAAGCCGAGGCAGGCAGATCACCTGAGGTCAGGAGTTTGAGACCAGCCTCGCCAACATGGTGAAAACTCGTCTCCACTAAAAATACAAAAATTATCCAGGCCTGGTGGCGTGCACCTGCAATCCCAGCTATTCGGGAAGGTGAGACAGGAAAATCACTTAAACCCAGGTGGCGGAGGTTGCAGTGAGCCGAGATCGCACCACTGCACTCCAGCCTGGGTGACAGAGCAAGACTCCATCTCAAAACAAAACCAAAAAAAAAAAACAGGAATTTATTCTCTCATAATTCTCAATGTCAGAAGTTTGAAATCAAGGGGTCAGCCATGTTGGGTTTTTTTTGAAGGCTCTGAGGAAGAATCTGCCCCCTGCCTCTCTCCGGCTTCTGGTGGCTGCCAGCAATCCTTGGTGCTCCTTGGCTTGCAGATGCATCACCCCAACCTCTGCTTTTGTTCTTCCCTGCATCTTCTCTCTTCTCTCAATTTCCCTTTTCTTATAAGGACACCAGTCACTAGATCAAAACTCATCCTAATGCACTATGTCCTCATCCTAACTTAACCACCTCTGCAAAGACCCTAGTTCCCAAAAGGCCACAGCACAGACACCAGCATAGACCTTTAACATATTCTTTCATAGGACACAATTCAACCCATAACAGTAGCTATCGTTCTAATCCTTGTATTACAGATTATAAACTGAGACCCAGGGAGTAACCTACCCAGAGATACAGAAAATAAGGGGTATGACTCAGTTTGTAATCTGTCTAGACCTCATTATTACCATTTGCCCTTGCTTGTACCAGGCCTTTTAGTGGGTGCTTCATTTTCATTTCTAATCCTTATCTCAACTGCAGAGAGTCATATCCCTCATTTTGCAGACAGAGGCTTAGATAATTTAAATGGCTTCCCCGGTGTCTGAGTCTATTTGTGTTGCTATAAAGGAATACCTGAGGCTGGGTGATTCATAAAGAAAAGAGGTTAATTTGGCTCATGGTTCTGCAGGCTGTACAAGCATCACACCAATATCTGCTTCTGGTGAGGACGTGCGGCTGCTTCCACTCATGGTAGAGGGGAAGGGGAGCCTGCGTTTGCAGACTGTATGGAAACAGAGGAGGCAAAGAGAGGGCAGGGAGGTGCCAGACTTCATAACGACCAGCTCTCATGGAAACTAAGAGTGAGAACTCACTCATTACCGCAAAGACACCACCAAGCTATTCATGAGGGATCTGCCCGCACGACCCAGACACCTCTTATTAGGCCGACCTTCAACACTGGGGATCAAATTTCACCATGAGGTTTGCAGGATTCAAACAAACCAAACTAGAGTACCCAGAGTCACCACGGGTAGGTAGAAAGTGGCATATTTGGGATCTAATCTGAAGTTGTGGCCAATAATTCTCACCCAGGTCAACACACTAGACGTCTTTGGAATGGCTCGCCCCTCCTCATCCTATGGCCTCTGCCTCGAGATGGTGTAACTTCCTCCCCGCAGTTGAGAATCATGACTGTAAATGACACACTACTGGAATTGCCCATGTGAAGAGTGTAGAGCAGAAAATGAATCACTGACTTTTACAGCACTGCAACTGATGCCTCACAGTGGGTAATGGTCTGACCAAGCATTCATCTTCTTTCCGGCAGCCAAGGAAGAGTTGAACAGAAAACCCACACAATCAGGAAGACCCATTAAACAGCTATATATGCCACAACTAATTACTTCCCTATGGGGTGCTCCATGTGGGCTGAAGATCACTTCCATAACAGGTGCCTTCCTGGGAAGAAGCCTCTATTACCACACTGGAGAGGAACAAAGTCTCAGACAAATCCCATACTGTAGTTATTTAAATGACCTCATTCTTCCTCAAAACAAAAAATCAAAAGCATCACTTCCTGGCACTGCTGTGCACGCTTCCTTAATATCAAAGATACGTAACACACACAGGCTCATCAGTGCCTTACAAACATACAGACCCTGAGCACAGAGCCCTTCAAGCAATGCTTGAGCCACAGCAGCTGCCTTAAATCAACATTGATGTGAGCAAACACTCCACCCAATGCCACTTCTGCAACACTTACCAGTTAAGGTTGTTTTCACTCCTTTGTCTTGAAAAGACACCACAAAAGAAGCAGGGGCTAAGCATGGGCTTTGGAGGCAGGTGGACTTGAATGCCAACCCCAGCTCCATCATGCACTTCCTGTGGGAACCTAGGAAAGTTATTTCTCTTCTCTAGGCCTCAGTTTCCTTGCCTGTAAATGGAGATATAGACATCTACCTCAGAAAGGAATGTGAACATACCACTCTTACCCTTGATTCCTAACAGGGAATAGGGGCGATGGGCAAGAATGAAACATTGTTTGAAGTCTGGTTTTATTTATTCTATGTGCCTCTACACTTCTATAATACTTAAAAAAGATCTGGCTTAAACAATGGATGTGAGCACAGTTCTGGCAGAGGCATCGTGGATGAGAAAACAATTGACAGAATGAGAAGACTGAATGAAAAGAGATTGACAGAAGTCATTCATTTCTTTCATGTGCTCAATACTATCCCATTGAATAAAACACACCCATACACACAGCTGGATAGGGTTAGGGGACAATCTGTGACACTTTATTGCCTGCCTGTGCTGTCTAAGAAAATCAAGGTAGGTTTAGTTAGGGCATGTGAATCCCAGGGAATATAACACCCAAGCCCTAGGTTGAAAACCGTTCAGTCTAAAGGTATACCATGAAGGGACGCAGCCTCAAGGCCCCTTTCTCAAGTGGGAGAAAGTATATAGAAAGTAGAAGAAAAAAGAATAGGCTCACATGTTTCAGGAAAACATATAAGAACTATTAGAAAAAAGAAATTCATAAAGGTTTTGTGATTCATTTAACCTTCTTAGTCGATGTCTGTGATTTTAATGTTATTACTAGAATCACACTGTTCATTATTTCCCCCAGTTTGTTTAAATCTGCAAATACCTTATGTTCAGTTTTACATCTATTAAAGCAAGACCCTCAAGGGCAGGGATGGAATTCTACTCACTTCTGCATCCCTTGACATTGCAGCGTGTGGAACAGAGATGGAAAATACAGGTTCGATTTGTGCCACCTGAAAGAGTGCCATCTAGAAGCAGTTGCTTCAAACTGCACTTCAACTGGACCTACACGCCCTGCTAAGCAACTCAAACTCATCATGAAATAAATCTGCAGAAGAAATGTGTACTGTCTATTCAAACTCTGGAGTAAATAAAATGTGTATGATTGACACAATCACAAAATGGCATTTAAGTGGAAGTCTGTTTCCTGAAGAAATAAAAGCCAGAGCAAACAGATTTGGGGTCATATTTTTGTTCACTGAAAGGACCAACCAGTTTCATCAAACAAGCTTTAGAGGAAGAGAAATTGAGTAACTCATCTTGTCAGTTACAGTTCACATATATGCACACACACACAAACTGGCTCAGCATCAGCGAAACATAACTATTCAAATACAAAAGTATAAAAAACCTCTTTAAAAAACCAATAGCAGCCAAAACAGAACATTTGTAAACAAAACCACTACTATCAACCCTGTGCTTAATCACAGAATCTGCATTCTTTTGAAACATTAAGTATATGCAATAAAGAGAATATAGACCATCTTTTTCCTTAATATACAATACCCGATATCTAAAACAATGTCACCAATAATAGACACAAATCGGTGTTATCATAAGGCATGCTGAACAGTCTTTTTCACAGTATTCAGGGGCATCATGTTGCTGCAGAGGCCACGCTTTCCAGAAGTTTTCTCCTCGCTGTGATCCTCGCACACCGGGGGCACTCGGAGGACTGGAAGCACTGTTTGTGAAAGCAAGCCCTGCACGCTGCAAGCAACGAAGACAGCCATCAGCAAACAGGCTATCTTGTTTTCTCACATTTCTGCAGACATTCGTCTCCATCCTAGGGAGGGAGGGGGGTCTGAATCCAGAGCCCAGAGTCTTCTAAAAAGAAACCAGCCAGGCTGAAACTCACGTTTCAGCAGGTCACACTTCAGCAGACCTGCTGGACTCTTCCAACTCTGGGGAGGCCACATTGTTTCTCTAGAAATGGCCCTACATCGAGAAAGCTGCTTTGTCCCCCTCCTGGCACCAGCCTGCATTCAATGACTGATCACTCTATAGTGAGTAGGCCGGCCCCAATTTGTCCCCAGTTTGGAACAGTGCTGAAAGGCCACCAAACTCCAGAGCTCCCCGTGAGATGAGCTGAGGGCTCCACTGCAACCCCACCACAGTTCAACTTCTCCCTCTCCCAGTCTTGCTGCCTGCACATCCCTACAGGTATTAAGTTGAAGAAGATGAAACTCTTTGTAGGCAAATCTCTGACCCAAAGTCTCTTTGCTGGGGAGCCAGTCCTGCAACACTGCCTAAAGGGGTGGGGAGACGACACTGGAGTGGCCTGAGAGGAGGATATGCCCCTATCAAGGGTGAAGGCAGAGTTCATTACCAGGATCTCTCCCATGAAACAGAGTTTACAGAACACAGGATTCTCTCGGGCACTAATACTGTAGAAGGGTCGGCAACCTTTTCTGTAAAGAGCCAGATAGCAAATGTTTTAGACCCTGTGGGCCACGTGGTCTCTACGACAGCTACTCAACTCTGCCTCTGTGGAGCAAAAGCAGCCAGAGACTTCACCACTGGGCATGAATGATCCAATTACAAGACAGAGAGGTGGGCATAGGCAACAAAGGGACCATCTCCTCTATCCAAACCCTGCACCAGAAGACATTATCCTTTATCCCTGCCCCACCCAAATACTCCCTCTGTGCCCAAAACTTCATTATCTCCAATCCAGCCTACAAGCACACACCAGCATGACTGTACTTTAAATAACTGTGCTTAAAGTATTAAGCTATTATTCAGCTTAAGTTAATTTTGTGCTTAAGTTACTAAACTTAGTTTAATTAGTTAACCTATTATTAAGCTTATGTTATTAAGTTATTAAGATACCTGAACATCTTCTACATGTTGCTGTCTGAAATGGGAAGATGACAGTCGTATTCTGGCAAAATTCACAAATAAAGCCCTTTCCTTGACACAGCTGTAAAAGAAGACATCAAAAAGTTACAACCTTCTCTTGATGGAGAAGCTGAGTTTTCACTATTACAGAACCTTATAAACATCAGTGTTTGAATGTCTATGATTCCAACCTCTAGAAGGAAAAGGATATTGTGTTTTGCAGCAATGAATGGGTCAGAATAAAAAAAAAGATAAAAATGTACATTCATCCAATTCCACATCAAAGCAGTTTTAAAGTACCAGAGTAAGGTCCTAATTGTAAACATGCACTCTGAAGTGATCTAATTTCATTTCTCATTGCTGCACTACAATTCTTCAATCCATGTAGGCACAGAGCTTCCTGTTACATCAAATCCTGGTTCCACATGACTATATTTGGCACGTCAGGGCAGAGTGGGCCCTGAGCAGAACTGGGCACCTAGATGAAGTCCATTGGTCCAGGCTTGCATCCTGGCTCTGCCACTTACCAGCAGGGGTATCTCAGCTGTTACTTCACAGCTCTGACCTCAGTTTTCTCATCTCTAACTAGCTCACCAGCACTTCCCTCAGGGTTTGTGAGAGTTAAATGAAGTCAAGTGCGGAACACGCAGCACAGGCCCTGGTGCATCGGGAACACATCTGTTCCGGGTACACCCTCACCTCACAGCCAGCCACATGTGCAAGGGAAGCTTTCAGAATGTCCTTGAGTAAGGGTGCCAGCAGCCCTTTCTTGATCCTGACCAGGTCCTCAAGAGAGAACAGGTGGAGCTCATCAGTCAAGTGTCCCGGCACCTGCTCGAACTCCTTTAATGCACTGCCAGAGAGGAAACAAAGAGGAATTCAGAAACCCACCCACACAGAGGCTGGGGAAGAATGGGGCCAGTTGTTCTCTCTTGGCACTCACACTTAATTTTTTTAACTCAATTTAAAAAATAAATAGCTCGAAGAACAACAGTGAACCATGCTCGCCACCATTCTACATGTTGCAAGTTTGCTTGGAAGCCAAGAAGTTAAAATTCCATGAAAGCTGATTTCAAAAAGCTGAATAAGCAGAGACCCGCATCTCTTACAGCCTGCCCATGCACACATTGAGCAAAAGAAAACTGAGCATTAGTTTTTTAAGTCTTAAAGAATGTGTACCTAGTACCCTTTGATTACCAAGTAATCAAAATTCCTACCTTATTTCTTCCAGCTACATTTCAAGACTATCAGCCTTACGGACTGTTGGCTCAGCTGCGAGAATTCTCGCTCACTCAGCAAAGCCTACGACTTCCAAATGTACGAGTCAGGCACTGAGCTTAAGGCTCATGCAGCCAACTGCCAGTGGTCATGGTCCCTAGGGCATTCAAAACTTCATCTTCTCCAAACCCGGCAGGTGTCGACCTGAATTCTCTCAATGGCTAATAGAAGCACCATTCCCTGCACTTCCAAGACAGCCACGGCCTACACTGGACTTGGCATGCTACAATGCCAAATCCTCTTCAATTCTGCACCCAGCCTGAGGTGCCCACTCCTGCAGCATCCTCTGCCTGGAGAATCCCCAATCCCTCTCCTTTGCTCCACCTTACTCTTCAAGCTCAGCCTTTTTCTCCTGGAATCCTTGCTTGCTCTCTATCCTATCTCACTCCTAACTGAGCTAAATGCTGCCTCCATTTGTATCCTCATGGTCCCCCGACACATGTCTAACACTCAGTCCAGCAATGATCGGTTTGTGCTGACCATCCCTCTGGACTTAACACAGATCTACTAATTGTTTTTATATGAAGCCCAGAATGGATATTCAAGAATTTTTGTACAAGGTAGGAAGTATAGGTATTGTTATATGTTGTGGATGAAAAAACCGAGGCCCTGAGACCAATGCCATGCCAAGGCCATGAAGCAAAGGCTCAAAGCCAAATGATTCTAGAATATATGCTCCTTCCCCCAAAATTTAATTAAAAAGCAATACATCATCATTAAAGATTAGAGACTGAAAAAACGCTTTAAAGCTAAACCATTTATTTAAAAACTCTATAATTCCACCAACTACAATCAATAATCTTAACTTCCTTGAGTAACCTATGCTTTTTCTACTTAAAAATCTCTCTCTCAATGAATTCATGCCTAAGTCTTTACTGGTTGTATAGTATTCTATTCTATGGACATGGTATTAATGTAAGTACTGCCCTATTATGAACACCTAGATTTTTAAAATAATGTCAACTTTTATTTTAGATTTGGGGGTATGTGTGCAGGTTTGTTACATAGGTATATTGCAGGACACTGAGATTTGGTGTACCAATGATCCCATCACCCAGGGAGAGAGCATAATACCTCTTAATAGACTTTTAATGCCTTTTCTTATTTAAAAACAAAACTAGTAATCCCAACACTTTGGGAGGCTGAGGCAGGCAGATCACCTGAGGTCGGGAGTTTAAGACCAGCCTGGCCAACATGGTGAAACCCTGTCTCTACTACAAATACAAAAATTAGCCGGGTGTGATGAAACATGTCTGTAATCCCACCTACTTGGGAGGGTGAGGCACGAGAATCACTTGAACCTGGGAGGAAGAGGCTGCAGTGAGCCAAGACTGTGCCACTGCACGCCAAACTGGGCGACAGAGCGAGACTCTGTCTAAAAAAAAAAAAAAGAAACTATACTTTAAATCTTTGCCTATATCCATCAGTATGTCCTTAGGATAAACTTCTAAAAGTAGAATTTCTGAAGACCATGATCCCACTTGGTTAGACATGCCTCCCTATAAGGGGTTTTAAAAGGCCCTGGTATACTCATGGTCATATCCACTTTATTCACAATAGCCAAGGAGGGGAAGCAACCCTAGTGTCTATGGATGAATAGATGGATTAAAAAAATGTAGTATATACATACAATGAAATATTATTCAACCTTAAGAAGGAAGGAAATTCTGGCTGGGTGCTGTGGTTCACGCCTGTAATCCCAACACTTTGGGAGGCCGAGGCAGGGGGATCACGAGGTCAGGAGATCGAAACCATCCTGGCTAACACGGTGAAACCTCGTCTCTACTAAAAACACACAAAAATTAGCCGGGCATGGTGGCGGGCGCCTGTAGTCCCAGCTACTGGGGAGGCTGAGGCAGGAGAATGGCGTGAACCCGGGAGGTGGAGCTTGCAGTGAGCCGAGATCACGCCACTGCACTCCAGCCTGGGCGACAGAGCAAGACTCCGTCTCAAAAAAAAAAAAAGAAGGAAGGAAATTCTGACACATGCTACAACATGAATGAACTTTGAGGACTTTATGCTAAGTCAAACAAGCCAGTCACGAAAAGACAAATACTCTAAGATTCCACTTATATAAGGCATGTGTGTGGGCAAAATCATGGAGACAGAAAGTAGAATAGTGGCTGCCAGGAGTTAGGCTACGAGGAAGAGGGAATGGAGAGTTGTTAAATGACACAGAATTTTAGTTTTGCAAGATGAAAAGAGTTTGGGGGCTGGATGGTGGTGATGATTGCATAACGATGTGAATACTTTAATGCCACTGAAGTGTATTCTAAAAATGGTTAAGATGGTAAATTTTATATATATTTACCACAATTTAATGATAACAATAATAATAATAAAAAGGTCACTGGCTAGAATTGTTTCATTCTCCAACTAAACCATTCTTCTTAATGAGTTAAATTCTCCATTATATGGTTAGGCTGTGTCCCCACCCAAATCTCATCTTGAATTGTAGCTCCCATAATTCCCACATGTCCTGGAAGGAGCCTGGTGGGAGGTAATTGAATCATGAGGCACGTCTTTCCTGTGTTGTTCTCATGGTAGTGAATAAGTCTCACGAGATCTGATTTTTTTTTTTTTTTTTTGAGACAGTCTCGTTCTGTCTCTAGGCTGGAGTTCAGTGGTACGATCTTGACTCACTGTAACCTCTGCCTCCCATGTTCAAGCAATTCTCCCACCTCAGCCTCCCAAGTAGCTGGGACTAGAGGCATGCAGCACCACACCTAGCTAATTTTTGTAATTTTAGTAGAGACAGAGTTTCACAATGTTGGCCAGGATGGTCTCGATCTCTTGACCTCATGATCCACTCACCTCGGCCTCCCAAAGTGCTGGGATTACAGGCGTGAGCCACTGTGCCTGGCTGATCTGATGGCTTTATAAAGGAGAGTTCCCCTGCAAATGCTCTCTCTTTGCCTGCCACCATGTAAGACATGCTTTTGCTCCTCATTCACCTTCTACCATGATTGTGAGGCCTCCCCAGCTATATGAACTATGAGTCAATTAAACCTCTTTCCTTTATAAATTACCCAATCTCTGGTATGTCTTTATTAGCTACTTAAGAACAGACTAATGCATTCCACTATTGGCTTAGTAATTCAAAGAGATGGCATGATTTCCCAAGGAAAGCCATGAGGTCATCACTGTGCTAAGAAGCCCTGTGTAATGGGGGAGCCAGATGCAGGAGGCACTAATATGATTAGCAGATGTATGGAGGGAAGGCAGCCTGTCCCAGCTGAGAATAGTACCTGTCAGCAAACCTACAGGTCTTCAACAGCTTCTTGATATGGAAGAGCTGCTCCTGAATTTCCTGATGGGAGAAACCAAACACGGGGGAAAGTTAAATGTAATAAATGACACGGGAAAAGTGCAAGTCAAATTTCAATGTTATTTCTAACCTTGAAATACTGCATTTGTATAAAACAAACCTTGAAAGCAAACAGCCTATAGAGCAAGGCTTCACAACTGAGTCTGCTGATCCACAGAGTGTGCCCTGGATGGATCCAGGTTTTGTAGAATCTAAAACTTACAGAACTTTGGGGCCTTCTTCAAGAAAAACATAATACTAAGTATAAGATTCAGTGTGGGGCCTTGGAAAGAGCCTGTGCAGGAGAGGGGCTCCAAAGTGTAAGCTTCACTCTTTTTTTTTTTTTGAGACAGGGTCTTGCTCTGTTACCCAGGCTGGAGTGCAGTAGTGCAATCTCGGCTCACTGCAACCTCCACCTCCCGGGTTCAAGCGATTCTCCTGCCTCAGCCTCCCCGAGTAGCTGGGATTACAGGCGTGTGCTACTACACCCAACTAATTTTTTTTTTTTTTTGTATTTCTAGTAGAGATGGGATTTCACCATGTTGGCCAGGCTAGTCTCGAACTCCTGACCTCAGGCAATCCGCCCACCTTGGCCTCTCAAAGTGCTGGGATTACGGGCTTGAGCCCCTGCGCCCAGCCGCTTCACTCGCTTTATGATCCATTTGCCTCTTAGAGGATATATCTGTGGGTTCCCCAAGCTAGTGTGATGTGCATTTCCTGCCACAGGACACTTCCAATGAGAGGGATGGGGTTGGGGCTGCGGCTCACCTTCACTTTGTCCAGCTCCTTGGCTTTCGCATACAGGCTTTGGCCGATGCTTAGCAAATTGAAAATGGGCTGGTGCCATATGCTGTCGAGCAGCCGTTTGGAGAAATTGCTGACGTAGTACTTCTTGAAGTCCCACATCATCAAGATTCGGGCAGGGATGCAGGACTCTGCATATGAGTGGCAGCAGTCACAGAAATACTTCCCTAGGTATTCGCAGTACCGCAGCCGCTTCACAAACTCTGCCAAGCATACCAGAGGGTGAGTGCCGCACCTGGTGCTGAAAACCTATCCTGGTCTACCCCTGACTTCCAATTCCTACGTAAGATTCAAAGACTCTGATGACTTGTTTCATGATGATAAAGCCATACTCAACCTCATGACAGCTGGGAAGGCTCCGGCAGAGACTTGGGGAATTAAATCATGGCCATTCATGAGCTCTGCTCTTGTGGAACAGATGTCGGAAAAACAAAACCTTCCCAAAATACTCCTGGATTTGGAAGATGGAAATTGCAAACTGCAGTGTAGCAAAAGGAAAATTCATTTTAGGATCTGGAAATCTGGGTGGGAGTCCAGACTCCTCTCACTAGCAGGAAGAATGAAGGCAGGTTAGACTAACTATTCTGAGACCATAAAATGCAGCTCAGAACTGGATTGAGTGATATTACACATAGGAAAAGTGCTTTATAAATTGTGAAGCAGTATATATACAATGTTAGGAAGCAGCATCATAAAGACCTTGATAAATCAATGAGAAAAAAATATAAAAATGCACAAAGGATGGGAATAGATAATTCATGGAAAGAAGAAATGCAGATAACTAACAGAGAAAAGCAATCTCAGAAACAAAAAAATGCATATTTTAAAAGTGAGGCTGAGCACAGTGGCTTGTACTGGTAATCCTAGCACTTTGGGAGGCCAAGACGGGAGGATCGCTTGAGCCCAGGAGTTCAAGACCAGCGTCGGCAACATAGTGGGACCCCATCTCCACAAAAAAAAAAAAAAAAAAAAAAAATTAGCCAGGCAATGTGGTGTGTGCCTGTAGTCCTAGCTACTTGGGAGGCTAAGGCAGGAGGATTGCTTGAAGGTAGAGGCTACAGTGAACCATCATCATGCCACTGCATTCCAGCCTGGGCAAGAGAGTAAGACCCTGTCACAAACTGATGACAAATAATAAAATGAAATTGAAATGAAATGAAAGAAAAGAAAAGAAAAGAAAAGAAAAAAGAAAAGAAAAGTGAGATACTCTGTTTTGACTCAGCCTGTCATAAATTTAGAAGACCCAGAACTGGTGCAGTATCTAGAGGAGGGCACTTAACGTCTAGCACTGATAGAACTAATTTGTAGGAAGATGTTTTTGTGATAGACTTCAATTCTTATGACACGTGGAACAGTAATCCTGCTTCTGTGACTCCATCAGACAGAAGTGCTAACAGGCACACATAGTGATATAAAAAGGTGTTCATTACAGCACATTTATAATGGGGGTGGCAGCCAAAATGTCCATCAAAAGGCAATTGGTTAAATAAATATGGTGCACTCAACATGAAATGCCGTACAGCCCATAAAGTACATGGAAGAGCATGGAAAGCGGACGTCCAGTTACAAATAGGTACAATGTGATCTCAATTTTATTTAACATATATATAAACATACACATAAACATATATGCACTGTCTAGATCTCCACCAAAAAGCCAACACTGACTATTTCTGGAGGGTAGGGGAAAGAAGGAATTTTTGCTCTTTACACCTTTTTTTTTTTTTAAGAAGGAGTCTTGCTCTGTTGCCCAGGCTGGTGTGCAGTGGCATGATCTCGGCTCACTGCAACCTCTCCCTCCTGGGTTCAAGCGATTCTCCTGCCTCAGCCTCCCCAGTAGCTGGGACTACAGGGTGCGCCACCATGCCCGGCTAATTTTTGTATTTTTAGTAGAGATGGGGTTTCACCATGTTGGCCAGGCTGGTCTCAAACTCCTGACCTCAAGTGATCCACCTGTCTTGGCCTCACCACGCCCACTGCACTTTTTAACCTACTAAAATAAACACTCATTGACCACTTTTGGAAATCTCTAATAAAATACATTAACAAACAAAAGGTATAAAAACTAATGCGAGAAATACCTGTGCACTCACCACCCAGCTTCAGAAAGAAAACAATTCAGTCGAAGTCTCCTATGTGCCCCTCCCTCAACACTAGGTTCTGACATGAACCAAGTTTGATATTTATCATTCATAGTTTGAGTCATGTATGTCTTTGTAATTGAAATATCATACAGCATAACACAAATCTTAGTTGCCATATGTTGGGAGGATTAATGAAATCATGGATGGGAAAGCAGCTGCTGTAGAACCCGCACACTGTAGATTCTGAAGATCATTTCCAAATAACGGCTTTAAAAATAAACAAGGCCTGGCCGGGCGCGGTGGCTCACGCCTGTAATCCCAGCACTTTGGGAGGCCAAAGCAGGCGGATCACGAGGTCAGGAGATCGAGACCATCCTGGCTAACACGGTGAAACCCCATCTCTACTAAAAATACAAAAAAATTAGCCGGGTGTGGTGGCAGGCGCCTGTAGTCCCGGCTACTCAGGAGGCTGAGGCAGGAGAATGGTGTGAACCCGGGAGGCAGAGCTTCCAGTGAGCCGAGATCTTACCTGAGGTCAGAAATTTGAGACCAGCCTGACTAACATGGAGAAAAGCCATCTCTACTAAAAATACAAAATTAGCCTGGAGTGGTAGTGCATGCTTGTAATCCCTGCTACTTGGGAGGCTGAGGCAGGAGAATTGCTTGAACCCGGGAGGCAGAGGTTGCAGTGAGCCGAGATTGCGCCATTGCGCTCCAGCCTGGCTGGGCAACAAGAGTGAAACTCCATCTCAAAAAAATAAAAATAAAAAATAAACAAGGCCTGGCTGGGAGTGACCACAGAAAAGAATCTTACTGAACACTTACTCTGTGCCACAGATCAGTTAAATGTTTTACATTTAGTATGTCATTCTGTGCTCGAAAGTCTGTGAGAAAGGGACAGTTATTTCCCTATTTCACTGATGAAAGCAGAAGACACTGAAGTTAGGCAACACGCAGGGCCACATGAACAGTATGTAGGCAGGCAGGATTCCAACCCAAGCCTGGACTGCCAAAGCTCCAGCCCACAGCCATCATGTCCCACTCCTCCTCCGCTGCATTCGACGGCGGGAAAGGGAGAGGAAGCTAATGCCTTCACACTTGCCCAAATTGTCCCTCAGACTCAGGTGATACTCTGAGTTGATGTTTGAAAGCAAACAAATAAATAGAGTTGTTTTTTGTTATTCATGATAATCATGCTCTCTAGAGTCGCCATGAACACTGAATTAGTCAATTCGGTGAAATAGGGGAAATTCAGGGTTAGGCACCTGTGAGCTTCTCGTAGCAACAGTTTCATCTACTCCTCAACACACACTCAATATCCATTCACTCATTCATCAAACTTTATTGGATACATGCTGTTATACTATCAATACAGAATAAACTAATATCCATCTTTTTTAGTTTCCTAAGTCCTTTAACTAAAACAGAACAATAGAAAGTGACCTAAACCAGTGGTTCTTGGCCAAGAGTGATTTTGCCTCCCAAGGGGCATTTGCAAATGTCTGGTGCCATTTTCAGTTGCCACTGGGAGCTGCTTCTGGCATCTACTGATGCTGCTAAACATCCTACAGTGCACAGGACCCCCCCCACGACAAAGTCCATGGTATTGAAGTTGAGAAATCCTGCTCTAAAACACAATTGTCCTCATTTTATGAAAAGTCAGCATCAGGGGGTGGGGTGGAAGGGAAATATTCTAGAACAGAGATGTCCAGTATAACTTTCCATGAGGATAAATGTGTTCTATATCTGTGCTGTCCAGTACAGTAGCCATGAGTTCCATGTGGCTATTGAGTACTTGAAATGTAGTTAGTGTGCCTGAGGAACTGAATTCTTAATTTCAATTAATTTAAATTTAATTTTAAATAGCCAGGTGGGCTAGTGCTACCATACTGCAGTTCTAGAATAAAGCTAACTAAAGAGAATCAATAACTAAATGCAATGTATGAAACTTGATTGCAACCTAGATGGAAAAAATAGCCATAAATGATACCTTAAGAACAAAAAGACTAGGAAGTAGACAATATAGAGAATTGTTTTTAATTTTTTTGGTGTGATAACTTGTTTCTTATCCTTATTTTGGGGATATACTGAACTAGTAAAGGGTAAAATGTCATGTTCAGTGTGTGGAAATTGAAGGAGACTAAGGAAAACATGACAACTAAATTCAACATGGAATTCTGAAACAGATAAAGGATGTTACTGAAAACCTGGTGAAATCTGAATAAAGCCTGGGGTTTCATTAATAGGACTGTACCCAATGCTAATTTCTCAGGTTGAAACTATGATTATGTAAGATGTTAGCAGTAGAGGAAGCTGGGTGAAGGGTGTACAGGAATTCTCTCTACTATTTTTGCAACTCTTCTGTAAGTCTAAAATTACCTCAAAGTCAAAAGTTAAAAATAATGTACCCTAGAAGCTAAAGGAATTGACAGGAAAAGCCCAAAATTATTTCTATGCTGTCTACAATCTGTGCTCCGCCTACCTCTGCAGCATGTTTTCTCCTCCTATTCTTACTCTCTGGCCACACAGGGTTTCTTTTACTTGCCACAGGCCCTTTGCACATGACCAACACTCCTACTTCTGTGGGCAATCACTTTCCAATGAAACCTCTTACTCCCAGCTTCTCAAGCTCAGATGAAGTTCCCTTGCTGTAAATCCCACGGCACTCTTGACTCTTTTGTTATGTACATCACTTTGTGTTACACACACTTACTTGGCTGATGAGTGTATCTTCCCTAAAAGATGGTAAGCAAGCTCCCTGAGGGCAAGGCCACTGTACAAAAGTACAGACACACATCTCCATACCTGAACAAGCTTAGGGAAATAACAAAAAGTTGGTGAAGCGACAGTCATATGTGTACAGTTTCTGACTCATGCATTCGATATTCACGGAAGCGCCAGCATACAGTGGTTAACCAAAGAGATCTGTTCCCCACTAGATGTGCTGGGAAAATGACTCATTCAAAGAAAATCAGCAACAACGGTGATGCCCATCAGGCATTATCATCCAGTGTGGGAGAGGAAGCCCAGATGGATTCCTGCTTGCTGTTTTTATCTCTTGAAGTAGGAGCTCCTCATAGTCTTTTTCCTTCAAAAACTGACTATCAAAGGCTAAGGGAACTCTTTCCACAAAGCTCCTCTTTCCAGCCTTTTGCAGGTCAGACATACAGGTAGCACGCCGAACAAGTGATTCCCAGTCTCAAGGGGGAAACTTGCATTTCTGACTGAGGAAAGCCCGAGCTTTTTCTTTTTTTGAGACGGAGTCTCACTTTGTCACCCAGGCTGGAGTACAATAGTGCGATCTCGGCTCACTGCAACCTCTGCCTCCTGGTTTCAAGGAATTTTCCTGTCTCAGCCTCCCGAGTAGCTGGGATTACAGGAGCCTGCCACCCATGCCTGGCTAATTTTTTTGTATTTTTAGTAAAGATGTGGTTTCACCATGTTGGCCAGGCTGGTCTCAAACTCCTGACCTCACGTGATCCGCCCATCTCAGCCTCCCAAAGTGCTGGGATTACAGGTGGGAGACACTGTGCCTGGCCCAGGAAAGCCTAATCTTCTAGGCTTCAGTTGGCCCAGGAATGATCCTCTCAGGCTACCTCCTCAAACTCTCTCAGAGAAGTTTGCCTAGCTCCTTGTTAAGCCATTCCTTTACTCAACAAATATCTTTTGAGGACCTACTACATGCCAGGCACTCTTCTAGAAGCTGGGACTAAAGTAATAAATATAACAGACAATACATGTGGCCTCACAGAACTTATAATCTAGTGTTGAAGACATAATAATAAGACATTAGTAAAATATAAGAGACTATTTTACTGTGCTAAGAATACAAAATAAGAAGGAACTTCTAAGAAAATATTGTGCAAGAAAATAAAAAAAATAAGGATGGGTAATATAAAGTGTTCATGGGATTGTCTGTGGCCAGCAGTGGGGCAAGACAGGCATTTTAGATAGGGCAGCAAGGGAAGACCTCGTGACTTCGGAGTGAAAATGTGAAAGCAGCAAAGGAATGAGTCATGGGGGTGTCTGCAGGGAGAGCATTTGGGGGAGAGAAAACCACAAACGCAAATATGTTGGAAGTGAGCCTGGCATTTTCAAGGGGCAGCAGGAGGCCACGTGGCTGGAGCTGATGCCCAACAGGGAGAGAACTAGGAGGCTGGTCCTGGTGTCCTCGGTCCTAGTTGGTCACACAGCCGTGTCAGTCATGATGGACTCCTCATGAGAAAGAGAGCAACTTCTGTGAAGCTCTTATAACAACTTCTCCTCAAAGGCGTCTCTTACACAAGCAATGCGCTGCCCTACTTTGCTATTCTGGACCTTGTCATCACATAATAAACAGGCGATCCATTATCCGTACTTACTAGGCTCTATTGGAGTTCCACAGCCGGCACAGAAAAAATTCTGGGCTGCCACCACAAAGTCCCTCCTGAATACAAAAAATAATACTAGTTACATTTCACAGAAGGCCAATGGCACATTTTTCACTAATTAGAAAAGAAATTGCCATCGTGATACTTTTCTCAACTAACGGCCTTAACTTTGTCACTTTTCATTTGGGAAAGAAATAGATTTATTCAATACAATTTTCTAGTTGAAATCTCTGAGTCTTTTAAAGCTACAACTAATTTATTTTTATTTTTTATTTTTTTTTCCTGAGACAGGGGCTTGCTCTGCCACGCAGGCTGGAGAGCACTGGCATGATCATAGATCACTACTGCCTCAAACTCCTCGGCTTGGCTCAAGCAATCCTCAGTCTCCTGTGCAGGTAGCTAGGACTACATGTACATACCACCATGCCCAGCTAGCTTTTTTGGACTTTATTTATTTATTAATTTTTTAGTAGAGACAGGGTCTCTCTATGTTGCCCACGCTGGTCTCGAACTCCTGGCCTGAAGTCATCCTCCTACATTGGCCTCCCAAAGTGCTGGAATTACAGGCATGAGCCACTGTGCCCAGCCTTAAAGCTACGTCTCTTTAAAAGTCTCTGCTAGGCTGGGCACAGTGGCTCACGCCTGTAATCCCAGCAGTTTGGGAGGCCGAGGCAGGTGGATCACGAGGTCAGGAGATCAAGGCCATCCTGGCTAACATGGTGAAACCCCGTCTCTACGAAAAATAGAAAAAATTAGCCGGGCGTGGTGGCAGACGCCTGTGGTCCCAGCTACTCAGGAGGCCAAGGCAGGAGAATGGCGTGAACCCAGGAGGTGGAGCTTGCAGTGAGCCGAGATCGCGCCACTGCACTCCAGCCTGGGTGACAGAGTGAGGCTCTGCCTCAAAAAAAAAAAAAAAAAAAGCTTCTCCTAAAACCAAAGCAGAAGTCAGTGTCACTGATAACTCCAAGGGGTTTTTAGGGAGGTCTCGATGCCCATGTATAGGGTTCCAGCTCCAGAGAGAACCACAGACATGTTATATACAAGGAAGACAGTTCAGGGAGGCCGTACACCAAAAGATGATGCACTTGGGAAATTCACAAATGGACCTAAAGAAATTTAGACAAATAAGAGGTAATGTAAGACAAAGAAATCAAATCAAACATTTCTGGTAAGAGATATTGTTGGGTAACATGGGCACAGTAAGATGGCGCCGGTTCCGGGTTCTTCACCCCCAGTTCCCGGTTCTCCACCCCACGAGCCTGCCAAGAGAAGGCCAATCAGGGAAGAACACCTCCTGCCTTTTACTCAAACCCCACCCCTAAGCCAATCACCGATGCCCACGTAGCCCCACTGAGTATAAAAACCCAGCACCTAAGCAGCTCGCCCCTTCTTCCTTCCTTCTCCTCCTCCGTGTGGTGTCGCCTTGGTGCCTCCAATAAAATCTCTTGACTGCGACCAGCGTGTCTTTGGTTAGAGCCCGATCGGGTCCGACTCTTTCAGATATTCCATTCCACTGAGGGACTTTCTTTCTTTCTTTTTTTTTTTTTTTGAGATGGAGTCTTACTCTGTCACCCAGGCTGGAGTGCAGTGGTGCTATCTTGGCTCACTGCAACCTTCACCTCCCGAGTTCAAGCGGTTCTCCTGCCTCAGCCTCTCAAGTAGCTGAGACCACAGGCATGCACCACCATGCCTGGCAAATTTTTGAATTTTTAGTAGAGATGGGGTTCTGCCATGTTAGCCAGGCTGGTCTTGAACCCCTTACCTCAGGTGATCCCGCCCACCTCGGCCTCCAGAAGTGCTGGGATTACAGGCATCGGCCACTGTGCCCGGCCTGAGGGATTTCCTATTGAACTGTTTATGCCATAGTTTTACATGTGACTTGGAAATACCAAGGAAATTGTAAAATTTGATTACAGTTCAGGATCAGCAAAGATGGCCAAGGTAAAAATATGCTAAATCTCTGCCCAGGTGCCATAGCGAGGACCTAGGAAACCCCTAAAGAAAAGATACCCCAGGCTAAGAAAAGTGACCCCTCACAATGCCTAGAGAGGGAGTTCTGCCCAAGCAGACCCAGAGACTTTCTTGGCATTCTCTCAAAAGAAGAAAAACAAAAGAAAGATCTAGTCTATAAGGCATCTCCATGGGGCAGAGTCAACCCCTCTCCAGTCCCTTGGGCACAGTCAACAACCCTCGCCGGTCCCTTCGTAACGCTTGGCGGTTTGCACACCAAATTGAATACAAACCAAGAGGGATGGAAAAATTATACTTGGTTAAAATGTTTTGTGTATAATCTTTGTCCATAATCTGTCCTATAGTCTCAGAACAAATTACAATTAAACTATTACTTTAAATGTATAGGTTTATTTCATTTTTTGCATAATCTTCGTTGTTTTGTCTTTTAGGACTTTTGTTACTGCTTAGAGAACAAACATAGTTTTATTTACATTTTGTTACATTTCTTTTGTTGGTTTTGAGATTGAGTCTCGCTCTGTTACCCAGGCTGGAGTGCACTGGTGCAATCTCAGCTCACTGCAACCTCTGCCTCCTGGGTTAAAGCAATTCTTGCTCTTCAGCCTCCCGAGTAGCTGGGATTACAGGCCTGTGCCCACCACACCTAGTTAATTTTTGTATTTTTAGTAGAGAGAGGGTTTCACCATGTTGCCCAGGCTGGCCTCAAACTCCTGACATCAGGTGATCCCCGACCCCAGCCTACGCCTCCCAAAGTGCTGGGATTACAGACAGGTGTGAGCCACCGTACCCGGCCTCTGTAACATTTCTTAACTATAAGTGCTTTCCCTAAGATTAAATGTTCCTTTTTTAGAAGTTTGTTCATTCATTTTTATTTCACACTGATTGTTCTGGAAGATGAAGTGGTCCAGTCTTTTAAAATTATCATAGGCTGAGCGAGGTGGCTCACACCTGTAATCCCAGCACTTTGGGAGGCTGAAGTGGGCAGATCACTTGAGCCCAGGAGTCCGACACCAGCCTGGGCAACATGGTGAAACCCCATCTCTAATTTTTTTAAAAAGGAAACAAATTTAAAAAAATTATTTATATATAATTTTTAAGTTTTGATATTAGCCACTTTTAAAAATCCCCTTTAAGCCTATTTAATTTTGAGTTGCTATGTAATATTCACAATTAGGGTTGCATAGCTGAATTCTCAACTTGTCAAAATTTACAGAGCCCCCCAAAAGTCCATGGTAAACAAGAGGGAAAAAAAAAAAACCTAAGCCAGAAAATACAGCCAACTTTCCTTTCCCTAAAACAAATTTCCCGGTGTTCTTTAGCATATGTATTTTTTTCACCTACTGCCATAGAGAGCCATGTGGGATCTGTCACAATGTGATTTAAATGGATTGGAGGCCCAATCAGCAGCCCATACTTACTTGAGTGGTGGATGAATATTAAATATGATTTGACATCTAGGAGGAGCCCAGTCTTCAGTCCCTCTGATCCTAGACTTAAATTTAATTTCCTGTACTACATTCATACTGGATTCAAAGTCTTTTTGGACATGCTCTTCATTTACGACCTGCATGAGACATAAAACGATTTAGGAACAACTTAAAGAAGCATATTTCAAAGAATTTAAATTAAAGGAACATCTAAATGTATTTCCAACATTAAAATTTACCATGAAAAATTAATAGTGCTTTTAACTGAACTAAAGGGCATACCAAGAGCCCTCTACATCTCTAAAGCCATCTGCAAGAGAATTGCTTTAAACGCCACCCAGATGAGATCACTTTACTCAGTATTTTTAGTTCATTTATTTCCAGACTTCAAATTTACTGTAAGTAGGTCATTTTGACCTGGAATGCATTTATGAATAGCAGAAGCCTCATCCCTCTTAGGCAACAGACTGACAAATACTACCAATCAGAACCCCTATCATTATTAGTCTTCCCCAGAAACAGCTCTATTCAGACCATTACCCTTGCTTATAAATGTTCAGTGCCTCCCCCCTGAACCACTGGACTTTCCTACTGTCATTTAAAATCCAAACTTCTCAGCCAGGTGCAGTGGCTCACGCCTGTAATCCTAGCACTTTGAGAGGCCGAGGTGGGCGGATCACTTGAGGTCAGGAGTTTGAGACCAGCCTGGCCAACATAGTGAAACCCTGTCTCTACTAAAAATACAAAAGTTAGCCAGAAATTGCTTGAACCCAGGAGGCAGAGGTTGCAGTGAGTTGAGCTTGTGCCACTGCACTCCAGCCTGGGCAACAGAGTGAGACTCCATCTCAAAAAATAAATAAAATAAAATAAAATAAAATCCAAACTTCTCAAATTAGCATTCTGTATCCTCCACAATTTGGCTACTATCATTCAAACTTGATTTCCATAAAGAACAACCTCTCACACACAAATACTCACAAACGGGTATTATCCAACCGCACCGAATCACTCTGCCCAACAGCATAGCATGCCCCTCCACTTTTGCTGCAGCTCCCCTTTGCCAAGAACGTCCTCCCCCAACCTTTCTACCTGCCACAGTTCTGGCCAGCCCAATACTTAGCTCAAGTTCTGAAATCTGCAATCAGCCTTCCTAAGTTCCCCCAGTAAAATTAAACACTCCTTCCTCTGCACTTCGAGGGCATTTTCCCTACCCCTGTTTTAGCCTTTGTCATAATGTTCTCTACCCTCAGAAGGCTGCCTGCTCTCTGACAGCAGTGAGCAGTGTGTTCCATGAGGCAACCAACATGTACTTTCCAATGAGGCAGCCTGGGCATGACTCCTGCTTCACAGCTGACCAGCCCTGCTGGGAGGCTGGGCCCACCACTTAAAAATAAAAATAAGGACAGCCTCTACCTAATAGGATACTTATGAGGATTAAAATGTGGACTGCTAGCCGGGCACAGTGGCTCAGGCCTATAATCCTAGCACTTTGAGAGGCCAAGGTGGGCAGATCACTTGAGGTCAGGAGTTGGAAACCAGCTGGCCAGCATGGTGAAACCCTGTCTCTACTAAAAATACAAAAAAGTTAGCTGGGCATGGTGGCGTGCGCCTGTAGTCTCAGCTACTTGGGAGGCTGAGGCAGGAGAATCGCTTGAACCCAGGAGGCGGAGGTTGCAGTGAGCTGAGATTGTGCCATGCACTCCAGCCTGGGTGACAGAGCAAGAATCTGTCTCAAAAAAATTAATAAATAAAATAAAATAATGTGGACTGCTGAGCACAGTCTCTGGTACACAATAAGTACTCAACACATGCCAGTTTCCTCATTCATTTTGAGTCTCCCCTAATATCGAGTGACCACACAAGGAAACACAAATGTTTAAAGTGAACAGGGCAGGCAAAATGAAGATTTAGGAACTTTCAATTCAAGGTCAATTTTTTTTGATACTTACTATCGAGCCAGCTGCACTCAGGGAACCTGCCAGCTGAGAATTAACTACTGACAGTATCCAGCACTTTCGGAACACGCGGTACAGCTCTTTGGCTAATAGTTCTGCAGAATTGAAGTCTGGCTCATAAGTGACACTGAAATATAAGAGATGCAAAAACTGGAAAACTGTATTTGTGAGGAGTATGTTCAGGGTCTTCCTGAGGTTTTCAACTGTTCTTCTCAGCCCCCAAAACTCAGAAGAGGCTGTCATATGAGATGACGCATGAATCACTCACCAGGTATCTTACTCAACATAGTTCCTGCATGTTCAATAAATAAAGCATCTTTTATTTACTGAGGGCACTAAGACTTAGAGGTGTGGTGAAAGAGCATTGGCTTTAGAGTCGGAAGACCTGCATTCAAGCCCTACTTCTACTTCATAGCCTTCGTGTCCTGAAGCACATCCTATATGAGTCTCAATTTTTATGTCTATAAAATGCGGTTTAAAAATACATAAATATATGGTCGGGCATGGTGGCTCACACCTGTAATCCCAGAATTTTGGGAGGCTGAGGCAGGTGGATCACCTGAGGTCAGGAGTTCAAGACCAGCCTGGTCAACATAGTGAAACCCCGTCTCTACTAAAAATACAAAAAATAAAAAATAAAAAAAAATAACCAGGTGTGGTGGCAGGTGCCTATAATCCCAGCTATTCAGGAGGCTGAGGCAGGAGAATTGCTTGAACCCAGGAGGCGGAGGTTGCAGTGAGCCGAGATCGGGCCATCGTACTCTACCCTGGGTGACGAGAGCAAAACTCGGTCTCAAAAACAACAACAACAAAAACATAAATATACACACACATGCATATATAAAATTCACCCAGCCTGTTTAACTGAAATGAGGATTAAATGAAAATGCATACAAAAGCCTTTTATATATTGCAAAACACTATAGAAACTTTGGGGGTGATTGTTTCATTTCTACATGGTAATCTAGATTCATGGGAACAAATCACTGGAACTAGTAGAAGTGGCCTAGAATGTCAGAGGCCTAGTGTTCACACTGCCTCAGAGGTGACAGCCCAAGGGTCTATGTGCACTGTGCACGGAAGACAGATACCTCTTAGAGGAGCTGCAGGAACAGCTACAGGTTTCTGTGATATCATTAAAATCTCCAAGCTCTGTGGGAAAATAAAAGAAAGAGTGGTGAGGTCTTTTAGTCTGTTTCATTTAATCGCAGTCCATTTTATAAGAACACTAAAATCACTCCCTGCATCTCAGAAAGAGCAAATTATTCAGCATCTCCATGCTTCAGGTTCTGAGAAATGGACAGAACAGATAACGAGAGGACAGATAATGATCAAAGATGGGATTTCATCTGAAATTTCACCAAAATATAACCGAGAGGCCAAAGAGATATCCGACCATAATGAATATCTGCTTTTTCATTCAACTCTACAAGTGAGATGAGAGATCAGCTATCCAGACATTTGAAACAAGAACATATTTTATGTATATATATCTCAGGGCCATAATCTGATTTTGGAAGAAGTTGATTTGAATGCCACTGTAACGTAGTGTTGTGTGTGATGCATGTTAGTATGTGTATGCAGATGGGATTGGGGAGGCAGCCAGTCACATCCAAATAGTTTCCAAATCTTACCTAAAATAACAAAATCATCAACGTCGCATTTGCAAATCTCTTTCACATCATGGTAAGTACGTGTTTCAGTCACTGGGCTGACCTGTAACACAGCACAACCTAGACAAAGAAAGGAAGGAGGTTTTTACCAATAAGAAGAAAAAGAAAAACTGTACAACCTGCAACACCCAACTAAATAGAAATTGGGAAATGAAGAGGGCTAAAAGTTTAAAAGAATTAAACATTTCAACTTAAAGAATTAAAAAATTTGGTACTATTTGCGTGTTCTTTTTGCACTCACTATGGTTAAGTGCCTGTAGTCCCAGCTACTCGGAAGGCTTTCATCACACAGAAGCTATCTGCAGTCCATCCAATGTTTTAAAATATTCAAACACTGAAAGCATCTAAACGTTTAATAATAGGAAATTGATTTTGCAAATCACACGATTAAATACTATCATTTAAAAATGTAAATCTGCCAGGGGCAGGGGCGTGCACTTGTAGTCCCAGCTACTGAGGAGGCTGAGGTAGGAGAATCACTTGAGCCCAGGGGTTCAAGTCCAGCCTGGGCAACATGGCAGAACCCCCATCTCTACAAAAAATACAAAAAAATTAGCCCAGCGTGGTGGCCTGTCCAGAACCTGTAGTCCCAGCTGCTCAAAAGACTGAGGTGGGAGAATCACTTGAGCCCACCACTTGAGATTGCAGTGAGCTATCATGCCACCGCACTCCAGCCTGGGCGACAGAGCGAGACTCCGTCTCAAAAAAAAAAAAAAAAAAAGTGAAAACTATAGCAACATGATTATTAATACTATTAGTATGAATACTATTAATAATACTGATAATAATTAATAGTATTAATAATCATTATGATTAATTATATTAATATAATTATACAATCATTGTAAATATAAATTTGTAAAACTGTCTTCATTTGAATAAACATAGGAGAGAAACACAGAAAAAGGAATACAGTTGTTTAAGGAAATAGCCTAGCCCATAGTTTACAAAGAAGTTATGTGGGCTGGGCGTAGTGGCTCACGCCTGTAATCCCAGCACTTTGGGAGACTGAGGCAGGTGGATCACAAGGTCAGGAGTTTGAGACCAGACTGGCCAACAAGGTGGAACCTCGTCTCTACTAAAAATACAAAAAAAATTAGCCAGGCATGGTGGTGGGTGCCTGTAGTCCCAGCTACTTGGGAGGCTGAGGCTGGAGAATTGCTTGAACCTGGGAGGCAGAGGTTGCAGTAAGCTAAGACCACGCCATTGCCCTCCAGCCTAGGCAACACAGAGAGACTCCATCTCAAAAAAAAAAAAAAAAAAAAGAAGTTATGTGAAGGGTTTTGCAGTAGGCTGGCTGACTTTAAGACAGAATCCATTCTAGCTGGGTGACGATGGACAACCACCACTTCCAGGTGCAGTTTCCTCATGGGTAGAATGGGGGTAAGAGCACCCATCTGTGTTTTTCACTGTCTTTTGCCCATCATCCATAGTAACATACAATTTACATTGTGACTTAATACAGACACAATGTTTAACTGATTAAAAAAAAACTTTCAGGAAACAATGCTCACCCTCAGCGAGACACGCACTCTGATACTTTCTACCCTTGTTTTTTTTTTTTTTTTTAATGTTCTCAGGACCAACTGGCAGTTTGAGTAATACCAACCCACCTCATGGAGGAACATCTATTGCCACAAATGTCACAAGAGAAATACTTAATAAAAGATAAATATTTATATTTGGAGGATAGAAATATTCTTAATTTTCATTTAACATATTCATATTTATTCATGTTTTCTTAAAGTTTCAGCTACCATCAATTTACACCCAACCACTATTTATAAAAATACCTATTTCAGACAAGGCATTATACTAAACACAAATACAAACAAGAAAATTTCTCATCCATCTAAGAGTTTAAAATCTCATGAAGGGCTAGGGGTGGTGGCTCACACCTGTAATCCCAGCACTTTGGGAGGCCGAGGCAAGTGGATCACCTGAGGTCAGGAGTTCAAGACCAGCCTGGCCAACATGGTGAAAGCTCGTCTCTACTAAAAATACAAAAATTAGCTGGGCGTGGTGGTGTGCGGCTGTAATCTCAGCTATTTGGGAGGCTGAGGCAGAAGAATGGTTTGAACGTGGGAGGTAGAGGTTGCTGTGAGCCGAGATCACACCACTCCACTCCAGCCTGGGCAACAGAGAAAGACTCCATCTCAAAAAAAAAAAAAAAAAAAAAAAAAAAAAAAAAAAATCTCATGAGGGAGCTGAGATACTAACAGACCTAAACCACAAAAAAAAAAAAAAAAAAAAAAAAAAAAAAAAAAACACACAGTTGCATTGCATGGGCCCTGAGAAGTTCTGAGGCAGGGCTCTGCACTACACAACTCCAGGGAAAGCCATGCATGCAGATGGCACTGGAGCATTCTGGAGCACAACCTGTGTTTCATTCCACATGGATGGTGCCCCTCCCCTGGGATACAAACCAGGGAGCATGTCACAGTGACAGTGGCAGGAGATTGCTTCTGAAGGATGGGAAGGATGAAAGACCTGATGTGTGGTTACTGGGGGAACCCACATTTCAGGACATCCTTCCCAAAGCCATGGGGGGAAATGTCTGCCAGCAACTATACACAGTCTAGTTCAACTACAGCCTACCATCCAGCCAAGGGAAATGGCAGGAGATTCCTGTTTAAAAGGCAGGAAGCAGCCGGATGCCACAAGGCTAAAAATTCCAGAATAAAATGTGGCACAAGGTCAGCAAGCCATTATAGAGGACAAAAAGTTGTGATCCAGGAAGACAGATATATGCAGGATCAACTAGGGGAAACAAGTTGAAAGAGAGAAAATTAAACCAAATGGGTATTAAAGAACTAAATTGTAGTTCTTACAAAATGACTAGCCAGAAGGCCACTGCAGTGGGCCAGGTAAGGGATAGAAATGGGAAATGGATGGAAGAGAAGTGATTATGACTGAGAAGTCAGGATTAATTTGTTTACTAACTAGAAACGGGACAGGAGCACAAGACCAAGGAAGAAGAGAGTCCAGTGTACTAAATATGAATTACTTCTTCTCCACCCACATTCATTTTCTCCCTACTTGTAGCCTCAGAGGGCACGATCGTCCATATCACATTCCCCCGCCCCCCTGGCTGCATCTGACCAACCAGTTATGGACATCTAACCAAGGCAAGGCCCATCAGGTGCTCTGCCCTGGGATCTGGACTGAGGGTCCTGCAAAACTGAGTTGTTGAGCTGTGAGGACCTGGCTGAGTGGTCAGGAAGACTGCAGAGCTGAAACTAGATGCCAGGGGTGGGTAGAAGTAGGTAGGCTACAGAAAAAGAATGAAGCAATTGCTAGAAAAGGAGAGATGAGAGGTCCAAAGTCCCCGAAAAGATAGACCCTGGAGTTATGTCTATACTGGTCATATGTGTCCCAGATATATTTCCCACCACTGGGTTCAGTGAGAATGTTCTGTATCTTAAGACAAAACAACCCTTTTAATTTGAGCCAGTTAGTGCATTCAACAGGCATTTGATCATATACGTATTCTGTGCCAGGCATTATGCTACACACCATATGGAGTGAGTTCTTCCTTTGTTATTGAGTATTCCTGATTAACGTGTAGTAAAGGAAGTCAAGAAGAAAAGCAAACTTTATTGGTTTTCTTTGGAAAGAAGAGGATTGTGAGAGAGTGATGGAGAGATGACTAGTTTAGACATATTAAGTTATAGGTTAACTATGCCCACCTTTATGTTGCAGTGAACATATATCAACAATGAATAAAATGAAGCATTGTAAGTCACCCAGAAATGAAGTATTAAGTCAGAGGTCCTGGGGGGCCAGCCAGACGCACAAGGCTCCAGCCATAGAGAGCAAGCACTTAGAAGAGATGTCCAGGACTGAAAACAGATTCGGGAGATAATAGCTGAGAAGGAATAACTGAAGGTGTATAGTAGGTTAAATCTGCCAGGAAGCAACTACAGATTTAAAAAAAGAATATAGGACTGGAGGCAGGACTTAAGAAATGGTAAGAAAGTAGCAAACCCTAACATGAGCTATCAGCTTAGGCACTCGTCCCTTGGGGAAGAACCCCCAGGTCCCAGAGCGAGCCGAGCTGCTCCTCCTCAGTGACGGTGACACACTGTGCTGGGTCCCCACCTCTGTTCTACAAGTTACCCCATAGGGCTTCCCGGTCCCGTGCTCCAGCACGCAGGCTCCTTGAGGGAAGGAGCACACCCTGCGTACTGCTGATGTTCAGCACGTAGCACAGCACAGGCCCATTACTGAGCGAAAAAAAGAAGACTCATTGGAAAAGGAAAGATGGTGTAAGAAGAGCTAGGAGAATGCCATGTGGCAGAAAACAAAAGACGAGGAGATATCCGTCACTTTTATTTCCAGTGAAAAAGAAAAGTAGGATGAAGTCCAAGATTAAAAAAACAAAACAAAACAAAACATAGGATTTGACAACTGAAGCATGATAACCAATCCTGACCCAAGATGGCAGAAATGGTGAGGATTACAGAGGTTACTCAAGAAGTTTTTAGACAAAGGATTTAAAGACATACATTTGTCCTCCTTTATGTGCAGTTTCACTTCCCATGGTTTTAGTTACCTGCAGTCAACTGGTCCAAAAATATTCAATGAAAAGTTCCAGAAATGAACAATTCTTAAGTTTTAAATTGTGCACCATCCTGAGTAGGATGATGAACTCCCACACGTCTTGCCATGTCCCCTCTGGAACATGAATCATCCTTTGTCCAGCATACCACACTGTATATACTACCCACCCACTAGTCACTTAGTAACCCTCTTGGTTACGAGAACAAAAAAAAAGGAGCATATATAGAGTTTGGCACTATCTGAAGTTTCAGGCTTCCACTAGGGGTCTTGGAATATATGCCCTGTGGATAAAGGGTAATTATAGAGGAGATAGATGTGAAACACATAACATACAGCTTTCTCATATTTGCCCAACTTGCCTTCATAGCCACTGTATGAAGAAGTAGAAGACCCAGACTCTTGCTTTATGTTGGTATCAAAAGTCATTTCAGAGTCAGGCTGATCACTCCCAAGTAACCCACTGACTTCTTCTTTACTCCAGCTCTCTGTCTGCTGTTGACTCAGAATGTTACACTTCATTTTTTCCATTGCTGATATAATCATATCTGCAACATAAAAGTGGGCATTTTCCTGCAGAAAAAGAAATCAATTAAAATACAAGCATAATCTACTTTTTCATGGAGGGTATATTAGATTTGAAAAATCAATATGCTTTAAGTGGAATTAATGCATATGAGTATAAATATTCATTTAACAGAGTTATCATAGGTCACTCTATGACTTATAGCACACATTGTCCAGAGATATAGATTCGGCTTACTGTAATCAACGGACAACTCAAGTTGGATTTCTTGTTATACAAAACCTTAGGTTGGGGGAAGCCTAATGCCAGACATCATTCATCAATCACAGAAAACTTTCCAGCTGAGCACAGGCGCTGCCTTGGAACCCTTCTTAGCTTAGTGTTTCCGGCAGTCTCCATCAATCAAATGCTGAAAGGAAACCTATTTGTAATGCTTCATCAAACTGAAGTTTCCAGATTTAAATCAGAACAACACTATCTAAAGGATTAAGACTCTATGGTTAAAAAGAAAGAAGACAGCATTCACCTTTTCTACATCAACAGGCAGCACAAATACCTCTGGTGAGAAGGAATTCAAAGAAATGGTTCTTCTACTGACATGAACAGCACCTGCCAATATAGCAAATTATTAAAAATGGGGAAAAGGGAGTTTAAAGATTACCTAATAAAATAAAACAATTATAGGAAATGGCTTTTAAATAATGTAAAAAAATAAGCACGATTCTAGAACAAATTAAGATGACAGGAAAAGAAAGATCTCTCTGATGGCAGGTCTTACAGATATTGCTTTAATGATGATCATTTCTAGGAGAGGCTGTTGGAGTAACTGGGAGGTATCCTCAGCCACCAGAGAGGAGGAGACCAATGAGGAAAAGAGGGCAGAAAGAGAATAGGGTCCTGGGAAATCCCAACAGGGGCTGGGGTAGGGTGAGAAGCCACAGTCCAGAAGCAGGGTCCTAAGGATTATGAGATCGCTTCTCTAACTCATTGTGATTGACCTTAAACTTCCTTTTTTCTTTTTCTTTTGAGACAATATCTCGCTCTGTCACCCAGGCTACAGTGCAGCAGCGTGATCACAGTTTAGTGTGGCTTCAACCTCCTGGGCTTAAGCGATTCTTCCACCTCAGCCTCCCTAGCAGCTGAGACTACAGGTGCCATCATGACCAGCTGATTTTCTAAATTTTTTTTGCAGAGATGGGGGTCTCATTAGGTTGCCCAGGTTGGTCTCAAATTACTGGGCTCAAGCTATCCTTCCACCTCAGCCTCCCAAAGTGCTGAGATTACAGGCAGATTGAGCCACTGCACCCAGCCCTAAACGTCCTGTCTAGAGAATAAAATCCATCCAAAAAAGGTCAGCATTGCTTCTCTAAGTTAGTCTTCTTCCAGTCAAAACCAACAAACTGCAGAAGGTACATTCTGCTGACACATCCATTCCTGCACCCTTAGCCACTCCATTACTGGCAATGACCACCATCAAAACAAACATTTTTTCTGTCATGTGATTTCTTACTGCAGCATTTAAAGCAAAAATTTCTGTGTCAAGAGCTGAGATGTCCCAACCTGCTAAATTAGAACAAAATGCTGCACATGGTGGTGACACAGCTCTCAGCATGATGGAGGTGCAAGCAGGGTCATTCAAATCCCTTGCTTCATGTTCAAGAAAGTAGTTGTTGCATGGAAAAACTTGGACTTCTTAGCTTCAGAAGCTATGGGTTGGCAAACTTTTCCTGTAAAGGGCTAGGTGGTATATATTGGAGGATCTGAGGGCCATACAGTATCTGTTTCAACTACTCTATTCTGCCACTGTAGTGAGAAAGCAGCTATAGACAAAAGAGAAATTCATTTATAAAAACAGGAAGCTGGCAGGATTTGGTCCACAGGTCATAGTTTGCAGACTCTGAGGATAGAGGAAAGAGCACAGAGAAGAATCAGAACAGAGTAGATTCCAGTTCCAGCTGTCCATTCACCAGCTGTGCCTCTGCATCAAAATGCCCTCAGCCCTTAAACTGGGATATTTATCAGGACATTAAGGAGATAAAGGAAGGTGAAAGTGTTTGTAAATGTGTAGTTCCTACACAAACAAAATAAACTGTGGAATCCCTTCCTACAGCCTCAAGAAATGCTTACAGATGCAGATAGTCTTTCCTTAAAGTATTTTCTGAAAAAAGAAAACCCTTTTGCCACCATCTGAGATGCAGCGGTCATAGGAATATCCACATCTTAGTGGTCAATGGCTGTTTTCCCTATTGCTGCCTCCACACCAGAGAAAGAAAGAACCAGATCACTCAAGGCTTTTTTTTCTTAATCTTATAGAATGAATCCCCTTACTGAGTTTAAGAGATATTCTCAAAACATTCTGTGAGTTGTTCCTAAAGGCACTGACAGGAGCTGTTGGGAGTCCTTGTCTTTGGGCAAAAGGGGCTGGGGTATCTGTTTTCTTTCTGAGAAAAAGACAAAGCTAAAGGATAATTTTAAATTGTAGAACTGCTTCCTGTACCGTGATAGAGTAAAAGGTTTCAGGCAAGCGTATGCTAGGCCTCAAAGATCATCTTCAGTTTATTATAACTTGTCATTATGGTGGTTCTCTGTTGGGGAGAGGGCTTTCCTCTATGAGACAATCTATTAAGACTAATCTCTCACTTAGCCACTATTAAATTTGCAAGTCACTCTTAATCCTTAGAACTATCCAAGCAAGTGAGCAAAAAAATAGAAAAAAAGAAGGCCTGTAATCAGTCTTGTCGTTTTGCTCAAACTTGGTCCTTATCTCAAAATTAACCATTGAAAGATTGTTCAAAATTTGTTCTTCTTAAGCAATGAATAAATGTGTTAAAGACTGTCATCATCTTTGATTGCTCAAACATTTCCAAAAGAACAAATAAACTCCATATTTTAGGTAAGGGGGAAGATGAGCTCCTGCTAGTGAGAAATAAATATACAGAGAAATAGACAGGCAAGGCAGCAGGCAGACTGATGACTTTTTAAATTGCTTTGAAAGAAAAATCTTCATTGATTATTTGTACTAGGGTTCTAATAGATATGTAAATTAATAATGACAAGTGTGACTATAATATAAATATTTTAAAATGAAATAAACATGTCACAGATTATAACAATAATAGCTAACTTATTGACTCTTGAGCAGTACTTTGCATGGATTATCCAATTTTCAGGAATTTTAGGGTCTTAGGAATATGTACATTACTTCATGGCAGTGACAGCCCTTGTTTTAATAAAAAGGGGTTTTGTATAGTCTTCGGGGGATACTGTAGTTATTGTTTTAAAATCTTACTATTTTCCCGTCAGACTCTATACAGGTAAATATAACAAGTGAAGTGAGTTCACCACCTACTAGGTACTGGTGTGAAATGGAGCCCCCTGTGACTGTCTGGAAACACCTCCAACCCCCACACTGACTTGACAGTGCTTCCAATGCTCTCCCTTTTAGACAATTTAATGAGCTCTAAGTTCCTGAAGGCAGACACCAGCTTAAAGATGGCACATGGCACTGATTATCAACTACGTTAAGCTAAAAAGATAACAATTCTCTGCAGTCTAAGGAGAAAGCCAATACTTCATTTCACCTGTTGTGACCACCCAGATGGCTGGGCTGCTGACAATATTAAATGAGGCAATGCACTGTCCCATGGGGAAGACAATAAGGCAGGCTTTAGAGCAAGGCAAAGCAAGGGTGTGAACAGAGAGGAATGAGGGAGGTCACCTAATAAAATTACCTTCATCAGCAGAAGATGTCAGATGGGAAGGCTCAAAAAAAGCACTGTCAGTCTCAGGATATGGGGAGGTGGCCAAAATCCTAGGGCTTGTGGGCAGAGACACCTGATGAGAGTATCCTGGGCAGACCATGTGTACTTCTGTTGGGGACAGAGAGAAGCTGCTACTCTTTTCACTCGAGCCATGGGGAGAAGCGCTGCCAATGGAGTCTGTAGTATCCTCAGACAATGTTGTCTCTGCCAGGGAGTCCCCGAGGCACAAAGGTGAAGGGCCTGAGGGAGAGGCAGCATCTGTCACAAAATGGGTCCCGCTGTTCCCTGCTGCTGGCACCTGAGGTTGCAAGTCCTGCGGCTGTTGCTGCACATCCTGGGGGTTGATCCAGACAGCTTTGTGCCTCATGAGCCTGATGTCTAATTGGCAAGGAGGATGGTCAGTGTTCAGGAGTCTGGGCAAACCATCAATAACGCCAGAGTGATCACTGATCCCTTCCCAGGGCTCCACAGGAGAATCTTGCCTGACTGTAGACTGTGACACCATCTTTCCAGGCTTGTGACTGGTGTGAATCCATTCAAAACAGATAGAGGGGGTTCCCCGATTGCTGGTACTACTTGATTTGGGCCCTGAGCTCACCACATGGCCAGCTGGGGGTCTGGAGAGCTATTCTGCAATGAGCAAAGAATCGTTCAAAATAAGTAAGAATTCAATTGTAATTTGGCTACAAATTATTTTGAGATGGCAAAATCCAAAAAATTTAGAAGTCCGTACTTGGTTCTATCCAACGTAGTAAAGTCCACTTGGATTTATAAGTCAAAAAATAAATAAATCAGCCATAAAACTAGCAGTAAACCTACAGAGGCTTGACATTGGGAGAGGAAACATTTTTCAAAGCATAAAATTAGGAAATCACAAAGGATCAACTGATAAATCCCATAAAAATGTAAAACATCCATGCATCAAAATTATTTGAAAAAAATTAAATGTCAAATCCAAGATAGGAATACTATCTGGAAGTAAAGACACATTTCCACATTTTCTTTTTTTTTTTTTTTTTAAGACAGAGTCTCACTCTGTCACCCAGGCTGGAGTGCAGTGGGGCGATCTTGGCTCACTGCAACCTCCGCCTCCTGGGTTCAAGCTATTCTGGTGCCTCAGCCTCCCGAGCAGCTGGGATTACAGGCGCGTGCCACCACGCCTGGCTGATTTCTGTATTTTTAGTAGGAACGGGGTTTCACCATGTTGGCCAGGCTAGTTTCAAACTCCTGACCTCAGGTGATCCACCCGCCTTGGCCTCTCAAAGTGCTGGGATTACATGCATGAGCCACTGCGCCCAGCCATTTCCATATGTTCTTATTTTCATTTAGTTTGTTCTTGTGTTTCAACGAAGTAGGCAAAGTGGTACATAAAACAGAGGGATGATCCACAGCACTAAAGACTTTGCTTCATGTAACTTATATTACCTTTCATAGTTATAATATCAATATCAATGTATTCTCAGTTCATAACATTTAAAGAACACAGTATGAATCTAGAACCCATCTTTAAAACCCACTCACTTCTAAGCTCAGATTTTAGCTTTAGTGAAGAGGTAATGATTAAAATGTTGAGAGCTACACAAACAAGAAGCACTCTTGTCACTGTAATTACAGGCTCGGGAAATGTTTTGCTTTTCTGTTCTCCCACTGCCCTTTGCATTGTGAAGCTAAAAGCAACTTTCAACAGCAAAAGCAAGAAGAGCCAGGGGAAGGCCTAGAGATAGAAGGGTGGCCTATGCCACATTCACCCTGCACAGTGGTGAACGGGAGACTCTGGAGTCAATTACAGGGCTGTAAATACCATCGCTGTATATGTAGGCAACTCCCACGTGTATCTCTCTATTTCTGATTTCCCGGCTAGCAAATCTTATTGCCTATTTGACATTTGTTCAGTGGGCATTGCAACCTGATAACCTGATACATCCAAAACAGTCACTCATTTCTCCTGAAACCTGCTCCTTCCCTGCTTTTCCCCCTCTCCCAATTGCCCAAGGCTGAAACTTAGGAGTCATTTCTGATCCTATCTTTCCTTAGCTCTCCAACTTCATTCCATCAGCAAGTTTACAGCTATAGCTGCCATCTTAGTCTGAGTTACCGTCTTATCACACCTGGACGTGCAGCCATAGCTTCCCAATAGGTTTCCCTGCTGTTACTCTTGCCCAGGCTGGAGTGCAGTGGCACAATCTCAGCTCATTCCAACCTCTGCCTCCTGGGTTCAAGCAATTCTCTGCCTCAGCCTCCCAAGTAGCTGGGATTACAGGCGTGTGCCACCACACCAGCTAATTTTTGTATTTTTAGTAGAGACAGGGTTTCAGCATGTTGGCCAGGCTGATCTTGAACTCCTGATCTCGTGATCCACCTGCCTCAGCCTCCCAAAGTGCTGGGATTACAGGTGGGATCCACCATGCCTGGCCAGTAACACCGTGTTTTAACACCCAGAGGGGTGCACCATTCCTAGAGGTACAGCAATACCAGGTTGATGCGTGGAGTGGACAGAGCAAGCTCCTAGTCCACGTCCCTGCTCCAAAAATCCATTTAGTATATTGTCCTCGGATAGAGGACCTATCAGATACTAAACTGATAAGAACAGATACTACACTTGATCTTAGCCAAAAGACCGAGAAGTGATTACTTTTGCCCATTTATAATCAAGAGGTATCCAGAGAGATCTTTTATAAACCTAAATCAAATAATCTCATTGCCCTAATCGAAATCCCCCAAAGGCTTCCCATCAAATCTGGAATAAAATCCAGACTCCTTACCTTGCCCTCAAGACCTGACATGATGCTGTCCCTGTAAACCTCTCTCACTTATCTTCATCCAGCCTCCATAAGCCCCAACCACACCGCAAGCTATTGAGCCCTATAGGCTCCTTCTAACCCTAGGAATGCTGTTTTATGTTTCCTCTTTCTGAAATGCTCCTCCCCGAGATGATGACACATCTGGCTCTTTCCTGTCGTAAACGCCTTGATTTATAAATTACTTCCTCAAAGATATCTTTCCTAACCACCTTTCTTCTTAAGGTAGTTTCCCCATCATTCTCTCTCACATCGCCATAAACATTTAGTTTTCGTCACAGAGGTGCTCACTTCCTGCTATTTTTTAGTTCATTACTGCCATTCTCCCCCAACTCCCACCTAACTGTAAGCTTCATGAGAGGAGGGGCCTTGTCTTTCCCTGCTGGGTAGCATGCCCCATACCTAGAGCTGCATATGAGGGTTCAATAAATGTTTATGAATTGAAAGAACAAATCCAACAAAATGGAGACAAAGTTAAGAGCTACAGAAAAGACCGGGTACAGTGGCTCATGCCTATAATCCCAGCACTTTGGGAGGCCAAGGTGGGTGGATAATCTGAGGTCAGGCGTTCGAGACCAGCCTGACCAACATGGCAAAACCCGTCTCTACTAAAAATACAAAAATTAGCTGGGCATGTTGGTGGGCGCCTATAATCCCAGCTACTGAGGAGGCTAAGGCAGGAGAATCGCTTGAACCTGGCAGGCAGAGGTTGCAGTGAGACAAGATCGTGCCATTGCACTCCAGCCTGGACAGCGAGACTCCATCTCAAAAAACAAAAAAAAAAACAGCTAGAGAAAAGAGTTCTGTGGCAGATATAACTGTTCTATTAATGGGGCAGAATTACTCATATAGGAATAGAAGTGAATCCACATTCCCTAAAACATGAAATTGTTCTCACCCAATAATAAAAGTTCAGTAGACCAAAATAAGGTACATATGAAAACTGTTCTTAAGACTGAGTTTTGGAGACTTCTTGATTTGAGGGCCCTATATTTCAGTTTATACCTTCTGGAGTAATAAAGATTATAGTTTATATACACGCACACACACACACACACACACAGTTGACCCTTGAACAACATGGATTTGAACTTTGTGGGTCCACTAACATGTGGATTTTCTTCCACATTTGTCACCATGAGGCAACAAGACTAACACCTCTTTTTCCTCCTCCTTTTCAGTCTACTCAACATGAAAGGATGAGGATGAAGACCTTTATGATGATCTATTTCCATTTAATGAACAGTAAATATATTCTCTCTTGCTTATGGTCTTCTTAATGACATTTTCTTTTCTCTGCTTTATTGTAAGAATGCATTATATAGTATTATACACTAATATGCAACATATGTGTTAATCAACTGTTTATGCTATCAGTAAGGCTGCGGTTAACAGTAGGTTATAAGTAGTGTTAAGTTTTAGGGGAGTCAAAAGTTGTGTGCAGATTTTCAACTGCACAGGGTGTTAGTGTCCCTAACCCCTGCATTGTGAAGGGTCAACTATATGTGTGTGTGTATATATATATATATATATATATTTTTTTTTTTTTTTGCATATGACATATATTGTTTCTGGAGGCATATATATATACCTTTTGTATATAACATATATTAATATATAAATGCATCTTTTGTATGTAATATACATATATAAACGTATACACGCATCTTGAAAACACTACGAAAGCTCCAAATCACCATTCACAAAATATCACAGAGTACAGCTGGCTGTGTTAACTGCCAGAACTCACCAGCCCAAAATGCCTATCTTCCTTCTCCTTCTCAAATCCCACCTTGTGCACCAATTTCTCTTTGTCACACATCTTTTCCTCTCCAATAATTCTGGATTTTATAATTACAAAAGGAAACCATGACTACATTTTTATAAAATGCCCAAACACAGAAGCCTAGAGTAAAAAGTGAACAGCTCTCATCACCCCAAGCCCCATAATCCTACTTTATTCTCATAAATAACATTGTTAACCATTCTATTCTTTCTAGACCTTTATCTATGAATTAACACACATATTTCAGACCAGAAGATATGTTTTCTTTTTTATACACATCCATGGGATCATACTGGAGATATTTTACAACTTATCTTGTTTTTCACTCAACAGTGTGTCCTGATGGTGTATCTGATTCTCCTAAACTGTCTTATCACTTTCTATAGTATAAATATATCATACTTACTTAGCCAGACCCTACTGATAGAAATTTATTTTTAGCTTTTTGCAGTTATAAAGTATGTAACAATGAACATCCTTGTTCATGTCATTTTTTGGTTGACTTTCTTTTTTTAGTTCCTTTCTCTTACTAGTTCCACTCTTAGTCTGAGTCCATAGTTCATGATAGCCTCATTATTTCCAAGAGAATAAAACTATATAAGTAAGTTATGGTTTATTCTCAATGTTCTACACAAATCTTTTGTGTGTTTGGTGGGGGGAGATGATTATAGATGTGAAACCACATGCAAAATATGCAATCTCAAATGGTAAAGCAGTAGTGATTTCAGGTGGTTTTGTTTTTCATTTTATTTTCTTTGAGACAAGTCTCACTCAGTTGCCCAGGCTGGAGTGCAGTGGTGCGATCTCGGCTCACTGCAACCTCTGCCTCATGGATTCAAGCAATTCTCATGCCTCAGCCTCCCTAGCAGCTGGGATTACAGGTGAGCACCACCACGCCTGCCTAATTTTTGTATTTTTAGTAGAGACGGGGTTTCACCATGTTAGCCAGGCTGGTCTCAAACTCCTGACATCAAGTGATCCACCCAACTCGGCCTTCCAAAGTGCTAGATTGCAGGTGTGGGCCACTGCGCCTGGCCGATCCCAGTGTTTTTTATAAACAAGTTAAAGTCAATAGTTCAAAGAGAATGACCTTATTTGGAGCTTCCCATACATGGACTGACCTAAGTGAATTGAGCAAAAACCAACTTCCTCATAAAAAACAACTGTCAAACGCAGGTGCTTGCTTCACTTCCTTCTAGAAAAGTGTTGTTGCTTCACAAAAATAACCAGCAGGTGCTGCTTTGCCAGGTTATAAAATCAAAGCATTGAGAGTTAGAATAGGCCCATAATAGATTCACAACTATGTCTAAGGTCACAGCTGGGCAGTGGCAGAGAGAGGACAAAAGGCCAGGTCGGACACTCACCAGGAGTATGAATTTCTCAAAGAGGCAGACTGACACAGGAGAAAGTAATGATTGGAAACCATCAAAGTCCATGCAGTAGTGACAGGAGGTCAATATCCCCATTTTTTATTTTATCTTTAAGGAAAAAAACAATTTGCCAGGTGCTATGATACCATTGCCAGGTATATTACTTGTTGCCATATTGTTTGTAGTGTGTTAGTTATTCAGTTAAGAAATATTTACTGAGCATCTACTATAGGTCTGGCATTGTTTTTGTTTTGGTAGCACTGGGGTAACAGAGGGGACTAAAATAAGCTTTCTGCCCTTCCTCAGCTTATGTTCTGGAGGAAGGGAGATAGTGAATAGACATACATTTATACATTCAGACATACATACATTTCAAAGATTGATAAGCAGAGGTAATACAGGTCTAAGCAATACTTAGCATCTTCTCAACATACTTCCTCCCACTGTCACAAAGGGGGTCCTTTGAATCAGAGATACTTAGGTACAAAAAATAAAATTTCCAAAAACATTTAAAGGAAGAGATATCAATCTCAAAGCTTACCATCATTCTTACTGAGATCTTCCAGCTGGGATTAAAAGGTAAGCACAGGCCAGATTACTAGTGAACATACAAAGCTGCAGCAAAGGCCCCGGACAAACAAGAGACTTCAGGACTCCTCCAGCCAAGTCATTGTGACATCAGAGTCAGTGGCCCCATCGAGAATGATTGCATCACTAGAGCCACCACAGAGACACAGTATTAACAGCAAAGATGCAACTTCTGAAGGAGGGACAGAGGCCTCAGTGCCACCATGACGCCTACAGTGACCTCACAGAAGTCTTTCAGATCATAAGCAGAAAGCACTTTGAGAGCAAAGCAGCTTTAGCTCCCCCTATGTATAAGAGTCTTCCAGTTATTTCATGAATAGGCAAAAGTACATCAGATTTAGGATTTAGGATTTTCTATACCCCAACACTAACTGCCTATTGAATACACAACTGGGGGCATCGGAGTAAAGACACATCTTAAATCTTACCTTGTCAGTAAGGCCTCCCTGGTCACCCTATAAAAACCAGCAAGTGCCCCTCCCAAACAGTTTCTATCCCTCTCTTTAGCTCTATTTCTCTCTTTAGCACAAATCTCATTGTATTTAACCTCAATGACTAGTACCCACCAGAATGTTAAATCTATGAGGGCATTTTTTTTCTTTTTTTTTTTTTTTTTGAGACAGAGTTTCCATCTTGTTGCCCAGGCTGGAGTGCAATGGCACAATCTCAGCTCACTGTGACCTCTGCCTCTCAAGTTCAAGCAATTCTCCTGCCTCAGCCTCCTGAGTAGCTGGGATTACAGGCACCTGCCACCATGCATGGCTAATTTTTTGTATTTTTAGTAGAGACTGGGTTTCACCATGTTGGCCAGGCTGGTCTTGAACTCCTGACCTCAGGTGATCCACCCGCTTCGGCCTCCCAAAGTGCTGGGATTACAGGTATGAGCCACTGCATGCGGCCAAGGGCACTTTTTAAAATAACATATTTTGGACACTGCTTTGTCCCCAGAACCCAGAACAGTGGCGATAATAGGTGCTCAATAAATATATTCTTTGCACTTATGAATGAAATCATAAATTATCAAACAATACCTAGGTATGGTTATGTTAGTTATTTCTTTGTCACCCAAGAAAGGAAGTCAAGAATGGATGTCACCCTTTAGAAGAAATTAGAAATCATGACCTAAATGTTCATCAACCATTTCCTTAGAATAAAGGATACTAGAGAATAAGAAATCACAAATAAATAAGAGTCTAGAGTGAAAAGTAAAATTCATTTTTATCAATTTTATGGTACATTACTAAACACAGCCAGTAATAAACAAATACTAAGTAGAGCACAAATAAATCTTTAACTGTAGCATGTGAGCTGTTTGGTTACCACAATTCCCCAGAACTTCTTCCCTTCTTTCTCAGGATCTACTTCTCTTCATGCTTTGACGTTCGGCAAAGATTCACATCCCCAAGAGAGTAACAGAGTCTAAAACTACCACATATCAAAATAGAAACCATCAAGACACCTAATAATTTAACTCGACAGCTTCCAAAACAGTGTCCAGGAATTACAGTAAACTGCAATTTTCCTATTTCATCTATATACTATATACTATGTTGTAATAAAAGCAGCAGAAACGAAACAGTGCTATACTGTGATGTGGCTGGGTGGTGTCAGAAAAGACTCCACGCCAACTGATTTAGCCTTTGGTAACCTCTTTGAAGGTTTGCTGTCAGAAGAACACAAAAGAAGGACAGAAAGCAATCAAGAGAAATGGGTAAGTAAGAAGGGGAAGGCAAAGTTCATGGAAAATTGAATATATCACCTAAAAGAACTGCAGGGTTGCCCAAAACACGCAAATGACTGACTCCCTGTGGCCACTGCATATGACACCCTTCCCAGTCTCATTCTGCAAAATCATAATTTGCAAAATTTCAGGTGTTATTATGCCAAGTTGAGAACTGAAATGGAGACCATTAGGGGACTTACCCAAAGTCTCCCCATTAGTAATTAGCAGAAGTAGGACAAAAACAAAAGTCTGAACGTGATCCAAAGCTGTTTCCACTGGTATTCACATGTTCCGTTTGGGCTGAAATTAGCAGGCTATTTTCAATTTCATTAGCAAAGTAATTTTAAGAACTTTCCCATCAGATATGTCATAAAATATAGGATTAAGACTCACATAGGTATATTTGATTTCATGCCTCTGGACAATCATTTACAAAATTTTATTATTATTCCTATTTGTATAAAAAAAATTTGTGCCACACAGATCTAATATAAGAATATTAATTTATACACCTTACACGTGTACAGCTATGCTAATACATTAGGATACATACAGCATACGTAAAAATAGAATTTTGTTCTTTCTTTCCAATGAATCATCTTACACTTAAAGGTAAATACCCTCTACTTTGGGGACCACTGCTAAATTAACATTATACCTAAAAACCTTACATATAAAAAAAAACAAAAACAGATTTATATGCAACAGAATTTGATAACTAAGACTGAAAAAATATTAATACAGAAATTTACCCAAAGTAAGGGTAGATAGCTGCACTTGAAAAATGGCTGGATTTCCATGTTTGGGCAAACAAAATGGAGGGCCATATTGGAAAAATGGTCTGACAGTTCCTCAAATATTAAATATACAGTTACCATTTGATCTAATAATTCTACTCCTGGATATATATACCCAAGAGAAATGAGAACACACATTCACACAAAAATTTGTGCCCAAATATTTCTAGCAGCACTATTCAAAATAGCCAAAAAGTAGAAACAAACAAAATGACCATCAACTGATGAATTAACAAAGTGTGCTATATCTGTACAATGAAACGTTATTCAGCCATAATTAGAAATGAAGTACTAATTCATGCTCTGACATGGATGAGCACTGAAATGACTATGCTAAGTGAAAGAAGCCAGATACAAAAGACATTTGGATACTAAATGTCCAGAATAGGCAAATCCATCGAAATAGAAAGGAGATTTGTGGTTGCTTAGGGTGGTGGGATGGGAACACCTAAAGGGTACCAGGTTTCCTTTTGAGGTGAAGAAAGTGTTATAAAATCAACTGTGGTAATGATGGCATATATTTGTGAATACACTGAAAATCACTGACTTGTACACTTTTTTCTTTTCTTTTTTTTTTGTTTTTGTTTTTGTTTTTGGTTTTTGAGACAGAGTTTCACTCTTGTTGCCCAGGCTGGAGTGCAATGGTGTGATCTCAGCTCGCCACAACCTCTGCCTCCTGGGTTCAAGCGATTCTCCTGCCTCAGCCTCCTGAGTAGCTGGGATTACAGGCATGCACCACCACGCCTGGCTATTTTTGTATTTTTAGCAGAGACAGGGTTTCTCCATGTTTGTCTGGCTGGTCTCGAACTCCCGACCCCATGTGATCTGCCCGCCTCGGCCTCTGTTGCTCAGGCTGGAGTGCAGTGGCATGATCATGGCTCACTGCAGCCTTGACCTCCTGGGCTCAAGTGATCCTACTGTCTCAGCCTTCAGAGCAGCTAGGACCACAGGTGTGCCACCATATCTGGCCAATTTTTTATTTTTGTAGAGGAAAGGCCTCACTATGTTGCTCAGGTTGGTCTCAAACTCCTGGCCTCAACCGATCCTCCTAGTTCAGCCTCCCAAAGTGCTGGGATTATAGGCAAGAGCCACCATGCCTGGCTAGACTTGTACACTTTAAATCAGTGAAGCATTTGGCATGTAAATTCTATCTCAATCTCAATAACAGTATTTTTTTTAAAATAAGAAATAGGAAATGCTCATCTCCCTTCAAAAAGATCTAGAACTAAAGGGAGCTGTATTTCATGGGCTACAGGGATCAAAGGAGCACAAGCTACACGTCCGGCTGTGAACAAAAATACTGAAAGGATAGGAGAAAGTTAAAAGGAGAAGCAGAGAGTAGATAAAGGAAATACTGAATAAATGTGTCAAAAATAGGTAAGGAGAAGAGGAAGTAAAAGTGAAATTGTCATGACAGAACTATCTAGAAAAGGAAAAGAAAAAAGAAATCAAGGCTGGTAGAGACAACAGATGACCACCAGCAATTGAGCACCTACTGTCAGACCCTACCCTGAGGAATCCAGACATCCACAATGATCTTTTTTTTTTTTTTGAGACAGAGTTTTGCTCTTGTCACCCAGGCTGGAGTGCAGTGGCATGATCTCGGCTCACTGCAACCTCTGCCTCCCAGGTTCCAGCGATTCTCCTTGCCTCAGCCTCCCAAGTAGCTGGGATTACAGGCACCTGCCACCATGCCCAGCTAATTTTTTTTTGTATTTTTAGTAGAGACAGGGTTTCACTATGTTACAGGCCAGGCTAGTCTCGAACTCCTGACCTAGTGATCCACCCGCCTCGGCCTCCCAAAGTGCTGGGATTACAGGCATGAGCCACCGTGCCTGGTGTATCCACGTTTATCTTTAAATCAGTGCTGCAAGAAGGCTCTAAGGCCAAGATTTACAGATGATAAACAAGGTCAAAAAAGTTAAGTATTGTGGTTAATGTTTTAAGTGCCTATTTTTTAGAAATATACACAGAAGTATTTAGAAATAACTCATAGAATGTCAGTGGGGATGATAAATAGAAATAACTGGTAGAATTTCTTGAATTTGCTTTAAAATAATGCCAGTGGGCAACATGGATGAAGCACAACTGGCCATGTTGATAACTGCCGAAGCTGGGAGAAGGGAGAAGGTTGCTCATTGTACTATTCTCTCTATGTTTAAGCTTGAAATTTTCCATTAAAAAATTCCTGTAAGTTTTCTAAAAACCTTCAATTTGCTACATATGTCCATGAGTTCCTAGGTTGCCTATCTGACCTCCTTATCTGCTACCTGGACACCTCTATGCCCCTCTACCCATACCCTCTTGTGGATCTTTATTCAAATGAAGACCTTACCCATCACCTTCAAACTGAGACCTTTCCCATCACCTTTGACAAAACCACATCTCTACAGGAAACCGCTCTCCCCATGTACTGCCCTATAGGCTTCTCTACAGCATTCATCTTCTGACACCTTCCTCCTCATCAATTCATAACTAATGCTTATATGACATTTACTTTGTGCCTGGCACAGTTCCAAATTTTCTACACGCACATCATTTCCTTATGCCTTGATTAGGTCAGAATCCTTCAAGGTGCTTCAGATTATTACCAACCTAGCCCAGCCCCTAACAAAAATGAACTCTCTTGGTTTCTACACAGCAACATCCAAAGGGCAGCTGGAGGATGGGGGTGGGGTGAAGACTATTAAAGCTATCCTGATTAAGAAACAGTCAATATATGAGCAAAACTGACAAGTCCAGGTGGCACTGTTTGGAAAAATAGAAAGCAAGAAAACGATCATCTGTAATTTCACAGTATAATAGAAGATACATGGAGTGAATAATGAATTGTTTCTGCCATACTAAGACACACAGCCAGCCTACTTGAGGAGCTATTTTCAAATGACCAAGACCCAGGAGGCCCAGGCTAAACTAATCTAGCCCTAATTCTACAAGCACAGCAGTGAAGAGAAGATCTTTAAATCTTGTGGACTCAAATATCTCTTCAGGATATTAATACTCACCCAGCATGCAGCAGACTGCCCCTAGCTTGGCAATGCTAGTGACATTCACATGTCTACCTCCCTGAGCCCACATCACCATAAAACCAAGCCTAAACTAAGAGCGAGCAACCAAAAAACCCCCAGATTTTTATATAAGTCATGGGACAAATAAAATGATTTAACAATTGAGCCATATTTTTAAAAATACTTGCAAAATATGCATATAGATAAGTGCAAGTCTCTTCACTTAACAAACTTAAAAGTGGCCATGCCAAAAACTTCTAAGAATCATTTCCAAGTAAATACAGAGAGAATAGGGAAGTGCCTTAAATATATTTTTGGAATTCAGTTCTTTTCTGATCAACTGTAGCTTGTTGGAATAAAAGAATGTAAAAGAGTATAAGAAGGATACAATTCTTTATAAGAATAATACAATACCTTTGAATACAATTCTTCTTATACTTACTCTACGATTGTACTTACTCTACAATTTTCATCATCTAAAATCAACCAGCAAACAGCACCTGCTGACTGTGGGTGCTTTTCAATGTTGCCCGTTAAAAAAAAACTTTGAGGTCTAATTTACATTTACTTCTTTTAATAAATATAAAGCTAAGGATCGTTGGAATGAATGCATTTTTAAACAATTTTTCAACACAATTGTTGGAAAAATCACATTAAGTGTATAGTTTATTCTAACTTCTATTCATTTTCCAGCCTACTGATAACAAAAAGGCTTGAATCTGAAACTTTTCTTTCTACACTCTGAGAAGTATTTTACTTTCACAGAGCATACTTTGTGCTCAGTAGAAACAAAGGATTCATTCAATGTAGAATTATTATCATCATTTTACGGGTCAGAAAAGGAAGTAAAGTGATGACCACATAGCCACTCAGCAGCATGCTCAAGTCCAAACCCTGGAACCTTGTCCATAGCCTCTAGTCTCACCATCCATGTTGCCTCCGTGTGCGGGATAAAACACAATGCAAAAGTCAAAACACTCGCACACACAGGACTCAATTAAATATAATTGTAATGCCAATCTGAGAAAAATGACTTATTAGCTGTGTGATTTTGAGCAATGCTCTTAACCTCCCCATGAAGGATGGTGTGAGAACGAACAGAATTGTAGCATGTGTATCAGTCTGGTAGGCAATGTCCTACGAAGGTTAGCTTTACTATCACCATCATTATTATTGCAGAAAGACGTTCAGTTCAGAATAAGACAGCACAGTTAAAGAGACCTAGTTTTATTTTCTAGCTTCTTAACTGAGTTATCTTTCAGCTCCTTTTAATTAAAAAGAAAAAACAATCAGAGATCTAATTGGGTTATCAGGAAGATACACAATATGACTAACAGGCACTAATATTACAACACTTACAGTCTCTGGAAGGCTGGACATACTTATCCAAGAACTGCCTAAATTTTTACAATAACACATCATGCTAAATCTTCCATATTAGAAATTCCATATTTCTCTCCATGCTAGAAATAATCGTTCCATATTAGAAATATGAATGTAGATTTGGTAACAAGGGAAACTATTCAAATTTGCCAGTGCAATTATTTGTGTGCCTTCAGATGGGTGGGGAAAAAATGTGTCAGCAAGCAATGCACCCTTTCTTTAGTTTTTCACTTATTATCCTCTAAAGATCATGCAAAAACAAACAAACAAAAAAAAAACAAACGTTTACTCTTGGATGTTTACATGGCTCTGACAGAATGTTCCCTGTATCAAAAAACAAGAACTCAGCCAACAATGTTTTTGTTGTTAAACGGTTGCATGAAGACTGTCCCGTCAAATCTAATCCCTCACCCCGCTCCAAGGCTATGACCCTAATTTTCATCAAAGTTCCTACCATCTCCCACTTTGTACAGGCCCTAAAGAAGTTAATGAAAAAGGCAAAGTTCCTGTCCTCTGCTGTCACTCAGTAATGAGCAGTTTCATGTGGCAGTGCAGAAACTGGGGTTTGAGAAACAGATGTGTCCTGACACTCTGGACCGGTAATCATGAAAACCCCAGCACTGCCATAAAGATGCTGTCTTAACTCGGCTCCAAACAAGGTTCTGTCGGCGGCCGGCAGTGTTTCAGCGGGCAGCAACGTGGTGATACCTTCATAGGATACTTTATAGGCTTCAAAACACTTCCCTCCCTCCGGGCCATTAACCTTCTAAACCACAGTGGGGTACGGCTGGACTATTCTCCCCCTGAGGCAAGGGAACTTAAGTTCAAGGAGGTTTCTTGACTTGCCAAGATCTCCCCGCTACTTTGGCTTTAAGAAACTGGATCTAAGAAACTCAAGCTTACGGATTCTCTGTCCTCTGCGCGCTCCCACCACATCTTCAATTCAAAGATCCTTCCAAATTCCATAGAAATAACCTAGTAAGGGCAGCTCTTGAGTATACCCTTTCCTTTGAGTCTTAATATTCACTCAAGGCGAAATAACCCCTCCTCTGAAAGTTCTCCACGTTCTCCAAGCGGACAGCATCAAGTTCGCAGGGGATCCGTATCAGTCTCAGCAGGTGGACTTCACAAGGGGCGGGTTGGGGGAACGCCCGCCTGACGGTGTCCGGCGTGGCGGGGGGGGCGAAAGGGGGTGGGCTGCTACGTAGGGCGTTCGGACCAAATAACGCGCCGCGATTTCACACTCCAGCCTAGCTCAGTTATATACCAAAATGTTTTCCTGTCACCACATATCCACGACTTTGGCTGTGTTGAGGACGAGAACAGAGAAAAGACACTGATCCCACAACACTGCGCCTGGGAGGACGCAGGGCGCAGGCTTTGTAGTCTCTGAGAATCGCCCTGCGTAAAAGTGTCCTGAGGTCCCGCTTCTGCGCCCTTCCCGGCCCAAGCCGAACACAGGGTCAACCTCACTCTACAAAGACAACGGGAAAGAAATCCGCCACCCCGCGAGGAGCCCCTTCCTACTGTCTCCAAGGGGTCCCCGACACTGCCCTGACCGACCCTAAGATACCTGGGTGTCTCTGCTGGGCACAAACCTCTCTGGCGCCCCTTCCACCATCCCACCTCCCCCGCGGCCCTCCCTTCCCTTTCTCCAACCACCCTCTCCACCCCGCGCCGCTCCCCTCTCGCCCCCGGCGCCGCCCGCCTCACCCAGCCAAACCCGAGCGGTGGAACGCTGCGCCGGGTAAACGCCGCGCGTCGGGTCCTCCCTCGCGCGGCTCCGGGCAGCGTTCCGTGGCCACCGCGCTCCCCATAACAGCAGAAAGAGGAGGGAGGAAAGCTACCGAGGAGGGGACAGCGACGCCCCGACGCCGCCACGCCCCCCGTCCCCCACCGCGCCTCCCACACGGGGGCCACCGTAGCTCTCTAGAAGCTCCTCAGGGAAGCGAAGCGCCATTCCCGCTGCAGGCACCGAGACGCCGCCGAGATGGAAGAAACTCCGGCCATGCGCGCTCCTACACCGGTGCCTTGGCGCCCCGGCCCAGCACCACGCACCTATGCGCCCCTCTGCCGGTCCTCCTAGAAATCTCGCCCTGCCCTACCCGCAGGGCCAGACGCAACGACGCTTTCAGGGGTCAAAGACCTAGCAGAAATGAGTTCCCAACCCCAGATGCCCCAAGCAGCAGTATTTAGCAGTCATACAATTGCCTGAAATGAAGAATGAGTAATCTGGACGAGTCGGCCCTGAAATCGACCTGCAACTTACCCGGAACGTGAGCTGCCTCTCTCTGACCTCTGCTGGCTGCTTCACCTGGAGTCGGAGTCCGACTCATTTAGCACTTCACTGTCCGCGTTAGTTCAGCCTTCACTGTCAGCATCTCGTCACCTTGTCCTCTTGCAGCGAAGGTGTGGAATCCCATCACGGGTGTGCAGTGGTTAGTCCTGAGATCATGGTGGTGCTAGGAGAACCTGCCAACCAATACAGAAAGTTGTCACGAATAGAAACCTAAGCTCTGGCCGGGTGCGGTGGTTCACGCCTGTGATCCCAGCACCTACTTTGGGAGGCCGAGGCGGACGGATCACTTGAGGTTAGGAGTTCGAGACCAGCCTGGCCAATATGGTGAAAGCCTGTCTCCACTAAAAATATAAAAATTAGCCGGGCATGGTGGTGGGCGCCTGTTATGCCGGCTACTAGGGAGGCTGAAGCAGGAGCAACCCGGGAGGCGGAAGTTGCAGTAAGCCGAGATCGCGCCATTGCAGTCCAGCCTGGGCGACAGAGCAAGACTCTGTCTAAAAAAAAAAAGAAAGAAAAGAAAGGAGAAGAAGGGAAGGAGGGAGGGAGGAAGGAAGGAAGGAAGGCAGGCAGGAAGGAAGGAACCCAAGGGAGCGAGGGAGGGAGGAAGGAAGGAACCTAAGCCCCTCTCTCTCGGTGCCCTAACTTCTCCCAGGGAAGTACCTCTGAGCTGCCTGCACTGGTAATGACACGTAGGTGAACCGGTCCTGGCTTTCTTAGAAGATTCCCTGCTGCGTAAAACCAAATCCCATTGCACTTTCCTGGGTTCTTTGGCTTTGTCCTTTGTCATTTCCAGGATGGAGCAAAGGCACTGGTAATTTGGGTTTTACTTGCCTGGTACCTCTGGCATGGAGTGGCTAAACAGTGGCACCATGTACAAGTTGCTGCCATCTTCAGATAAAATCTTGAATCAATATGACAAAAGTCAGATTAATACTAGCTGTCAATAACCCTGCTTCCCTTGGGGGCAGCCTGTTTGGAGCCTAGACCAGCTTCGACCTGCAAGAACTCTGGATATTTGGAATATTTAAAATTCCAAATACAGTATCCCAGGAATTCAGGTCAAGTGAAGGCCGATTGGGAAGGGCTTACCTTAAATGAATCAGAACGAAAAAGGTGTGGGTGTGTGCTAACATTTTTTGAGTATCGGCTATGTGCCAGGTACCTTTTATTATTTTAATCAAGTCTATGAACATCCCTCAGAATAACAAATCATTGTTCCCATTTCACAAGGGGGAATCTATGTCTTAGATTTAAGTAACTTGCCCAAGGTCACAGAGCTGGTAGGTAGCACAGTTAGGCTTTGAAGGCAGGTATATCTAACACCAAACCCTATGTCCAATTTCCACCATACCACCAGCAAGATGGAGGAATAATGAAATGAAGGGACCAGGCAAGAGCCAGTTTCAGGACTATTTAAAGGGAAAGAGAAGTCAGGAGGAACTTAGAGAAAGAATCTTGAAACAAGAGGAAACGTCATGCCAGGTAAATCAGTGAGTCAAAAACCAAAAACAGCTGTACTAGTTGGCAGACTGGACATAGTCCAAGGCAAGAAAATCATTCTTGTAGGGAGATTAGGATATTTTGGACCAAGATTGTGGGCTTTAGTCATCCCCTCTGAAGCCACTCTGAAATCACCTTTATCAAAACTGCCATCAGGCAGGCCTAGGCACTATCACATGGACATCCTACTAAATCTGAGTATAGACGTGCAACATCTCGTCACAGACGCAGGAGGTTCATATTCTGAAAGAGCATCTCTAGGACTGAAGAGGAGCATTCAAGGACAGGTTTTTCAGGTTTGGAATGCTCACTGAAAATCTGCTGTGTCCCCTCTGGGATCTGGAAGTAGAATTTCCCAAGCACTAAATGCTGAGGCGTGGGCTTTCCAAGCATTTCCTGATTGGTTAATTCTCAGAATGTCACTGATCATTAGAGACGGATCACCATGCAGGAAAAGGAGAGGCTTGTTTGGGTTTTTTTCATAGGGAAGGTGAACTTCCAGATCACAGTGCCCTCCAAGACACAGGGCTTGAAAGTCATGAGTGTCAGGGACAACTCACCGTGTCAGCTAGCTCAGCCGGGCTCATGCCCAGCACCCATTGATCACACACAAAGCTCCATTGTGGCCAGGACAGCCTCATAAAAGACCGAAAGCCTAGCAGCTGCCCGCCAAAACCCAGCCAGGCTTCACAAGAAGTGATTTGTGCTGTGAGCAGAGCTTTGACCCCGGTTTTGAACTCAGCTGACAGTCAGCAAAGGGGAAATCAGTCTCTGTACAGAACAGGAAGGAAATGAGATGAAATGAACTGCATTATAAGCTACCAGAGGGTGCCTAATGGTATCCTCACCACACAGAAGTCCCAGGAAGAAAGACTGATGATTTCGCATGGGAGAGAAGCCCAGACAAGCACCAGGGAAGGAAAGAACCCAGGGAAGCTGCATTTGGCTTGGCTGTTTCTCTTCCTCCTTGCCTGTCTGACTTAAACAGCCACCGTCTGCAAAAGGACACATCTGTATGAATCCACTTACATGAGGAACCTAGAATAGACAAATTCATAGAGACGGAAAGTAGAACAGAAGTTGGCAGGGCCTGGCAGGATGGGGAATCCGGAGTTATTGCTTAATGGACACAGAGTTTCTGTCTAGATAATGAAAAAGTTTTGGAGAGAGATTGTAGTGATAGTTGCACAAGGCTGTAAATGTACTTAATGCCACTGAATTGTACACTGAAAAACGGTTATGATAATACATTTTGTTATATTTTACCACAAATATATATGTATATGGTGTATGTATATATGTATATATTATTTATATATTTTACATATACATATGTATGTAGAAAATATAAATGTATTATCATGATGTAATACTTCTTTGGAGTAAAAGCCCAGGTGAAAGCAATCAGCTGACAGGGCCCCTACAGCTGGAAATTCTTCACTTGAATTTTTGTTTCTCTTTTTAATTTTTATTTATTTATTTTTGAGATGGAGTCTCACTCTGTCACCCAGGCTGGAGTGCAGTGGCATGATCTTGGCTCAGTACAACCTCTACCTCCCAGGTTCAAGCAATTCTTGTGCCTCAGCCTCCCAAGTAGCTAGGATTACAGGCATGCACCACCACACCCAGCTAATTTTTGTATTTGTAGTAGAGATGGGGTTTCACCATGTTGGCCAGGCTGGTCTGGAACTCCTGACCACAGGTGATCTGCCTGCCTTGGCCTCCCAAAGTGCTGGGATTACAGGTGTGAGCCACCACACCCAGCCTTTTTGCTTTTAATTTTTTTTTTTTGAGACAGGGTCTTGCTCTGTTGCCCAGCCTGAGTGCAGTGGCATGATCATGACTAACTGCAGCCTCGACCTCCCAGGCTCAGGTGATCCTCCCACCTCAGCCTCCCTAATAATTGAGACTACAGGCAAACAGCACCACACCCAGCTAAATTTTTTAAGTTATTTGTAGAGATGAGGGTTTCCCTATGTTTCTCTGGCTGGTCTCGAACTCCTGGGCTCAAACAATCCTCCCACCTTGGCCTCCCAGAGTGCTGGGATTACAGGCATGAACCACCACGCCTGGCTCTATGAATGTTAATAAATCTTTGCCAGGCATGGTGGCTCACACCTGTAATCCAAGCACTTTGGGAGGTGGAGGTGGGTGGATCTCTTGAGGTCAGGAGTTCCAGACCAGCCTGGCCAACATAGTGAAACTCCACCTCTACTAAAATACAAAAATTAGCTGGGCACGGTGGCAGATGCCTGTAATCCCAGCTACTTGGGAGGCTGAGGCAGGAGAATAGCTTGAACCCGGAAGGCAGAGGTTGCAGTGAGCCAGGATAGGGCCACTACACTCCAGCCTGAGCAACAGAGCAAGACTGTGTCTCAAAATAATCAAATAAATAAATAAATCTTAATTTATTTTTCTTTCCATTTAGGGGTACACAGGGCCCAGCTTTTGGGTTGTTGCAGCTCCTTATTCAGAAGGAAGAGTAGTTCTGCCATTTTACTCTCTGCTCCAGCTGGTGTTAAGTAGCTAGGGGTTTGTGGTGGCATATTCAGAGATGTGGCCCTAAAAGGGACTCTTTACCTTTGAGGACTAAACTCATTTTTTTTTCTTGCCCAAATTCCTATCTAAGGGGTATGGGGAGTCATGCCCTACAAATCATAAATTCTCATCAGATGGGTTTTATTTAACCCTGTATGTCGTGACTTACTTTCCAGTCTGACTCTGGCATAACATCACGAGACGAGGAAGAAAATAAAAATATTTTACCCCAAAACATGTTTCTTTGCCATATTTTGAAATGGCCCTGCAAAGCTGTTCTTTGTGGGGGAAAATTTACATCTGTAAAAAATCTCTATTAAAATAGCTAGATCTTTTTCTTCCAGACCCTCCCAATCTAAAGAGATTAACTAGGATCTGAATAGGAAACATTTGTCATCTAATGTTTCTAAGGGCAGACACTATAAGACTTCAAAACAACTTTGGTCACCACAATTTTTATCTTAACCTGAACATTCCCTTTCTATGAATCCCAGGTTTTTAGACAAACTCAACCAATTGTCAACCGGAAAATGTTTAAATTCACCTATAACCTGGAAGCCCCCCTACTGCCGGCTTTGAATTGTCCCGGCTTTCTGGACCAAACCAACTATTTCTTCAGTGTATTTGGTGGATGTCTCATGCCTCTCTAAAATGTATAAAACCAAGCTGGGCCCTGACCATCTTGGACACATGTTCTCAGGACCTCCTGAGGGCTGTGTCACTGGTCATGGTCACTCATATTTGGCTCAAAATAAATCTCTTCAAATATTTTATGGAGTTTGACTCCTTTCGTCGACACCTTTGATATTAAATCTATGCACTATTTACAAAGAGAGAGGGAGAAGGAAAGGGAGGGAATGAGAGAGAGAGAGAGAGAAATTGAAGAAATTAAAAGGATTGTAGACCCAGCTGGCTATTTGCTTCCAGCAGCCAAGATGACCAGTTAGGACCATCCCATAGCTTCAGGCTGACCATTATCCCCAGGGTAGGCCTGCTCCTGAAAATAACTGGATGAGGGGATGTGCCCTTGGTCTGACAGATAACAAGAAGTAACCTTTGACTTTCAGTCCTTCCTCCTGTGTCTTCAGTACACAGTTGCCACTTTTCCTCTTTGAAGATGCTTTTAGCTGGACTAGTAGAACTAGAAGCTGCACCTGTCTTGCGGTCTACTTTTATGACTAAAAATGTGGTATAGATAAAATCCGTGGTTCCACATGAGTGCAATGGCAATCTACCGTTAGAACTAAAAACATGAAGTTGTTCGTATTCTGTCTTGCGCACTGGGTTGTGGAGCCAGGAAAACCTTACTCATTCTTGAATTTCTCCCCCATCCCCCATCCAGGACCTAGCCACGTACTTTATATATTTTAGGTGTTTCATAAATGTTTTTAACTGCTGTCATGGCTTGTGTGGTATGATTTGAATGCCATCCTGCAAAACAGAAAGACATTAAACTAAGATTATCCCATGCTTGGAAACAGTTAATACGTCCAAAGTTCAAAGTCTTCGTCTAACATTTGTAGTGTTGTCTGTAATCTCAACCTAATTTTCAGTCTCTTCTTTCAAGCCTGCCTCAAATACCCTAAAATCCACAATAGCCACCAATTGTTATGGGAACATTCTCCATTTTCCTACCCTTGTACCCCAAGTCATTGACCACATCTTATGTTCTTCACATGTGCTTCCTAGTGTTGACCCTATACTTCAGTATTTTGTGCCTGACACTTCCTTTGTCTTGGGGGTAGCCTTGTAGTCCAGTTTAGACAATCCCCAAGTCATTTCCACATGGACTGTTTGATAAGGAAAGGCTAAACGACTTAGATAAAATCTTAAGTGGCCAGTATGACTTTTTTTTTTTTTTTATTATACTTTAGGGTTTTAGGGTACATGTGCACAATGTGCAGGTTTGTTACATATGTATCCATGTGCCATGTTGATTTCCTGCACCCATTAACTCGTCATTTGCCAGTATGACTTTTATTCCATAACTCTGGTATCAAAAAAAGTGACATTACCTTATTTCTCTAAAATTTCTTCTAACTCAAATTAGATTGTCCTGGTATTTCCTATTTGAGTAAATGACAAGCTTTGGAGTCTGCCATATGTTGGAGAGCCTTACTCTTATCTCCCTAGAGCTTCTTGAGAGCCCAGGTACTTATGGAACATCCAGGGAAATATTTCTGGTCTTTGTTCCATCACTATCACTGCAGAAGTTCCCATTTTCAAAGCCTGTGTTAATTAGGAAGTTCTGTCACTCTATGCCCAGTGTAGGTACAGGGATCCTTTGACAAGCCCCTAGAGGTTTAATGGCTCAGCATCCAAATGCTACCCTTTCAGAGAGTCTCTTCCTCATTCAAACACCATCTTCAAACTTCCCAGCAAAACAAACAAACAAAAAATCCCTCTCCCTTATCTCCTACCTGAAGAAGCTACCTCCCAGTCAGGCAACTCCTGCCTCTCTGCATACCATATCCTAGAGACAAAAAAACTAAAGACAAAAATCTTTAACTCTGCCCCTTGGGACTCCCAGCCCTGCTGGCCGTCTTTCAGGAGGGGAGAGAAAAGAGGTCTCATTGATTCAGATTTTTCCACAAAGCAATAAGAACAAAACAAATCAATTTCTTAATTATCAGCAGCCACAAAATACAAATGAATTCCTCAATAAATTATCCTGCCACAGTGGTTCAAAAATTCTAATGCACCGGTACAATGAATACCAATGGATACTGGTCTGTGACCTGAACACAGGTTGCATCTCTATAAAGTTTATAGATCCAGCTTCTCTTGCATCAATTCACTTCACCAACCATTAAAGTCATTCAGCTTAATGTGATGCTCTGATTTTATGCTCACCAAGCCATCTACTTAAAAGTGGATTTTCTATGCCAATTTGCCTATAGAAAGAGAAGGCATTTATGAGTGAGAACATGCGGTGTTTGGTTTTCTGTTATTGTGTTAGTTTGCAGAGAATGATGGTTTCCAGCTTCATCCATGTCCCTGCAAAGGACATTAACTCATTCTTGTTTATGGCTGCATAGTATTCCATGGTGTATATGTGCCACATTTTCTTTATCCAGGCTATCATGGATGGGCATTTGGGTTGGTTCCAAGTCTGTGCTATTGTGAATAGTGCTGCAATAAACATGCATGTGCAAAGTGGGAGTTGAACAATGAGAACACATGGACACAGGGAGGGGAATATCACACACCAGGGCCTGTTGAGGGGTGGCGGGCAAGGGAAGGGAGAGCACTAGGACAAATACCTAATGCACACTGGGCTTAAAACCTAGATGACAGGCCAGACGCGGTGGCTCACGCCTGTAATCCCAGCACTTTGGGAGGCCAAGGCGGGTAGATCACGAGGGCAGGAGTTCAGGACCAGCCTGGCAAGATGGCAAAACCCTGTCTCTACTAAAAATACAAAAATTAGTTGGGCGTGGTGGCAGGTGCCTGTAATCCCAGCTACTCAGGAGGCTGAGGCAGAGAATTGCTTGAACCCAGGGGGTGGAGGTTGCAGTGAATCGAGATCATGCCATTGCACTCCAGCCTGGGCAACAGAGTAAGACTCCATCTCAAAAAAACAAAACAAAACAAAACAAACCTAGATGAGAGGTTGATGGCTGCAGCAAACCACCATGGTACATGTATACCAATGTAACAAACCTGCATGCTCTGCATATGTATCACAGAATTTACAGTATAATTAATAAATAAAACAATTTCACTCATTAACAAGTTTGCAAAGACCCTAAATAAAATATTAGTAAAGTAGCTGGGGGTGGTGGTGGGCATCTGTAATCTCAGCTACTCAGGAGGCTGAGGCAGGAGCGTCGCTTGAACCCAGGAGGCGGAGGTTGCAGTGAGCTGAGATCATGCCATTATGCTCCAGCCTGGGCAACGAGAGTGAAACTCCATCTAAAAAAAAAAAAAAAGAAACAACAACAACAACAACAAAAATTAGCAAAGTAAATATAGCGTTGGAATAAAAGAGAAAATACACCCCCCAAAAAAAAATAAAGAGAGAGAAGGCATTTACCAACCAGCATGGACATTCCCACCTACTCCACTCCCCTAATGTTATATTTTGATAGTACATAGTAAGAAATTATCATTCTTGCTTATATATTAATCTCTAGTGAGTTTGGTCCGATTACATCAGATCCTGTAATAAGTGGAATAGTGGTCCCCCAAAGATGTCCACATTTTAATCCCAGGAGCCTGTAATTATGTTACATGGTAAGGGGGAATTAAAACTGCAGATAGAATTAAGATTGCTGGGCTGGGCACAGTGGTTCATGCCTGGAATCTCAGCACTTTGGGAGGCCGACGTGGGTGAATCACTTGAGGCCAGGAGTTTGAGACCAGCCTGGGCAATATGACGAAACCCTGTCTCTACCAAAAATACAAAAATTAGCCAGTCTCATAATGCAGTTTTAAAAATAAATAAATAAACAAAAATTTAAAATATTTTTTAAAATTTTAAAAAGAATTAAGATTGCTAGTTAATCAGCTGGCTTTAAAATGAAGAGATTATCCTGGGTTATCCATATGAGCTCAATGTCATCACAAGGATCCTTATAGTAAAAGAGGGAGACAGGAGAGTCAGAGTCAGAGTGATTAATTGTGACAAAATTTTGACCAGCCATTGCTGCCTTTGAAAAAAATGGAAGGAGGCCATCCATGAGGCAAAGAATACGGGCAGCCTCTATAAAGTGGAAGAGACCGGGAAACAGATCCTCCCAGAGCTTTCTGAAAGGAACACAGCCACACCGACAGCTTGATTTTAGCCCTGCTAGGCTCATTTCAGACTTTTGGCCTCCAGAGCTATATGATAATACATTTCTATTGGTTTTGTTTGTTTGTTTGATTTTTTTGAGGCAGAGTCTCACTCTGTCACTCAGGCTGGAGTGCAGTGGTGCAATCTCAGCTCACTGCAACCTCCGCCTCCTGGGTTCAACTGATTCTCCTGCCTCAGCCTCCCAAGTAGCTGGGATTACAGGCACATGCCATTATGCCCAGCTACTTTTTGTATTTTTAGTACAGACAGGGTTTCACCACGTTGGCCAGGCTAGTCTCAAACTCCTGACCTCAAGTGATCCGCCTGCCTTGGCCTCCCAAAGCGCTGGGATTACAGGCGTGAGCCACCGTCCCTGGCCATTTCTATTGTTTTAAGCACTAAATTTATAGTTACTTGTTACAGCAGCAAGAGGAAACTCATAGGACCCTGGGAGCCTGAATTATTTTGGTTGCACTGACGAAATACAGTTTCTGGATTTCGTATACCTGCCAAGTGGTTTCCTGGACTCACCTGGAAATATCTCAATTTTTTTCTTTCTCTAATTATCCAAGTGCTTTGAACATAATATAGGCTCTTAAAAATATCTGTTGAGTCAATGAATTTTGGCTAACTATAAAGTCTGTGAGTCATGGCTGGTGTGTTTTTGATAGTCTGAAAACTTTTAGGATTAACCATTTCTCTCTCTAACAAGTTGTGAATAAATGCCTCTAATATCAATGTAATAGATCATTTTATGTGTCACTGGGATAAGAGGATGCCCAGAAAGCTGGTCAAACATTATTTCTGGGTGTGTCTGTGAGGGTGTTTCTGGATAAGATTAGCAGCATTTGAATCTGTGAACTCAGTAAAGTAGGTTGGCCCTCCCCAGTGTTGGGGGGCATCATTCAATCCCTTGAGGGCCTGAATAGAACAAAAGACAGAGGAAGGAAGAATTCATCCCTTTTTCTCCGCCCCACTGCCTGAGCTAGAACATCTCGTCTCATCCCCTACTGTGCCCTTGGTTCTCAGCCCTTCAGACTTGGATTTCATTATTCCATCGACCTTCCTGGGTCTCCAGCTAGCAGACAGAATATTGTGGATTTCTCAGCCTCCGTAACCTCCATGATCATGTGAGCCAATTTCTCATAATAAATTAACTTCTCAGCCGGACGCAGTGGCTCATGCCTGTAATCCCAGCACTTTGAGAGTCCAAGGCGGGCAGATCACCTAAGGTCAGGAGTTCAAGACCATCCTGGCCAATATGGTGAAACCGTGTATATACTAAAAATACAAAAATTAGCCAGGCGTGGTGGCAGGCGCCTGTAATCCCAGCTATTCAGGAGCCTGAGGCAGGAGAATCGCTTGAACCCAGGAGGCGGAGTTTGCAGTGAACTGAGATCGTGCCACTGCACCCCAGCCTGGCAACAGAGGGAGACTCCATCTCAAAAAATAAAATAAAATAATAAATAAATTTATCTCTCTCTCATATATATAATATATAGATATAGATATATATACAAATACACATATACATGTATACATATGTGTATATTATATGTGTGTGTATATTTATACACACGAAGTATTGTGTATATATATATACATAATATGTATACATATACATATGCTTTTGTGTATATATACATACACATATACACACATATATACACAAAAGCAAAATGAGCAAAAGTCCTCAATTTCGATATCCTATTGGTTCTATTTCTCTGGAGAATTCTAAAAATCAAGAAACTGGTAGTTAAATTATATGGACTTAACAGCAAATTTATGAGGATAACATGTAGCTCTTTTTTCTTCTTACATGGAAAATGTGAATTCATTTGAAAATCAATGCCTACTCTTAACATACAGTAGTGACTTTCCCCATACAAGCGGAAGCTTTATTTCTTTTTTTTTTTTTTTAGACAGAGTCTAAAATATTCTTAAAAATATTATCCAGTAACCCAGTCTGGAGTGCAGTGGCACGATTTCGGCTCACTGCAACCTCTGCCCCCCGGGTTCAAGCGATTCTCATGACTCAGCCTCCCGAATAGTTGGGACTACAGGCATGCGCCACCAACCCTGGCTACTTTTTTGTATTTTTAGTAGAGACAAGTTTTCACCATGTTGTTCAGGCTGGTCTGGAACTCCTGACCTCAGTTGATCTGCCCACCTTGGCCTCCCAAAGTGTTGGGATTACAGGCCTGAGCCACCGCGCCCGGCCCAGGAAGCTTTATTTCTATTTAGAGGTGTGTGGAAGCTCTTTAGGCAGTCTAGGAAGTTTAGGCAGTTTAGGAAGCTGGTGACATTCTGGTCAACACTGCTGACAACATATCATGTCCAACACTGAACACTGAGCCGTCTGAAGAAGAAAAGACAATTAGAGCGTTTCAATGAACCATTACAACATTTGGTCAGCTAAGAAGGGCTCCCGAGACACCAGTTGTTACTGTCTGGTGCTAGCGCTGCTGTCACAATGTCAAACCAAGTGTAAATAAAAAGGTCCCTTGAAAAATGCCATCAGTTGGAAGTTGCTGGCTTGAGAATCATCCTGGGAAGAGATGTGCTTCTTGTATTGAGACTAGCCACACTCACTGGGCCTGTGTGGGCTTGGGGACTTTAAAGAAAAAAGTTCGGCCGGGTGCAGCGGCTCATGCCTGTAATCGCAGCACTTTGGAAGGCCGAGGCCAGTGGATCACCTGAGGTTGGGAGTTCAAGACCAGCCTGACCAACATGGAGAGACCCTGTCTCTACTGAAAATACAAAATTAGCCGGGCGTGGTGGCGCATGCCTGTAATCCCAGCTACTTGGAAGGCTGAGGCAGGAGAATTGCTTGAACCCTGGAGGTGGAGGTTGCAGTGAGCCGAGGTCTCGCCATTGCACTCCAGCCTGGGCAACAAGAGCGAAACTCCATCTAAAAAAAAAAGAAAGAAAAAGAAAAAAGTTCATTGTCCCTAATTAGTGTTGTATTTCTGTGACTTTAAAGCAGTCCTTTTTTTTTTTCTTTTTCTTTTTTTTTTTGAGACGGAGTCTTGCTCTGTTGCCCAGGCTGGAGTGCAGTGGTGCAGTCTTGGCTTACCACAACCTCTGCCTCCCAGGTTCAAATGATTCTCCTGACTCAGCCTCCCGAGTAGCTGGGACTACAGGCATGTGCCACAATGCCTGGCTAATTTTTGTATTTTTAGTAGAGATGGGGTTTGACTGTGTTGTCCAGACTGGTCTCCAACTCCTGACCTCATGATCCTCCTGCCTCAGCCTCCCAAAGTGCTGGGATTACAGGCCTGAGCCACCACGCCCAGGCAGTCCTATTTGTTAAAGTGATAAAAAATGTAAGAATTGGCAGAAATATGTGCAACACACGGAACAAAAAGAAAACCTGGCTGGTTTGTGTTGCTGCTCTAAGTTGAGCTTGGCTGGACTATGAGAAGGAAGAGTGAGCAGCAAAGTCTAGAGATGGGAGTCTAAAACCACTTTAAAGAGCTGTAGACTTAATTCCAAGGGCAGTAGGAGCTACTTAAGGGCTTTGAACAGTGGGGCATGATCAGGTTGGAAGCCTGTATTTGCATTTCCTTTCTTGGTGATCTAATATTCCTTAAGGCAGTGCTTTCCAAACTTTAATGTGCACAGGAGTTACCTGGAATCTTGGGAAAGTGCAGCTTCTGACTTAGTAAGGCTCATATGGGGCTCCAGATGCTGCGACAAGCTCCTAGGTGACGACAAGGCTGCTGAGCCCTAGACTGATCTCTGAGTAGCAAAGTCCTAGACAGAATCATTTGTGATCCTCTCCCATTGGCTTTTTCAGAGCCTGCAAAAAAAGCAAGGGAGCAGCCGTAAGGCATAGACAAAGCTCCTTTCCATCCTCAAATGGCTATATGTTTTCCTGGGGTGACCTAATTGCTCAGGCAGAGAACATTGTGGCAATGTCATTAGTCATTCCTTCTGAGCATTTTGTGTTCTGGACCATTACTTGGACTCTGCTCTTTTAGCTCAGAACTTTGTGTCTCATCTGGCTCTCCATGTGCTCAGTTACCAAATGGGCTTTGAAATTCCATTTGGCCAGGCGCTGTGGCTCACGCCTGTAATCCAAACACTTTGGGAGGCTGAGGCAGGCAGATCATCTGAGGCCAGGAGTTCGAGACCAGCCTGGCCAATGTGGTGAAACCCCGTCTCTACTAAAAAATTAGCTGGGTATGGTAGCACACACCTATAATCCCAGCTACTTGGGAGGCTGAGGCACAAGAATCACCTGAACCCAGGAGGTGGAGGTTTCGGTGAGCCGAGATCACGCCACTGCACTCCAGCCTAGGCCAACACAGCAAGGCTCTGTCTCAAAAAAAAAAAAAAAAAAATTCTATTTTCCTGCCATCTGCAGCAGGATTGACTTCCCCGTTCCTTGCGATTGACATCAAGCCAAGAATATCAGATTCTCCAAATGTGACCACTTTGCCTTTCTTCAAATAATCTTGCGATGTGAAGGGAGGTTGCAGAGTCATAAATTGGAGTCTTTTAAAAAATTTTCTTTTCTTTTTAGACTAAAAAGACTAGATCTGAGAGAATATTTTAAATTGATGTTGCGGAGAGAGAAACATAGGACTCCTCTAACCTTTGTTTTGGTCAACGTAGCATAGATAGATATATATACAGACAGACACACACACACACACACACACTCTTTTATAGTATAAATGAAATGATAAATGTAAAGTACTTAGCACCGTGTCTAGCACACAGGAAGCATCTGAAGGAAATTAAAGTATTTTACCCCAAAATATATTTCTTTGACATATTTTGAGATGGCTGCTCAGGGAGACAGCAAAGCCGTCTTGTGGGGGAGATTTGCATCTGCAGAAAATCTGCATTGATGCAACCAGGCTTCCCTGGTCTACATGTGGGAAAGGTGAACTGAGAGCCTGCCACCTTTAAACATCTGAAAGAAACATTTACCATCTATTTTCTCTGAGGGCTGCTACCAGTGAGGTTTTATTTACATGAACAAGACCACGTTTACTAGCCAGAGCTCCTCTTTCCTCTTTTTCTCTCTCTCATGTAACTTACCTTGCCACTATAACCTGGTTTATTACCAGAACCTGTTTCTGGCCATGCTCTGAGTCCCCATTCTTTCTGTAACCTTCTGTACTCCACTGGGGGTTGGGTAATCATTCTGTGATTCTCCCAATGTACATATTAATAAATTTGTAAGCATTTTCTGCAATTATCTGTCTTTTGCAAGTTGATTTTTCAATGAAACTTCAGAGGGCAAAAGGGAAGTTTTCTCTTGGCCCCTACATATCCAATATATGGTAGCTATTATCATCAAAATACATACTTTAAGTCTGAATGCCATGGCTCACACCTGTAATCTCAGCACTTTAGGAGGCCTTGGCCTCCCAAAGATCACTTGTGGTCAGGAGTTTGAGACCAGCCTGGGTGACACAGTGAGACTCTGTCTCTACAAAAATTTTAAAACATTAGTCAGCCGTGGTGGCATACACCTGTAACCCCAGTTACTTGAGAGGCTAAGGTGGGAGGATTGCTTGTGCCCAGAAGTTTCAGGCTGCAGTGAGCCATCATCGAGCCACTGCACTCCAGCCCAGGCAAAACAGCGAGACACTATTTCAAAAAAAAAAAGAGAAAAAAAGGGAAAAAAAATCAATGCTTTACAGACATGATGTGAGAGTTAAGCAACATGTGTAAAGCACTTTAGGATAGTGCCTGGCACATGGTACATGTTGAATACACCATAGCTTTCATGATGGTGATGATGATGGGGATGATGAGGAGGAGGAAAGGATGGGAGGAGGAGAAGCAAGAGAAGAAGAAAAGGGGAGAGAGGGGGAAGAGAAGAAAGGGGAGGGAGAGGAGGTGGTGGTTGGTGGGGAATTGGAGGGGAGAGGAATATAAAGTTTGACTTAAACAGGAATAACAACAGTAGTGTGCTGATAAATGTTTAACAACTGACCTTCAGCACACCACTGTATACGTGGCAGGATAAGATTAGTTCCAAGAGTCTCCAAGGCCGGTTTTGATGGTGACAGCATGAATGGGAGGTGTGAGGAGGTATGGCAGGAGCTCATGGAGCTTTGGGGTTCTCCCATCCTTCCTGCCATTGCAATGACACTCATTCCACAATTAAGACTGGGTGTATCTTTATGGTTTAAAATGATAAATTTTATGTTATGTACATTTTACTATAATAACATAGTTTTAGTTAAAAATAACATTAACAAGAAAACCGGTGAGATCAAAATAAATTCAATTGTTTAATAGTTAAACAAAAACCCTGAGGTATCCTCATGATAACCTTGTTTGGAATTAAGACAGAATCAAGAAGTCAAGCCACTGTAACTTGAAGCATTCCTCTTCAAGGCCCTCTCCATCTTCTTCAGCTTCTGTTTTCTCTTTTTCCTCCTGTCCATCACCTGAATCGCCCTTTAAATTTGCAAGTCCTGAGAGTGGTGCCTCACCAAGGGCCCTCTGTGGGCCCTGCGTCTTTGCTGAGCTCGCCCTAGTTTGAGCAGTGGTCAGGCAATGGTCTGTTTCTCCTGGCAGAGTCACCATTCCCTTATCTGTGCTCTTCTAAGCCTCTGGAAATTAGAAACTTCCCCTAAGCACTTTCTTTCCAGGAAGGAGACTCAAAATATTCCTTTTCCTGTGCCCCACACCTGCGTTCTCAGCACTCATACTTCTCCAGGTTATATTCCTGTTAGTTGTGTTAAGGTCTTTTTCTGTCCTCTAGTGATTGAAGCAGATGCATTCAATCTGAAATCTGAAAATCTTATATCAAATCTTGGCTCCACCTTGAGTAATGTATTAAAGTCAGATGAGCTTTCCTTCCCTCTTCTGTCAATAGAATTACCTTCCTATGATAAGACTTGGTGGGGGGATTAAGGAGGTAAAGTAATTTACTTACACATGCTTCAACAACCAACAATGATTATTATGCAACCAATGCAACCAAAACTCTTTCTTTGCACTTTTTTTCTTTTCCTTTTTTTTTTTTTTTTATGAAACAGAGTCTCACTCTGTTGCCCAAGCCGCAGTGCAGTGGCGCAATCTCAGCTCACTGCGACCCCTGCCCCTGAGTTCAAGCAATTCTACTGCCTCAGCCTCCCGAGTAGCTGGTGCCTGCCACCACACCCAGCTAATTTTTGTATTTTTCGTAGAGATGGGGTTTCATCATGTTGGCCAGGCTGGTCTCGAACTCCTGACTGCAGGTGATCTGCCCGCCTAGGCCTCCCAAAGTGCTGGGTTACAGGCGTGAGCCACCGCGCCCAGCCTCTTTGCACTTCTTGAGGACCATCAAAGGCAATCGCACTGGTAACTCTCAACCTTACTTTATTGCGTTCCATTTCCCCTCCCCTCAGCTTCATTTACACCCAGAGCCTCCTCCCACTCACTCTCCAAATGCCACTTCTTACAGGAAGTTACTCAACACACTGTAGCTTGTGTTTGTGTCTGTATCTTCCGCAGCAACTGACAGAGAGCCTACCACATAATGAGGGCTCCACAAACATTTGTGAAATTGAATGGAGTTTTATCAGAATACAGAGATCTTACTACAAAAAATCTAGAGTAAATAAATTTTTCTTCTAAAAAAAAAAGCTCAACCTCAGTTACCTCTCTCATTGCTAACCTCATTCCCTCCCCCTTTTAGCCCCCATCACTGCCCCAGGGCAGAAAGGGCATCTGGAACATGATGTGGCATTTCCTTCAGCATCCCTACCCCCACCATTAGCTTAATTTGTTAGGATTTGCGGTCAGGACGGTGACCAAGGAGTGACTGCAATCAAAGGGAGGGTGCTGTGTGCTTCTCTCCAGCTCTGAAGTGCTGCTAACTCTCCTTAAGATGTAATCAGATGTTCTTCTTTAGAAGTCCTCAGGGTACTTTTCCTGGCTCACCACAATTATTTCTTCAGTTCATCTCCAAGAGGAATGGGATCATGTCGTATAAATTAAACATTTTTCTTCTCCTCTATCAACCCGGATCCATATTTATACCCACTATTGCTGTTCCAATGACAGAAGATTCCCATCATTGCTTCTTTGGTTCACACTCCAGCAGCAGAGTCCACAGACGCATGTCCTGAGTCTCACAGTCTCTAAGGCCACCATAGTAGTTACTGGATAACAGTAACATCAAAAAAGAAGGAAAAGGAAAGAAGGAAGGCAGGAAGGGAGGAAGGGAGGGAGGAAAGGGAGGGAAGGAGTGAAAGTGGAAGGGAGAAAGGAAGGGAGGGAGGAGGGGAGGGAGGGAGGAAGGAAGGAAGGAAGGAAGGAAGGAGCTTATTCAGCTTATTGTCAAGTTCAAGAGAGGCTCATAGTTTCTTTATATATAGTGGTAATAGAACCAAAAATGAGGATACCGCCTGATGAATGACATTTTCTGATTTTTAATTATACAATTCATAAAGTAATTAAAATTTTGCTAAATTTACTTGAAAACATGTATTAATTAGCCTTTATTGGAAAGAAAGCAATTTAATGTAATAATGTTTATCTGAAAATTCATGAGATTAGATTATTTTGCTTATGTGGATTGGTTGAAGTGGCAATGGACATAATTCTGAAAGCAGCACAATTTTCCTTAATCAGTTTCTATTCCTGTGACTCTATCGTATGCTTTCTTATGAAATTGAAATGGCATTGAATCTACTTAAACACATTTCAAGAACCAACAATATTAAGGCTGCAGTGAGCCATGATTGTGTCATTGTACTTCAGCTTCAGTGACAGAACAAGGTCCTGTCTCAAAAAAAAAAAAAAAAAAAAACAGCAATAATTATAATGCAACCAAAACTCTTTCTTTGCATTTTTTAAGGATCATCAGAGGTGATCATAACTCTCTACCCTACTTCACCACATTCAGTTGAGGTAGGAGACCACTGGCAGGACTTATTTCTTGGTCCCCATGGATAAAGTAAAGAAACTGGCAGGAACCAGCAGATGGCCAGAAAAGTGATCCCTAGCTGCTCACTAGCATAAGACACTCCTACCAGCACCATGACAGTTCACAAATGCCATGACAGCCACCCAGAAGTTACTGCCCCTTTCCTAGAAAGTTATGAATAACCTGCCCCTAAATTTGCATTAGCCCACCTCTTACACCTCTTAATTTGCATATAATTGAAAGTGGATATAAATAGAGTTGCCAACAGTCCATAGCTGCCAACTTTGGTTGCACTGACTTTAAGTTAGCCCTGTTCATCAAGGAGCAGTGCCGTTCAACAAAAAATTGCTAACACCACTGGCTCACCCTTGAATTCCTTCACAGGCAAAGCCAAGAACCCTCTCGGGCTAAGCCCCAAGTTGGGGGCTCATCTATCCTGCAACACCTTTGCCCCTCCCTCCAATTTATTTACACCCAGAATCTACTCCCAAGCATCAATTTCCACCTAAACTCTCCCAACATTCTTCTCTGTTTTATTATGCAGATTGACTTTTCAGACTCTTTCCCAACAAGCAAAGGGTGATAAAGTGAGAGAAACTCAATGAGAAATTACAAGATTTGCTTCACTGGGTGCATAAAGTGGGAAAAGACTGGAATACTTCCATACTGATCATTTTTTGGCCTATCAAGTATTGCTTTATGCAATTCAACTTTTCACTTTCCAGAAACTTTTCTCAAAATTTTATGCATGGCTTTATAATTTAGTTACTGTATTAAACTTGGGTCATCTCTTCCTTCTAAACTTAGAAAAGGAATATAACTCACTAATTAATGTTAAAGGTTTGCATAGACAAATAATCCAATGGAACAAAAGAGAAAATCCAAAAACAGAGCCATATATATATGATCATTTGATTTGCAACAAAGATGCACTGCAATTCAATGGGAGAAAGAATGGCTTTTTCAGGCTGGGCGCAGTGGCTCACGCCTGTAATCCCAGCACTTTGGGAGGCCGAGGTGGGTGGATCATGAGATCAGGAGATCGAGACCATCCTGGCTAACATGGTGAAACCCCATGTCTACTAAAAATACAAAAAATTAGCCGGGTGTGGTGGCAGGCGCCTGTAGTCCCAGCTACTCTGGAGGCTGAGGCAGGAGAATGGTATGAACCTGGGAGGCAGAGCTTGCAGTGAGCCGAGATCAGCCAGTGCACTGCAGCCTGGGCAGCAGAGCGAGACTCCGTCTCAAACAAACAAAAAAAAAAAGAGTGGCTTTTTCAAACAAAAGGTACTTGGGCATTTTTATGTCCATGTGGAAAAGACCTAAACATTGACCTTCACCTCACACCATACACAAAAATAAATTTGAGGTGGATCACAGACCTAAATGTGAAACTTAAAACAGTAAAGCTTTTTAAAAGAGCACAGAGGAGAATACCATCATGATTTGGAAGTGAACAAAGATTATTTAAACAGGACACGAGAAGCACTAGCCAAAAAGAAGAGGTTGGTATTTGAAATAGAGCTATTCAATAACATCTATAATTTAGCTGAATTGTTCACATTAGTTGTGGTTTATAATTATTGGGGATTCATAATGTATCATGAATGACTACACAGACATATCCAAATGCCCTCCTATACACAAAAAACTCTTAATTTCACACGGAATTTGTGAATACATTCCAGTCTAGATCCTTTCCCAACTAATGATTTATGAGAAAGAACAAAAACAAGAAGCTAGTTGTGCTTTTAGAATTCCCCTAAATAGACAACAGGATGTAACTGAATCTAGTCCTTGATGCACAGAACTCCTAAATTGTCAGTGATATTTTGGGTCACATGTTCCTCCAAGCTACAGAAAATAATATCTTGTCTTTCTCAACCTTTTTTCAGCCATTAGACTTCAAGCTTAGTGGTTCCAGGAAAGCCTTTAAACAAGATGCAAGACCATTATTTATGCAATTATACATTGGATTATTATTTTTTTTTTTGAGATGGAGTCTCACTCTGTCGCCCAGGCTGGAGTGCAATGGCATGATCTCAGCTCACTGCAACCTCCGACTCCTGGGTTCAAGCAATTTTCCCGCCTCAGCCTCCTGAGTAGCTGGGATTACAGGCATGCACCACCACACCTGGCTAATTTTTGTATTTTTAGTAGAGACAGGGTTTCACTGTGTTGGCCAGGCTGATCTTGAACCCCTGACCTCAGGTGATTCGCCCACCTTGGCCTTCCAAAATGCTGGGATTACAGGCATGAAACACTGTGCCCAACCTACACTGGATTATTCTATCAGAAGAGGATGATAAGGCAGATAATTTCTGGAAACGCTGTTGACACCATGATTCTTATTTGACACGTTACTTTAACCGCTATTTTTTTTCAGCTAAAGTTTATTTAACACATTTGATTCATTGACTTCTCTTCTTTATATTTCCTTATCCATTTTGATTTATTCTACAAATCCTTATCTTCCTTTTATTGTTGTTGGTTCCCTTTAAATGTTTTAAAGGTTAACAATGAGAACAAACTGAAACAGGATTGTTGTATAAACCCAATCTCTCTTCCCTAGCCAGCAGTCTTCCCTCAGTTTAGTTTTATAAGATGTGGCAGTGGTTAGTGCTGGGGTCCTGAACCCACTTCTGCTGAGCTACAGTCCACTATTGCCCTACACTCATATTCCTTAAGGGTCAGCCCCCAAAGGCTTTATGTTCCATCAGACTCCTCCCAATTCCCGGTGTCTTGGCTGTCCAGTGCTCCACACGCTAGTGTACATCACACATTATTATGGAAACTAATGAAAAATGGGCATATTTCATAGACTGAAGTGCAGGTTTGAAGACATGGAAACTTTTTTACTTCAACCTCTCATGGATTATCAGAAATGAAAAATGTAACTTGCCCAAATTTCTCTATCTGGTATTGGGATGGATCTCTTAGAGATATGCTAAGCACTAATGGGGACTGTTTCATGAAAGGGCTGTGTGTGCAAAGCGGCTCTCAAATGCCAAAGGAGCCAACAAGCCAAGGACAAGGCAGACAAACGTGATGGTTACTTCGGGACTGAACAAAGGGGGACGAATGCAGAAATGAAAACTTAGGACAAAAGAAACTGTTTTAAAGAAGGGGCCAGGGGGCTCCTTGCTTCTAGTGAAAAAGGGCCTTGAGCTTCCACAGCACTTTGTATTTATTGGGTAGAAAGAGCAGGGAGGAGGTGCTATCAGTTGGTCAGCTGCTTAATTTATCACAGGTTCACATGATTGCTAACAGGCTTCAGTTGTGCCTGCAGATAATCGCAAGAAACACTGCACCTGGGTCGTGACTGCCTTCAGCATTCTTTCTGGGCGGCAGACACAGTTTGTCAGTTTGCCAACATCCTGCTTTCATGGGAACAGTTTGCTGTTTACTTATATAGCCTCCAGTGGTATACTGAGTTGATCACGACCCTTGTTCTTTAGGCCTCCAACAGAAAAATCAGTTTGTAGGTTAAAAGTGGTTTATTGGGGTAATTTACAGACAGAAGCATGGTCTTAGGTGGCTCCAAGACAGGCAGATCTCTGCACTGTTACTCCCCAGACCCGGGGCCTATGTACCATAGAGAAAGGGTATATGTGCTTTGTGCAAGACGATTAAAGGCAACCCTCCAGAATAGGCAAAAATGTTATATGTGCTTATAATATGTGAGATAACATCAAGGTTGACATGTTCTTATATTGAGAACAGTAAATAAAGTAGGAATCAGGAGGCATTCATTGGACTGGGGCTAATCAGAAGTCAACATGGCAGATATATAAACAAAAACGTACTATCTGTTAGTAATGTTAATGATTACCTATAACAATTTCTCTGTTTTTTAAAGAGGATAATAAACCCATTTGTATAGGTTTTTATGAAGATTAAATGAGATAATATTTAAGTTATTTGTGGTACACTCTCTGATACATGGTAAGAGCTTAATAAATTATAGCTTTTTAATTAAAAAAATTTTTTAATTTTTATTTATTATTTATTTGAGATGGAGTCTCGCTCTGTCTCCCAGGCTGGAGTGTAGTGGCATGATCTCGGCTCACTGCAACCTCCACCTCCTGGGTTCAAGCGATTCTCCAGGCGCACACCACCATGCCTGGCTAATTTTTGTATTTTTAGTACAGACGGGGTTTCACCATGTTGGTCAGGCTGGTCTTGAACTCCTGAACTCAGGTGATCCGCCCACCTTGGCCTTTCAAAGTGCTGGGATTACAGACATAAGCCACTGTGCCTGGCCAATAAATGTTAGCTTTTTAAAAACATATCTCTGGTAGTTGCCTGCTTCACTAGCCCTACACACACACACACACACACACACACACACACACACACACACGTGCACCTGTGCAATTTTCCCTCGTCAACATTGATGACAGTGAATAAGAGTAAAATCTATACATTGTTTCATGAACCTTTGCAGTGTTTGAGGTTTTATAAAGGCACAGGTCCAGTTATACAGACTTGTGTCATCAAACTTGTGCAGATTTAAATGAGTATTTTTTTTTTTTTTTTGGCTGGGAGTGGTGGCTCATGCCTGTAATCCCAGCACTTTGGGAAGCTAAGGCAGGAAGATTGCTTGAGCCCAGGAGTTTGAGACCAGCCTGAGCAATGCAGTGAGATCCCATCCCTAAAAAATAATAATTTTTAAAATAAAAACAATTTAAAAAAATAAAATGAGTGTTTTAAAATTGTATTTTTAAATTGACAATAATTGTACACATTCATGTGGTACATAGTGGTGTTTCCATATATATAATGTATAGGGATTAGATCACGGTAATTAGCATATTTATCATCTCAAGAGTATTCTTTTTAATGTATCCTTTCCTCAAAGAGGAAATGAATATTCTGCTTGCTGGGGAGGGGGAAAGAGGCAGTTGCTATTTATTCTGTGCCCACTGATTTTTTCCCTAATCTAAATGAAAATAATAAACCACATAATCTGTTGGAACCATAAAGATTCTTCCTTATAGTATTGTTCTCTTCTCCCTCGGTCATTGCCATAAAAAGCTTGTTCCTTGCCATCTGAATTCTCATAAAGCCCAGCTGGCCTTTGTCCTAACCCAGCAGATCTCAGCTTATTTCCCTTTCAGTGAATCAGATAACATCATCCTTTTTTACTGACTTTCGTACTTAGATTTATGAGTAACTTGGCAATGTGGTAATGTCTACCAATGAATGTCTTTTTTTTTTTTTTTTAAACAAAGAGGCATTTGTAAAAGCAGCTAAATATAGTAATTGCTGGATTCATTTTTCCCTGCTTCCACATACTTTAAGCCAAGGAACTGTGCACTGTCAAGGGCATTGAGCAATAGACAGTATAATGATATGCCTATTTGACCTATTTATTTAGAATATTTAGAATCTCTAAACTTCAGTTTGCTCATTTGTAAAGTCTGCATAAGAGTATCCACTTCAATAGTATAATTATAAAAATTAAAATAGCTAGTATGAATATTTAGTATGGAGCTAATTTTGCTTTAAACAACTGATTATCTTTCAAAGAGATCTAAATAATAAGAAAGAAAGTCTTCCTATTCACCTGTATGGAACCATGGATTGCTGGACCGGCATGGTGGCTCACACCAGTAATCTTAGCACTTTGGGAGGCTGAGGCAGGAGGGTCACTTGAGCCCAGGAGTTCAAGACCAGGCTAGGCAACATAGAGAGACACCATCTCAAAAAAAGAAAAGAAAAGGAAAAATAAAACCATGTGTTTATCCATGGAGTCACCATTTCCAGTGCTGTCATTCATAGGTGAGGATGATGCAGTTGACCCATTAAAAGACAAGGGCTTGGGGCTGGGCATGGTGGCTCACACTTGTAATCCCAGCATTCTGGGAGGCCGAGGTGGCCGGATCACAAAGTCAGGAGATCGAGACCATCCTGACTAGCACAGTGAAACCCCGTCTCTACTAAAACAATATAAAAAATTAGCCAGGCATAGTGGCGGGTGCCTGTAGTCCCAGCTACTCAGGAGGCTGAGGCAGGAGAATGGCATGAACCTGGGACGCAGAGCTTGCAGTGAGCCAAGATCGTGCCACTGCACTCCAGGCTGGGTGACAAAGCGAGACTCTGTCTCAAAAAAAAAAAAAAAAAAAAAAAGACAAGGGCTTGGGCCGGGCCTGTAATCCCAGCACTTTGGGAGGCCGAGGCGGGCAGATCAGAAGGTCAGGAGATCGAGACCATCCTGCTTAACGTAGCGAAACCCCATCTCTACTAAAATTACAAAAAATTAGCTGGGCGTGGTGGTGGGTGCCTGTAATCCCAGCTACTCACGAGGCTGAAGCAGGAGAATCACTTGAACCTGGGAGGCAGAGGTTGCAGTGAGCAGAGATCACGCCATGGCACTCCAGCCTGGGCAACAGAGTGAGACTCCATTTCAAAAAAAAAAAGAAAAAAGAAAAGACAAGGTCTTGGCCGGGTGCGGTGGCTCACGCCTGTAATCTCAGCACTTTGGAAAGCCGAGGTGGGTGGATCACGAGGTCAGGAGATCGAGACCATCCTGGCGAACATGGTGAAACCCCGTCTCTACTAAAAATACAAAAAAAAAAAGACAAGGTCTTCAGGCCGGGTGTGGTGGCTCATGCCTGTAATCTCAGCACTTTGGGAAGCCGAGGTGGGTAGATCACCTGAGGTCCAGAGTTCAAGACCAGGCTGGCCAACATGGTGAAACGCTGTCTCTACTAAAAATACAAAAATTAGCCAGGCATGGTGGTGGCACCTGTGATCCCAACTACTTGGGAAGCTGAGGCAGGAGAATTGCTTGAACCTTGGAGTTGGAGACTGCAGTGAGCCGAGATCACACCACGGCACTCCAGCCTGGGCAACAAAGTGAGACTGTCTCAAAAAAAAAAAAAAGACAAGGACTTCAAGCTGCTTCACCAGCAGTTATCAGTGTCTTTTGTTTTAGAGACAGCTCTGCAGATTTGGGGTAGCATGTGGCCAGGGAACCAAAGTAAATAGTTTGCAGAATGATCAAATTTGTCTTCCTGACATTATCAACATCTAATTTAATGTTCATCTTTTGGTAATGTTCCAGAAAATAGATTAGACACTTTGGGAGTGATAGCAATTCTTAAACAAAAATGTTTTTTTTCCTATATTAAATAAAATATGTTCATTGTACAATAGTTGGGATGGAAAAATATTCTAAATGTCTAAATCATATATAATCCTAAAACTTATAACCATTATTAATATTTTGGCATATTTTCTTTCAGTCTTTTTTGCATCTATCGATGCATATTATATATGTTACACATACGCATATTAAAAAAACATCTTATCAGATATCTAGCTTTCAAAAACAACATTATAGCATCAACAGCTTTACAATCATTAAATGTCTTTCAAAAAACCTGATTTTGAGTGACTGCATAATGGTCCATAATGTGGCTGATCCACAATTTATTTAACCAACACTCACTGCTTCAAACAATAAAATTACCATTCCACCACATATTCCAGGGGTACGATTCACTTTTTATACAAAAGAGTGGGCCAAGTTCTATTTCTATAGTTGGAGACCAAGGGATACATTAATGGTTTAGATACCAGAAGTGTCAGATGTATGAAGAATGACAGCAAATAACTTTAGTCTCCATTTCTATTGTGACCTTTAAAATTTGGCTTTGTGAAAGGAAAATAAATCTTGGAACCCCAACATCACTAAGCCAAAGGAAAAAGTCAAGCTGGGAACTGTGTCATGCAAACCTGCCTCCCATTTTATTCCTAAATAAGATAGCTACAAAGATTTATTTATTTATTCATTTATTTATTTATTTTTAAGATGGAGTCTCGCTCTGTCACCCAGGCTGGAGTGCAGTGGCATAATCTCGGCTCACTGCAACCTCTGCATCCCAGGTTCAAGTGATTCTCCTGTCTCAGCCTCCCGAATAGCTGGGACTACAGGCGCCCGCCACCATATCTGGCTAATTTTTTGTATTTTTAGTAGAGACAGGGTTTCACCATGTAGGCCAGGCTGGTCTTGAACTTCTGACCTCAAGTGATCTGCTCACCTTGGCCTCCCAGTGTGCTAGGATTACAGATGGGAGCCATCCCACCCGGCCCAAAGATTTTTTTTTTTTTTTTTTTTTTTTTTGAGACGGAGTTTCACTCTTGTTGCCCAGGCTGGAGTGCAATGGCGCGATGTCTACTCACTGCAACCTACGCCTCCTGGGTTCAAGCGATTCTCCTGCCTCAGCCTCCTGAGTAGCTGGGATGACAGGCACGCACCACCACGCCTGGCTAATTTTTGGGTTTTTAGTAGAGACAGGATTTTGCCATGTTGGCCAGGCTGGTCTCGAACCCCTGGCCTCATGTGATCCACCCACCTCAGCCTCCCAAAGTGCTGGGATTATAGGCATGAGCCACTGCGCCAGGCCAAGATTTTTTAAAAGGCTACATACCTCCCTCACAATTTGCCCATCAGGAAATTCCTTGTGGGACCCAAGATCTTTACCCTAAAAGAGTTCTGTTGAATTTTACCCTGACAATGTAAACTGATAGCTTATCTTCACAGGTACAGGACAAAGGACAGAGCTCTAAGTCATCCCTCTGTACTCACCTAAGACAAATGCATATCTGATTGCTTCCTCTGTAAAAATGCACATTCACTGTGCTAGACTAAGGCGTAAGTGACTACTCCTTTACCCTCCTCTCACGTGTAAATTGGGTATTTGGTGAAAGGCTGATCAAAGACTCAAAAGAATGCAACCATTTGTCTTGTATCTTTCTACACCTTGTAAGCATTTCTTCCTCTTTCCCCAGCATCCGCTCTTTCCCCTTTAAATATTAAAGCCCTCAAAATCATCTCTAGAGAAAGGCACAGACCTGCCTCTCAGGTGCATATACTTAACCTTTGGCAATTTATCTCTAAATGGATTGAGACCTGTATCAGATATGTTTTGGTTCACAGCTTGAAGGAGATGACGCAGTGACTGATGTGTTTGCCTATGGTGATAAACAGTAAGTTTTACCTTGATTCCTACATTTAGTTTTTCACTCACATGTTCCCAGCAGATCCTAAGAGGTAGCAACCTTGTTGGTGAATGAGTTACTTGTTCATTCAATAGACTAAGTTCTCTGTGTTGCTATTTCCTTTGGCCACTCTGAGTTGTAGACAAATGAATTCTTATTAGAGATGAAATCTGTATTTAATAGTTGAATAAAAGGAATTTTCAAATCAATTTAAATATAAACTCTTCATATAAATCCAAACATACCTAGCTCTTCCTTTTATCTTCAAAAGTCAGTTGAGTTTTTTTTCATCAAAAATGTTGCATAGGGGCTGGGCGCAGGGGCTCATGCCTGTAATCCCAACACTTTGGGAGGTCGAGGCAGGCAGATCACGAGGTCAGGAGTGCAAGACCAGCCTGGCCAATATGGTGAAACCCTGTCTCTACTGAAAATACAAAAATTAGCTGGGCATGGTGGCACGCACCTGTAGTCCCAGCTACTTGGGAGGCTGAGGCTGGAGAATCGCTTGAACCCAGGAGGCAGAGGTTGCAGTGACCCGAGATCGCACCACTTCACTCCAGCCTGGCGACAGAGTGAGACGCTGTATCAAAAAAAAAAAAAAAAAAAAAAAGTTGCATAGGGCTGGGCTGCATGTGGTGGCTCACACCTGTCATCTCAGCACTTTGGGAGGCCAGGGTGGGCAGATCACTTGAGGTCAGGAGTTTGAGACCAGCCTGGCCAACATGGTGAAACCTGGTCTCTACCAAAAAATACAAAACTTAGCTGGGCGTGATGGTGTGTGCCTGTAGTCCCAGCTACTTGGGAGGCTGAGGTGGGAGAATCACTTAAACTCAGGAGGGGGAGGCTGCAGTGAGCTGAGATCATGCCACTGCACTCCAGCCTGGGTGACAGAGTGAGACCGTGTCTTAAAAAAAAAAAAAAATGTTGCATAGTTTTGCCCTAAGCCAGCCACACTCACTAGCCTATCTCCTACTAACACTCACCCCTACGGACCCTTACTCCCACCCACAGCTGTCAGCTCTGCCTGGCCCTTGAGGGGTGGGTTTATGAGAGATCTTCTGCTTACTGCTAGTCTCAGGATCTATGTTATTCATGGAGTGCTGGTGCTATGGTTTGCATGTACGTATTTCTCCAAAATTCATCTTGAAACTTAATCCTGATGTGACAGTTAAGAGGTGGGGCCTTTAGGAGGCGTTTAGGTCATGAGGGCTGTGCTCTCACAAATGGAATTAATGCCTTATAAAAAGGCTTGAGGGAGCCTGTGTGGTCCTTCCACCCCTTCCACCATGCAAGGAGGCAGCAACAAGGCACCATCTTTGAAGCAGGAAGTGAAACTTCACCAGACAGCAAATCTACCGGCACCTTGATCTCGGACTTCCCAGCCTCCAGAATTGTGAGCAATAAATTTCTATTGTTTTTACATTACCCAGTCTAAGGTATTTTTGTTATAGCAGCAGAAACTGATTAAGGCAGTTTGAGGATAAAAATAATTGACTGTATGCCAGGCGTGGTGGCTCACGCCTGTAATCTCAGCACTTTGGGAGGCTGAGGCAGGCGGATCATGAGGTCAGGAGTTCAAGAACAGCCTGACTAACATGGTGAAACCCCATCTCTACTAAAAATACAAAAAATTAGCCAGGCATGGTGGCGGGCACCTGTAATCCCAGCTACTCAGGAAGCTGAGGCAGAAGAATCTCTTGAACCTGGGAGGTGGAGGTTGCAGTGAGCTGAGATCACGCCACTGCACTTCAGCCTGGCACCCTGGGTGACAGAGTGAGACTCTGTCTCAAAATAAATTAATTAATTAATAAAATAAAATAATTGACTGTAAAACACTAGTAACTGTAAACATTGCAGCATCCTTCTACAAAGCATCTAGCCCCACTACATTCTGATGGGGTAGGATGTATATGGACTAGATTTCAATGAGATTTATTAGAAATGAAGTGGAACTATTTGGGAGGAGGTTAAGGAGGGGGCAGGAGGGGACAAGGAAGAACATCTAAATCACCTAGCCTCCTGCTAGCATTTTTAGTTTTTAATATGATGACAGTCAAGGAGAGGACAGAAGAGAACTCACTTCACAGTCCCACTTGGGGTGTGTTCCCGAGTTAAACACATAAAATTAGCTCCAAAAATGAACTCCTCTGCACTGATTCTTTAAAGGGTATTTTTACAATAAATTATATTGTGTGTGGTTTTCCAAGCTCCATGGGACTTTGTCTCTGGGTGGATTCCCCAAACAACTTTCAGTTGCTTTTTGTAGCCACCCAACTCCCTAAGCAAAGAGCCACTCCAAGACTCCCTCTCCAGGAAGGAAAGGTCCTGACACAAAGTTGGCCTGGGCCCCACAATGTCATAAGCTGCATGCTTTATTTCCTCTTGTTTCATATAGTTGACATCTTTCAAATGGTTGTGTAAAGGTTATTCTTGTAGTTTCCTTCTCCCTCTATCTTACTGGTAAGAAAACATTTGGCTGTGCAAAAGGTAAAAACACAGAGGCAACTGAGATGTGCGTGTGAGCCAGAAAGTCCTGGGCTTCAGGTATTTATTCCTGAAAGTAATAGTGAGTATTTAGGGATGATCTCCCTATCCAAAGGTACCAGTGAGATTAGATTTGTTAAAGACATTACTCACACGTGCAAGAGTACACACCCACACCTGTTCAGACGCCAGCAACCGGGAGCATGGATAAGAACTAAAACCTGCTGACGCAGCCATTTGCAATGACTACACCGCATGCCAGACGGCTCTAGTGCAGAGTATGAATGAGCCCAGAACAGTGGGTGGATTTATGCAATTTCTGAAAACCACATGGAAGCTTCTGACTTGATTGCCAAAAAGAGAAGACTTTTTTGTTGCTGTTTTTGTTTGGCTTTGTTTTTTATTCTTTGCCTCAGAATGATCATCCTCCCACATATAAATTAGTGACCACACCTGTGACTTGGAAAGCCAACGTTGGAAGAGCAGCAACATGAAGCACTGCTTTCATGATTCATTTCACCCAGAGAATGCACCCAGGCCCTATTTACAAAACTGTGCAACATAAATAGAACTGCACAAATACACTTACTGAAAGATTCAGCTTGAATCAAAAGACATATTCAGATCACTATTTTTCTTGAATACTAGAATTAGACTATCTCAATATTTTTAAGTGATATGAATGCTCTCTAGAATTGGAGTACTTTAAAATGTATTAGTTTATTCCTGTTTGAAAACTCTAAAAGCTTCTCTTTACAACAAATTACTGGTTAGCTACTCCACATCAATCTTTTTTTGTTTGTTTGTATTTGTTTTTTTGAGATAAGGTCTCGCTATGTTGCCTGGGCTGGACTCAAACACCTGGGCTCAAGCAATCCTCCCACTTCAGCCTCCTGAGTAGGTGGGACTACAGACACATGCCCTGCCTGGACACATGAATCATTTTTATCCAAGACTGGCAACTCTTCAACATTCTTTTTCCTGTGTCAGGGCAAAAGCCTCAGCAATTCTTCTATTTTTCTACAGAACAAGAACTTGCATCTTCACATATTAGGTTTCAGTGCAATTGAGCATTTTGATCTCTATTATAATTATTTGTGACACAGAGTTTCACTCTTGTTGCCCAGGCTGGAGTGCAATGGCATAATCTCGGCTCATTGCAACCTCCACCTCCCAGGTTCAAGCAATTCTCCTGCCTCAGCCTCCCGGGTAACTGGGATTACAGGCATGCACCACCACACCTGGCTAATTTTGTATTTTTGGTAGAGATGGGGTTTCTCCATGTTGGTCGGGCTGGTCTCGAACTCCCGACCTCAGGTGATCTGCCCACCTCAGCCTCCCAAAGTGCTGGGATTACAGGCGTGAGCCACCGTGCCTGGCCTGGATCTCTATTATTAACGTGCAAAAGAGGAGATAAGGAAGCATCTTGTGCACCTTCTTTGGTGGAGGGGATGGGTGGTAGGCAGCTAGGAGAGGGTGAGGGCCTGCACCTGAAACTGGATTTACTATAAAGCAGTCTGGAAAACATAGTAGTAAACCCTGTCTGGAAACTGCAAGTCACATTCCGAGAAAACCTGGAATGAGAAAAGGATAAATTTAGCAATAATGATTTTTGCTAGATCCTGATGGTACAGGCAGAATGACAAAGAAAGAGAATGTCTTTTGAAAACAACACTCTCATAAAAAATGATGAGTTTCCATCAAAGAAGTAGAAATAAGAAGATACATACAGTTTGTTTCCATTTACATGAAATTCAAAATAGACAATATCCAAATGCATTTTTTAGAGCAAGAGAGTGATAAGTGGTACCAGCACGAAGAAAAATAAAGAAATAAGCACAGAATTCAGCATAGTGGTCCCCATTAGGGGTAGGGTAGGAACAGGCTGCGATTGAGTGGAAACACAGGGGGAGTTCTGGATCGCTGCTGAAGTGGCTACGTTGTCTGGGGTAAATATCCAGGGTTTGTCATCTCAGCCAGGAAAATTTAGGACACGGACACACACGAGGAGTTTAGGAGCAGAGGTTTAATAGGCAAAAGAAAGAGAAAGGAAAACAGCTCTTTCTCCAGTGAGAGACTGAGGGGCCTTCCAAGAAGAAAGACTGGCCAGTGGCAGATGCTTCAAATTGCATAGTCAGGTTTGAGGAGGAGGTGTCTGATTTACATAGGGCATACAGATTAGTTCCATCAGGTATGACATTTACATAGCGAGAGGGGAAGGCTGGCCTCCCCACCCTAATCTTATTATGCAGATGAACTTTTCCCTTTGTGGCGCCATCTTGTCTGCTCCTTACTGTCCACAGGGCTGACAAAGAGAAGGGAAGATGGTGCTGCCATCTTGAACATGACTGTCACAACTGCCAGGATCTGTGTCTGCAGCTCAATTTTACAGGCTGCTCTTTGTTAGAAAGGAAAATAATTTGGGGCTGCTTTTCATTAAAAGGAAAACCTTACTGAGGACTTCCGTATTCCTCACTGTCTGCCTAAGTAATTTCTTTTTTTTTTTTTGAGATGGAGTCTCACTCTGTCGCCCAGGCTGGAGTGCAGTGCTGCCATCTCAGCTCACTGCAAGCTCCGCCTCCCGGGTTCATGCCATTCTCCTGCCTCAGCCTCCCGAGTAGCTGGGACTACAGGTGCCCACCACCACACCCGGCTAATTTTTTTTTTGTATTTTTAGTAGAGACGGGGTTTCACCGTGTTAGCCAGAATGGTCTCCATCTTCTGACCTTGTGATCCGCCCGCCTCGGCCTCCCAAAGTGCTGGGATTACACGTGTGAGCCACCACGCCCGGCCTAAGTAATTTCTTCTTAACTCCTGTATCATTGGTAATGTTCTATTTCTTAATCTGGGTGGTAGTTATATAAAGTGTCGTGTGGTCTGAATGCGTCTCCAGAAATGGTGTTGGAAGTGTAATCCCAAGTGCAACAGTGTTAGGAGGTGGGGCCTTTGGGAGGTGTTTAGGTCATGAGGCTCCAGCCTCATCAAGGCCCTTATAAAAGAGGTTTGCAGGAATGGGTTCACTCTCTTTTACTGTTTTGGGACATGAGGACAAATTGTTGGACCCTGCTTGCCCTTCCACCTTCCACCATGTGAGAATGCGGTATCTAGCCAATTACCATAGCACAGAGGTTAAGTGCACAGACACCAGAGCCAGGTTATCTGAGAACCTGACAAGAAGGCTCTCACCAGACACCAGATGCTGGCACCTCGATCTTGGACTTCTCAGTTTCCATAACAGAGAAATAAATTCTCTTTTTTGCCCAGTCAGGTATTTTGGATAGCAGCACAAAAAAGGCTAAGACAGGGTGTTTGTGATATAATTATTCACTAAACAAAACATATCTGTTTTATGCATTTTTTATGAGTGCATGTTTTATTTCACATTTTTTTAAAATGACATAAATGGCTGCATTAATCATCCCTAGAAAGGTAAACATTCTCTCAAAGATGAGACTTGGGCACCATTGAATATTTAGTGACACACACTCTGGGTTTCACTAGAGTGAGTCTCTCACTTTGGTATCCCTGAAAGTCCTTCATATTTAGGATTAGAAGCTGAGGGAGCCACCAGCCTTGATGCTGGCTTCTCCATGAAAGTCCTGGCACCATAGGCAGCAAGGGTGGGAGCTGAAATATGGAGGGATGGACAAAAGTTGGGGGAGCATGATTAGGAAAAAGAAATACAGGGCAGAGCAGGGAGACCAGAGCTCATAGTGGGAACCAAATGTCAAGCAGGCAGAGCTACTGGCAATAAGAGCAAGGCTAGGTGTCAAGACTAGGCAGGTAAGCAGAGATCTGGACAGTTATGGAGACTGCAAGTTCTCAGAATGGAAACTTAGAACTCCAGAGATTTGATGCGGAGTCTCCTGGCATAAGCCCAGTTGAGCTGGGGAGTGGAAAGACAGGTGGGGACTAGGAATAAAACAGACTTACTGTGATGGCAGCGGCACTAGGGTCCCAGGTGAAGGCAGTTAGAGAAATGCCAGAGTAAAGACAGAACAGTGTAGCCTAAGGCTTTATGCATATATGCATTCATTCAAATACTTCCTTGAGAGCTTACTGTGGGTCACATACTATCCTAGGTATTGGAAATCCAGTGTAAACAAAACAGTCCCTGTCTTCCTGGAGTTTATATTCTAGGAATTAGCAAAGAAGCAGGAGAGACAGATGGTAAATAAGTAATTGGACAACTAAAAGGGTAGTTTCACATAGTACTATCAAGAAAAATATAGAATGGCTTGGGGAGGGGGCAGTACTCAAGAATGATAAGTGTTTTTCTGGAGAAGGAGCAAGCAGGAAGAGCATTAGATGAGATGTTATGGGCAGCCTGAAGAGAGTTCCAAGTGCAGAAAAGAAGCAGAGATGAGGCCTGCGATTAAGATCCACCTGTTCAACACAGCCCAGGGCCAGGAATCCAGCCACCTGGGAAGACTGAAACTATCAGTGGCAGCCCTGGCCCAGTGGCTGAGATAACTGACCTGTTATCAAAGCAGGGTCCAGGCTTGGCAGAGCCCACCAGAGAACATGATTCCAGGAGAGCAAACCTGGGGCTTGGTCCTAGGAACACGTCAGAAGTCAGAGCCAGGCCACAGAGCCCGAATATTCTCCGCTTAAGACATGATTACATTTCCTAAGCCAATTGCTTTTTCTCCAAAGAAGCCTCAGAACTCTGGTTTAGAGCTTTCACCATGATGTACAACGTTATGCTTACAACACATCAAAACATCCTCCTTGCTGGGGAATGCTACTGGATTCTCTCATCTTGGCTTAGCATGCTGCCATATTCCAATTATCCTGAGGCTCTTTGGAGACAGAGACCGGCAGGATGGGGAAAAGCTCTTCAGACTCCAGGCTAAGTTTGAAACATACTCTCTTTGTCAGCAGTCTTACTTTTAGATTCACCCGATAAGATCCTCTAGACTACTGATTACAAAAAGCCACAGAATCAAGCAAGAAGAGGCTGGTGGTCTCTCACAGCTTACCTCACAAACTGCTCTTCTACATATTTAAAAGTAGCCCTTGGCTATTCACATCTGCATCCTGGGACGGCTGCTTAGGCCAGTACTGCAGCTAGTTCTGGTCCTTAGTCTTCAAAAGCTAAAAGCAGTTCAGAAAAGGGGTAAAGACAATGATTCCAGGTTCATGAACAAGGCTGCTCCATGAGACACAGGGAGAAAATCCTCCCTATTTCTCCCTCCATGCCACCCTGCAGAGTTCCTTGATCACATCCCTGGCAAGCTCACCACTAACACAGATGGCTCGACAGTCTTCCTGGCCTACCTCACAGCTTTGTTGAGAGGTCAAAGGAGGAAGCTGTAAAGCATTAAGGAAATTTAAGAACTCATTATTATTATTTTACAGTATGATATGGTTTGGCTGTGTCCCCACCCAAATCTCATCCTGAATTGTAGCTCCCACAATTCCCACGTGTTGTGGGAGGAAACTGGTGGGAGATAATTGAATCATGGGGGCAAGTCTTTCCTGTGCTGTTCTTGTGATATTGAGTAAGTCTCACAATATCTGATGGTTTTATAAAGGGGAGTTCCCTGCACACACCCTCTTGCCTGTCACCAAGCAAGATGTAAGTTTACTCCTCCTTTGCCTTCCACCATGATTGTGAGGCCTCCCCAGCCATGTGGAACTGTGAGCCCATTAAACCTCTTTTCTTTATAAATTACCCAGTTTCGGGTATGTCTTTATTAGCAGTGTGAAAACAGACTAATACACAGTAGTATCACTTTGAAACCTACTATAGGCCCAGAAGTTCAATGGTTAGGAAAAATAAGCTGCTTAAGTTTAAAAGGACATGCAGGCCGGGCGCGGTGGCTCACGCTTGTAATCCCAGCACTTTGGGAGGCCGAGGCAGGCGGATCACGAGGTCAGGAGATCGAGACCATGGTGAAACCCCGTCTCTACTAAAAATACAAAAAATTAGCCGGGCGTGGTGGCGGGCGCCTGTAGTCCCAGCTACTCGGAGAGGCTGAGGCAGGAGAATGGCGTGAACCTGGGAGGCAGAGCTTGCAGTGAGCCAAGATCATGCCACTGCACTCCAGCCTGGGCGACAGAGCGAGACTCCGTCTCAAAAATAATAAATAAATAAATAAAATAAAAAAATAAAAAAATAAAAGGACATGCAGCAGTGTGGTCGTAGATGACCTTCCAGAGGAAAAAGGCCTGAAAAAGGCGGTACTTGCCAATGTCTGTGATGCAAATACTCACACCATAACTGATGTCAAGCCATCAAACTGATATCACAGAATTGGAAAGAGATGAGCACGGTCCACCCTGGCAAGCCAGTGCATGCTGGCTCCAATGCACTCATGGGCCATGCTAAGGACTGGGGGCTCGGAGGTAAATAAAACACAGCTTATGGCTTCAGATTAATGCATGGGCTAGTCAAGGAGATGGACAACAGAGTAAAGAACCATGATAATAAATTCTGTAACAAAATTATGTACTGATAGCAGATGCATGTGTCTGTTCTCCCAGTGGAACCTGGAACCCAAAAGGAAACAAAGCTTTAGACCAACAAGATGAAGCTTTGATAGTGGAATTGCAGACATCAGCTACCAGTCAAGGAGGGTTACTGGAAATTCCATCTCTAATAGATACCTGCCAACTTGTTTATGAAGGCTGGCTCTAGATAAAATAGGCACTATAACAGAGAATGTTCAATGGTCTCAGCTAAGCTACTGATAAGCATGAGAAGAGTTGAGTCAGAGACAGGGTAATTAAAGTTTATGCTTCCATGGGCTAGAGAGACCTGCATCCATTCTCCTAACATCTGTCTACTTATTCCTGCTGCTGCCGTGTCCATACATTGGCTGGATAGAGCAATTGGGTCAGAGAGGGGCAGGAAAGGCATGGGAGAAGGTTAGGAACCAAGGGGAAGAAGACGTAGATGCCATCAACATCTCCTTATCTTCCTGCTCTTTTGAAGTCCATGAAATCTACTGACACCATACCCTCCTCCTAGGCAACCCTATTGTCTGTCAAGGTTCAAGACTCAGTCACAGGTTCTTCAGATATTTCAGCATCACAGTCTTTCTCCCATAGCCACTCTTTCTAGATCTCAGATTATGCTGTTTCTCTCTCCGTTTCTGGCTTTTTACATGCAGAGGCTTCTTCAAGGTTCAGTCATTCTTGCTTCTTTTGTTGTTTCGTAGTTTCTCTTTAATATTGACATCCACTTCCTTATTTCTCTTCCCTAGGCAGACCACATCCCTGCTTACTTATCAAGACCTTACCTTTCTCCTGAGCACCAGCCTCATATTTCAATCAGCTGGTGCACAATTCGTTTACAGAGACCTCTGTAATTAATTCAGACAGCACATCCTCTGAGACCTGGTCTTCCTCTTCAAGTTTCCATTGCTATTTTATTTTATTTAGCAAAAATGTATTTTAAAAATTGATTCATATCAGTTGTACATATTTTTGGGGTACATGTGATAATTTGTAATGTGTACAAATATGTACAATGTGTAATTATCAAATAGGATAACTGAGATATTCATCACCAGGGCATGGTGGCATGTGCCTGTAGTCCCAACTGCTTGGGAGGCTAAGGTGGAAGGATCATCTGAGTCTGGAAGGTCGAGGCTGCAGTGAGCTGTGATCGTGCCACTGAGCTCTGGTCTGGATGACAGAGTGAGATCCTATCTTAAATACATACATACATACAGTGTATATTATTCTGTTTCCTTGTACCAGCAAACAGCTTTGGGAGGAAAAAAGTCTTTTATAATTGGGAGATAATGAAATGCTTTTAGAATGGGGACAGAACTAGAGCCACCCTTAAGGTTAAATGGACTCAGGAATAGGAACAAAGACTCTCACAGCTGCTTCTTATGGCTGCCAGCCTCCATGTGTGTGTGACTGTGTGTGTGTGTGTGTGTGTGTGTGTGTGTGTAGGTTTTTATCCACAATTCCTACCTTATAACTTCCATAGACAGAATTTTGTTATAATGTTGGGGCACTGTAGGCCAGGCATTGGGAGCAGGAATCAGAAAACAGAATCTCTCTCTCTCTCTCTAACATTCTCCTGTCCTCCTTTGACCTGCCCAAGGCAGGACCCTAGTCTGGTTGGGGGCCCTAAGAGCCTCATTTGCGAGAGGGTCCTGCCCCATACCCTAAAGGAAAAAACTGCTGCACAGAGAGGCCAGAAGAATGTGAACAGACAGACCTTTCTGGGTTTCCCCGATCAGTCTATTAGTATTGAATCATACCTGTTTTGTCCAATCACATTTTGACATGGATGTCCATGCTTCAATCATGCCTATCCAACAAAGTCTCCATAAAAGGCTCAAGAGGACTGGGTTTGGGGGCCTTCCAGAGCTGAACACATGGAGGCTGACAGGAAGGTAAACAAGAATTCATTCATGTGCTGGAAGGATGGCACACCTCAACTCCGTGGATCAGAAGCTCCTGCACTCCAGACCCTTTCAGACCTTGCCTATGCATCTCTTCATCTGGCTATTTATTGTATTCTTTAAAATATCCTTTGTAATAAACTGGTAAACATAAGTAGCTGTATGGCTGAGTTATGTGAGCCACTCTGGTAAATTAGTCAAATCCAAAGACAAGGTCATGGGAACTCCAACTTGAAGCTGGTCAGTTAGAATTTTCAGCGGCCTGAACCTGCTACTGGTGTCTGAAGGCTGGAGGTTGTCTTGGGGACTGAGCCCTCAACCTGTGGGATCTGACATTATCACTAGGTAGATAGTGTCAGAATTAAATTGGAGAACACTCAGCTGGTGTTCACTGCAGAATTAATTGCTTGCTTGCTGGTGGGGAGAAATCCCCACATATTTTGGGGTCACAGAAGACTCCTGTATTGATTGTTGTTGTATTATTGAGTAAGAAAATAGGAAAAAGCACATTAATTGTTGTTTTTTTCCACATTCAGAAGTCTTTAATTCATTTAGGTTGATTTTTGTATATGATGAAAGATAGAGATCTTGCTTCACTCTTTTACTTATGGATATTGAATTTTCCCAGCATCATTTATTAAAGAGACTGTCCTTTCCCCAGTGTATGTTCTTGACACCTTTGTCAAAAATGAGTTGGCTGTGTGTGGATTTTTGGGTTTCTATTTATAGCTTTCTCCAGGTTTAGAAAGTTTTCTGTTATCAGGCCAGGTACAGTGGCTCATGCCTGTAATCCCAGCACTTTGAGAGGCCAAGGCGGGCAGATCATCTGAGGTCAGGAGTCCAAGACCAGCCTGGCCAACATGGCAAAACCCTGTTTCTACTAAAAAAATACAAAAATTAGCCAGGTGTGGTGGCAGGCACCTGTAATCCTAGCTACTCTGGAGGCTGAAGCAGGAAGAATTGCTTGAACCCGGGAGGCAAAGGTTGCAGCCTGGGTGACAGAGAAAGACTCCATCTCAAAAAAAAAAAAAAGTTTTCAGTTATCATTTCTTTGAATAAGATTTTGACTCCTTTGTCTTTCTCAGTTCCTTCTGTAACACCAATAACCCAAATATTTGTTCTTTTGATGTTGTCCCAAAAATTCCATGAGCTTTCTTCCTTCCTTTTCATTCATTTTCATTTTTCTCCTGTGTATTTTATAACAGTCTCTTTGATCTGATTCTTTATTCTGTTTGATCAGTTCTGCTGTTGATGCTCTCTATTGCATTTTTCATTTAATTCGTTGTATTTTTCACTTCTAAGGTTTATGTTTAACTTTTTTAAGTATTTCAATCTCTTAAATTTGTCTGATAAATTTTTGAATTGACTCTGTGTTTGCTTGAAGTTTATTGAGCTTCCTTAAAACAGCTATTTTGAATTATTTATCTCATCACACATCTCCATCACTTTAGGGTTGGTCACTGGCACCTTATTTTGTCTATTTGGTGAGGTCATATTTCCCTAAATGTTCTTGTTTTTTGTGGATGTGTGACAACGTCTGTGCACTGAGGGATTAGGTATTTATTTTAGTCTTTGCAGTCTGGCTTTGTTTGTGGCTGTCCTTCTGCTGAGGGCTTTCCTAAAATTCTAAGCTGACTGCTGAGTTCCTTCAGCCTGTGACCACTGAAGCCATCTCAGCACTGGAGGGTGCTCTAAATCCAGGCTTGCAGAGGATCTCACAAGGACTCTGAGGTTGACATCACTTTCTGGCCCAGATGGACTTGCAGAACACCCAAGGAGTATCCTGGGGCTGTGTGGGGATGCTGGCTCACAACCTGAGTCAGCTCAGCTAGCTAGGAGGAATAAGTTCTAATGTTTCATCACACTGTAGAATGACTCTACTTAGCAATAATGTATAGTTTCAAATAGCTAGTAGAAGGATATTGAATGCTCATGACACAAAGAAATGAAGTTCAAGATGATGAATATGCTAATTACCCTGATCAGATCACCATACATTATATGTATTGCAACATCGCTATGTACTCCCTAAATATGTACAATTATTATGTGCCAGTTTTTAAAAACTAAAAACTAAAAACTCTTAATTTTCCCCTTACCCATCATCTCCCAAATAAGACACAACTTCATTGTATCTGTTTTAGGTCATCGATTACAACCTTGTAAATAATAAATTGCTTGTTTGTTTTATCCCCTTCTAGGTTATAAACTAACTTTCTGGTGGAGCTAATTTAAGAAACATTTGTCAGTGTGCTTATGCCAGTCCCACACCAGCAGTGTATTGGCAATGGAGTTACCAAGATCAATAAGGCTAAATTCCTGTTCCCAAAGAGTTTATGATCTATTATAGTAGAGTGACTATCAAAACTTGGCTGCAATTTGGAATTGCCTGGAGAGATTCTGATTTGATGGGCCTCAGATTGGTTACGGATATCAGGAATTTTAATTTCCTGGATGATTTGATTGTGCAGCCAAAGTTGAGGAAGGTTGTTGTGTTAGAAGAAGCACCTCATTTCAATACAATACTGAGAGTTCTGAGGCTGAAGTAAGTAGTCACATAGTTCTGTAAAAATCCCAGGGAGGCTCACACCAGTAATCCGAGCACTTCAGGAGGCCGAGGCCAGCAGATCACCTGAGGTCAGGAGTTTGAGACAAGTTTGGCCAACATGGTGAAACCCCGTCTCTACTAAAAATACAAAAAATTAGCCAGGCGTGGTGATGCATGCCTGTAGTCCCAGCTACTCAGGAGGTAGAGGCAGGAGAATTGCTTGAACCCGGTGGATGGAGGTTGCAGTGAGCCAAGATCATGCCACTGCACTCCAGCCTGGGTGACAGAGCAAGACTCCATCTCAAAAAACAACAACGAAACAAAACAAAACAAAACAAAAAATATATCCAAGGGAGAAGTACTCTCCCAGAGAATTTCAACCCTGCACATTAGAATCACTTATGGAGCCTTTAAAAAATGATTTGGGGCCAGGCATGGTGGCTCACCCCTGTAATTCTAGCACTTTGGGAGGCCGAGGCAGGCAGATTGCCTGAGCTCAGGAGTTCGGGACCAGCCTGGGCAACATGGTGAAACCCCATCTCTACTAAAATATAGAAAAATTAGCCTGGCGTGGTGGCTGTAGTCCCAGCTACTCGTGTGTGCCTGTAGTCCCAGCTACTTGGGAGGCTGAGGCAGGAGAATTGCTTGATCCCAGGAGGCAAGGGTTGCACTGAGCCGAGATTGTGCTACTACACTCCAGCCTGGGCGACAGAGCGAGACACCATCTCCAAAAAAAAAAAAAAAAAAAAAAAAATCGACTCTGAATCTCAGCTCTAGAGGGCATTAGATATTTCTACAAGCTCCCCGGGTGATTCTGGGGCTCACAGACAGTTGAGAATCCTGAAACCCATCTAGGGAGTTATAATGAAGGCAGGCTCTCTAAAAGGAGTTAACAGCTGAGTATAGACTTGGAAAGTACACATGAGTAGTCCAAGCAAAGAAGGAGGCAAGACCTTGCCGCTTTACTTTATCAAAATGCCCACATAGGCCTTGAACATTGTTGTTACTCAATAAACTTTTTTTTTTTTTTTTGAGACAGAGTCTCGCTCTGTCACCCAGGCTGCAGTGCAATGGTGCGATCTCTGCTCACTGCAAGCTCCACCTCCCGGGTTCACGCCATTCTCCTGCCTCAGCCTCCGGAATAGCTGGCACTATAGGCGTCCACCACTACGCCTGGCTAATTTTTTGTATTTTTAGTAGAGACGGGGTTTCATCGTGTTAGCCAGGATGGTCTCGATCTCCTGACCTTGTGATCCACCTGCCTTGGCCTCCCAAAGTGCTGGGATTACAGGCATGAACCACCGCACCTGGCCCTTCTTTTTTTTTTTTTAGGCAGAGTTTCACACTTGTTGCCCGGGCTGGAGTGCAATGGAGCAATCTCGGTTCACTGCGACTTCCACCTTCCGGGTTCAAGCGATTCTCCTGCCTCAGCCTCCCGAGTGGCTGGGATGATAGGCATGTGCCACCACGCCTGGCTAATTTTGTAATTTTAGTAGAGATGGGGTTTCTCCATGCTGCTCAGGCTGGTCTTGAACTCCTGACCTCAGGTGATCCACCTGCCTCGGCTTCCCAAAGTGCTGGGATTACAGGCCTGAGCCACCGCGCCCGGCCTCAACAAACTTTTGTCAAATGAGTATTCAGGCTGAAAATGATCCATAGAGTGGAAGTATCTGTATCCCTTTCCCAGGGCTGCTGTAACCAAGTGTCACAAACTAGGGGGCTTAAACCAACAGAAATTTAATGTCTCACAGTTCTGGAGACTCAAGTCTGAAATCAAGGTTTGGGGCAGGGCCGGTTTCTGTTTGGAGGCTTGGAGGGAGACTCTGCTTCATGCCTCGCTCTCAGCTTCTGGTGGCTGCCAGGAGTCCCTGGTGTTCCTTGCTGTAGACGCATCACTCCAGCTTCTGCCCTCATCAGCACGTGGTCTTCCCTTGTGTGTGTTTCTGTGTTCAAATTTCTCCTTCCTTATAAGGACACCAGCCACTGGATTAGGACCTACTCTAATCCAGAATGACCTCATCGTAACTTGATTACATCAGCACAGACCCTATTTCCAAATAAGCTCACACGTGGCTGAGGTTAGGACAGCATCCAAAAGGGGTAGAAGAAGCCGGTGGCCACAGGATGGAGAGTGGAGAGAGAGGAGAAGGGGAGGGGTCATGAACTCATCCCAGCCTTGTCCCTGCTCTCACTGAACCTATGTGCTTTCATGAGTGGCTCTGAAACATTTTCCATCTTAAGAAATGCCTAGTTTTTGTATGATTCCTTCACGTATCCCACATTGCTGGTTTGTGAAGTTGCACTTCTCATTTTTAGGAAGAAATAAGAAATATTTTCTAAACTAACGAGAGAATATGTGACATCTTTCCTCCATTCAAGTCCTCAGGCTTTATTGATGTGATTCTTGTTTTGTCTTTGACTAAAGCAGAACTCATGCCCCGCACACTCACAGATGAAACGCCTTCAGTGCTAAAGCTGGGACAGGTGCTCACCCTCTCTGTTTCTCACTCTTGTCTCTCCAACCTTCTTTGTCTTCTGTCTGGGTGTGCCCTGTTGGAAGAGGATAACAACACATGTGTCACATTTAAAGCTTTATTAATGGACTATGAGAAGTTCCAGCTAATTTTACCCAACCTTCACACTTAGATATTATGCAAGAAGTGACGTGGCCTTATGATTTGGTAAAATTCAAAACAAATTTTTGTTCTATAAAGCTCCACCTAACTGCCCACACAGTGAACTAGGATACTAATAAACTTGAAAATCTTCTAATTCCAATTTAGAGTGGTCCAATTTTGAGTATGTGACCTTGACCTTCACACAAATTTGGAGCATTCCTTTATAGCCAAAGGTCTGTGAAACAGCCTACACTCATAGTCTCCCCTGCTTCACTTCTGCCTCCCTGCCCACTGCAGTCTCGCCTGTGTCCCCACACTTACAATGGAGATGCTTTCTGAAGATGGTCAGAACATTCTGATTGTCAGATTTTATGGACAACCCTCAATGGGATGGCTAAAATGAAAAAGACTGACACTGCCAGGTGCTGACAAAGATGTGGAAGAACCTGAACTCAAACACTGCTGGTGGGAATGTAAAATGGTACATTCACTTTGAAAAACAGTTTGGCAGTTTCTTAAAAAGTTGAACATACAGGCTGGGTGTGGTGGCTTATGCCTGTAATCCCAGCACTTTGGGAGGTGGAGGCCGGTGGATCATGAGGTCAAGAGATCGAGACCATCCTGGCTAACATGGTGAAACCCTGTCTCTACTAAAAATACAAAAAATTATCCCAGCGTGGTGGCACATGCCTGTAGTCCCAGCTACTTGGGAGGCTGAGGCAGGAGAATCACTTGAACCCAGGAGGCGGAGGTTACAGTGAGCCAAGATCGTGCCATTGCACTTCAGCCTGGGAGACAGAGCAAGACTCCGTCTCAAAAAAAAAAAAAAAAAAAAGTTGAATACACACATACTATATGATCCACATACTATATGATCCAGCTATTTTACTCCTGGATATTTACCCAAGAGAAGGGAAAACATATTGTCTCTGTCAGTTTGGGTTGCTACAGCAAAGTACTGTAGCATGAATGGCTTAAACAACAAACATTCATTTCTCACAGTTCTGGAGGTTAGAAAGTCTAAGATCAAGGTACCAGATAATTCGATGCCTGGTGAGGGTCCACTTTCTAGTTCATAGACGGCTGTCTTTTGCCTTCACATGGTAGAAAGAAAGCAAGGAACTCTTAGGGGTTCTTTTTACAAGGGCACTAATCCCATTCATGAGGGCTCCTCCCTCAAGGCCCAATTACCTCCCAAATACCCTACCTCCTAGGACTATCACTTTGGGAATTAGGATTTCAAGACATGAATTCGAGAACACGAACATTTAGTCCATTACACAAATGTTCATACAAAGACATAAATACACATATTCAAAACAACTTTATTTGTAATAGCCCAAACTGGAGACAACCCAAATGTGCACCAACAGGTGAATGGGTAAACAAACTGTGTTCTATCCATACAATGGAATACTGCTTACAAAAACAAAGCAAAATAATGAATGAGCTATTGATACATTCTCCAACACAGATGACTCTCAGTTTCAAAATAATTAGCCTAAGTGAAAGTGAAAAAAGCCAGACAAAAAAGAGAGTACATACTCTATGTATTAGTCCATTTTCACACTGCTGTAAAGAAATAGCTGAGACTGGGTAATTTATAAAGAAGAGAGGTTTAATTGACTCATGGTTCTGCAGGCTGTAAGGAAACATGGCAGCACCTGCTTCTGGGAAGGCCTCAGGGAGCTTTGACTCACGGTGGAAGGCAAACTGTCTTACATGGCAGGAACAGGAGAAAGAGGGAGCGGGAGGTGCTACACACTTTTAAACAACCAGCTCTCACAATAACTCACTCACTCCCTATCACAAGAACAGCACTGAGGGGATGGTGCAAACCCATTTATGAGAATTCTGTCCCCATGAACCAATCACCTCCCACCAGGCCCCACCTCCAACACTGGGGACTACAATTCGACGTGAGATTTGGGTGGGGACACATACCCAAACCATATCACCGTATTACTTCACTTACATAAAATTCTACAAAATACAAACTATAGTGACATAAAGCAGATCAGTTGTTGCCTAAGAAGGAGGGTTCATGACAGGTAGGAAGGAGGGATTACAAAAGAACAGGAGGAAATTTTAGGATGACAGAAGTTGTTATCTTGATTTTGGTGATCATTTTAGGGTATGTACATATGCCAAAACTTGTCAAACCATACACCTTACGTATTTGTATTTAAATATCTTCTTATATGTCAGTTGTACTGCCATAAAGCTGTTTTTTTTTTTTTTTAAATCCCATACACATGTTTAAGCCCTACATTTACTTGATTTAACTGCAGTGTCTGAGAAAACTGGAAATTTCCTCCTCTTTGAAATGTTCCCCCTCTTCCTTGGCTTCCAGGACCTAATTCCCCTGAGCACGAGTCTCTTTCTGCCATACCAAACAAACAGTAAGAGATTCAGTATTCGCTGTGAAGATGATTTTCGAGTTCCATCTGTGAATTTTAAGCAAATTGACTTATTTGTCTATCATCATCTTAAGCAGCTACAATAACCACAGAAAAGCAGGGAAACTTCAACCAACTTGCTACTTCAAATGTCTCTATCAATGCTTTTGTATTTCCTAGCTCCTGTGACACCAGAAAGGGGGATAGGTTTGCATTTCTGAGTATTTGGTATTTTTTGCATATATAAATTCACTACCCCAACAGAATTGCAAGACAAAAGATTCTAAGAACCAACTGTGGGCCAGGTGAAGTGGCTCATGCCTGTAATCTCAGCACTTAGGGAGACTGAGGTGGGCAAATCACCTGAGGTCAGGAGTTCGAGGCTGGCCTGGCCAATATGGTGAAGCCACGTCTCTACTAAAACTACATAAATTAGCCAGGCGTGGTGGTGGGTGCCTGTAACCCCGGCTACTCGGGAGGCTGAGACAGGAAGATCACTTGAACCCGGGAGGCAGAGGTTGCAGTGAGCCGAGATGGGTCCACTGCACTCCAGCCTGGGTGACAGAACAAGACTCTGTCTCAAAAAAAAAAAAAAAAGAACCGACTGCCAATTAACTCAAAGGCCTTCCAGTGTGCCCTGCAAAGCTGCAGAGACCTAAACGAGTTGATCTCCAGTTGCTCACATGAGCAGTCTCATCCTTCAAACAAGTCTGGTGCACACAGTGGGACTTGGCTGGGCTTTCGCCTCTTTCGATGCAGTGCAGGCAAACATCTCTAGCTGGACTGCAGACCCCCACCTTCACTCTGCTCAGGAAGAAAGGATAAAGGAGCAACTTGGTCATAGTCCTCCTCAGCCCTGAAGCTGCTCACACCAGAAGCATAAAGAAACGGAAAGTCGCTGTGCTTCCAGAAAGCTGCTGTGCCTTCCCAGACAACGATTGAGTCACTTTTCTGAGATTTGTTGCCAACTTATTTTTAGTTTGCCCAAGAGTTACCCAAATATGTTATGACATATGTTTCTTTAATAAGTCACCACATGTGGTTTGAATTTCTTTAAGAGAGGAAAAGAAATCTCCCAGGTTGTGGGTCTGTAGTTTTACCAGGACTCTGAAGCGCAGAGCCAGGAAACACAATCCCAAGTTTCTGCCCAAATGCTCTGAGTCACAATCATCAATGCTTGTAGGAGTCACATGCTTAGCTAGTGACAAGCGCCTGTTTGGAGATTCCTCTGTTTTACTAAATTCGAGGTTGTCCTCAGTAGCCATCTAATTTGGTTACTACCAAGCTTAATTTTTAGTCTTTTTCCAGGAAGCGTTTAGCTCAGTTTCTCTTTCAGATGGTATCAAAAGAGTTGATGCTTCTAAGATGCTTAGTTCAAAAGATCTCACTACAAATGTGTTTGTTGACTGCTTCCAAATAAAGATTTAATCCCTTGCTCTGGCAGAAGCATTCCTTTCTATTTTTAGGAAGAAAACAAACACTGTCTGATAGGACTATTGCTTAAAAGCCAGGCAAATCCCACCTGATTAGGAGAACGTGTGTGTTAAGATAAAGGAGAAACACCACCGCATGCAGCAGTGAAGGGTAGGCCCCATGCTGTGCTTGGGAAGCTGTGATTGCTATTGGCTCTTTTGGGATACAGAAGCGAGTTGGCCAGAGGGCACTATTAGTTCCCCAATCCATCAAGGGATATTTGTATCATGAACTGGTATTGAAAGAGATGAAAAGTCAGAGAGTTAAAGCCAGTTACAGGGGTATAAAAGTAATCAAAAGCAATCAATTCTCCCCCACCCCCACGCTTTCCTTTGGGGTAGATGTTTTCAGAGAACAGCTGCCTCTCAGAAGCAAACAGGCAGGGCTTCCTTTTCCACATTGACAAGAGTCTGAGCCAGTTACTGAAATAATTGATTGCCTTGAGCCCCTGACCTTTGGAAATGGGACATATAGAACATTACAGAAGAGCTTATCTGGAGTGACAGAATTAAAATGATTTTTAATTTTGAAACCAAGAGAGGGAGAAGGATGAGATGGTCTTGCTGATTGATAGGTATAGCACAGTAGGTGCAATCCACTTTAATTTAAAGAAATAATCCATCAAAGACTGTAGCTAATATAAATAAAAATAAAATAATGTGCAGTGAATTTCACCAGTGTAGACAATTGTCCAGAAAAAGAAAACACAAACTATACTTTATTTTGTTTGGTTTTTGAGACAGAGTCTCGCTCTGTTGCCCCAGGCTGCAGTGCAGTGGTGTGATCTCAGCTCACTGCAACCTCCACCTCCCGGGTTCAAGAAATTTTCCTGCCTCAGCCTCCAGAGTAGCTGGGATTACAGGTAAGTGCCACCATGCCCAGCTAATTTTTGTATTTTTAGTAGAGACAGGGTTTCACCATGTTGGTCAGGCTGGTCTCAAACTCCTGACCTCAAGTGATCTGCCCATCTTGGCCTCCCAAAGTGCTGGGATTATAGGCGTGAGCCACTGCTCCCGGCCACTACACACAATTTCTTACCTATTTGATATATGAGGAAATGAAGGCAGAGAGGAGTGAACTGCATGGCAGAGCATGGATTCCCATGCAGTCTCAAGTCTCCAGATTCCTCCAAAGCACTCTTGCTACTCTGCTGGGCCCACGGGAGTGTGGTCAGTGGTTTTGTTCATTTGTTTTCATGGCATGGGGTTGTTTTTGTTTTGTCTGTTTTGTTTTGTTTTAGTTGGAAACTGGAGGTGGGGAAGCCCGGTTAGTGACGGCCTCCTGCTGTATGTAAATAATTTTTAACATTTACTGAAGTATTTTGTGTATGTGTGTGCACCGAGAGCCCACACGTCCAGTGCAGGAATAGAGTTACCTGCCCAGAGGAAGTACTGCACCATGTGATGAACAGTGCATGGGACTGGAGTCAGGGGCCCACATTCCAGTCCCCGTGCCATCATTTTTGGGTTGTGTGGCTTAGGGCAAGCAACATCTCTCTGAGCTCATTTCTTTATCAATACACTGAGTCCTATCATCCTCATATATTTATATGGGAGGAATATCACAGTGCTTTCAGCTCTCTTTAGGTTTCCATTTCATTAAGGGGTTAGTTTGACTTATAAAGTGTTCTAAAAAACATACAGTGGCCGTGGAAAATGTATCTTTTTATCTCCTTTTGGTGTAGGGGAACTGCAGGCTTCATGCAAGTGATGCTGCCTTTATAGTCTCTGTACCAAATAACAGATCACACAGTGCAGTGAAAAAGGGAGAAGAATCTTGGGGTCCTTGGAGACAACTACTAGTTTTTCACTGTTCTTTGCTTCCATAGGATTTTCTGCTTTGCTCTTCAGTGTATAGTAATTCAATCAACATTTACTGCACCTCTGTGTTAAGCATTGGGTGACTGGGAATATGTAATTACTTCCTCAAGACCAAACCTCTGTGCTCAAAAGCACAACCATTAGTGACGGATTCGGATAAATACAAAGCAAAGTACAATCAGTTGTCAGTCATTATAGAGACGGAGGAGGTAGAGGCATCAAGAGAGAAATAGACAATTGTTTTTAACAAAGGGGACATGAGGATGAGGAAGACATAAGAGAGAGGAGAATGAAGTTAAATTTGTGGGCTGGATCATGAAGGTCCTTATATGACACATGGATGTGATCTGCTAGCACTATGGAATTATAAAAGGGTTTTAATTCTGATCTCATGTATGTTAATTCTCTTTCTTTAGAGCATCTCCGCAGGACTCAAAGTACATTCCCGGGTTACTAACAAAGACATCACAACCACCCTGACTACGTCTTTGGCAGGTAGGATATTCTGATTTAAAATTGTTTAAAAGCATGGTTAGTATCAGAAGCAATGAGTCTCAAGGAAGCAGTTTTCCTCCAGAGAGAAGCAAGATGCTATTTCCTGGATCCAGATTTCCCAGGACAGAATTTCTTGCATTTCTCTTTTAAAAAATGGAGGACCACAAGAGGGCACCAAATTTCATCTTTCCGGCTGAGAAAACACATCTGGGCATTGCAAAGTACAAAATGAAGAGATGGCCAAAGGAACAAGTTGTTATTGTTTGTCTTTGTTCCCTAATAAAATTAGAAACATGTCTTTATATTACTTTGCATGAATGTGAGTATTGATTTATTCTTCAAACTCCAAATCTGGGTTTAAAAACAACAAAACAAAATGATACAGTGTTTTATTTGCGATTGGATTCCCACCCAATATTCAAGGACTGACGAATAAGATAATGAACCATCCTCTTCCTGATACTTGTTTTCAAGGCTGAGCACCCTATAACTGCTGATAGGTGGTTTGTTCATTTATTTATTTATTTGAGATCGATACTTACTCTGTCACCCAGGCTGGAGTTCAGTGGCACCATCTTGGCTCACTGCAACCTCTGCCTCCCGGGTTCAAGCAATTCTTGTGCCTCAGCCCCTCAGGTAGCTGGGATTACAGGCATGTGCCACCACACCCAGCTAATTTTTGTATTTTTTAGTAGAGATGGGGTTTCACCATGTTAGCTAGGCTGGTCTTGAACTCCCTACCTCAGGTGATCCGCCCACCTTGGCCTCCCAAATTGCTGGGGATACAGGCGTGAGCTACTGGACCCAGCCTGTTTATTCATTTAACAATACTTACTCAGGTTTGGTGACATGCTGGGCAAGTTGCTAGGTGTTGAAATACAAAGATAAAAAGGCACGGATCTTGACCGGGTGCAGTGGCTCATGTCTATAATCCCAGCACTTTGGGAGGCCGAGGCGGGTGGATCACCTGAGGTCAGGAGTTCAAGACCAGGCTGGCCAACATGGTGACACTCTGTCTGTACTAAAAATATAGAAAATTAGCCACGTGTGGTGGTGCATGTCTGTAATCCCAGCTACTCAGGAGGCTGAGGAAGGAGAATCTCTTGAACCTGGGAAGTAGAGGTTGCAGTGAGCCAAGATTGTGCCATTGTACTCCAGTCTGGCAACAGAGTGAGATTCCATCTCAAAAAAAAAAAAAAAAGACATGGATCTTGGGATCAAGGAGCTTATTGTGAGTAGGGGGTTGGGGGAGTCAAGCAGCTGAACAAACAAACAAAAGTGGTCACTGATCTAAGGAAGGCATTTTAATGTTGTAGGAACACCAGAGAATGGCTGTGTAACTTATGTATCTTCCATGAAACCTGGGCTGTTAACGCTGTTACGGGAGGAGCAATAGCCTGGGAGCTTAAGAAGCTTAGGTGTTAGTCCTGGCTGGGCCTCCGGCTGTGAGCTTCACCTCCTGGAGCTTCAGTTTACTCACCTCTGAATTGACACCATCTTCCCTCCAATCTGAAAAACTTTCTAGCTTCAATATAAAATTGGCCATTTCAATTTCAGTGCAAAGTTTTTTGTTTTTTGTTTTTTTTTTATTGTGGTGAAATATACATAACGTAAAATGTACCATTTAAACCATCTTAAGTGTACAATTCAGTGGCATTAAGTACTTTCACACTATTGTGCAGGCATCACCCTCATTCACCTCCAGAGCTTTCTACCACCCCAAATTGAAATAACAACTTCATATTCTCCCACCCCTCAGCCCCGACAGCCACCATTCTGCTTTCTGTCTGTATGAATTTGACTACTCTAAGTTCCTCAATAAGTGGAATCATAGAGTAGTTGTCCTTTTGTGTCTAGCTTATTTCACTTAGCATAATGTCTTCAACGTCGATCCATGTTGTGTCCACATTTTCTTCCTTTTTATGGTTGAATAATATTCCATTGTATATGTATGGCAAAGTCATTTTGAAGTGGCTGTTTCAGACACCACCAATCACATAATGGGAAGAAGGAGAGCCCTAGAAGAGCAAACTTGCTCCCTTTTCTTCTCTCCAGATCCAGGACAGCCAATTTAGAACTCAGTGTTCAGAGGGCCTTGCTACTTCTGCTGGGGCACCTCATTCCTTTCACAAGCTATGCTTTAGCTCCTAGTGTCTTAGTCTTTTGGTCTGCTATAACAAAGTACCATAACCTAGGTGGCTTATAAACAACAGAAATTTATTTCTCACAGTTCTGGAGGCTGAGAATCCAAGATCAAGGTGCCAGCAGATTTGTTATCTGATAAGGGCCCATTTCTTCATTCCATGAAGGTGTTTTCCAGCTGTGTCCTCACATGGTAAAAGAGGCAAACGAGGTCTCTGGGGCCTCTTTTGTAAGGGCACTAATCCCATTAATGAGGGTTCCCATGACCTAAACACCCCCCAAATTTCCCATCTTCTAAAATCATTACCTTGGGGGTTAGGATTTTAACATGTGAATTTTAGAGGGACACATACACACCATAACAACTACTAATGAAATGGCCCTTCCTTCTTATTTGTTGAGCAGGAATCTTGTCTCTACCTCACAAGGAAGAAAATATTTCATTATCCAAGTGTCCTGAACAGGGAAGACCAAGAAAATAAAGATATACTACTTTCCCTTCTTCACCTGAGAAGGCAGCAAAATAAGATGCCAGGAGCAAAAAAGAGCTGTGTGTTCAGGGTGTTTAGAACCTGAATTCTCCATTCATGCAGTTTATTACCGACCAGAAAATCAAGTATGGAAAATGTGATCTTAATTCTACCATGTGAAATTGCTAAGTGATGTGGTTGCGAGGAATTAGACTTCTGGAAGAAGAAGAAAACAAAAAGCCAGTTTGTTCAAATAGAATTTTATGCCTTACTCAAATGTAGACTAGAGGCATATAGGTGACCATTGGCTCAAAGCATCGCTGTTGGAAACCAGACAAGGAATATATTGACTTTGAGAACATTTGCCAAACCTACTCACAATAAAATAATATGGTTTCATTTTCAAAGTGCCTCAAATGTGAGACTCTCTTGGAAGTTCGCAATGCCTAATTCCCTGCCCTGCTTGAACACTTTCTACAAGTATAGAGTAAAAAGTAGATTTGGGGTCTGGGCATGGTTCACTGCGAGGCTAAAGAATTTCCCATGAAGACTAAAGGACATCATTGATGGAAGGCTTGAGTTTTCCCAGAATTGAAATAGATGAGAAACATCGAATTTCATATTAACACACTTACAATGCATAAAGCTTAAAATAAATCAGGCTGGTCGAATAGAAAACAGATGGCAAGGCTTTTGTCCTTTTTTCTTGAAGGCCAATTTTGTGGTGAAGTGCTCCAGAAATTGTGTGTTGGTTAGATGGGTGTGCAGGCTCTGGAATCTGGTCTTAAATCCCAATTCAACCTTTCCTAGGTATGTAGCCTTGGGCCAGCTAGTTAAATTTTTTGAGGTTCAGTTTTCTGTGAGTTGGAGACAATAATATTATCTGTATTACAGGATTTTATAAGAATAAAATGACAAGTACTTTTTTTTTTTTTTTTTTTTGAGACAGAGTCTCACTCTGTCACCCAGGCTGGAGTGCAGTGGTGTGATCTCGGCTCACTGCAACCTCTGCCTCCCAGATTCAAGAGATTCTCGTGCCTCAGCCTCCCAAGTAGCTGAAATTACAGGTGTGCCACCACGCCCAGCTAATTTTTGTATTATTAGTAGAGACCGGGTCTCGCCATGTTGGCCAGGCTGGTCTCCAACTCCTGAACTCAAGTGATCCGCCCTCCTCAGCTTCCCAGAGTGCAGAATTACAGGTGTGAGCCACTGTGCCTGGCAGATAAGTACAAATAATTAAACAATAAATATGGACTGGGCACAGTGACTCACACCTGTAACCCAGCACTTTGGGAGGCCAAGGCAGGAGGACTGCTTGGGCCCAGGAGTTCCAGATTAGCCTGGGCAACATAGCAAGCCTCCATCTCTTCAATCAATTAATCAATCAATCAATCAATCAATAAAAACTAGCTGGGCACGGTGACACACACCTGTGTTCCCAGCTACTCGGGAGGTGGAGATGGGAGTATGGCTTGAGCCAGAGAGTTTGAGGCTGCAGTGAGCCGTGATCACACCACTACACTCTAGCCTGAGTGATGGAGCACGACCCTGTCTCAACAAAAATTAAATGAAAACAAAAACAAAAACAAACAGGAAAAAAATGTAAAACCCTTGGCATGATGGCGTTGTTATTGTTGTTGTTGTTATTGTTATAATTATTATTAAATATTTTTAGGATTGGATTAGGATTAGCTTACTAATCTCTAAGCAAATACAATAAGGGAGGCAGCATGCTATAGAAAAAAAACCAGTGGTCACTGCCCATAAGTATCAAGGACCTTAGAGAAATCATTATGTCTCTCATCTCAAAGCTAAGTTTGATCTTCTGTATTATGGTGATGCAGGTTGTATGAACTTTACTTGACAAACTTGGGTATACTGGACACTTATTTTTCTGAAGCCAAGTAAACTCTGACCCTGGGCACACAAGGGTGGCAAGAAATTTAGTCTTGATCTTGCTGATAGTCTCCTCCCTCCCCGAGGAACATTTAAGAAGGGGGTCCCTGATCTTTAGTCCATACACTGTGCTGGTGCAAGGTCCTTTGTCCAAGTCCCTTGAAGGTGGGTCACTCTGATCATTCTTTGCCAAACTTGAGCATACGGTCTTGGTCAGGAGCAAAGAGCCCCAGGGTAGAGTGCCCACCCACCCTTAGTGTTCCAACCAGACATTTCCTTCTGAAGCCCAGTCACCTCCTAGAGGGATGGGGGCTCAGGTCACCAATACTTTCCAACAGTCCATGTTACAGACTTGGCAAAAGCCTTCTCCCCACTCTGTTAGCACAGTTTCTACAACCTACCACTTCCAAGGCACTCACTCTTCCCTTCCTAGGAAAATACAGTAGAATCCCCTTTAGGCTTTGCAGAGCAAATGCCAGGAAGGTGATAATGGTGATGGAATTATCTCCAAGAAACCTTTTTTTATTTATTTATTTTTTTTTAAACTGAGTCTCACTCTGTTGCCCAGGCTGGAGTTCAGTGGCATAATCTCAGCTCACTGCAACCTCCACCTCCAAGGTTCAAGTGATTCTCATGCCTCAGCCTCCTGAGTAGCTGGGACTACAGGCATGAGCCACCATGACTGGCTAATTTATGTATTTTTAGTAGAGATGGGGCTTCACCATGTTGGCCCAGCCTGGTATTGAATTCCTGACCTCAGGTGATCTACCTGCCTAGACCTCCCAAAGTACTGGGATTACAGGCAAGAGCCAATGCGCCTGGCCTCCAAGAAACTTTTGCTTTGGCCTTTAAGCCAAAGAATACAAAGATTCAGCCACCTCTAGAATCAAAACAAAAGTGTCCACGCATGGTGGCTCAATCCACTGAATGGTATTGCCTAGGTTTTCTTCTAGGGTTTTTATGGTTTTAGGTCTAACATGTAAGTCTTTAATCCATCTTGAATCAATTTTTGTAGAAGGTGTAAGAAAGTGATCCAGTTTCAGCTTTCTACATATGGCTAGCCAGTTTTCCCAGCACCATTTGTTAAATAGGGAATCCTTTCCCCATTTCTTGTTTTTGTCAGGTTTGTCAAAGATCAGATAGTTGTAGATGTATGGTATTATTTCTGAGGGCTCTGTTCTGTTCCATTGGTCTCTATATCTCTGTTTTGGTATCAGTACCATGCTGTTTTGGTTACTGTAGCCTTGTAGTATAGTTTGAAGTCAGGTAGCATGATGCCTCCAACTTTGTTCTTTTGGCTTAGGATTGACTTGGCGATGTGGGCTCTTTTTTGGTTCCACATGAACTTTAAAGTAGTTCTTTCCAATTTTGTGAAGAAAGTCATTGGTGGCTTGATGGGGATGGCATTGAATCTATAAATTACCTTGGGTAGTATGGCCATTTTCACAATATTGATTCTTCCTATCCATGAGCATGGAATATTCTTCCATTTGTTTGTATCCTCTTTTATTTCGTTGAGCAGTGGTTTGTAGTTCTCCTTGAAGAGGTCCTTCACATCCCTTGTAAGTTGGATTCCTAGGTATTTTATACTCTTTGAAGAAATTGTGAATGGGAGTTCACTCATGATTTGGCTCTCTGTCTGTTATTGGTGTATAAGAATGCTTGTGATTTTTGCCCATTGATTTTGTATCCTGAGACTTTGCTGAAGTTGCTTATCAGCTTAAGGAGATTTTGGGCTGAGACAATGGGGTTTTCTAGATATACAATCATGTCATCTGCAAACAGGGACAATTCACGGTCAAGTATTGACAGCACAAATGATAGGTTAACTTTAGAATAGGAATTGGTGTTGGAGGGGGTTGCAAGAATATTTTAATTTTTTGGATGAAATTTTTACTATATATTAAACATTCTTGCTGCTGTGCTGCAAAGCCATAGCACATCTGAAGTGCTTTTGAGGGCTGAATTATTCTCCAAGTTGAGAGATGCCCTTAAGTTAAATGAAAAGCCCTACCTAAAACTGAGGTGGGGAAGAGGAGAGGCTTTGCCTCTACCAGTCCCACCTACCCTCCCCTTAAACCCTCTGCCTTTGAAAGCAGATCATGTTCACTACAAATGCTGGACACTACAGGTGTCTGTCCCTGGACCAGCAGGGACCTCTGAAGCCTTCTTTGCGGTCTGGCTTTTTTTTTTTTTTTTTTTTTTTTCCATCCTGTGGTTTTTCTAATGGACTTTCAGGAATTTTGTAATCTCATAACTTTCCAAGCTCCACCACTTCCTAAATCTTAAGAACCTTAATTGGCAGTTTCAGTTGAAGGTGTGTTTGTAGACTTAACACCCAATGAAAGTCCAGCCATCATGACAAATCCTTGAATGTTCTCTTAAGAAAATGATGCTGGTCATCGCAGCTTCAGCATCTCCTATTTTTTGATCCTTGGCTCCCTCTGCTGATCTCAAAGTTTCCTGGCTTTTCCTTCTTCAGGCCCTTTTCACCCCTTTGCTGTCCTGTGTAGTGAGTTGGTGAGAGAAATTGTTGCTGCCCCCTCCCCCCAGCACCATATATGAGTTTCAAGTTTTATTATTGCCAAAAAAAAACCGTATTTAAGTATTTTTATTTCTTTTGTATTTATTTATTTTATATTTTATATTTATTTCTTTTATATTCTTATATAAAAGCTTATTTAAGTATTTTTATTTCTTTTCTTTCTTTGTTTGAGATAGGGTCTCACTCTATTACCCAGGCTAGGGTGCAGTGGTGTGATTATGGCTCACTGCAGCCTCAACCTCCCAGTCTCAAGTGATCCTCCTACCTCAGTCTCCCAAGTAGCTGGGACTACAGGCATGTGCCACCATGCCTGGCTAGTTTTTGTATTTTTTGTGGAGATGAGATTTCGCCATATTGCCCAGGCTGGTCTCAAACTCCCAAGTTGAAGTGATCCACCGGTCTTGGCCTCCCAAAGTGCTGGGATTACAGGCATGAGCCACTGCTCTTGGCCAGTATTTTAATTTCTTATAAGAGTATGCTTATACTCTACTTTAAGTATTTTTAAGTCTCTTTGCAGTAGCAGATTAACTTTCCCTAACTCATACATCCATCTTACAGATAAGGAAATGAAGCTTGGAGGGGTCACACAACTTTCCAAAGCTTATCCAGCCAGAAGGCAAACCTCCAGGTAATTCAACTCCAGGTAAGTCAATGTTGTGGCCCCCTGAAGTTGGCAAAAACTGCAATTACTTTTGGACCACCCTAACAGTTTTACTCTCCTTTTTTATTTTAGTTTCTTTTCTCAAAATTTCAAATCTTTCCATTAACTTTCCTGTTAGTTTTACTATTCATCAAAGGCAACTTATAAAGTTTATGCTCCGAAAGGTGAAGTGTCAATAATAAAATTGAAAACGTTATGCCATTTAAGTGATCTCTTTCTGATTCAAGTGTTACTTATCATAGGGCAAACTTTGGAGAAAGCCACAGTTCCGTTTCTATGCACTGAAAAGTGTGGTCTCAGTGAGAGCACTGCTAGCCAGCACAGTGGTGATAGACTAGGAGAGTAATTTAAGTTGGTGATATGGTTTGGCCATTTGTCCTGACCAAATCTCATATTGAAAGATAATCAACATGTTAGAGGTGGGCCCTGTGGGGGTTGTGGGAGAAGATTTCTCATGACTGGTTTAGCACCATCTCCTTGGTTCTGTCCTCACAATAGCGAATGATTTCTCACGAGATCCGGTTGTTTAAAAGTCTGTGGCACCTTCCCCATCTCCCTCTCTTGCGCCATCTTGCCATGTGACACCCTGGCTCCCCTTCACCTGCCACCATGATTGAAAGTTCCCCGAGGCCCTCACCAGAAGTAAATGCTGGCATCACGCTTTCTGTACAGCCCGCAGAACTGTGAGCCAATTAGACCTCTTTTCCTTGTAAACTACCCAGCTTCAGAAATTACCTCTTTCTTTATAGCAGTGCAAGAACTGTCTAATACAGGTAGACATCAAGAAGAAATTTTATCCTATACAGTCAGATAAAAAGAGTATGGATAAATATTCACATGAAATATTCTATGAAAAATTTGAAGAGATTGACACATGTTGCATTAGGTGCTATGACACCTGGGAAGTAAGATTGTTTTGTAGTCATTGTAACACTTACTCTTTACTCCAACAATCATCCTGGGAGGTAGATAATTATAGCAATTTAAGACATGAGGAAACTGACAGATGAAGTAACTCTATAGGGTATAGTAACTCCTGGACAACACCTCCAGGAGCTGCCTGGTCGTTAGGTAATCAGCGATCAAGTCAGCCTCTCTGAAAGAAATGATTATGTGAGGTGGAATGGTTCTCCATCAACAGGACTCCACCTGAACTAGAATTTTTGAAATCCAGTTCTCTTACTCAGCCATGAACCCAGTGAAGAGTCTGTGCTCAGGCCATAAAGGAGTTAAACGAGAGCCAGAACATACAAGTAAAACAAATCTATATTCTCTTCACAATAACTTTTGGTAACTCAAGTGTATTTCTTAAAGATAATTTTTCTAAATCTGGAGAGTATAAGAAAAGTGAAAACAGTTAAGAAGGAGAGAAAAACACTGGTAATGGAAATTGGAGTGAATTAATTTATAAAGGCAGTTTTTAAGGATCCACCCAGAAGGAACTGGGCATGGGACACCATCTAATCTACAGGTATCCAAAATTCAGGGAGTCTATCTGACCACAACTGAATTTCTCCCCATTCTAACCAGTGCCTAGTTTTCAAAGGTGATCTTAGCGGCTTATTGCTATTTATGGGCTAGGAATTGGATACACACAAAAGTTTCATTGATTTTACTTTACATTTAAAGGGAATTGGGTTGTGCAACAGCTTTGTTTTCTTAGAACAATGAGTTTTGTTCATTAAAGAAGACATTTATATGCTGATCATGAACATTCCTTCTGGTTGCTAATGATGTTAATAATTAGGTACAAGGGTACCTTAGATGATCATGCATAGCTTCATTTTGTTATCTACATGTAAACATTCCAAGAACCCAACACACTGAAAACTTGTCAGCAAGTACCCAGACCCTAATTATATACCTAGAGAATATGAGGATTGGTGGTCCCCATCCTTGTAGCACTGAGTAGTAGGTAGACACAGGGAACAAAAGAGGATTCAACTACTAGAACCAAGGTGTTGATTGGGAATATGTCTCAGGATCAATACACTAGCTCAGTTCTCAGAATTGAGGATGTGACCTAAAGTGGGACTAACAACAAGAGTGAACACTTGGCCAAGAACATTGACCTAGAGTGCGTTAAATCCACCTGTTTAAAGTCAGAGTAGAACTTTCGGGCTAGGGCAGGGTTGAACCTATAGCTAGAGGTCTAATTGCCCAGTTGGTAGAGAATAGGGATAAGGAGTTTAGAAACCCAAGCAGGGCTGGCCAACTTAGGGCTTACCCCCATCCATTGTGGGAAGACAACTGAACTCTAGAGATTTGGCCTCTAAGTTCAATTCACACGAAAAAATAGATCTTTCTTTGCAAACAGGTATGCTCGACTAGTTTTTAGTTTTGGGCTAGGTCACCAAGGTAAATCAAGGTATCATTTAAGTCTATTTCCACCCCTCTCTCTGGCAGCCAAAACATCCTTCGAGCAGCAGTCTCTTGGACATTTATTAAAATTGCAAACAACTATCAATGAAAAGGTTTAACGCCTTCATTTACATTAATTTATCAATTTATAAGCAATGCACATGTAGAGTTCTACTAAAGTATCATGTATATTAAGAACAGAAACAAAAATATAACCTTAAAAAGATGAAATAAGGAATACACAGAAATTCTGATACAATGTTCTTGTACCCCAGTAGATTGTCTGTGGCCCCTTTGGGGTGAGCACATCCCATTTCGAAGATCTCTTCTTTAGAATATTAATGGAGAATTACATGGTCTGAATGGCATGACTGTGTTTTCAAACTACATACACTATGTCTGGAAACGTAATTTTTATGTTTCCTATTCATTAATTTGACAGTGTAGGCCCTACAGAGATCTGTCTTGGGTATTCTGATTTATTCTGATTAATGGCCGATAGCACCGGCCTCAGATGGTAATGTTGTTCTGTCCTGATTGTCGTATCAAAGCTAGAGTGCACTGATTTATTTTCCATGTGAAGAATATTAGGCTGCAGCTGCTGAGGTCAAAGACCAAATGAAACTTCACCAGATGCTGAATCCAAGAATTCTCCTAGCACCTGGGTCTCAGGTTCAGGGCCAGAATCTATCTATTCCCTGGAGGTCTGAAGCCCTGGGATCAGGAGACACAAAACTGCCGTGAAAGCAATCCTAGGGGTGCCACACAGGATGGCAATACGGTGGCTGTCACCACATCTCAGATTCCTAAGTAATAAGCCTGAGCCTTGAACCCCGGCAGAGTCCCTGTTGAACATCCAGACTTGCTGAGAAGTTCAAGAAGACATTTTGATAGCCATTTCTCTGTAGATTCTTAAAAAAAAAAAAGTGTTATTGATATATAATTTACACTTCATAAAATTCACCCATGTAAACCAGCTCAGTGTTTTTTAGTACATTCAAGATACGTGCAACCATCACCACAATCAAATTTAAAACATTTTCATCACTGCAAAAAGAAATCCACTAGCAGTCCCTACCCAGTTACCCCCAACACACTTCTCTCTCCTCTTCCCCTCAGCCCTAAGCAACCACTGATCTACTTTCTGTCTCTATAGATTTGCCTATTATGATCATTGGATATAAATGGAATCATATAATACGTCGTGTTTTGTAATTGGCTTCTTTTATTTAGCATAATATTTTAGGGTTCATTCATGTTGCAGTATGTACCAGTACCTACTTTCTTTTTATTGCCAGATAATATTGTATCATGTGGATATACCACATTTTATTCATCCATTCTTCAGTTGATGGACATTTGGGTTGTTCCTACTTTTTAGCTATTATTAATAATGCTGCCATGAACATTCATGCATAGTTTTCCTCATGGACACGTTTCCATTTCTGTTGGGTATATACTTAGGAGAAGAATTATAGGAGCATACGGTAACTCTATGTTTAGCCTTTTGAGGAACTGCCAGCCTGTTTCCCAAAGTGACTGCACCATTGTCTATTCCCACCAGCAGTGTAGGAGGGTTCTGATTTCTCCACATCCTTGCCGACATACATTAGTTTCTTTCTGATTACATTATTCCAGTGGGTGTGCAGTGGGATCTCATAGTTAATTTGATTTATATTTCCCTGATGATTAATAATCATCTTTTGCACATCTTTTTATGTGTGTATTGGCCATTTGTACATCTTCTTTGGGGGATGTCTATTCAAATCTTTTGCCCATTTTAAGTAGGATACTTTGGCTTTTTATTATTGAGTTGTAAGAGTTCTTTATAGATTCTAAATATGTGTTTCTTATAAGATACGTGATTTTCAAAAATGTTCTCCTATTTTATAAGTTGTCTTTTCACTTTCTTGATGGTGTCCTTTGAAGCACAAAAGTTTTTAATTTTGTTGGTGTCCAGTTTATCTGTTTTTATTCTGATGCTTGTGCTTTTGGTTTTATATTTAAGAAATAGTCAGCTAATTCAAAACCACAGTGTTTTATGCCTAGGCTTTCTTCTAAGAGATTTATAAGATTTTAGCTCTTACATTTACGTTTTTGGTCTATTTTGAGTTAATTTTTCTCTATGGTGTGAGGTAGGTGTGCAGCTTCGTTATTTTGCATGTAGATACTCACTTAGCTCAGAAACATTTGTTGGAAAGACTATTCTTTGCCCTATTTTATTGTCTTAGCATCTTTGTTGAAAATCAATTGACTGTAAATGTGAGAATTTATTTCTGGACTCTCCATTAGATTCCATTGGTCTATACGTCTATCGTTATACTTCACAGATTTGTATAGGGTCTTCTACTGCTCACCCATAAAAATTAATTAATTGCTTAAGGTTTTACGAAGGACACTAGTGCTTCTAATTGAAGCTTAGGAAGAAATTAACAATCAAGACTTCAGAGGGCAGAAAGCAAGACAGTCTCAAGGAGCTCAGCGGCATCTCTCTAAAGCTCTGCTATTACCGAGCTAGCTCAAAGGATCTTCAGTCTTTGTGACTCTTGCAAGTTTCAAATTTTCAAATAAAGGAATCAGGTTTACTTTGATGAGAAGTATTCCCCTAAAACAGTCCATTGTGGCTGAGAACAGGGTTACACAGCACACACATTGTTATTAGGGACCCATCCCTTTGTTGGAAGTTACGCAAAGATAATACATCCGACTCTGGGGCCATGGAAGTACCCACTTAACATTTCTCCCTGTCTCTAGTCTCTCCATACCTCACCCCCATTCACAAAAGTACATCTGCACAGAAGTATATTGGTGCCCTTCTCATCCACACCCGAAAAGAACAGACCTTGTACTGAATGGGGCCAAACCCACACATCCTGAAAGTAAGCCCCATTTTATAAACTGGATTATTCTATCTTTTGTTTATTTCTGTAGAATGAGAGTTTAGTAATATCTTGTTGAATGTTCTTTTGATTCAGTTAATCATTGAATTATAATCTTGTTTAATATCCTTGTCATAGCTTAGAGAATCACTGAGTCATTGGAAGAGCCCTCTCTCCAGCTTGGTCTAGAGACCTCTGAGATTTGCCTAAAATGTTGGTATTGACCACTGGGGACTCACTCAAAAGGGAAGGTGAACTTCAGATATTAAGATCCTATGGGGATTTTCTTCTCTTAATAATAGAAGTTCTGGATGTTTTCTTGAAAATGAGGCAATACTTACCTGCTTAACATCCACTTAGTGGCTTATGACTACCTCTAAGATAACATCTAAATTTCTTGGCTTGGCCCACAAGACAATTACAATCTGGTCCCAGTCCTCCTATTCCTTCCCTTTCATACACTCATACACCCCTTACCCCAACCATACACCATACACACTTACCTTATCTTTTTTTTTTTAATAATTTTTTTAGGCTGGGCATGGTGGCTCACGTCTGTAATCCCAGCACTTTGGGAGGCTGAGGCGGGTGGATCACGAGGTCAGGAGATCGAGACCATCCTGGCAAAACACGGTGAAACCCCATCTCTACTAAAAAATACAAAAGAATTAGCCGGACGTGGTGGCGGGCGCCTGTAGTCCCAGCTACTCCGGAGGCTGAGGCAGGAGAATGGCGTGAACCCAGAAGGCGGAGCTTGCAGTGAGCCGAGATAGCGCCACTGCACTCCAGCCTGGGCTACAGAGCCAGACTTCGTCTCAAAAAAATAAATAAACACATAAATAAAATAAAATAATTTTTTTAGCAGAGACAGGGTTTCATCATGTTGCCCAGGCTGGTCTCAAACTCCTGGGCTCAAGCAATCCACCCGCCTCAACCCTCCAAAGTGCTAGGATTACAGACGTGAGCCGAGCCACACACTTGCCTTAAACCCGTGCTTTTCTCGCTCTGTTCCCTTTGAGTCTTTCCCTTCCCATGCCAACTCCCACAGTCCTGCTCATTCTTTCACTCCCTGCTTCACTGTCACCTCCACTGTGAAGCTTTACTACTCACATCATCTCCTCACGGAAGTACAACTTCTCTAATTCATGCCCCCATGGCCCTTTTCATGTAATTCTATTACAGCACTAATCATATTGTTACCATCACTATGTATCTGTCTCCTGCCAAGAAACTATATTTCCCAAGGGTGAGAATCTCTCCACACCAAGCATAATATGTGTCTATCATGGATGTCCAAGGATGTTATTGAAAAAAAATGGAAGGAAATTGCACTAATTTTTGCTGTTACAAGAAAATCCACCAGTTATCTCTAGCAATCAAATGTAACGGGCAATGTTTGCCTCTCATTTGACCAATTCAAAAGATTTTCCCCGAAGTCTTCTCCCAAACCAAGGTCATATTCCAGCAACAAACTACTCTGATAAATTCAAGATACATGACTTTCACCTGGAAGTCTGGCAATTGAGGGTAAAAGATTGCTAATTGAGTGAACCTGTGGTCCAGATTAGTCTTTTTACCACTGAATTTCATTGAAAAAAATTACCAGCCTTACTTTGTGCTACACACAGTCTTCTAAGGCAGGCTAAAGGGTAAAACTAAAGGGCTGTGCTCGCTTCTGCAGCACATATAGAAAATATTTTGCACCAGCCTAATACTGCAGGCCTGATGGTCAACTTTTTCCCTTTCTTTGTCAAAAAGAAAAATGAACATTGATATTATTTGAGAAAAAAGTAGAGAACCCACAAGCCATTTGCCCAGTTAATGACATTTCATTTATCAGCACAAAATGTCACATAAATCCTAAATCTGGTTTAGTGTAAGGAATTGTTATTGATCACGCACAGGGTAGCATTTGGAATTCATTTATCTGAGTTCTGTTGCCTTGTGTTCAGAATGCCTAAGGTTGGAGTCTCTGATTTCATTCTCCGACGCAATGAAGAGACCTCACAGGTTGAAATCTGAATCCATGGGATTCTATACAATAGCTGAGGTTTGGTCCCCAGAGGAAAGTGAGTAAGAATAAAGGGGGGAAAACAAAAACCCAAAACTAAACAAATCTAAAAAAAGAAACAAAACAAAACAAAAAGAAAACAGAGAGCAATCTATTAATCCTGGAAGAAAACGCATAACATCATTTTCATTATTAGGATTTCCTTTGTATTTACCCTCAATAGAGTCAGCCAACATGTTTCCGTTCCCATTTAATTCCCAAGTGGCACTTTTGGTGTCCAGGAAAAGTGCCAAGCTGAGTTGTTCAGAAGATCTAATTACTCCTAATAGAAATACTACACAAGAGACTGCTTTGGTTCTTGCTCTGACATCTCTTGTCCTCTTATTTCCTATAAAGATTCATGTGAAAAACCAAAGTTGTATGTGCTGTGCCCAGGAACGTCAAGGAATGGGAAGCTGGGGCAATCACATCCCAGTCTCATCCTGGCAGGAGGGAGGATCCTCAAGAGGCAATGCAGGGGGAGGAAGGGCCCTAGCATAATAAGAGCTTTGAGTGCCTGGTACCTGCTCCAAGGGGGATAAACAGGGTGCAGAGTTGACCTGAGATTTCTCAAACTTGCAGATCATTAGGAGGGCATTTCCTTTATTCTATGCTTGAACTTAGAGGAACAAGCCTGTCATTCTCCCACCCCACCACTGCAGCTCTGGATCAATCATATATTTCCTGGTTAGTTACTCATTTTTATTAATTTTCCAAGCTTCAGGTTCATACATCTAAATGCCCACTAAATGTCTAGTTCATTATGTCATCTTCTTCCCAAACTTGCTTCTTCTCCTTTCATCTTTCTTATCTCATTTATGTTATCAGCATCACCGCCAACACCAACCACACAGGTTAAAGATTCAGAAAATATCTTATCTCCACACTTTCCTTCAAGCCCAACTCCTACCCTAGTATCATGTCACCAGTTACTAAATTCCGGCAATTTCACTTTTTAAATATTTCTTGACTCTTCCCACCACTTTTCTCTTTTTCCATTGCTCGTTTATCATTTCTCGCTGTATAGTACTGTTTTGTGCATAATAGACACTTAAATAATGTTTGGTTTTGGGCTGGGCCCAGTGGTTCATGCCTGTAATCCCTGTACTTTAGGAGGCCAAGGCAGGCGGATCACGAGGTCAAGAGTTCAAGACCAGGCTGGCCAACATGGTGAAATTCCATCTCTACTAAGAATACAAAAAAATTAGCCGGGTGTAGTGGCACGTGCCTGTCATCCCAGCTACACAGGAGGCTGAGGCAGAAGAATCGCTTGAACCCAGGAGGCAGAGGTTGCAGTGAGCTGAGATTGTGCCACTGCACTCCAGCCTGGGTGACAGAGCAAGACACCATCTCGAAAAAAAATAATGATAATGTTTGGTTTTGGTTGAATATAAAATGGATCTTCCCACTAATTTATACTATAGAGTGAATGACTTTTTCAGATTTATTTTTTTTTTTTTTTTTTTTTTTTAGAGTTAGGCTAAAGAAGGAAAGCAGAACAGTATTACTTGAGATATCTGAGGGGAAAGAGTGTTAAAAGGGGATACAACCCCAATTTTTTCTGCTCTCCTCAGCCTGGAGTACAGAAAGTAATCATTGGGCTACCTCACAAAATGCCCCACTCTCCTGTTGAAATAGCCCTTTCAGAGCTAGGATCCTCCCGTGAAGTAATATTCAATGATCTCAGTAATCTGTGGGTCTCATGAGTACTTCTTAAATAATAATGTGCCTCTTGGCTGGGCGCAGTGGCTCATGCCTGTAATTCCAGCACTTTGGGAGGCCAGGGCAGATCACCTGACGTCAGGAGTTTGAGACCAGCCTGGCAAACATGGCAAAACTCCGTCTTTACTAAAAATACAAAAATTAGCTGGGCATGGTGGCATGTGCCTATAGTCCCAGCTTACTCAGGAAGCTGAGGCAGGAGAATCACTTGAACCCGTAAAGCAAAGGTTGCAATGAGCCGAGATGATGCCACTGCAGTCCATCTTGGCAACAAAGTGAGACTCCATCTCAAAGAAAAAAAGAAAAAAGAAGAAAAAGAAAAAAGAATGTTAATGTGCATCTTAGTGGCCTGGGATCGTGTTAAAATGCAGACTGTGACTTAGTAGGTCTGAGGTGGAGCCTCAGCATCTACATTTCCCAGGCAAGGGCAATGCTGCTGGTCTACAGGTCATACTTTGGGTAGCAAGGGGTTAGATAATCACTTTCAGGGTAAAATTTCTTTGCCACAAACTATAGGACTGTCAATATTAAAACATTAAAAGTGGCCCAGGGCTCTACAAGTCTCCAGGTTATACAGTTACAACTTCATGGCATCAAGAACTTTGACCCAAAAAGGCAAGGGCTCATTGGAACTAAGAATCCCTTAGCCAAGGCCTCTGCAGGCTGTAGAGAGCATGCCTCTCTCGAGACTTAGAGATTTGAAGGACAGAACTATTTCCACAGGCAGGCTTAAGAGACCCAAAGCAGGTCTAGAAACATATAGGGACAAGCACAGCATCTAGGTCTGAAGGACTGGGAACCTGGTGAAACCTGGGGCCATCAAGGGGGACCCCACAACAGGTGCTGAAGCCACATTAGAGGAAATTCTTGGACCCTGCCTGACCATGGTGCCAAAGCAAGGAGGCAGGTGGTGGGTGAGAAGTTCCCTGACCTCATTCTCCCCTCGATGAAGAATAAGTTTGGCCAAATTTACCTGCAAGGGAGTCCCATGATGTAATACATGTGGGGTTCCTGGGGAACAGAGCAGGGCAGGAAAAGAGTGTGAAGTGAATCAGCAGTGGTTAGTGGAGGATAAGTAGCTCATAAGCTGTACAATAAGAGGTTCATACTGGCTTGATGGTTCTCATCCTCTTTATAGAAATGCATGAATATTTTAAAACATGTCATCCCTAAGGACAAAATGGGGAAAAGGCAATCCTTTGGCATGGTCTGTTGGACACATTGACCACCGAGGCAAGGACAGGCCAAATAGAGAACGAATCATAGATGTGGAAGCCACCTCAGTCTAGTCTCCTTCTCTGTGTATTTGATCTTCAGACACCACACAGAGAATCTGATCCCAAACTCCCACTTTACCCAACATGTCCATTCTTTAAAGGATTCTGGGCAAATATGTGTTGGTTCAGACACTATTCGAAATAGGGCTGTTGGCCTTTCCAAAGTAAATTCCTGCATTCTATTCCGAGAACCACCATCATGTCAAAGAAAATATAAATAGGACAGGATGGTTTCCCTACACAAAGTCCTACTCCAGATCCATTGAAAGCTCAGTGAAAGAAGCCAGTACAAAATGATTATGGGAAAATGTACAGAGCATTTGAGTCAGAATTTGAGCCTTCCAGTTCGTCCTCAACAAAACCATAGAATGCAAACTGCTGAGGCTTACTACATCTAGCTTAGGAGGATAAAGGACTTCTCTGACCTCATTGCCTTAGGAAAGCTCAATAGGTCACATTTCCAGCTGGGGCCACCAAGCACCCCTTTGGCTTTTCCTTCCTATGCACAAAATTTCAGAAGTCACAGTGTAGCTGAATTTCCTTTGGTAACAGAAAAACAGTCATTATTGTTGAATGCAAGGAACTGATCTGACCTACAGTCAATAATTTTTTCCTGCAAATGACAAAGCCTGTTTCCTCCAGCTGATAATGAAACCTTGAAAATGCACAGGACATGTATTTTCCAAAGCAAATAATCCATGGCAAGGGTGCAATTCTGTACCTTAATCAATCAAAAGCTAAGATTGAACAGAAGAGTTTATTGTGGTAAAATACACATAACTTAAAATTTACCATTCTTACCATTTTAAAATCTACAATACAGTAGCACGAAGTGCACCGAGTCATATTTATTTTTAAAATAAATAGCATAAATGAGCCCCTAGTCTCTCTAAAGAAATGTACTCAACAGGCACAACAAACAGAGAAGTGCATTTTCCTTTCTTTCCTTTTTTTTTTTTCTTTTTTGAGACAGAGTTTCACTCTTGTCGCCCAGGCTGGAGTGCAGTGGCGTGATCGCTGCTCACTGCAACCTCCGCCTTCTGGGTTCAAGTGATTCTCCTGCCCCAGCCTCCTGAGTAGCTGGGATTACAGGTGCCCGTCACCACGCCCAGCTAATTTTTTGTATTTTTTTTTTTTTTTGAGACGGAGTCTCGCTCTGTTGCCCAGGCTGGAGTGCAGTGGCACAATTGCGGCTCACTGCAAGCTCTGCCTCCCGGGGTCACGCCATTCTCCTGCCTCAGCCTCTCTGGTAGCTGAGACTACAGGCGCCGGCCACCATGCCCGGATAATTTTTTGTATTTTTAGTAGAGACGGGGTTTCAGCGTGGTCTCGATCTCCTGACCTCGTGATCCGCCCGCCTCGGCCTCCCAAAGTGCTGGGATTACAAGCATGAGCCACCGCGCCTGGCCTGTATTTTTAGTAGAGACAGGGTTTCACCATGTTGGTCAGGCTGATCTCAAACTCCTGACCTCAGGTGATCCACCCGCCTTGGCCTCCCAATGTGCTGGGATTACAGGCATGAGTTACTCTGCCCAGCTGAGAAGGGCTGTTTTTATATCAGAGGAAAATGGAAAACTATGATACTCACACAGGGATAATGTCATAAGCTTTAGGCAAGGAAGCAAATCCTATATCCCTCTTTTCCAGGTCAGGGAGCTAAGCAAGGATATTACGGGGCTAGTCATGAGTTTCCAGGCTTTAGGACAGTCCTGTAAACATTTGCTGGATCAACTGCTTTGCCCGACCAGTATGCCTATCCTGGTCTCATGCCATTTGCAAGATTCACTGACAGCAAGTGCATTTTCCTAAGTGTGAAGAAGAGACATACCTTCCATGCCACATAAAAGAGTGTGGTTTAGGGGAAAACCATGCTATCTTCTGTTAAGAGTTTGGACTTTAGTGTCAGAAAGACCTGAGTTTGAGCACAGGTCTGTTCCTTCTGGTCTGGTTGCAAGTTACTTAAGTTTTCTGCATCTCAGTTTTCTCATCTATAAAATGCGAGTTAATGTAAGTATCTACTTCATAAGGAGGTTATAAGGATTAAATGAGAGAATTAGCCAGGATAAGATAGGCTCTGCTGCATTAACAAGTGAATCCCAATATTTCAGTGGCTTAATCTGACAAAAATGTACTTCTTGCTTATGTCACAGTTGAGGGTGGGAGGAAAAGGTGGCTTTCCTCCAAAAGTGATCAAGGACCTGGGCCTCTTCCAAATGGCAACTCTAACATCTGAGAGGCTTTTGCTTCCTGACGAATGGAGGAGCCACACTTGCTTTTTACTACTTTGGCCTCAAAGTGACTATGTCATTTCTGGTTACAGTCCATCAGAAATAATCACATGCATCGGTCAGTTTCCAGCAAAAAGCAAAACAAACAAACAAACAAAAAACAGATGGCACACTCTAAAGGGCCATCTGTTTGATGGATTAGTTACAAAAGTGTGAGCAGGGTTAAGGGAAGCCACAGGGGGTCATAAGCTACCCTGGGTCTACTAATAGCCTAATACAGGTCCTGAATTTTCAGTACCCGAAGCTCAGGCTGGGGATGAATAAACTAGCCTCTTTTGCCTCCTGTCCATCTAACTGTTGCCTCCCAGTAGTCATGTTCAACTATGAACCAGTCAGTGGCGCTCAAATGATGTCATCCATGAAAGATCAGCTTGTGCCAGACCAGGAGAAAAAGTCAATCTGAAACAGCAAATGGAGAATGCCCAGCAGAGCATGCAAAAGGCTTAGCAATGTGCTGAGCACATAGTTGGTGCTCAAAAAATGAATGTGAAGCCAAGAATACATGAAGAAAAATATTTTAAAGTTATTTGTTTTTATCGAGGTTTTCAGTTAACTTTACCTCTGACAAAGAGAAATTTACATTTGCTAGTCAGAATTTTTCTCTCTCCAATTCAGTAAGGGTTCAACATCCAAAGCTGGGTTGCACTTCCTCTTGGCTCAGTGTCCAAAGCTGAGCTGTCTTTCCTCTCTCCTAAAAGATGAGTTTAATAGGAAGAATAGTGTTTTGTTTTGTTTTTTTTCAAAGTGAGAAACATTGTAAGCTCTGCCCCAAAGAACTTTATCTGTCTGCCAGCAATTACAGCTTCAGTTAGGACTAATGGCACAGTTACATTGATAACTGCTGTTACTGTTTTCATTCTTTAACTTGCCAACAAGATCCTCTGGTCCCTTATCTTGTACTGGGGCCAACCCAACAAGAGTAGAAGTTGAAATCTTGACACTTCAAAGCCCAGGGCATTGTGAACAAGCTCACTAGTTGTTTGTGTTGGGCTTTGCCAAATAATAGGTTGGATTCAGTGCCAGTAAAAAGACATAGCTTTGGAGGATAGTTTTTGAGGTTGCATTCATATATAGTTTCTCATTTTGCACACAAGTGAAATGATATTTTCCAAGGATCAAATTCATTTCTTGTTTATTTCCTGTAATTGTGTTTTTATGTGAGAAACTCATAGAAACTTTGAATTTGAAGGAAGTTTAGAAATCATTTTGTTAAACGACCTCATACACCATCAAACCCTTGGAGGGGTTGAGATTCCACCTCTGCTTGAACCCTTTCAATGACAGGAGGCTCACTCATCGTAATACCAGCAGCGCCTTTGCATTTGCCGTGAGCCGCGTATGATACTTTGCTGGCATTATTTCCTTAACCCTCAAAAACTCTCTGAGGTAGCTGCTATTATTAGCCCCCTTTACAAATCAGGAAACCAAAGCATAAAAAAGATCCACTTTTTTATGCCCAAAGATCCACTGCTAAACTTCACTGAAGCTGGAGTTCAAACCCACCTCTGTTTTTCTCTAAACCTCAAGCTTTTCTCCACAAAGTTTTCCCAGTACCTTTCAAGACAACCCATTCTCACCAAGAACTCTCTGAAACATCCTTTCTGTAGTCTCCCCATAATTTTATTAGTTCATCATTTCAGTTTTACATATCAAAAAGTGAGAATATAAGAACTATTAATGATAATTTACATTTGATATCATTTTGCCATTTTAAAAGTATGTCAATAATCTCATTCAAGCTTCTCAGCAGCTCCGAGAGATAGTTATGACACTCTATTTTACCTGTTAGAATGCTGAGTTGGCTGGGTGTGGCGGCTTATGCTTATAATTCCAGAAATCTGGGAGGCCGAAGCTGGCAAATTGCTTGCACCCAGGAGTTCGAGACCAGCCTAGGCAACATGGTGAGGCCCCATCTCTACAAAAAATGCAAAAAAATTAGCCAGGCATGGTGATGTACAACTGTAGTCCCAGCTACTATGAAGGCTGAGGTGGGAGGATTGCTTGAGCCTGGGAAGTTGAGGCTACAGTAAGCCATGCTCATGCCACTGCACTCCAGCCTGTGAGACAGAACAAAACTCTATCGCAAAAAAAAAAAAAAAAAAAAGAAAAGAAAAGAAAGAAAAGAAAAAACATTGCTGAGTTTCAGAGCATTTGCATTTGCTCATGGTCATGTGCAACCTGGTGGTGGGGCCAGGAGCAGAGCTCAAGTCCTTTACATCTTGGTCCTGTGCTTTCTACTACACCATGCTGTTGACTCAGTGAATAATGAAAATGCAGCCAAGTGTGAGCTCCTGATGCAGCCTCCTCCCTCAAGTGCCTTTGTCTGAGGAGGTACCCTCTGACCCTGATTTCCACACTACTTCCTGTCTTATTCCAGTGCACTGTGGTCTCATGAACTGGTGCATTTAGGAGGTTTGGTCTCCCTAATAAATCTGTTCCATGCCTACTCCTCAGGGCTGCATCCCAGTGAGCAATTCTGTTTCCATCAATTTTACTGCCTGATCTTGGCCCAAACCAGTACTGGCCCTGTGTGGTCAACAGTGTTCTTGGGACTGGATCTTAGGGACAGCGAGCAGATCGGACAGAAGGCAATTTCAGGCCACAGTGGTACAATAGTGCTTCTATTTAGTCCACAAGATGCCAAACAGCTGCTTCCAAATATCCAGATGTTTGGCATCATGTAAAACAAAACTTTGATTCAATGGCCAAATATCCCTCTGTCATCTAATTGATGAACACGTGCTTGCGTGTTTTGGCATCTTGTAGACACTGTGTTTGCTTATAAGTGAATGGATTTAATATTTCAGCTTCTAGAAAGTATCCCACAACAAAAGTTCCCACACTACTTTCCAGTGCATAAATCTTCTTTCCAGGTTGTCTGCAAATATGACAAAGTGAAAAAGTCCCCACATTTTGCAAACTCTTTAATCAGCTAAACACATCTGCATCAAAGGCTAACATGATCTTCTGTTGGGTTATGAGAGAAAAAAGAAAATCTTGGTTTTTCCCTTGTGTAATTGAAGCCAAAGCAATGTGAGCAAGATGTATCTTAACTTCCTTTACACTCTCTTTGGTTTTCTTTTCTTTTCTTTTTTTTCTTATGCTCGTTTCTTTCAGATAGGGTCTCATTCTGTAGCACAGGCTCCAGCGCAGGGACATAATCACAGCTCACTTGCAGCCTCAACCTCGCAGGCTCAAGTGCTCCTCCAATTTCAGCCTCCTAAATAGCTGGGCCTACAGGCGCGTGCCACCACACCCAGCTAATTTTTTTTTTTTTTGTAGAGACAGGGTTTTGCCATGTTGCCCAGGCTGATGTCTTTGGTTTTCTATCCTGTGTTTTACATAGAATATTCAATGAAAAGTATTTCACTAAAGTTTTTCCTAATTTTTTTCTTCATACCCAGCTACCTAGAAACACATTTTCCAGATAATTAGCAAGGAGTACAGACAGTCCCCAACTTTTGATGGCTTGATCTATGGTTTTTCAACTTTGCAATGACGCAAAAGTGACATGCATTTAGTAGAAACACACTTCAGACACCCATACACCATTCTGTTTTTCATTTAAGTATAGTATTCATTAAATTATATGAGATATCCAACAATTTATTATAAAATAGGTTTTGTGTTAGATGATTTTGCCCAACTGTGGGGTAACCCAAGTGTTCTGATCAGGTTTAAGGTAAGCTAGGCTAAGCTGTGATATTTGATAGGTTAGATGTATTAAATGCATTTTCAGTTTAACTATACATTCAACTTACAATGGGTTTATCAGAACATAATCTCATCATAAGTCGAGGAGCATCTGTACTCAAAGTGTTCTCCAATGAACAGGATCTCAAAGCTTTCTCTCCAGGGGAGGTGATACTTTTTTCCTCCTTGTTTGATCCTAGATACACCCTATGCTTCTTTACTTCCTTTTGTGCACATCAACCCACTGCTACTCAAATTACTAACAGTATTTATCCTGTAGTAAGCTGTCAGTACATTTGTCAGGCTCTGTGTTAAGTGCTTTAAACACATGGCATTCAATTCTCTCAAGAAGCCTATGGGGCATGAGAATTTTGGTGTGCGTGATTTTGTGTGCACTCATACTGCCTGCGTGCTAATTTGGAGATGAGGGAATTGCAACGTAGAAAGGGGCACCCGCACCCGCTTGCTGAGGGCACACAGCTACAGAGCATTAGGGCTGTATTGTCTTAGAACCCGTGCACATGACCCCTCATTCTCTGCCTGCCACCTCTTTGCTTTCAAAGTAATCGTCCTCACACACAGCACAGACTCCACTAGCCCAGATCATGAGGCCCATCCCGGTATGGGCCTTCCTGTCTTTGTGCTTCCTATTCCCTGCCATGAATCCTGCGATTCAACTCTGCAGACTCTAAGGCACACCCCCGAACACCACACTCTTTTACTTCTCCCTACCCTTGCACATCCTCCTCTCCTTATAGGGATCGTTGTATATGCCAGACTCATAGTCTACACATCCAGCATCTTCCCATGGGAAAATCCCCCCTCAGCCAGCAGGAACCCCTCAAAAGTTCACTCCTCCCTGAAGTCCACCTGACCTCTAACTCACTCCTGTCTTTCATAACCATGCTTTCCTTGGTTACAGTACCTAACACATTTATCATCCACAGAGGGCTGCGCATGTGCTTTGAAATAATTCGTTTGCTTGTCTGGCTCTCTCACCAGCCTGCGAGCTTCCTGAGAAAGGGATGACTTCGTCTGTGTCTCCAGGGCATGGCACAAGAGCCTCTCAATAGGTGTTTATTGGATAAATGATAAATTAAATGTTCACGGGTTATGGTCACACGTGAGCAATTACTAACATTTATTTGATACTTCCACAGCCTTTGAAATGTCCTAAATTTGTGCCTTTGCAGGTTTCTTAGGACAGGTTCAATTCTCATCTTCACCATTCACTGGGTGCAGTTTCTGCTTTTGTGTTCTGTATGGACTATGAAATTGCCCTTTAATGAGTGAGAGAGAAAGAGAAAGCATTTTATCTCTGTGTCTCAATTACAAAGTCTCGGGAAAGGTCTCAGTTGACTCAATTCTGACGCGAGAAAGATCACCACCAGTGATCACATTATTTTAACATGACTGCCTTCATAATAACTATGTCGTTGGGAGGAAGAGGCAATTCCCTTATATGAGGGTGGGGGTGCTGAGGAAACAAAACAACAGATGTCTGCTTAGGCCACTAATATCAAGCAGTGGAAAACAGTCCTATTGTTGGGGTTAACAAAACCTTGCTTATACAGTCACCCTTGTCAATAACCTGGAGATTTTAATAAGGACCTCTTAAAGACCAAAAGGTCACCAAAACTCAGAGACATGCCCTTTTAAGGGAGGAATTACAGACCCTGATGGATGAGATATTTACAGGCATAAAAGCCTTCTACAGATTCTTCAAATTAATCCAGGTCGATACCTGTGCAGTTCCTTTACTCATAAAGCCAGAGAGCCCTGCTTATTAACATAGACACTTGGGTCACTGGTAGCAGTTACTGGGCAGTTAGGTTCTAAAAGTAAAAGTCTGTCAGCACCAACATATGCAAAGCCAGTGGAATCTAGAAGCACTGGAAACACTGGGCTCAGGTCATCATGCTGTGGCTTGCTTACTGTCTCTGAGCCTCTCTTTCCTCAACTGTAAAAAGGGGGAAAAACCCAAAGCTATCTTCGCTGAGTTGCCAGAATCACATGAAATAAAGTAAGGAAAGCCTAAAGTTATACAAATGTTATTTACACGTTCTATTTTATGGGGAATATGGAACGTAATTGACATACTTATTTAGAAGGAAATGGTAAATAAGTTGTGTATACTGTAGATCTCTTATTCATGGGAGATATGTTCCAGGATTCCCTATGAATGCTTGAAACCACAGCTAGTACCAAACCCTGTAGATACTAGGTTTACGCCTATACATACAAACATGTAACAAAGTTTAATTTATAAATTATGCATAGTAAGAGATTAACAAAAACAGTAATAAAATAGAATAATTATAATAATATATTAGGTTGGTGCAAATGTAATCGTGGCTTTTGCCATTACTTTCAATGGCAAAAACCAGGGTTACATTTGCACCAACCTAATACTATAATAAAAGTTATGTGAATGTGGGCTCTGTCTTTCTCTCAGAATATCTTACTGTACTTTGCTCACCTATTTTGGGGCAGTGGTTGGTGGCAGGTAACTGAAGCTGCAGAAAGCAAAACCGTGGATAAGGAGGGATGACTGTAACTACTTATATTTTCGCATTGCATTTTTTGTACTAATTAAAATGAAAATTATCAACAAAAACACTATGGGGAAATATCTGTGACACAGGTTAAATGTACTAATAATATTAAGTAGTAACAATACTAACACTAATCATAATTATTAAGAAGAATATTAATAAGTTATGCTTCTACTATAATTTCATAAGCAATATGTATGCATATGCAAAATAACTAGAAGGGGATTCAAACAAAATCAATTTGGTTGTTTGGAGGAGATGGGATTGGGTGAAATATTTTTGCTTCTAGTTTAACTTCTGTAAATGTTGTCTGTGATTAAAATCATATTTTTAGGCTGGACACGGTGGCCAGGCGCTGTGGCTCATGCCTGTAATCCCTGCACTTTGGGAGACTGAGGAGGGCAGATCACCTGAGGTCAGGAGTTTGAGACTAGCCTGGCAAACATGGTGAAACCCCTTCTCTGCTAAAAAAAAAAAAAAAAAAAAAAAAAAAAAATTAGCCGGGGGTGGTGGTATGCACCTGTAATCCCAGCTATTCGGGAGGCTGAGGCAGGAGAATCACTTGAACCTGGGAGGCGGAGGTTGCAGCAAACTGAGATAGCACCATTGCACTCCAGCCTGGGTGACAGAGCGAAACCCTGTCTCAAATAAATAAATAAATAAAAAGAAAGAAATAAATGACGTTTTCGGCCTCATCATAGGAGTTCCTCTCCTAGATGATCTGTGGTGGCCATAGGATCCTTGGCACTTTGCCTGAGTCCTAAGGAATTCTGTTAGTCTTCATGGGGTCCTGGGCCCAGTGAGCGCAACTGAAAGTGGAATTGCCTGAGTGTGGAATTGGATTAAGAGGTACTGCATCTTTGTTTAACAGGTAGGGCATGTGAGGGTCATATCAAATTGGCATAATTCCCATTTTTTTCCCCTGCCCACCTCCTATTTGCCCTTCTTCTGGGATCTGTAAATCCTCTCCTGCAGGACCACCTCCCTCGCTTCTCAATGTGTTCCCAGTGGAGTTGAGTTGGAGCAAGGCATGGCTTAAGTCAATCAGTGTATCTCTCAAGAGCTATGAAAAGTCTGAGATGTTACCCTCCTTGCCGGATAACAATTTGGCCTGCCACCATTTCAGAGATGCTGACAGATGATGTAAGACTCCCTGACAGAGACAAACACACAAAATGTAGTATAGCAAAAGCAGGAGCCAAAATGTCAGTATATTTGTGCTAGTTCCTCAAGCTCCAATTCCACTGGGTGATACAGAGGATCAGATGGCATCTGCTCATACCGTGGGATGTGTTGCAGGAAAGGGTTGAGGACTCAGTACATTTTGAGCAAGCAGAGAACATTTCAGCCAGCAATAAATAAGTCAGTCTCCCCTCCTCCCCAACCTCCGCACCATGCAGGCTGCAGTCCAGCTTTTGCCTTGACCTGCTCAATTGCCTATGTGAGGAGCTACAGGGCTCCTCAGTATCAAGAGGGGGATAGGCCCTGCAGCCTGGCACACCCAGCAGGCACTTGCAAGGTGCTCAGGGCCACACGTTTTCAACAATACCACATGTGACTCAATCAGTACTACTGAGATAAAATGAAACCTTTTGCTTCAAGTGAGGGCATCTTATTTCCCTGAATGAGAATCTAGACGATTCATGTTGTGACCAACAGAGAACAGCCTGTGCAAGAATGGAGTCAACCCAAAGAAAGCAGAATTGAGAAATGGAGAGAGCAGGAAAATGGATTCAGTGTCATGATCTGAACCACTGTATGAAGCCAGGGGTAAAACTAAGCCACCCACCTCCAGAATATCCATTTATGGGAGGTAGCTTGTCACTTGTCACCAACAGACTCTTACTGAACACAAATGTCAATGTAAACCAGTAATAGTGAAGGTTCTCCAGGGAAACAGAACCAATAGGATTTGTATATGTCTCTGTCCATGTCTATATCTATAGATAAACAGAGATAGATTTGTCATAAGAAATCAGTTCACATGATCATGGAGGCTGACAAGATGTGCATTTGGCAAGCTGGAGACCCAGGAGAGCTGATGCTGTAGTTCCAGTCTGAGTCTGAAGGCCTAGAACCAGGAGAGCTGATCATGTAGTTCCAGTCTGAAGGCCAGCAGCCCCAAGACCCAGGAAGAGCTGATGTTTCCATTTGAGTCTCAAGGCGGGGAAATACTGATGTCGCAGCTCAAGACAGTTAGGCAGGAGGAAATTCTCTCTTACCCAACAGAATCAGCCTTTCTGTTTTATTCAGACTTTCAACAGCTTGCACAAAGCCCACCCACATTATGGAGGGCAATATGCTGTACTTAGTCTACCCGTTCAGATGTTAATCTCATCCAGAAACAACCTCACAGACACACCCAGAATAATGTTAGCCCAAATGTCTGGGCATCTTGTGACCAAGTCAAGTTGACACATAAAAATAACCATCATAAAATTTTTGCTATTAAATTACAGTCATCAAATGTTATGAATGTGCTTAAGTCTTTTTCTTGGTGAGTGTTTCAAGTCCCTAACTGATTCAACTCTACAATATTTATTCTTTCAGACTCTTGTAAAAGTTGGGCTCTTAGATGAATCATCTGTGGATTCATTTCATCCAAGTTTTAATTAGTGGCTTTAAGAACTCAGAGCTGTATTTTCATAGTTGTGTTGTTCCTTAGACCTAATCTAATATGCTGGGTAAACCTTTCCCCTCTGTTATATGTGCTATTCTCCACACACAGCTCTCCACTTCCTAAACAACAGATAGGGGAAGAGAGACGGAGAGAGAGAGAGAGAGAGAGAGAGAGAGAATATTTCAAGATAAAAATTTGTTTGGATTTTCTCATGCTATTTTAAGTTCACAGTCCTATTAATTTGATATTCATTTTATTTGCCTGGCTTTCATCACTGTGATTACCCATTTAATTACATTTTAGCTGAAACCTAGGGGAAACAGCCAGCTAGTATTTCAGTGAGATTGTCAGAGGAAAAACTGAGCCTCACTTCCTGGCTTTTCTGAATCATTATATTTCTCTGTGTTAACTTTACAGGCAGCCTTTAATAAAAAGGCAACAATGTATGTAATTAACCTTCTAATAGTGTCAGGAATATTAAAAAAAGGGCTTGATTTTATTTCAGTTCCATATTAAGCCTTTATATTATACATAGCTCATCTAAAAAGTTTTCCCTCTTTAAGAATTTCCTTTTCATGGAGGTCCACAGTCCATCTGCCAGGGAACAAATCAATCAGGAAGGAAAGTACAGGAATGAATCCTATGGAGTGGAAGCTCCTTGGCTCTCCAGAAGATGCTTCTGCCCTGTTGATGAAGTACTGGGTGGACACATCCACTCTCCCTCACTCTTCATTGCAAGGGAGAGATCTATGAGAATGGTTTGATTATGGCTCAGCCGAGTGCCCTCTTCGCTCTCTCTTTCTGCCAGCAAGCAGAGAAGATCTCTTCCCTACTTCTTCCTCTACCTGGGTAAGCTCACCAGAGAGGTTTTCCACCTGAGTTCTCTGCTGTTCAATTTCTGACTGGCTGGTTGGTCAGGGAGAATAGGAAGCTCTGGTCCAGGCTTGAATCAAGCTGCAGTCTCTAACCCACCAACTTTACCTTAAACAAAGCTGATATTGTATTACATCTACATCTGGCTTCTTCTGTCTGTTTTGGATTGGCTCAGAATCTGGAAGAGAAGATGGGTATGATCACCTCCCTTTAAACCCCCAAACACACACCAAGGATTTGAGAGAAGTGGCCAAGTAAGTAGCCTCCTGTAAAACATGATACCAAGTTCCCAAGAAAATACGTGCTTGGAAGATGACAGCTCTATGGAGTTTGGGATCCCTTTTTCTCTTCCATCCCATTGAACACATAAAGTAGTTCTGGCTGCAAGGTATTACGGACAGCACAAATTGGAAATACTTTAGTCATAAGATGGACCTTGAAGTTTCCCTTTAGCTCTAGCCTCTGTGGTCCAACTGTAAATGAGTAAGCAAAAAACACAGTGCCTGTTTGCAAAGTAAATTACGTTCACTATTCGTTACTATCAACCTTATGAATATGGTACCCATTATTGCAAAAAAGTAAAAATAATTTATTAAGAGATATAAAATAATACTTGAATAAACAAACATGTTAATGGAAACACTCAATTTTATAGGTATGTTAATTATTTCCAATTAACTTATTGTTTTAATACAGTTCAAATAAAAATCTCAATGAATTATTTTGGAAAGTTATTTTTACCCTCAACATTTTATTACACATTTTTATTTATTTTTTTTTGAGACACAGTTTCACTCTTGTCGCCCAGGTTGGAGTGCAATGGCATGATCTTGGCTCACTGCAACCTCTGTTTCCAGGGTTCAAGCGATTCTCCTCCCTCGGCTGGATTACAAACATCTCAGTAGCTGGGATTACAAGCATGAGCCACCACGCCTGGCTAATTTTTTTTTTTTTTTTTTGTATATTTAGTAGAGACAGCGTTTCACCATGTTTGCCTGGCTGGTTTCGAACTCCTGACCTCAGGTGATCCGCCCGCCTCGGCCTCCCAAAGTGTTGGGATTACAGGAATGAGCCACCACACCCAGCCATGAAAAGTTTTTAAACAAACAGAAAAGTTGGAAAAAATAATACAATGAACACCGATGTATCCACCACAACAATTGTTCATAGTTGTCTGTTCATGCATATATGTGTTTCTGTGTGTATGATTATATGTACCTATGTATATACATATATGTCCACTATACATATAACAATATACATAAATACCATATATATAAAATAATTATTTATTGTGTTTTTCTGCATTGTTGCTGAATCATATGAAACTGAATTGCTGACAGCATTATATTTTACCATTAAATACTTCAATATGCATCTCCTCAAAATAAGGATATTTTCCTGCATAACTACAATAACGTGATTATGTCTAAGTAAACTAACAATAGCTATCTCATATTTATTCTGTATTTACATTTCTTGTTTTTAGAGTGTCATTTACTACTCTTTTTCCCCTTAAATCGGAACCTAATCAAGGGTGACAAGTTATATTTAGTTATTATCTCTGTTAGCCTCTTTTCTTTTCTTTCTTTTCTTTCTTTTTTTTTTTGAGATGGAGTTTCGCTCTGTTGCCCAGACTGGAGTGAAATGGTGCAATCTTGGCTCACTGCAACCTCCACCTCCCGGGTTCAAGCAATTCTCCTGCCTCAGCCTCCACAGTAGCTAGGATTATGGGTGCCCACTACCATGCCTGGCTAATTTTTGTAATTTTTAGTAGAGATGAGATTTCACCATGTTGGCCAGGCTGGTCTCAAACTTCTGACCTCAAGAGACCTGCCCACCTCTGCCTCCCAAAGTGCTGGGATTACAGGCGTGAGCCACCGCGCCCGGCCTAGCCTCTTTTCTTATGAAGCAGTCCTTCTACCTTATTTTTCAGGTCTTTGGTTTTTTGAAAATAATTTTGTTATTATATTTTTTTAATTTAAAAAATAATTTTGATCTTTTGAAATGATCAGGCCAATCCTTTGTTCCCTATCCTGGTTGTATTTGATGAGCTCTTCATAGTGTACTTTTAACTTGCTCTTCTAGTCTCTATCTCCTAAAAAGGCTTGATTAGGTTTGGGTTAAACATCTTTGTCAAGAACACTTCCCAGATCATATTTTATATTGTATATTTTATATTGTGTGGCTTGCAGAGGCATATCATTCAGGCTGCCCTACAATTTGCTAGATGGTTAAGATGGTGATAGCCAGATCTCTTCATTGTAAAGATGTGGGGTTTTCCACTTTAAAATTAGCAAATATTCTGGGAAGAGGAGAGAACAAACTTACCTTCAAGGATATTTGGAAGAATCAGCAGATAAACATATTAAAGAAAATTTAGCAAAAAAGAGAGTAATGAAGAGTGATGACTCCTATCAGATATTAAACTGCATTTAAAACAATCGGATAGTAGAGCAAAGATTGACCCCTTAATGGGTAAGTCACCCACAAATAGCCTCTGTCGATGTGGTTTTGGTGACAGGACACCCACCAATGGGCTGGCACTTACCTTAAACAGTCAGCAGACCCTGGAGGTTTTAGCTGATTCTCAGGTCCCCTTGGTCGCCTTTGGTAAGTCATATGACCACATACACACCAAACTAGCAGGCATACCTCCACAGAGAGCTGTGACTGGATCATAGACAATGCTTTTGTTGACTTTATTTCATAGTTTAGAATTATATCTGAACAGGGCTAAGCACAGTGGCTCATGCCTGTAATCCCAGCACTTTGGGAGGCTGAGATGGGAGGATCCTTTGAGCCCAGGAGTTTGAGACAAGCCTGGGCAAAATGGAGAGACCCTGTCTTTACAAAAAATACAAAAACTATCTGGGTGTGGTGGCACGTGCCTAAGGTCCCAGCTACTTGGGAGGCTCAGGTGGGAGAATCTCCTGGGCTGGGGAGGCCGAGGCTGCAGTGAGAGGTGATCTGATAGCACCACTGCACTCCAGCTTGGGCAATAGAGCAAGAACCCTGTCTCAAAAAAAAAAAAAAAAAAAAAAAAAAAGAACTATATCAGAACCAAGTCTTTTTCCACAGTGGCCTATTTGCAGGCATATTAGAAAAGGATAGACAGTGCTTGCAATTCAAGATAGAGAAGCAAAACAAACTTAAACACTATCCTGGAGGACAGTCTTCCTACTCAGGAATGTGTGTCAGTGGCCAGCCTCAAAACTAGGAGAAGAAAACTCCCTGATGGTACCCTGAGTGAGGGTCATGAGAGAATGAAAGGAGAGAATCCAGTGTGGGCCCAGGCAAACCGTGGATCAGGGATGAAAGCTGGGCCACAGTGAAAGCAGGGCCTGCGGCACAGGTTGTGGGGGGCATCTTAGAAAGACAGCAATTGTGTGATGGCATTCTCAGTTTCTCCTAGGTCTACAGCTCTGTATTTCTTTCTGGGCTTCTCCAAATGTAAATCTAATGAAAAAATGCTACCTTTATTCCTCCGACCCTACGCCTGAAACTGTGCCAGTCTCTGCATAAGAATAGATGGTGTTCCTGAAGAGTCCTTTGCTCTGCAATATTCCTTCGTGGGTTTCTGAAAGCAGGTTTGAGAACAGGAGTGAATGGAAGCTGCATTTCTCTGTCTGACAGATGTGGTACACATGTGTGAGTTGGAGATGACACTCCTTGGTAATGGCTATATGGGAACAGTGAGAACATGACATATAACCAGGTGCATTTAAATGGGGCTACTGGATGAGCTACCTTGTAAAGATTCTCTCAGTGGGGTCCCTCCTAATTCTAGAGCTCTTCTACTAGGACGGAGGAGCTAATTCAGTTGGATTGATCTATGTGGTAGATTATTCTCTGCTGATCTAACCAAAAAGAGTCTCCTCTCCCTAGTTTGTAGAAATGAAGAGAGAACTTTGATTACCATAATGCTGGCATAGGTAGTCATGTAAAATTGTTGACATTATCGTCTGGTGCTCACTTCCCTACACTCCTTCCTGGAGTTCAGCACAGACAATGGGAAAGGGACCCGGTGAAGGTACTGGATAACTCAAAAATATGGCCTGAATTTATGAACTGTTCTTAAGGAAAGAAAGCATGTTCCGCAACTCTTGGATAATCTAGTTTAGATCATCAAATACCCCAGATAATGGCTCACCTCTCTTCATTTTTTTCTTGGAAGTCACAAGCTCTAATGAGTCTCTTTAATTACTTCTTGGTGAGGGCAGCATCCAATTTCTATTTAACAAGAACAGGCATCCAAATTAGATACAGTGCTGTTCACTTATATCAGTGTATCATCAAGATTCATATTTCCAGTGATTGCCCAACAACACTTTAATGTTACGCTAAGTATAAAACAATGATGTAACATGATTACCTCAGTTGACTGCCTTGATTTTCATTCTCCTGCAGTTACATTTCCGCAGCATACATTTTGAGTCCAGACTTCACCCTGGCATAAAAAACTTCCACTCTGGGTATAGAGTTTTTCCATAGTTAAAAAAATTCCTTTAAAACATATGTATAGCCATATGCTATTGACATTTTTGACAAAAGCAACACTGTGCTTAAAGCATAAAATCTAAACAATAAAAAGCTATTCTAGTAACAATAACTAATGCTCCTCAAGGGCTTACTCTTCATTGGTATGGGGATGATATTACAAAACTTTAACAAACAATATGGCATAGGCACTGGCCAATCAGAATTGTCACCAGCCTTAGCTCCAATAGGACAGCTGAGGTCCTCTGCTGTGCCAGGGATAACCCTTTAGTTGCTGGCCCTGAGGAAGCAGGAGGAATCTAGGGGGAGGGGGTGGGCAGATGGCATAAATGTCTGTGTGGAGAGTATGTTCTGGGTGGCTATTTACTAACTGCCATGGAAGCATTCCACATTTGAACAGACATATTGGATACACCTGCGGAATATCGGTGCTGCCAGGCCCTGAGCTAGAGCTCTCATTCCCACAATGCTGCCAGGGAAGATCCTGCTGTAGGGGCCAAGGGAAAACTTCTCCGTTGCTCTCTGAAGATTTCTGAAACTCACTGATAAGAGGCAGATTAATAGGAGGAAAGGCATACACATTTACTAACATGTACATGACAGCCTTCAGAATGAAGATCCAAAGAGACAGCAGAAGTTGTTCACTTTTAGGCTTAGCTTTAACAAAGTATAGACAGCCGTGTGGAAATATGATTGGACAAAAGGGTATGATCTAATGCTAATAGACTGAGCGGGGAAACCCAGCAAGGCCTGTCTGTCTGGATTCTTCCTGGCCTCTCTGAGCAGCATTCCTTCCTTTTGCGTGTGGGGCAGGACCCTCTTTGGAGTGGGAGTCTAATGACCTACTGTCAAAATAAGGGAGACCAGATCTATCTTTCTTTCTTTCTCTTTCTTTCTTTCTCTTTCTTCCTTTCTTTCTTTCTTTCTTTCTTTCTTTCTTTCTTTCTTTCTTTCTTTCTTTCTTTCCTTTCTTTCTTTCTTTCTTTCTTTTCTTTCTTTCTTTCTTTCTTTCTTTCTTTCTTTCTCTTTCTTTCTTTCTTTTTCTCTTTCTTTCTTTCCTTCCTTCCTTCCTTTCTCTCTTTCCTTCCTTCCTTCCCTCCCTCCCTCTCATCTTTCTTTCTCTCTCTTTCTTTCTTTCTTTTCTTTCTTTCTTTCTTTCTTTTTTCTTTCCTCTCTCTCTCTTTCTTTCTTTCTTTCCGCCTTCTTTCTTTCCTTTCTCTCCTTCCTTTCTTTCTCTCTCTCTCTCTCTCCCTCCCTCCCTCCCCCCCTTCTCTCTTTCTCTCTTTCTTCTTGATACAGAATCTCACTCTGTTGTCCAGGCTGGAGTGCAGTGGCACAATCTTGACTCACGGCAACCTCTGTCTCCTGGGTTCAAGCAGTTCTCATGCCTCAGCCTCCCAAGCAGCTGGAACTACAAGTGCATGCCACCACGCCTGGCTAATTTTTTGTATTTTTAGTGGACACAGGGTTTCGCCATGTTGGCCAGGCTGGTCTCGAACTTCTGGTCTCATGTGATCTGCCTGCCTCGGCCTCCCAAAATGCTGGGATGACAGGTGTAGCCACCATGGTAGGCCCAGATATTTCTTTATGGCCAATTTTTACACAGAAAGGCAGAAAGGGGAAGTTTGAGTAACATTTTCAGATTTTATGGCTGGCTTTGAGGAAAAGAGATTCTGGTCTCTATGGCCTGCTTTGGGGAAGAAGGACTTGAGTTTCTATGGCTGGCCTCAGGGGAGAATGGGACAGAGAGAGGAGGGCAGGAGAGGTCAGAGGACAACTTTTGTTTCTCAGGCCTTCATTTGGGGGTATTTTTTTCCTAAGTCCCAACTCTGCATTTATGTTCATTTTGTAGATAAGAAAATTAAGAGGCCAAGCGCGGTGGCTCACGCCTGTAATCCCAGCACTTTGGGAGGCCAAGGCAGGCGGATCATGAGGTCAGGAGATCAAGACCATCTTGGCTAACATGGTGAAACCCCATCTCTACTAAAAATACAAAGAATTAGCCGGGCGTGGTGGCAGGCACCTGTAGTCCCAGCTACTCAGGAGGATGAGTCAGGAGAATCACTTGAACCTGGGAGGCAGAGGTTGCAGTGAGGAGAGATTGTGCCACTGCACTCCAGCCTGGGCAACAGAGCGAGACTCCATTTCAAAAAAAAAAAGAAAAAAGAAAAAAGAAAATTAAGGCTTAGAGAACTTAAAGATCTTGCTCTAGATCGTACAGCCAGTAATGGAAATAATTAATTAACAAAATTAATTTATGACTTTTTAAGAAAAGTTTTAGATTTACAGAAAAATTGAGTGGAGAGCGGCCGGGCGCGGTGGCTCACGCCTGTAATCCCAGCACTTTGGGAGGCCAAGGCGGGTGAATCACGAGGTCAGGAGATTGAGACCATCCTGGCTAACATGGTGAAACCCCATCTCTACTAAAAATGCCAAAAAAAAAAAAAAAAAAAAAATAGCCAGGCCTGGTGGCACATGATATAATCCCAGCTACTCAGGAGGCTGAGGCAGGAGAATGGCGTGAACCCAGGAGGCAGAGTTTGCAGTGAGCCGAGATTGCGCCACTGCACTCCAGCCTGGATGGCAGAGCTAGACTTCATCTCAAAAAAAAAAAAAAAAAAAAAAAAAAAAAAGTAGAAAAATTGAGTGGAGAGCACAGGGAATTCCCATATACCCCCACTCCCAATTTCCACTATTATTAACATCTTGCATTGGTGTAGTACATTTGTCGTAATTGATAAGCCAGTACTGATATAGTAACGTCTATAGTTTACATTAGGGTTCACCCTTGATCTTGTACATTCTATGGGTTTTGACAAATGTATAATGACATGTATCCACCATTGTAGTATTATACAGAATAATTTCACTGCTCTAAAAATCCCCCATGTTCCACCAATTCCCCCTTCCTTCCCCCAAACCTCTGACAACCACTGATCTTCACTGTTTCCATGCATTTTCTAGAACGTCATGTAGTTGGAATCATACAGTATGTAGCCTTTTCAGATTGGCTTCTTTCACTTTGCAATGGGTGTTTAAGTTTCCTCCATGTCTTTCTGTGGCTTGATAGCTCATTTCTTTGTATAGCTGAATAATATTCCACTGTCTGAATGTACCACAGTTGTTTTATCCATCCACCTTTTGAAGGACATCTTGGTTACTTCCTGATTTTAGCAATTGTGAATAAAGCTGCTATAAACATTTGTGTGTAGGTTTTTGTGTGGACACAGTTTTCAACTCATTTGGGTAAATACCAAGTAGTAGGATCACTGAATCATATGGCGGGATTATGTTTAGTTTTGCATAACTGCCAAATTGTCTTCCAAAGTGGCCGTACTATTTTACATTCCCACCGGGAATGAACCGCCTTTTTTTACACAGGATTTTATAAATTATAAAGCACTTTTCTCTGTACTGTTCTTGGAGCACAGAAAGTCATATTTCTTCAAAAGTAAAGCTACATTATTCTTAGGTATGTTTGAACTTTTCCGTGTAATTATTACTGCCAAATAAACACTGACACTTATTCAGAACTATGCCAAACATTTCCTTTATATGTTTATCTTATTTAACTTTCATGACAACCTGGAAAGGTGGATATTATCATCCTCATTTTACATATAAGGAAACAGACTCAGAAAAGTCAAATATTAATATATTGCTTGAGGCCAGGTGCGATGGCTCATACCTGTAATACCAGCACTTCGGGAGGCCAAGACAAGCAGATCACTTGATGTCAGGGGTTTATGACCAGCCTGGCCAACATGGTGAAACCCTGTCTCTACTAAAAATACAAAAATTAGCCAGTCGTGGTGGTGGGTGCCTGTAATCCCAGCTACTCGGGAGGCTGAGGCAGGAGAATTGCTTGAACCTGGGAGGTGCAGGTTGCAGTGAGCCGAGATCATGCCACTGCACTCCAGCTTGGGTGACAGAGTGAAACTCAGTCTTAAAAAAAAAAAAAAAAATTATATATATATATATATATATATATATATATATATATATAGCTTGACATGACAAAGCAGTTCAAATCTAGCACTGCCTATTGCCATATCCTGTGTTTTTTCCCCTCCACCATATTACCTTCCGTCAAGGTGAATTGTCAGGAAAAATTGTGAAAAACTTTGAAGAGGGGGATAAAAAAAGAAAAGGATTACTGAGTGTCCTGTCTAGTGTACCCTTCTGAGTTATCTCTTCCTTTCATTTTCTTGAGCTATTTTACAACTCTGTAAATGGTAGACAACTAATAATAATGCAGATGACTCTTGTCCATAGAACTGCAAATTATTTGTGTCTGGTGGAGGGCAATTGATTATTGCCCTGTAGATAGACTGCTTTTTGTATCTATTTGTGAATTCATGTCAGCATTCCTTATCTGCCTATACATGTGTATGTTAATTTGAATTTTTCCTTTGAACAGGCTGAACTATCTTACTGGCTTCACTCATTAATTAATGAGTTAAACAAATTCCTTGATAGGTGTTTATTTCATATTTTTTCCTCTTTTTTTTTTTTTTTTTTGGAGACAGAATCTTACTCTGTTGCCCAGGCTGGAGTGCAGTGGCTCAATTTTGGCTCACTGCAACCTCCGCCTCCCAGGTTCAAGCCGTTCTCATTCCTCAGCCTCCAGAGTAGCTGAGATTACAGGTACCCACCACCCCACCTAGCTAATTTTTGTATTTTTAGTAGAGATGAAGTTTTGCCATGTTGGCCAGGCTGGTCTTGAACTCCTGACCTCAGGTGATCCACCCTCCTCAACCTCCCAAAGTGCTGAGATTACAGGCATGAACCACTGCGCCCAGCCTATGTGTTTATTTTATATTTGTATGAGAGTCATAATTTTACCCTTAAAACGATCTTTTAGCAGAATGTATTTTGTATGTGTATGTCAATATAATCAGAAACAAATGTTAGGATGGGCGTGGTGGCTCACACCTGTAACCCCAGCACTTTGGGAGGCCGAGGCGGGCAGATCACTTGAGGTCAAGACCAGCCTGGCTAACATAGCGAAACCTCATCTCTACTAAAAATACAAAAATCAGCTGTGGTGGCAGGTGCCTGTGATCACAGCTACTTGGGAGGCTGAGGCAGAAGAATCACTTGAACCTGAGAGGCAGAATTTGCAGTGAGCCAAGATCACACCCCTGCACTCCAGCCTGGGCGACAGAGCAAGACTCCGTCTCAAACAAAAACAAAACAAACAAATATTAGTGTTACTTCACTGTCATGATTCCTTAAGTGTCCACAGCAACAGCATATCAAGCAGTAGGAAAATCCTCATCCTTCCATACTTCCCCTAAACCCACTGGGCTGACTAGCTGCCCTTGAGATTGATGGTTGGGAGAGTCTTTCTCTCAATTCCTTTTCCAATGCTGCTCCTTCATCACTTCTCATTTCCCTCTGTACATTTTTTGTTCTTTTTCTGCAAAATTAGGTCTCTGCTCATCAATGCAATATAAACGAGGTATTATTAAAGGGGGAATATAGGGAATATACAATAGCCGCCTGCCTAAGAATTTTAGAACTGAATTTGCTTGCAGTATTTCACACATCTGATAGTATGACAGATTATTATTTGTTTTGTGGATTATTCAGGCTACTAGTTTTCTCTACTGCCAGCTTTAGGCCATATGTAATTTTTCCTACTCTGACTTGGCAGGGGCACGTTAGAAATGTATCTTTCTCTGGATGAGAACTACTGTCAAAACGTGTTTGGTAGAGCAGAAAGCTGACATCGTTGATCAAACTGTAATTTTGAAAGTTATGAAATCTCAGAGAAAAAAGAGATTTTAGGCACACACTATTCAGTCCCTTTATTTGACAAATGTGGAAATTGAGCTCCAAAGAATCTAAATGACTTAGCCACAGTAACACAGCTGGCTGTTGGCCTTGCTGGAAATAGGGCTGTATCTTCCTCATTCCCAGCTCAATTCTCTTTCCATTACACATAGTATTTAAATGACCTTGGCCTTCAAGAACTCTAATTAGCACAGTAGTTAAGAAATAACTATAGCATGCATTATTCTACTGAACTTTTGTGATCTTATGAAATCATGCAGTTTATAAAAGCTTATTATTTTACGCATTTGAAGGAAACACCAAGGGCAAGGTCAAAAAGAGCAAATTTGCATGTAAATTACAATTCACAAAAATATATTTTTAAGTTAATGCCATATCTACTATTCTCAGTAACTGGACTAGGTCATATGGCAGCTACACATTCCATTTCCCTCCATGTATAAAAGCCCTCTGGGTTTTCCTCTTAGCTCCCTGAAGTTATGCAGGGGTGGGCTAATGAATGCTGAACACATATTTGTTTGCCTACTTAATTCAATAGTTAATGACTAAAAGAAGAGTCAATTATTAAGAGCCCTGCATTAATATCTGTCATTTGCATTCAAATTATTTTTTAAAATAAAAGGAAGTCTGAAAGGAGAAGCAAATAAGAGCCTGGCCTCATTTTTAGAAAACCATAAGCCTAGACCATCTCTTGGACTTTTAAGAATGATAAAGTGAAACAGATATTGCTTAATGCGCCATCTAGATCCAAACAGTCCCATTTATAGAAAGAGGCACATATAAGTTGAAATGGTGAGTGAAAAACAGGGTAACCTAATATGTAGCAAGGACCTGAAAGATGTGTGACTCTCTCATATCAGATTATGAGGCTACCATCCACTGTCTGGGAGATCTGAAATTTAAGGTTCTCCTACTGTCACTCCCATCCCCATAATACACACTTCAATGCCAACCACACAAGATAATCTACACACTTACCAGTTTCTCATCTAACGAGGTGTGAAAACAGAAAGCACCTGCTTCTGTTACAGGTATCTAATGTGGTTTTCTGACATCAGGCTTCACAAATTTCTTTCCCCTCCTCCATAATTCACTGAGCAATCTGGAGCCCCTTGGGGATGGTGCTGAGTGAAAATCTGGTTAATGTAGCCAACAAACTCAATACTAAAGCCTTGGCCTCCTGATTTTTAACTTAAAGGAGTAATGAGTGGTTTGGTTTGATAACATCTATTCCTGTGTGTGAAACAACTTGAGCTACTCTAAATTCTAGGTATATGGAAGGTGATGGATGACTTAAATGTTACCCAAACACATTTATGCCATTTGCCACAAACTCAGCCTAGAGTAAAAGGAACCTCAGTGTCCTACTTGCAGACTCATGCAAGGTATGCCTTGTGTCATTAGGAAGTGAGCCACACACTGGGCAGCCATGCTGTTCACGAGGGCAGGCCTGTGCCCCAACCCGTAGGTGGGTGGCCATTCCCTGCTGTGGACATATGGTGTCCCATCATTAGCCAGATGGCAGAAACACTGGAAAGGGCCTGAGCACACATGAGTAATCTAACCTGGTCATGGGAGGTGATTAGAAGAGGCTGGGTGAGGATCAAGGCAAGTAGTATGTAGCCATGGAGGCTGAAATGGGAGTTTAAAGTGTTAAAGATGGGCCTGGGGTCAGCATGGATGACCTTTCTTCATCAGCACCACCTCAACTAACCCCAGCCTCTATGCATGTGCTGGAAGACAATTCTAACATTACATAATTCCTTCTGTGCCCAAAGGAAATATCAGAGGTTTAGGAGAAAAAACTTGTTGTGAGTAAAAAGTAGAATATTTTCTGAGATAGTCCCATGGAACTAACTAAACTAACTACTTCTCTCAAGTTGTTTTTTCAACAGGGAAGATTTGTTCAGAGTCAGAGTGATTAGATGACGCTTGACCAGCCCTAGAGGGTTCAGAGAGTCTCTAATACCTTTGAAATTGTGTAAAAAACTGTATGTGTAGGATATAGTGTTAATTTTTCTGGGGAGAGGCTACGTCTCTTGCCAAAAATCTTCAAAGGATTTGTCACTCCCCCAAAATATTTTGCAGCTACTGGTCTAGAGGTTCAGGGAACCCAGCCATAATCAGAAAGGATACTGAAAGGTCATTACATGAAGTGGACTGGCTAATCATGGCCTTGTATTATGCCTGGACTTTGGATACTCACATTGCCTCTCAGCTTGACCAGGGTACAAGGCTTGTCCTGTCCCAGAGAAAACTAGCAAGAGCATCTCATGTCCCTTGGACCAGCTCTGACCACAGTTCTTACCCAGCATCAGCCCTGTATGCCAGCACCCTAGACTACAGCCCTTTAACAAGCCACACTCAGAGTGAAAGCAAATGAACTACTGATGGAAGGACACAAGCAGATCCCCAAGCATGGCAGGTAGTGACATAATTGGTGACTTCAATTCCCACTAAGAGGGACAAAGAAAAAACACTGTATAGGAAATAGACATTTGAGTTTTAAGCAACTTTTTGCACTGGCCAGATGCATGACATTGGGTAATTCACCTTCATGCATTTATTTCAGTTTCCCAATCTGTAGTATGGGGAAGCTGGGCTAGATTCCTTAAGCCTCCCTGGCCGAGGAGCCGACAGGCTGTGTCTGAACTCTGGTATGTCCCTGTCTACAGAAAGGTATTTGGAGACAACTGGTCCTTACTAGGAGCCAGTTAATTTTTCTATCTTAAACACCAAGTTATATGTTTTAGAGGAGTATTTAGTTTTGCAGTCCATAGAAGTATTGTGAGCAAATAGGCACATTCAAGAGGAAAAACAGCACTTGTGGGTAGCATCAATAATTCAGGGACAGGTTAATATGCTAATTAGGGCTGAAAACTAAAGATTAAATATTTCTGAGTACAATGGGCACCTGATCTGTGATTTCTGATTTGAATTGTTCACAAATCTCCCTTCCCACTGCCAACCTCCTGTTCTGCTTTAGCAGATGGGATATATTCAGACTCTTAGCCCATCAGCATACAGTCCCTAAAGTGTCTGAATTGTTGCTTTGGCATATTAGTGTTCTTACTCAGGTCTCCTGATCTTTTAAATCCAGGATCAGAGGAGGCACCTGAATTCTTCTCATCTCCTTTCTTTCCCTGGATGTCTCACCTGTGAGTGTCCAGTCCATCCTTATCCCACTTTCTCCTCCAGGGCTCTCCAATCTTACCTTCTTCACGGGCCTTTTCTTTCTTTTTCTCCTTTCAAATCTCAAATTTTCCGCATCTTAAAAACTAAACCAGTTTTCTCTGCTTTATTTGCTTTTTAGTTAACTATTTATCTTTTTCTTTCTTCTATCCCCCAAACGCTTGGAGTAAGTAGCTTACACCTATTCTTTCTACTTTCTTTGCCTTCTCCTTACCTCTGCAGTTTGGATGTTGATAAACTGTCCTGGAACTACTCTCTCAAAGAGAGAGGATTTTCTGTGTCCCCCAAGTCTTTGTCTCTTGCATTTGCTATTATTGCAGGACAAGGACAGAGCTTTCTCTGTTGCAACTCCAGTACCAAACATTGCCTGTGAGTTAGAAGCGGTTCAGCAAATCTTTGTTGAATACTGATTCTGTGGTCTTTTCCTTTAAAAAACTTCTTGTCCATCCTTCCTTATGCATGCCCTGTGCCTCATCCTAGTCCAAGCACCCTTTATCACACCTCCTATACCTGGTAACACTATTCTGGCTTGCTTCTTCAATTCCAATTCATCCTGCAGAGTATCATTTTATTTACATCTTCCTTGGGACTCACCCATTACTTCAATGACTATTGCTGCAAGCTCAACCTTCTGAATTGGTATTTTTAAAATGTAATTAATTAACTGCTTTATTATTGTATTGATTAATTATAGATGCACAAGGTAAAACTGAACAAAAAGGTATCTAGAGAAAGAGAAGTCTTTCTCTCATCCCATTCTACCAGTTTTCTTTCCCATAAGCCATCAGTGATAGCAGTTTCTTGTCCCTCCTTGCAGAGACTTTTTGTGCTAGACAATTGCTTCCTGATTGGACCATGGCTCACCGTCATGCCTGGGGCCCTGTCTTGAATCCTAGCCAGTTGGGTTATGGTCTTGTTTACCTCCTGGGCATTCTCCCATTGTGGGCTGTGCCATACATCCCCCCAGGCAATGATTTATGATTTGCTTCAACTGGCATAGTCTAAGACGATCCTTGCTCTTAGAAGAGTATCTGGGACTCCAGTGGCTGTGACCAGACCTGCAGGTAACACTCCCCTGTGGGTATTATGAGGTATTCCAACACTGCTCATCCTCACTGGGGTGAACTTCCTTTCTGGTCAGTCCTCTATCCCAACCACACAAATTCTGGCTTTACTCTCTCCGCAGCAACCAGAAATCGAAGAAAGTCCTTACTGGTTTTACTTCTGAACTGTGGTGAGTTGTGCTATGTGTTAACCTGATTTCCCAACAGATAAAATGAGATGACCATGTTCCTTTGCTTCTGCACTGTTGTTTCATTGTCCAGCAGGACCTCTCTTTAAATGTCGCACTAGCAGGATTTGAGAAATAACTTGGGGCTTTAGACAGCTAATGTTTAAACCCTGTATATGTGAATAGTGATAGCATCTGGGTATGGGAAGCTTAATGCCATTGTAGCCAGAGGGCATTTTCTGCTAAATCTGGAGAGAATAAACACTCTGGGAGTCTCTGACTAGGCCCTAATGACAGCCTTAGTTTTGGAAAATAACCCTGTAATGATATCAAGAGTCTTAAAAACGGCCTCTGGGGAACATGAAAATTACTGCTTTAGTTTGATGCAAAGTACCTTAACTACAAATAGGAAGACTTTTTTGTTCTTTTAAAGTCCACCTGGCCGGGCACGGTGGCTCACGCTTGTAATCCCAGCACTTTGGGAGGCCGAGGCGGGCGGATCACGAGGTCAGGAGATCGAGACCACGGTGAAACCCCGTCTCTACTAAAAATACAAAAAAAATTAGCCGGGCGTGGTGGCGGGCGCCTGTAGTCCCAGCTACTCGGAGAGGCTGAGGCAGGAGAATGGCGTGAACCTGGGAGGCGGAGCTTGCAGTGAGCCGAGATTGAGCCACTGCACTCCAGCCTGGGCGACAGAGTGAGACTCCGTCTCAAAAAAAAAAAAAAAAAAAAAGTCCACCTAATGAACAACAGGCCTGAAAAGGTACTTAAAATACTGATTTGGAGGTACATTTTGATCAGTTGAACTGCGATATAACTGGTGATCGAAAGATGACACATCCATGAGAGAGATTACCCCAGACCAGGGTTTCTCAAAGTGTGAGCCATGGATAGCAGTCTTGCAAGATGAGATTTATTGGTCAAATATATAGGAAAAAACTGCAGTGAATCATCTTTCCTTCTTCCATGTTCACAATGTACATTAGCCTATCAAGGATTCGGAAAAGTCTGATAGTAAAACAACTTCTAAACTTTTAAATTAACTCTTTGTCTCCCAAACTTATTTGGTGAAAAAATCTTTTATGCATAGTGCCTGTTAGCAGCCTAAAGAACTAAGGTTCAGAGGCACACACACACTAGATAATGCTGCTTCAGTTTATTCATTCAAGTTAAATGATTTACGGTCATGAGATGCATAATGACGTTTTGGTCAGTGACAGACTGTATGGAATGATGGTCCCATAAGATTATAATACCAAATTTTTACTGTACTTTTTCTATATTTAGATATGTTTAGATACCCAAATGCATACTTACCACGGTGTTACAATTGCCTACAGTATTCAGTATAGTAACATGCTGTACAGGCTAGCTGCGATAGGCTATACCATATGTAGCCCAGGTGTGTAATAGGATATACCATTTAGGTTTGTGTAAGTATACTCTATGATGTTCACACAACAAGAAAGTCATCTGAAATGTACTTGTCAGAATATATCCCCATTGTTAAGGGAGGCATGACTGTATTAATAAACAAATAACTGGTTCCTCTAAATAATTCACATATTCATCATATTACAAACCAATAATACAATATGCCTATGTTATAAACCAATAACATAATATAATGAACTGGTGAGACATTCAGGCGAACCAGCCGCAGTAAAGCTATTTTTTAATATTATCTGTTATCTAACATTTACATTTGCATTTTTTTTAAAGCCAGGTATGTAAAAATCGATTTTCTTTTTTTTTTTTTTTTTTTTTTTTTTTTGAGATAAAGTCTTGCTCTGTTACCAGGCTGGAGTGCAGTGGCACGATCTTGGCTCACTGCAATTTCCGCCTCCCGGGTTCAAGCGATTCCCCTGCCTCAGCCTCCCGAGTAGCTGGGACTGCAGGCACATGCCACCATGCCTGGCTAATTTTTTGTATTTTAGTAAAGACAGGGTTTCACCATGTTGGCCAGGATGGTCTTGATCTCCTGACCTTGTGAATCCGCCTGCCATGGCCTCCCAAAGTGCTGGGATTACAGGTGTGAGCCACTGCACCCGCCCTAAAAATCTATTTCTTTATAAGTTAAAGTCTTATTAGCTGATGCCTTTTGGTCCTTATTTTCTAGTGAATTCACCTGGAAGCCTCCTAAACCTCTGGCAGGAACCAGAGGGTTTGCGACTGCTCACTGATGTTTTTTCCTTACAACTTAAGGAGATCTCAACCTCCTTAAGCCAAAATATTCTTTTATTATTATTATTTTTATTTCAATAGGTTTTTGGGGAACAGGTGGTGTTTGGTTACCTGAATAAGTTCTTTAGTGGTGATCTCTGAGATTCTGGTGCACCCATTACCTGAGCGAGCACACTGGACCTAATGTGCAGTCCTTTCTCTCTCACCCCTTCCCACTCTTTCCCCCAAGCCCCCAAAGTCCATGTATCATTCTATTGTTTCTTTTTTTAGACAGAGTCTCACTCCGTCACCCAGGCTGGAGTGCAGTGGTGCAATCTCAGCTCACTGCAACCTCCGTCTCCCAGTTCAAGTGATTCTCATGCCTCAGCCTCCCCAGAAGCTGGGACTCCAGGCGCATGCCATCACACCCAGCTAATTTTTGTATTTTCAGTAGAGATGGAGTCTCACCATGTTGGCCAGACTGGTCTCGAACTCCTGACCTCAGGTGATCCGCCCACTTTGGCCTCCCAATGTCCTGGGATTATGGGCGTGAACCACCATGCCCGGCTGTTGTATCATTCTTATCCCTTTGCATCCTCGTAGCTTAGCTCCCACTTATAAGTGAGAACATATGATGTTTGGTTTTCCATTTTTGAGTTACCAGAATATTCTTTTCATTACAATCAGCTTCTAATCCTTTTTTTTTTTTTTTTTTTTTTTTTTTTTTTTTTTTTTTTTTTTTTTTTTGAGTTTTACCAGTATCATTTCATCATCAGCTTCTTAATTCCCGTCAGTGGGTCCAAACCCAAGTTTTTAGTCGTTCACGCTCAGGTGTTTTCAAAATCCTATTATCACTCATAAGTTCTAGGTCAGAATGTTGTCTCTCCGTTATACAATTGGTTATATTATCTCATATAATTTCTTAAAAAGCATTGATTTAAAAACAAAAATCACACATAAATGAAAATTGACATTTCATAAGACCATGTACACGTATTTAGGAAGATAGAACAAGGACTAAAGTATAGATTATTGATTTATCACAGACTGCTCCTCTATTGTCATTCAGAGGATGGCCAAGAAGCCAGCTTCTCTGAGAATCCTATCTTGAGGCATAGATTCTGTAGTTTGTTTATTCCACAAGAACTGCTGTAGAAAGGAGTACTTAAGTAAAGTCTCCCTGGTCTAGGAGCCAGAACTCCACCTTAATCTGGGAGAAAACTGGGAAATAAAGTGGCCAGAGGCTAGTAGCTACGGCTTTGTTGCTCCAAGAGAAGGAAGCATGAGCCTCTATGAAGGGGTTGAGGTTTTTTGCTGGGGAGTTTGGGGCACAGAGTGTAAAAAAAAAACTGGGTCTGGACAATAGTCAGCTACAAAGTATTTAAAAATGTAAAGGGGCTGGGTGCAGTGGCTTATGCCTGTAATCCCAGCACTTTGGGAGGCCGAGGCTGGTGAATTACCTGAGGTCAGGAGTTTAAGACCAGCCTGATCAATATGGTGAAACCCCATCTCTACTAAAATACAAAATTTAGCCCAGCGTGGTGGTGTGCGCCTGTAGTCCCAGCTACTTGGGAGGCTGAGACAGGAGAATTGCTTGAACCTGGGAGGCGGAGGTTGCAGTGAGCTGGGATTGCACCATTGCACTCCAGCCAGGGCGACAGAGTGAGACTCTGTCCCATAAATAAATAAATAAAGAGGCCAGGCGCAGTGGCTCATACCTGTAATCCCAGCACTTTGGGGAGGCCGAGGTGAGTAGATCACCTGAGGTCAGGAGTTTGAAACCAGCCTGGCTAATATGTTGAACCCGCATCTCTACTAAAAATACAAAAAAAAAAAAAAAATTAGCCAGGCACGGTGGCGGGTGCCTGTAGTCGCAACTACTCGGGAGGCTGAGGCAGGAGAATCCCTTGAACATGGGAGGCGGAGGTTACAGTGAGACTCCATCTCAAAAAAAAAAAAAAAGAAAAAGAGAAAAGAAGATTAGTTGGTGTGAGCACAGCTTAAGAAAATGCTTGAAGGCAGGTGACTAGACTTATGTATGACTAACTCCCTTTTAAAAAGACCAAGGGTCTCAGCAAGTGCAGTAGTTCCCAGAGTTTTTGATTTCAGAGATAAATAATGTCAAAATAATTGGTAACTGACTTAGTAACCTCCTTTTGTTATTTTTTGAAAAAGGATACTTAAAAAACACTACAATTTATTGTCACAATTGTTTTGGTTTTTTTCCGCCAGAAAAAAAATAGTAAAGGCACAGCCTCACAATTATATACAATTTTTGAAATTAAATACATTCAGGTTTATGAAAAACTCAGGACATGGTCCAATTTTTTTTTTCCTCATTTTATCAGGGTCATTTTTTCATCAACTAGCTGATTCATATAGAAAAATCCTGAAACACATATTATTTATCTTCAGAGAAATTCATGTTGATGTTATTAGTTGCATCAAATATCTCAGCCAGACAAAATTATTTGTTGAATCTTCCAGGCAGTGGATTTTTTTAAAAGGGCCTGATTCCCACCCTTAATAGAAAAAGGGTGCTGTTTTCAGAATAAGTAAACAGGGTATTAAACAAAAGAGAGATGTCCATCTTCTTGAAGAAATAGTGAAGACGCAAGACAGCAAGGAGAAATGGCTTGTCAAGTTTCTTGAATATTTAGAAATAAGATCATTTTCAAGGGTCAAGTACTCTCTCCCATTTTAAGAAAAAACTCCTTCATTCAGGGAAATCATTTGAAACTTTAAAGATGTATCAACAAGTGCCCCATAAATGTATACAAATAAAAAAGGACATATCAACAAGTGGCAAACCTGTTAAACACCTGGTCTATTATGCAATACTTAATTGATTACTAATATTAATTGTGCACTCATTATATTCAAAGTACTCCCCTCGATTCTGAGACATGGGGAGAGAGTTGCAAAGATGAATAGGTCCCTATTTCATGGAATTTACAGTTTGGTAATCTGTAGATGGGTAAACAAACCACAATGAGTAGGTCAATCTAACAGAGGGACTGATCATTTGTTAAAAAGCAAATCGTGGGCTCATATTCAATCCATTATTTTCTTTAAAGAAGAATTAGTGGTCTTTTAAAAAAAATTTATGCTTCCTATGATGCATCACAACGACTTTTAGTCTGAACTAAATTTGCAGTCAGCCAGAAGATGTCCCAAATCATGTCCTGGCTGCTGATCACACAGATTGCCACTTGGTTTCAGCTGAAGATTCTTTTAATTGGATTTTTTTCTGTGTTTCTGTTTTTCACTGGATTTTGTTTTTCTCTGTTCCTCTTCCTCGAGGAAAGTGGAAATTTGGTTACTATTTTGTGATGGAAGTATACTTTCATTTATTATTATTGTCATTATTATTACGAATTTTGAAGCCTGACTTCTAAAAGCCTGGAAGGCTGCGGCGAATGGCATGTGAGAGGGGAGGTTTGCGGGAGGATACCAGCAGGTGGCGCGTGTCTCCTCCGGGCAGATTAGAACGCTTTGCTCAGGGCCAAGAATCCCGCAGGAATTAAGGGCAACTATCTGTGCAGTCAACTCAAGTGATACAGATTATGCCATACTTAAGTGCCGAGTCCATGAAGTCACCAGTTCCAGCCTGTTGCCTAGGCCATCACACTTCTGTATTACCACTTAAAAAACCAGCTCCCCTACTCCAAGGGTTGCATTGCTTTCGTGCTTGACACCCCGACCCCCCGCACCCACCCCCGGACTCATTTTCCCCAAGCCAAGTCGCTCATAGGGGACAATCCAGTCTTAAGAATAGAGCAAAAATAAAGGCCCTGGAAAGTTGGACATGAAGCTTTAACTTCAAGAAAGGAATGGTACTTTATTAATCTTCCAGCTGGTCTGCCCTTAGGGTGTCAGATGTTCTCTGTCGCCCCTGGTGTGCCAGCATTGGCCTGGGTGCCACTGGGTGGCTGACGGCAGAATGTGAATTCACTTGCAAGCGGACATGTTAGTTTCCATGCCCCAAAGCGTGAAGAAGGGCACAAGGACACTTCGATGGTTCTTTCAGCTCAGACTCGAGCTGTGACTGATTTGCTGTTTGGGGTCACTGGCTTTCTAGCCTCTCCTGGCACCACCCAATTTCGGGGAGCAGCCAGCTTATCTTTCTCCTACGACAATGTCTTCTGTCCCCCATAAACACTGCCCTCATTTTGAGTTTTTCTTTCCTATCTCTGTAGCTTTCTTCTGCCGCTCAGCAAACACTCTGTCCCACTCGTATTCGTCCCTTGGCGCTGGCGTCTGGCCCTGGGGTACACTGTGAAGGAGGGCAACCCTAGATTCTGAGGGCCACTAGCTCGAATCTAGCTCCCCCTAACTGCAGGGGTGACCTTAGATACATTTCTTAACTTCCTCTGTAAACTCAGGGGAACAATTTTGGCACTCCTGGGGTCCCTGGATTAATGAGATAACTTATGTAGACTCCCTAAACAAGCGTCTGGTTCATTGTAAGCGCCCAAATGCCAGGCGGCATCTGCAGGGATGACCCCATAGTGAATGAAAACTGCCTCTTGGGGATCTCTGGGTTAAACGGCCAGAATAACTGGCAGAATTGAGAGAACCTTCTCCTTCCCCAAACCTCACTGTACTGCCAATCCCATTCATTGCCTCCTGCCGTTTTATCCGTGTTCTCAGACCACCACCCTACCCCCGCAACCTCCAGTCCCCTAAAGCCTCCTGGGCGGCAAAATGACGCCCAGAGAGAGGTTTGGCGCCTGAGTTGCTCCAGAGCAGGCGTCCAGCCCCGCCGTGTACCCGATTGCGGGGTGGATCGCGGCAAGGCGGCGGCGGCCGGCAGAACAGGCGCGGAGGAAGGCTCAGGCGGGACAGACTGCGTGGGGGAAGGAGGAGGAGAGAGCAGACGGCGGAGGAGGGCAGAGCAGCCGGGAGGAGGGCGCAAGGGCGGGAGGAGACACATGCGCGCTGCCGCTTCCGCCGCCGCCGCCGCCGCCGCAGTCCTTAGCTTCCCGGGGACAGGAAACCTTCAAGACTGAGCTGCCACGGCCGCCTCCCCGCCCGCCCCCCATTCTACGCGCCTGCCCACACCCTCCTCCCCTCCTTCCAGCGCCTTTCGGTGGAGCACTGCAGCATTCAGCCCGAGCTGCCGTTTTCCCCTCGCGGGGAACGCTGTGACCCCCCCGCAGGAGCGGCGGGGCGGGGTGGGGGGGCCCGGGAGAAGATGGCGACGCCGGGAAGCGAACCCCAACCTTTCGTCCCGGCCCTTTCGGTAGCTACTCTGCACCCACTTCATCATCCCCACCACCACCACCACCACCACCACCAGCACCACGGAGGAGGCGGCGCCCCCGGCGGGGCGGGTGGTGGCGGCGGCGGCAGCGGGGGCTTCAACCTGCCCTTGAACCGGGGTCTGGAGCGCGCGCTTGAGGAGGCAGCTAACTCCGGGGGGCTGAACCTGAGCGCCAGGAAATTGAAGGAATTTCCCCGTACCGCAGCCCCCGGGCACGACCTCTCGGACACGGTGCAGGCAGGTGAGTGAGGGCCGAGGGGCGGGCTGGGGTGTGGGTGCTGTCTGGGTGTCTGTCGTGCGTTCCCTAACGCGGTGGACAGTCGGAGATCTCGTCTTGCTCGGGGAAGGAGGGTCCATCGGCCCGTTGTCTCCCGAAGAAGGGTCTCGCGTGGGCGCGGAAGAAGCGGTCCCTGGAGAGGGCACGGGGGCCCCGCCTCGTCCGGCGATGCAGTGCCAGTAGGGCAGGGGTGCGCCGGGCCTCTGCGCCTGCGAGCGAGGGGTCTCCGGCTCTCCACCCTGTGGCTGCCGCGCCGGGGAAGTAACCGCGGGGCTGGGACTTGCAGGCGCGCCGCGTGCGCGCAGTGTAGGTGGGAGGTTTCAGGCGGCTGCGTCGGCTTCCTGGGCCCCGCGCAGAGCTGGGAACTCCAGCGCGGACAGCGGCGTCGGCGCCTCCAACCAGTTCAAGCCGTCTTTGCATCGAGGCGTAGCCCATCCTGGTGGGGAAACCCAGACAAAGGTGGCACGCCCTCGGCCGAGCCAGGGGCATCGGCGCAGTGCCGCGAGCCCCCTCGGCGACATCGCCGAGCGATCGGGCAACTCGGTGCCGCCTGTGAGGTGCCCAAGCTTCCTCTTCCTGCGCCTGTGCGGGAAAAGAGCCGCCGGGCTTGTAGTGAATCCGAATCGGCTGCCGCTTCGGAAGCGATCGGCCCTCTTCCTTCCGTGCCTTTCGCTCACCGCCCACACAGTTTGGGTCCTACCACCGAGGCTACCTGGTTCTCAGTTACCCAACCGTTGCGGGGGCCCCGGGAAAGGACGGCGTGGCATATTAAAGGCAAAGTAATTAACGTGAGCCTGTTTTCCTGTGTGAGCCCGGCAGGTTGTAACTCGCGCCAATAAGCAGCATAACTTTTTCAAGTTACGTCATGTGTTACATACTTCTAAAACGTCTGCTTTCTCTTTGGTAGTTGGAGTTCCAGGAGCGGGATCTATAAACAGGAAGGAGGGTGGTGGAATGGGATTGGGGCCTTAGGGTCTATACAGAACTGACTTGGTTTCCGACCATCCGGTTCCGCTCCCTGGGGGAGGGTTTGTGTCATAGCAAGTGCCCAACATTGCCCAGGGCAGTGGGTGATCCGTTTTGGAGCTGCTGCCCAGACCTCTTGGCTGTCATCGCCTCATGGCCCAGGGTCAGACCCCCTCGGTCTTGGATGGATTGACTCTCAGCCACAGGAGCACCCAGTTTAATCTTGTAGTGGGCAAGGGAGCAGGCAGTGGGTTTTTGGAGGCTAGGTTTCCAGTGTCTTTTCCCCCCTTTAATTCAATAAACATTTATCTAGATCCTTAATTAATATTTAGATACAGTTCTGAGTTCACTGGAGGCAAAGATGGCTCTCCAGGGTCATTAAACTTTGTAATTTGGATTTAGGGATAGTCAGGAATTGGCAAAAAAAAAGGGAATTTCCAAAGTTGAGCTGTCAACAGCTGGGGAGTCTCTTTCAATAAGACCTCTTAGTTACATCGTCTCAAGTGGAAGTTATTCCAAGAATTGCCTGAATCACTAACTTAAAAAAATACATTAAATTTTACTTCCCTTCTGCTACAGAGTGTACCATGAGCTAGCTATGCTATGGTTGGATATATCTGCAGAAAATAGAGCTGGCATGACCAATAATAATAGGTTTGTGTAGTTCAGTAAGGGGGCTTCATAGTTGTTCTACTTCAGTTATGCTAAGGATTATTTACAAAGTTAGGTGAACTTGATGTGTCTGCTGTGTTGGCATTTCTTTGAGAAGACCAGTGCTTTTAAAAGCAGGGATCACATCTTTTAGCTAAGACCTTGCCGTGTGAAGTGGATGCTGAAAAGTGTTCTTGTTCTCCTCTCGGCGTGTTTATGGCAAGCTTAAGTTGTGAGTTTTGCAGGTTTTTATTTATGAGCTCACTTGCACATGTTTTATGCTCAGGAAAATCTAACTGGCTAAAATTTAGAGGCTTTATGTTAATTCCTCATCCAAAAATACAGTATTATTTGGGGGAAGAGGAGTGGAGGGATATAACCTGTGTTTGTAGAAACCTAAGTCAACCCCATCAGAAAAGTATTCATTGTAGCTAGTTATTTTACATGAAATTAGAATACCCAAATGTATTAAATATTTGCTTCTGCAAAACGTCTTTGCCTCAGGTCAAAAGCTAGGTGTAAACCACATGTATTCTTTGTTCTAAAGATAAATTTAATTGAGCACAGTTTCTTATTTGAAAGACCAGAAAGCAAAATAAAGAGTTAAAGTTACCTCCAGTATACACAGTGTTGACACAGTCTACATGTAAGAGTTCTAATACAGTTGAAAGTTTGAGTAGTAACATTTATAATAAAGATAGTGGTTTCTCCTTGGCTCATATTTACTTTAAGAATGTCTTTTAAAATTAGAATGGCATATGAAGATCCTTAAAGGCCTAAGAGGCAAAGTGGATTTTTTTTTTCCATACATTTTCTAAGACAGGGAGTGGTAGAGCAAGCTTTTTCTCACTGTTTTGTTGTATAATACAGGCCATTTGGTTTACGCCTTGTAAAATGTCAGGCTTCTGGCAGCCACCTGTGCAGAACTGCACTCCTGGGCAATATAGCCTATCTGAACAGAGTGGAAAACCAAGATGTAAACAAAGAAATGTAGAATAGATGTCTAAGCTGTCACTCAAGTGCATATACTTTATTGATAGGAAAAAATTCAAGCTATCATTTTGAGCCTATTAATTTACTTCTGTTTGAATCAAAATAAGTTTTGTTGTCAGAGTCTAGTCTTTTAATAGATGAAACGGGGAAAGAAAGACTGATCCACGCAGGTGCAGTGAGTGACACAGGTGAGTCACTGATGGAAAGGGACAAAACAGAAGAGCCACTATCAGCACTGGGTGCGCCTCTCTCTGCGTAATCTGCATGATCTTAGTCCCCATTAGGAGCCCAGTCATACCCTCATTTATACATGGGAAGACTGAGACAGAGACAAGTTAGGTAATATGCTGAAGATTATACCTCTACTGAGATGGTCAACCAGTGATTGGAACCCTGGCAGCCTCACGTTAATTCATGTTCTTGACCATATTCTCATCAAGCAGAGGGAAGGGGTTGAGAGGTGGAATCTGGGAGGCTTCCTGGAAATTCATTCAACCAGCGTTGATTCCACAAGAATGTACTGAGCCCCTCTGAGTGCTGGCCACTGATCTAGGCACTGGGGACACAACAGTGACCAAAAGAGAATCCCTGTATCCCTTCTTGTGGAGTTCATTCTAGTTGGAGAATAGGGAGATACATGAATAAATTGATTTTGCAGGATAAATAGGATGAGTTATAGGATAGATGGAATATCTTTGTTTTATAAATACACAGATTGCTTTGTGTTGACTTCAGGTGGCTTGTAGCAAGAGTATAAATGATGACTAGTAATACATATAATCTAAAGCATAAAATTGGGCCAAAGAAAAAGAAGTACACAAATTTGCATATGAGTAAAGCAAATTTTTTTTTTTTTGGTGCTGATTTATTAAGTAGTGTCATTTTGGATGAAGAAGCTCAAAAGGATATTTTGTACAATTAAAAGTGAATTGAAAAGGAGTAAGAAAAGAAAGTGGCTGATTGCAGGAGGTTCTAGAAAATAAAAAAGAAGCCCTCAGACTTGGCATGCAGGACACTTGTTGAAAGTCTTGTTAAGGAAAAGGGGGAATGTTTCATTGCCAATTATCTTTTTGAGTTGGCTCTAAGCAGGAAAGACTATGGGCCAGGCACTGTGGCTCACACCTGTAATCCCAGCACTTTGGGAGGCCTAGGTGGAAGGACCGCTTGACCCCAGGAGTTTGAGAACAGTTTGGGCAACATAGTGAGACCCCATCTCTACGAAAAATAAAAAATTAGGCCAGGCACGATGGCTCACACCTGTAATGACTGCACTTTGGGAGGCCAAGGTGGATGGATCACCTGAGGTCAGGAGTTTGAGACCAGCCTGACCAACGTGGTAAAACCTTGTCTCTACTGAAAATACAAAAATTAGCCGGGCATGGTGGCATGTGCCTGTAATCTCAGCTACTCAGGAGGCTGAGGTGGGAGAATCACTTGAACCCGGGAGGCGGAGGTTGCAGTGAGCTGAGGTCGCACCACTGCACGCCAGCCTGGGTGACAGAGAGAGACTCCATCTCAAAAAATGAATGAATAAATAAGTAAATAAAATAAAAAATTAGCCGGGTGTGGTGGCGCATGCATGTAGTTCCGGCTATGTGGACGCTGAGGTGGGAAGCCCATAGGTTGAGGCTGCAGTGAAAGCCATGATCACGCCACTGCACTCCAGCCTAAGTGACAGAGTGAGACCCCGCCTTAAACAAACAAACAAACAAACAAACAAAACAAAGACTATATGGGAAACAAAGAGCTTACTCAGGGAAGAATATTGAAGTGCAGCATTAAAAATACCCATTTATGTGTGAGGGAAGAGTTCTGTAAGAACCTGACAGTTGGCTGCGTGTGGTGACTCACGCCTGTAATCCCAGCATTTTGGGAGGCCGAGGCGGGTGGATCACTTGAGGCCAGGAGTTCGAGACCAGCCTGGCCAACACGGTGAAACCCTGTGTCTACAAAAAAAAAAAAAAAAAAAAGCTAAGTTCCTGTAATCTCGGTTACTCGGGAGGCCGAGGCATGAGAATTGCTTGAACCTGGGAGATGAAGGTTGCAGTGAGCCAAGGTCACGCCACTGCACTCCAGCCTGGGCGACAGAACAAGACTCTGTCTCAAACAAACAAACAAACAAATGAGCCTGACAGTCTAAGATTCTGTGAATAAAAGAAACAGAGAGGGGATTTAAGCCTGTCTTTCTGGTCATATTCTTCCCAACTCCTGCCTTATAATGGAGTAAAGACTACAGGGCTCTTATGACCCTTTAATTGAGGACTCCGGAAATGGCTGAAGCCTAGGATTTGTCAGCCTGTGAGAATAACACCCTAGCTCTGTGTGATCTGGCTTTCTCAAATGTCTTTACAGATTCAAAGGATCTTCTCTGAGATTTGTGGGTGGTTTTATCTCTTGAAGGCTGACTTCCACACCCTATTCCCATCCTATAGCAATGGAGTCCTTGGGATGTTAGCACCCTTTAGTCGTTGGAATTCACAGAAGACTTGATAACAAAATCTAGTCATTTTCAACAACTTAACTTTATTTCATAATTTTGGCCATCAATATGTTTCACTATAAATATAATAAAATTTTTGAAATCACGTGTTTCCTTAAAATGTATGTTCTTTTATAGTTATATCTAGTTTTGAATTATCATTCTGCTATTGAATTAAATTTGGTAGTTTTTAACATACCTGTTGCTTTTTGTGGTAGTTACTATCAGATAAATGCCTTTGTTTATTACATGTATTCTAAATATTCTTCCATTCATAAACTATGATTCATATCCTTTTCTTTCCTATTACTATTGTTTTTTCTTCCCTGTTAAGGTATAGATAAATTCCAACATCAAACAAAGGCTTTTAGAACAACTCAGACAATATCTGTAGTGGTTCTGAATCACATCTAGATGGGCCCTTCCACATGTCTGTGGTATATGGCAAAAACAGTCTCCACAAACCTACGTGCTATTCTCATTGCTTGCATTACAGGCTGCCTTCTTGAAAAGGCAAGGACATACTAATCATGCTTTTAGAATAATAGCATACAATTATAGGCCAGGGAACCTCTGGGAATTTTTGGTCTGTGCCAGTTTATAAAGGAACAGCCCAAGGTTTGACCTTCATCACTGAAATGACTCTACTGGAGAGTTTGTCAGTCACTATAACATCTGATTTGATTTTTGGTGGGTGTTTGATACTAGGCCACAAATTAGCACACCCTGTCATTTAAAAATTCTTATTTAAATTATTGACTAAGACTTTTGTGTGTTACTGTAATGAACTGAAATTTCCCATGGCATGGCATAATAACTCCTTGGAATAAACATTTAAAGGGCAGATACCTTTTGAAATCCATGTCGACGTCGATTAATTCAGAAGTCAAACTCGTTTTGCCCGTGCTGTCCATCTGGTATATGTACATAGCCATTTTCTATTATATTATTCAACTTCATCATTGCTTGTTTAAACATAAACTGTTTCCCTCTTTTGTGTATACGTTTCTGTTCCCTCATATATATATGGGTTTATATATGTATATAATCTAAAGACTTTTTATATTTCAGCTGGGCAGCATTTACTTACTCTTAATGTCTCCCCATAATTTCCCTTCAGGTGTGGTACTGCATGTGCTTTTTCAAAGCCTTGGTAATTTAAATGGCAGAAATGCTGTTATTAACTCCATATAAGGTGGTTGTGGGTTTGCCAGTCAGGCCATGGGTAACTTGAATTTTTGTCTAAGCCTCAGAAAAACCTGTTTGTGAGGCCACTTTTCAGAATTTCTTGGGCTTTTTGGAAAATTGAATGTCTGTCTTGGATACTGGCTTGAGCTTAGATATGGCAATTCCACCAGTGGTTATTTCAGTGATTGTGTGAATTGTTAGAGTTAAGATAATTTGGTGTTAATTGCAGTGATTATTTCAAGTTATAAGATTATAATCTATTATAAACATGTTAAGGTTGTAAGGCACAAAACCCAACTATTTTTCTATAGTGAATAATCTTTTTTAATGACCAACTCATGGGAAGCCTAGCTTCTGTTATTGTTACTAGTCTTTTGTTGCATGAAAGGTTTTTTTTTTGCATCAGAATTTTGCCATGATATTTCAGAGAGTAAGAAAAGAAAAAAAGAAAAGAAAGATCAGTGTTCCAAATCAGACTTAATGTAGGAAAACTAGGCATTCTAATGTGGACTCAAACATGAAATATGCCTGTGTTATTCTTCATCCTAATTTAAGAGTTTAGTGATTTTGCTTCCATATTCTGCAGTAAGAAATAGTACATTTGGAAACCGTCTCCTCCCATAAAGTAATTCAAAAATAAAGTGAGATTGTTTACATGAATAGAAAGTTGATGAACTGTGAGAATTGGGGCTTCCCTTGCTTACTCCAGCCATGCAATAGAAGGGAAATGCTTTTATAGTCAGATTTCTGTTCATTGTTTTTCCTAACCATATCCTCCTTCACTGGCCATAAAGGAGGATATAGCTGGGGAAAAAAATTAGAGAAGAACAATATGTTTGATTTGCATAACAGAAATACTTAATATTTTGCTTGGTAAGAAATTACTGCTTGTCTGTTAATATGATGCTGGTGCCGAGACAGCTCAACTGACTGTACCTGAAATTCTTACGGAACATTTTTAAGTCGTCAGGGGCAGGTTATTTGATTTTGGGATCTTCCTAGATGTTTGTTTTTCTTCCTTCTGCTGTTTGCTTTTTTCCCTCAGTCCCTCTGCTGGAGGGAGACCTAACACAGGTGTGGGATGAAACCAAGCAGGAGCCCTCCAGCTCAGTGTGTCTTGAATTTCCTCTCCACTGTTCTTGCCAAATGGGCAGAAAGCGGCCCCCATCTTAGTTTTTCTAATCTTCTGGCTTCTCATGTGGACTTGCTTTTGACAGCTGACCCCTGCAGTGTGGTATGTATAGCTTTGGCACACGATGTGTTCCTGTTATTCTTCCCTATTTTTGATGTTTATGCCATACAGCGTGAGGAGTAGCATCAATATTTCTGATCTGGTTCAGTCAGCTTAGCTCTGATTTAACTCACTTTATCTCTGCAGGCAACAGTGGCAATTCAAAGACAGCACCATCAACACACTGCCTGGCTTGCCCTTCCTCTGGATTGCCTTCATTTTGCTTTTCCAAGTCATTTACCTCATGTCCCTTCTCCTCCCCGTTGTGTAGGATTCTACTGACTCCACTCTCATTTCATCTGGGCCCCCAGCCTGCTCAAAACAAACAGCCTCCCTATCAGCCCATTCTTGCAGATCTCAGCCCTGAATCATACATGACCTTAAGCCATCTTTGCATTATTTACTTATGGCATTTTTTGTTTTATTGCCTTCCTCTGGTACTTTCCCTATGTTTAACCTTTTTGCTCCTTCACTGGGCTGTGAGATTTGGCTAGATGGGACTTTTCCTGATTTTTGTATGCCTTCCATGCCCAGTACAGAAAATACTAGAAAAACATTGATGGACTGCTCCCTTTCCTCTTCCCTACACTTGGTCTCTGCATTTTTCATCCATCATCTTGGATCTACCCTGAAGTTAGCCCCTACTTGTGTGTAGTTTGCTGATCTGCTCAGATTTTCCTGTGAGACCTGATTTTCCTCACACAGCATCTTTTTACTTCTCAGCGTCATCCACTGTATTAGTCTACTGGGGGCACCATGACAATATTCCTCAGACTGGGTGGCTTAGACAACAGAAATTAATTTTCCCATAGCTCTGGGTGTCGGCAGGTTTGATTCTCCTGAGGCCTCTTTCTTGGCTTACAGGTGGAGGTTGTCTTCCTGGGTCTTCACAGGCCATTCCTTTTTGCGCACAAATCCTTGTTGTCCCTTCGTGAGCCCAAATTTCCTCTTCTTATAAGGATATCAGTCAGATTGGATTGGGACCCACCCATAGGACCTCACGTAATCTTCATTACTTCTTTAAGGACTTTGTCTCTAAATACAGTCACATTCTGAGGCGCTAGGGGTTAGTGCTTCCATTACTTTTGGGGGTCATAATTCAGCCCGTAACACCCACTGACTCACCCCTGCTGTAGCTGGTAGCTGGAGTTCCTCCCCCAGCCTGTGTAAACTGATCTTGGACTTGTGTGAGGCTGCCCTCAATGCTGCTCTTGCAGGAGGCCCAGGACAGCTCTGTTTGTTAACCGTCCTGTCCTTGGAATCTAGCCCTGCACTCGCTAGCTACACCTGCATCCATGCTGAGAGTCCCAATAATGCTCCTTCCTGAGCCCTCGAATGTGCTGTAAAATGGTAAAAGAGCCACATATACACTTAGAAATGGATGACTCCGGCTCATCTGGACCCCTCCTCCATCTCTCATAGACTTAGAATCTTTTTGGTGGTTGGTGGGTCCCTAGAGTCACACTTTTTTTTTTAGCTAAGGTGGGGTCACTTCTCACCAACATTTGCAAGTGTTTGATAAGCAATGTTACATCTAAAATCAAATGAGTTATAGTGAATTCTGAGGGAGATGGGCAGGTGTTTTATAATATCAAATATTGCTTGAAATTAGCAAATGAAAAACTAATCGACATCTTTTGAGCACTTATGGTGTAAGGAGCATAGCCAAAAATATAAAGGCATAGTTCCACCTAGTTTGAATTGGATGAGGATTAAAGAAATTATGTATTTGAAAGTCCCTTACACATATAATACTCCAATTAACAAGTATTGTTTCACTAAAGCCTTTCAGCCCTTAGCCAAATGGACTTTCTTCCTTTTTTTTTTTTTTTTTAAGTACAGCTTAGTGATTAAAAATAGGATTTCCTGCCCGGGCGCGGTGGCTCACGCTTGTAATCCCAGCACTTTGGGAGGCCGAGGCGGGCGGATCACGAGGTCAGGAGATAGAGACCACGGTGAAACCCCGTCTCTACTAAAAATACAAAAAATTAGCCGGGCGTGGTGGCGGGCGCCTGTAGTCCCAGCTACTCGGAGAGACTGAGGCAGGAGAATGGCGTGAACCCGGGAGGCGGAGCTTGCAGTGAGCTGAGATTGCGCCACTGCACTCCAGCCTGGGTGACAGAGCGAGACTCCGTCTCAAAAAAATAAAAAAAAATAAAAAATAAAAATAAAAATAGAGTTTCCTGAGCTTCAAAGACCTGTGTTCAAATCTTGGCCTTGTCGCTTATAATCTGTGTCACTTTGGCCAGATGACTTAAATCCTATGCATCGGCTTCTTCACCTGTCAAGTGGGGATAATAATAGTATGTACCTAGTAGAGTTGTCATGAGAACATTGGTTATAATAACAACAGCTAACATTAGCAAGCAGTTATTCTATGTCAGGTATTGCTCCAAGTGCTTTATATGCAAATATATGTATTAAATATACGTAATAGATGTTTCACCTCATTTAATGCTTGCTACATGGTCTGTTTTAACCAGAGCAGGGGCTCAGTAACTCCAAGCAATGCTTTTCTATTGCAACCTGAAGAGGGAGATTAGAAATGTAGAAACCATCCATTCATATCTCTCCTTCATTTAATAGCTGAGGACACTAAGGCCCAGAGGGTATAATCATTTGGCCAAGGGTACACAGCATGGCAGTAGGTGCCAGAGCCAGGGCAGAGTCTCCCAGGCTCACATCAAAGGGTTGTTTCTGTGGAGCCAGGAGGTGACATTGGGATGAAGGGAAGGCCTTCCTTCATCCTTAGGGTTCTCATCTCAAACCCACCCAAAACAGCCAGGTTGTGGGCCTCCCAAAAAACAAAAAATGGTGTGAAACCTTTAATAACAGATGGTCCAAAGCTGGGGAGAATCAGATAAAGCTAACGGTAGTTACAGATGAGACGTGTTAGTGTAGGATTTGACTGCATGTGGTTTGGGGGACATGCACAGGCCTCTTGTCAATTGGATTCCACATACTAAATGAGTGTGCTGGGCAGCCCCCGACTCACAAAAGGGGGGCCATCAGCCTTTCCTAGCAAGGCTTTGTTTCAGAACTTGGCATGCATTTTCCTATAAAAACAAGGTGGTAACCTGCGATTTAGTTCTCCCGCCAACCCACAAAGGCCTGTTTAACCCTAGCAGACCTGGGCCTTCCTATTAATGGTGGTTTCTTATTGTTTCTTATTGTTTCTTTGGAAAAATGCAATCCCAGTTCCAACATGAAACACTGAATCTGGAGAACTTGGCATCAGGCTGTGAATGAGTCCTCTGCCTCTTGAAAATAATTCTCTTCCCTCTGGCCATTCCGGCCAGGGGTCGGAGGTTCCCCACACCTCTCCCAGGTCCCTTGATCAGGGCGCTCAGCAGCTGGGAAACAAGGGTTGGCCTAAGTCAGGGATTCACTTGGACCTCAGGAAGGCCACTGGGCCAGGGAGGAATGGGCCGGGGAGCCACCCACCTGAGGGAGGTGTGCAGGAACTTAGACACTTCTCTTTTTAATTTTTATATTTCTTCTATATCATCTCCCCGACTTACTAATTTTGGAATTGGAAGCAAGTTAGTGAACTTTTCTGAACATCAGGTTTGTAATTTGTTAGAAGCAGAAATGCTCTTTATCCCTTGGGTGGTTGTATAGATTCAAAGGGTAATAGATAGCACAGGAGCAGGGCTCAGGTCTGGCAAACAGTGAGTGACTAGTAGAAAACCTGTCACTTTCTGTCCTTAATTTCCATGGGGCTATGTGACATAGTCTTCTTCAGTCACGTAGATAATTGGAAGCTGTCAGCCTATCATTAGCTTAGAGGCTTAAACTGTGGCTGGGTCCTTGTCCCTGCTCTGCCAGGACATGGCTACTACTTCACTTCCCTGAGTCTCAGTTTCCTCATCATAAAATGGGGATAATAATTATAGAATTATTGTGAGGAACAAATGAATACATATGTCAAGTGCTTAGGTCAGTGCATGGCACTGATTTTGCCATCATGATTATTCTATATCTTTAGAAAAGAGATTCAGTGTTATAAGGCACAGAAAGACTAAATTCCTAGAAATGCTGTGACATTAATAAAATAACATCAGTATCCAGCAAGCTTGGGTGTACATGCTTTCAGTGTGTGTACATGTTATTTATATCCTTTTGGCAGTCTTGGGAGGATGGTAGCGTAGGTGGTATTCATTATTCCATATTGCATGGGGGAAACAGGCTGGATGGTGAAATGACTTTCCTTCGGTTATGCTGCTAGTCAGCAGTTGAGACAAGACCACATCTTCTGGGTTTTCATGCTGTTTTGATTCCTCAATTCAATGGTGTTCTTAGGTTTGATTTAATTTCTACTGGGGCCAGGTGCGATGGCTCATGCCTGTAATCCTAGCAATTTGGGAGGCCAAGGTGGGTGAATCACTTGAGGCCAGGAGTTTGAGACCAGCCTGGCGAATATGCTGAGACCTCGTCTCTACTAAAAATACAAAAATTAGCTGGGTGTGGTGGCAGGCACCTGTAATCCCAGCTACTCAGGAGGCTTGGGCAGGAGAATCGCTTGAACTGGGAGGCGGAGGTTGCAGTGAGCTGAGATCACGCCATTGCACTCCAGCTTGGGTGACAGAATGAGACTCTGTCTCCAAAATAATAATAATAATAATAATATAATAATAATAATTTCTACTGGGACAGAGGAGTCTTGAGCGGACTGAGTCTGGCAGAGAAGAGTGCATTCAGGTTTCTCACAGTAGAGAATGGGGAACCCTATTCCTGTGCCACGTTGTGTATTCAGGTGAAGGGTGCTGGGGCCAGCTCTTGTTTTGGCCTCCAGATTGGAGGGGTGAGGAAGTGGTGGCTGGGGCCTCAGAGGAGGGCCTGGGGTGCCTGGCTTCAGCCTCTACGGAAGTCTTGTCATTGATTTAAAAGCTCTTCCAAGTTAAAAAACAAGCAAACAAAAAACCATTGACAGTCTCTTCATGTTTTTGGCAAAAAACAATTTATGAATAATGTTATGTTCTTGACATGCTCTGAAGATGAATAGCAAACACTTCTACCAGAAGTGAGGAAATGGCTACTAGGAGGCTGAGCTTTAGGAATAAATATATAGTAGATTCAATTGTTATCTTTTTTATCCCTCACTCTTTTACTGGCATCCAGCATTTATTTTGAACTTCAGTCAGAAGTTATTTCACTAAGAACCTTGTCATAGCTTCAACATCTCCCTGAGGATACTGATATGGTAACTCGGAAGGGGGAATAATGTTTGTCAAGGCAGACTCATGTCTGGGTCCAGGGTCTTTCAGAATGTTCCTCGTTCAGTTCTCAGAACACCCTTGTGAGGTCGGGAGTATCATCGTTACTGAGAAGGGCACTTATTACAAGTTAGGCAGTCAGAGTATATTTGTAAGCCAGTAAGACGGAGCCAAAATTGGAACCCAAACAGTTGTTGAAGAAGTGCAGGATCCTCCTCTATTTTAGTGTCACTGAATATTTAGAGCTAGAGGAAGAGACCAGAGAAGGAGATTTTGCAGATGAGAATCAAGCCTATGGCATTTCTACAGATGGTCCTCGGGGTGACATAGAGATTTTAGAGTTCATCCCCGAGTAGGACCCAGATTCCTGACTAATGTGATTTCCCCCACTGATCTGAAAGCGAGCTCAGAGACCCCAGGTATATGCATGGGGAGTTCCAGCCCTAATCCTCACTTGTTTGTGATGGCCAGTTATCAGCTCCATTTCTAAGAATTGTGTTTTAAAGCAAGTCACAATTACTAGTTTTAAAAATTCTTCAAGGTGTCTGTTATTAAAAAATGTAGACACACATTTGGGTTTTCAGCTTTGGTATAAACTTTTCTTGTTAGACTTTGTAGCACGTGACCTAATTGAACAGATTACTGATATTTTCTGTAAGCAGTTTACTGATATTTACTTTCCGTCCAGTGAGAAATGAACGAATTTCATCGAGTGCAAGACCAAGTTTACTTTCTAGAACATTACCTATAGAATGCAAATGTTTACATTCCAAAGACTGTTTTATTATGTAATAAGAATCATCAGTTTGACATATAAAAATATGTTTTATTTTGTAATAAAGATCTTTCTATACATTAATTACCTCTACAATTTTATAGATGAAATAGGGCAGCACAAGATTATGGCTGAAAAACAGATTTTTTTTGAGTGTATGCAAATCAAATCCAACTTAAAGGAATCTGTGCAATTGACAGCAAATAGATCTCTCTTTGTGCAGTTCCCTTGGAGGTGAAGATGATAATCTCTGCATGCAATTTAAGGCAATTTTGTGTGTGTGTGTGTGTGTGTGTGTGTGTGTGTGTTTTCCTGGTGTTTTCGAAAGCCTGGATAAATCCAAGTTAATTTTAGTTGTAGCAGTCATTCCATCGGTTATAGGCTTGTAATCAACTCTTAGCTGTGGTTTGTTCAGATATTTACAATGAATGCTTTCTCGTATCTATACAGTACTGTAAAAGGTACTGTGCTATAAATTTGTAAGTACAAAAGTGCCTAAATCTGATATATTTTATAAAAGTCAGTTGGCAGCTGTGAAGGCTTGCTTTTGCCTCTTCCTCCCCTGCACAGGCTAAGTCCTTGGAATCAGTATGTTAGTGAAGACTTGGTATCTCAATATGAAATTTGCACCATGGGAATTCTGAGATAATGCGTCCTGATAGAGCCCCTAATGCCTGCCTCTTAGGAGGGCAAGTGACAAAGACAGTATAACTCAGCTAAGTCCTTTCATAATCAGGCAGCCTTGGTCTTTCTCAAGTGGTTCCATAGTTTCCGTGTGTGTGCTTTCTTGTGTTTCTGTGTCTCAGACCCCTTCTATCCTTGGGCAGTCTGTCTGTAATCTTTTAATACTGCGTGGTAGATTGGATTGGATGAGCCCCATCACCTTTGGATAAGAAAAGGCTTTTGGACACAAGTCTATGCAACACTCTTTTCTTTAGAGAACATAATAGATCACTGGGAACATCATAAGAGGTGCTCTCAGAGGGTGCTTGTAAGTGGCACCATCCTAAATCCAGGTTTACCGGGGACAGTCTGGGTTTGTAACTCTCATCCTGGCCTAATTAATAATAGCACCCTCTTTTAGCACAGCATGATTTAGATAAGCTATATGGTCACCCCATGCACATGGGATGTGGTCGAAAACACCATTTAAGAATAAAGTGAAATGGATTCAAACGAAGTGACTTACCTACCCATGTCTAGTTGTGTCAGATTGAATCCAGAATTGGTCCAGGTTATCCTGGTCATTTCACCAGCTACCCATATTGCTGTCCTTTGAAGGAATTACAATGCTTGGCTGGTTTCTCTTTTTAACTTTCATGCCAAGAAACCCTCTTAGTAAAATCTTAGGCATTTGTTGTTTATTTTAGTTGGTAAAATACAGCATTTAAAAATTATGAAATATTGCATACATAGAAAGGAGTCCATACCCTATGTAGACATGATTTAAATAATGATGATAAAACAGACATAGTGACAGAAGCATATAGAAAGGTGATCACCTGGGAAGGGGTGCAGAGAGGATGGAAACATTCTATGTCTTAGAATGGTGAGTACATAGGTGTATGTATTTGTCAGAACTCAGTAAACTCTGCACTTAAAATGGGTGCATTTTACTGTATGTAAATCATACCTTGATACAGTAGGCTAAAAATTTACCTATGTACCCACTATCCAACTTAAAAAGGAGAACATTTCCAATACCTTTTTAGCTTTCTGCCTGGTGCCGATTCCTGACTGACAAGCTGTTTTAAAACACAGAATAACTGAGGCTTTATTGCTAAATCAATGCCTCCTATTAGAAAACTGATATTTCTGTTTTAGTGGACGTTCTTTAATCTTTATTTTCCTTATTTCAAAACATCTTGTTAACCCTCTTTACGTAGTCTTACTCATAAAATATTCTAATTCTGTATTTAACAAGTGGCATTTTATTTTAGTGATAGAAAAAACTGTGGCTGAACCAAGTTTTCTGAGATCACTGGAATGATGTTAGCTAATGGAGTCCAATGTTGAAAGCATTTGTTGCGCACCTACTGGATGTCAGACACTTTGCAGACACGATCTTATTTCTCCTCTGAGCCTAATAATAGGTATCATTTCCCTTAAATTTCCTCGTGTGTAGAATTGAGGCCTATAGATGTTAAGAAGCTTGCCCAAGATCCCCATGCAAAAGTAATTAGGAGAATTAGGAGTCAGGGTTTGAGCCCCAGTGATCTAAGTACATTGTTAATGTAGAGAACTGCCCTTTGCTGGGGAGTTAAGCACTTGGCTGGCTCCCCTGGTTGTATCCTGTAGCACCGGGACCATGTGGCGTATCACTTCCAAATTTCCTAAATCACTGTGATCCTGCATACTCCTTGCCCAGACCCCTCCTGTGGCTGTCTCCTGCCTGCCCACCCAGGCTCAGCTGCCTAGCAGCAGATCCACAGGGCCTCTGATATCTGGCGCCATCCTGCTTATCCTGCCGGGTTTTCCTCTAGCTCCCCTCAAGGGTCTGTGTGGCTCCAGCTGCCTTTTCCATTAGTGTTCCCATATGTTCCAGGTTAAGGCCTCCGTTTTGCCTTCGATTGTACCTTTTCTGTCTTCATTGCACTTGCCAAATAAAATAAACAAAACAAAACAACGACAGACCCCAGCTCTCCAGTCCCTGTCAAGCAGTCATCTCAAAATTTTAATTCCTGCCTCTTCTACGATGCCCCAAATGCCAGCCTCCCTCTCTGCAACTCTACTCATCTTTTTGTCTAAAACAGAGTTTATAATGATTGAGTTGGTCCTTAATTGTTCTTTAATTCCATGTCTTTTTTCTCTAATAAGAATAAGAATGATAATAGCTTCATTTATTGAGTCAGATATTGTGTTCTCCACTTTATGTGGCTTCCCTCAGCTAATTCCCAGAGCAATCTTAGGAGGTAAGTACACATTTTCTTCCCATCTGACAGATTGGAAAATTGAGGCTCAGAGAGAAATGCCTGAGGTCACATGGCTACTAAGTGGCAAGACCAGGATTCAGTTTGACTTGAGTTTGACTACTCTTTGCTGACTTCTTGCAAATGCCTTGAGGAGAGTAGAAAAGAAGGGAAACTGACATTCACTGTGCCTTTGCTATGGCTTGGCATTGAGATGGTTTAGCTTATTATCTCACAGGGTCCTTATCCTGTGCTAAGAATCAGATCTCCAAAAAACTGAGAATTAGATCTCTAAAAAACGGAGGCTCTGTTTACATAATTCATTCAAGGTCACAGCGCTGATTAGTGGAGAGATCAAAATTAAACCAGGTCTTTCTGCCCCTAGAGTTGCTCCACCATGTGCATGAGGAACACTTTCTTTATCTATTTTTCTTATTCTCTCTGCAGGGCCTAGCACAGAGCTGGATATTAGGGAAACTTTTCAATTAGTTATAGGTTGATTAAACCACCACAACAACAAAAGTTCTTTTATTCTGTTAGAAGCATGAGCATATCACACATATTCCGGTAGGGAAGAGTAGTACCATAAAGAATGTTGGATTTTTAGAAGAGACAATGTAAAAGCAAAGGTGAGGTGAGATAGATACATGAACAGAGTGGCAGTCACCGAATTTCTTATCTTTTGAGAGATTTACTTGAGGGATTATACCTTTACTATAGTAGAGGAGTGTCTAAAATTAAAAGACAGGAGAAGATGACTTAGTATTCCCATTCAGATTTTTAAATTGCTGTGTGGTTAGCTGTCTCCAGTCAGGCAGCTTCACTGCTCCTTTTTTTTAACTGCCTTTCTCAGGCATAGAAGTAAAAAGAAGTAAAAGGTAATGGCCAGTTGCCCTGAGCCCTTCCACTGGTGGATTTGCAGAGCACTGAAATTCACCCTAGAGTTTACCCTTCAAAGTAACTAAGCATTAAAAAACTCAAACCTACAAAAAAGGAACTCCTTTGTGTTCCAACAATTGTTACAATAGGTTAGACTTTTGGTGATCAAAACACACCTCCATTAACTGCACCAGCATCTTGTGCATCTCAGCTGTTTGTGCGAGTCATCCAGCATGAGGGAGGATGGGTCTGCATCAGGTGCAGTTCCTGGGCCTTGGAATATGTTCTCCACTTTTGTTTGATCAGCGGCATGTTTCCATTTAGTGTGCTGTGTGCCAAGAGAACAGTTGTCAGTCGTATTCGCAGTGATGCACATTAGCATGAGTGCCAGAGATTCAAGTGGCGACGAGCACCAACTCTGCCTTCCACCCATTGCTTTTTGTGCTCTCAGAAACTGGAGAAACGCTAGCTTTGCACACTGGGTTTTCTCAAAGTGGGCTAGGCGTATCATTTTCAAGGACTATGGAGCTTCCTGGAATTGTGCATGCTGTGAACACTCTCCCAGAATGATGAAATGCCAAAGTGCTCAAGTCACCATGCCTTTGTTCACGGGCTCTCATGCCTTTCTTGCCGTGACCATCCATGAGGCTTAGAACCATCACAGCTGTTTAGGTAATGGTCTTGGAGTCCAACAGATCAAGGTCAAATTCTGGCTCTGTCACTTAGCAGTTGGGTGACTGTAGGCAATTCATGCACCTCTCTGAACTTCTCATTTCTCATCTGTAAAGTAAGTGAGAGTAATAACACTTATGGGGTTGCTGTGATGACTAAAATAAATTCTAAGTACGTGGCACTTGGGGAGCGTGTGTGTGTGTGTGTGTGTGTGTGTGAGAGAGAGAGAGAGAGAGAGCGGGAGGGAGGGAGGAAGAGAGAGAGAGAGACAGAGACAGGCAGGCAGTGGCTGTTGTTTTGAACTGTGATGCCCACAGAGGGGGAGCTATTTTTGGAGAGGAAGGGGTCTTCTCACTGCTCCCAATTCTCATCCATGCTTGGGATGTGCATCTGTCTCTGTCACTACTCTGGGAACATATCTCTTGTCAGATACAGCTGTCTTTCTGTTGTTCCCTGGGTCTGCCAGCACAGGGCTGAGGCCACTCCCTGCACTCCTCTTCCTCCTTGTACCCCCATGGCAGGCCATGCCTGGGGACTCCCTGACTCTGCTGTCCTTCTCAGCCTGGAGCTTGCTGCTCTTTACGGGGAGGACATTGATTCTCTTTGCCAGGCTGCCTGAGAAACAGGCCCAGGTGGTCTGAAGTTATAATCCCCAGATCAAATATGTTTATCATTTTATTGGAGCCATCCTGAGACTTACTGCAACACTACTTTAAGCTCAGTGACTTTAATTTGGACCACAGCCTATCATACATATGGCATGGTGTCAGCTTTTAGTAAAAGATAAAATAGGTGCGTGAAATGAAAGAGACATAGATGCCAGTTGGAGAACAGAGTGATCTAAAAGCAAATTCTGCATAGCAATATGAATACTTCAGAGTGGACAGGGGTATAGTTTGAAAGAAGCTACCTATAACGACTGTTTTCATTATATTGACTAAAGAAAAAGCTTGACAAAATCGCCCTAACTTGTGGAGTCATGTGGAAGATAGAATAAGAAGATAGTGCACAATTGTGGGCAAAAGAAGGTAACGAAACATTGCAAAGACTTTAAAAAGCTTTTTTTAAGTTCTATATTCACAGCCACATTTTGTAAACTTAAGAGATGCTGCATTTTTTTTCATTCATTCATCCATCCAGCAAATATTTATTATCTAGTATGAGTAAACTTGCCCATGAGCCCGTCCCTTTCCACTGCCTGTTACTGTATGTGACAAGGATAGCAGTGTGCTCAGTAGCTTGCAGCCACATTGCCTGGGTGAGCTACTCCTCCATCTACTGGCCTAGCGACCTTGGGCAAGTTCCATAACCTCTCTATGCTCTAGTTTCCTCATTTGTAAAAGAGAAATGATAATAGCACCTGTCACAGAGGGCTTTGGGGAATTGAAAATGCAAGGAGTGCAGAGCACTGCCTGGCATCTGAGAGACACTCAATACATGTTAACTCTTATCATTTGTTTTCTGACTTATTCGTTTGCTTCTTTATTGTCACTCTCCCTTTCCATCATTAAATGCTGAGAGAAACCTTGTTTTCTCTTTTCTCATGTAACTACTGTCCTTGGTTCCTAGGACAGTGTCTGCCCATGGTAGCAGCTTTAGTAAATACTTGAGCCGAGTAAGTGAATAAATGGCTGGATGAATGAATGGAATGCATGAAGGCCGGGCTTTGTGCTGGGTGCTTCCTAGACAGGAGTGAACAAAACTTGGTGCCTGCTGGGTATATACCCAAAGGAAAGGAAATCAGTACAGCCAAGAGATAGCTGCACCCCCATGTTTGTTGCAGCACTGTTGACAATAGTCAAGATTTGAAAGCATCCTAAGTGTCCATCAACAGATGAATGGATAAAGAAAATGTGGTACATATGCACAATGGAGTACTATTCAGCCATAGAAAAGAATGAGATCCTGTCATTTGCAACCACATGGATAGAACTGGACATCATTATATTAAGTGAAATAAGCCAGGCACAAGAAGACAAACTTCGCATGTTCTCACTTATTTGTAGGAACTAAAAATTAAAACAGTTGAACTCATGGACATAGACATAGAGAGTAGAATGATGGTTACCAGAGGATGGGAAGTAGAGGGGTGGGAAAGAGGTGGGGATGGTTAATAGGTATGAAAAATAGAATGAATGAATGAACAAGATCTAGTATATGATAGCACAACAGGGTGACTATAGTCATATATATATATATATATATATATATATATATATATTTTTTTTTTTTTTTTTTTTTTTTGAGATGGAGTCTTACTCTGTTCCCCAGACTGGAGTGCAGTGGCATGATCTCAGCTCACTGCAACCTCCACCTGCCTAGTTCAAGCCTCTCAAGTAGCTGGGATTACAGGCACACACCACCATGCCTGGCTAATTTTTGTATTTTTAGTAGAGATGGGGTTTCACCATGTTGGCCAGGCTGGTCTCGAACTCCTGACCTCAGGTGATCCACCTGCCTCGGCCTCCCAAAGTGCTAGAATTACAGGCCACTGTGCTTGGCCATATAGTCAATAATAATTTAATTGTAATTTAAATATAATGTTAAAGTAACTAAAAGAGTATAATTATCCTTTGTAACACAAAGGATAAATGCTTGAGATGATGGATACCCATTTACCCTGATGTGATTATTGCATGCCTGTATGAAAATATCTCATGTACCCCATAAATATATATACCTACTATGTACCCACAGAAGTTAAAAATTTAAAAAGTTAACATTAAAAAATACAAAACAAGTGGTGTTGCCTGCATTTTAGAGCTTCCAGCTAGTCAAGTGAAGGAGAAGCCTAGAGATCTATAATGACCAAAGGTGCTAAGTGTCAATGCAAGGGAAGAACAGGGACACCATGCTGGATGGCATCAAGGAAGAGGTGGCATTTTCCGACTATGTTGGGTGGTGGACTGATAAACAAGAGCACTTTTTTCTTTATCCATTAGGAGACTTAAAATAATTATTTGTAGATCCCACTTCCCCACTTTTTAAAGCAATTCCTTCTCGATTATTCCCTCTCTTCAAACATACAAGCTATTATATGCATGTTCTAAAACTTGTAAAAAGAAGGTAAACACATTTTAATCATTTAAAAGGTTTTTTAAAAAGTCAACCAATGCAACTTAAAAATGATTATGAAGCACTTGTTTACTTTCGGTTGTCTGGAATTTATTTGTGTGTGGATTTTTGTTTTTTTTTCATTTTGGTGTATGGGCTATTAATTGCTTTTTCTTAATCTTTTCCTTGTCTGTTTGGAAAGCAAAATCCAAAGTCCTTTTTGGCAGTGGTAATAATAAATATTCTGTTTAGTCTTTGGATGAGGTTTACATGATGTATCTGTAAGTACATTCTGGAATATTGGAATAACAGTTTCTAGTCCTTTTGATCAATGGATAGTGGGATAAATGAAAAGTTCAAACCAAAATATACCTACTGGACAAGAACCATCATCTTTTAATAGGCAGAAATCCTCTTTAGGGTCCAGTCTTCCTTTCATTCCTGTTCTACATTGTCAATGACTCTGACCACAGGAACAGTGAACTGCTGGATAGGATGCAGTGTTGCTGGTCCCCTCTATCATTACCAGTACAAAGAATTGTATTAATTTTTTTTTTAGGAGTGGAGTTTAAGCTCAGCTGTGCACCCCAAACATTGATGAAGATAGCCTATCGTATGGCTTCGAGTCACAGAACCACAAGATGCGTGTGTGATTATCTAAATAAAGAGCTCTTATCGCAACCTTGTGGCTCCGGCGATGGAACTGGGCGTGGGAGGGCTTTTTCATTCGTGTGTTGTGCACACAAATGATTCTCTAAGTTGAAGGACACATTTCTCTGCAGCATAACTGAAAAAAGCTGTGCATGAATGTGTGTGTGTGTGTGTGTGTGTGTGTTTGTGTGTTGTAGGGGGGAGTGGTCTCATTCCTACTTGCATAAAACTTCCAGAAGGGGTTTTGAAAGCATTGCACAGCTGTTGCTTGTCAGCTTCTTGTGTTGACTAGATGTCAGCAACACTTCCTCAACTTTGGACAATGCCTTGAAAACAGAGATCAGTGTGTGCTCATGGGATGGATTTAAATGGAATTGAATGATATAGAAACCATTGTCTAATTTATATTTAGGTAAGTCATGTTTTCTCTCTTTAAATTTTTCCTGAAATGCATGTATGAAGCTCTTTTTGGCTGAAATGAGAGAACGAAGCAGGCTCCTGAGTCCTTGAGTGAAGAGGATCCATTGAGAAGTCCAGAGGGAGAGAGAATGAGCTTGACTAACGGCAGCACAGGATTGGCAGGAGTGATATAAAATAGTACATCATCTCAGAGTGACCTAATACTCAACTTTGGAATGCATTTTTATTTTTGGCAGTGGATTTACCTCACTGTGTCCTGCTTGGACAAACGTTGGAATTAGTCAGCATTCCTTAAGCACATGCTAATTATGGCCAAAGAAAGTGGCAGGCTTGAGGCTTGCTGGCGACCCGGAGAAAGCCAGCTGGATTAGACATTTGCCATGAGCCTTGTGTTCATGTAACTTATGGGGCGGTCTCCTAAGCCAGAGAAACAAGAAACTCAAAGGCAGTTTTAGCAAGGTTCTCATGCATGGCAGCATATTTTAATACTAATGCTCCCTTTAGGCAGGCCCTAAATAAGAATGTCTTGTTCTAATTTTTTTCCATAGACTTAAGGTTGTTGGGGGAAAAAAACTTGTTAGAATTCCCAAGTGAAACCATTTAAATGCCTTGGCTTCTGATAACTGGGAGTCCTGAGTGAAGTTGTCAGTTGCTGCTGAACTCAGCAGAAATAATTACGCTCTCTATGCCGATGATCTGTGTATATTTTGAGACTCTTCTGAGACGGAGGAAGGCTATCACAACATGTTCACATTGCTATCGTTGATTAGAACTCTGAGCTTTATGTGTTGTCTCCTTTGGTGTCCTTCGGAGCATTGGAGAGCCATGCTTCTTTCCTTTCAATGTTCTCAACTTGGCCCAGCCAGGATTAGAGGCTCCCTTCTGAGGTTCAGTAGAATTTTATATTTACCCTATCATTATTCACCTTACTGTATTGCACTTCTCTGTTTACAGTCTCCAGCATTCTGTTACAGTGTTAGGACTATGTTGGCATTTGTATTCGTTTTTCATTACTTCATAAGAAATTGCCCCAAATTTGGTGGCTTAAAATAATGCACATTTATTATTGCACAGTTTCTATGGATCAGGAGTCTGGACACAGTTTGGCTGGATTCTCTGCCCTAGGTCTCACAAGGCTGTAGTCAAGGAACTGGCTGGGGCTTCTCTCATCTGAAGCTTGGAGTCCTTTTCCAAGCTCTCGAGGTTGTTGGCAGGATTCAGTCCCTTGTGATTGTGGAACTCATGGTGGCCTTTTTTCTTTCAGGCCAGCAGGAAAAGGTCTCTGACTTGAGGGTGGGCCCCAGTCCTTCTTTTATTTTATTTTATTATTATTTTTTGAGATGGAGTTTCGTTCTTGTTGCCCAGGCTGAGTGCAGTGGTGCCATCTCAGCTCACTGCAACCTCCACCTCCAGAGTCCAAATGATCCTCCCACCTCAGCCTCCCAAGTAGCTAGGATTACAGGCACACACCACCATGCCTGGCTAATTTTTGTATTTTTTAGTAGAGATGGGATTTCACCATGTTGGCCAGGCTGGTCTTGAACTCCTGACCTCAAGTGATTCACCTGCCTCGGCCTCCCAAAGTGCTGGGATTACAGGTATGAGCCACTGCCCCTGGCCCCCAGTTCTTCTTTTAGAGGCATCACCTAACTAGGTCAGACCCACTCAGGACCATTCAAAGTCAGTTGATTAACCTTAATTACATTTGCAAAATCCCTTTGCCATTTAAGATGACACAATAATTGGAATGATATCCCATCATATTCACAGGTCCCACCTATACTCAAAGGGTGGAGGGTTACACAGGATGGATATAGTGTTGAAAGAAGGAATGAATGAAATGAATGAATTCTGATAGCTGAAAGCACAGCAACTAGCTTTTTTTGTAGCATGAGTGAGAGAAGGTATTGAGTTCCTTATTGTAGAATGCAGTTGCAACAGTTTATCACTAGTGAGCTGCTTCTTGGTAACTATAAGACATAAGCAGACAAGAAACAGCGAGAAAGGAAGGAAGGAGAAAAGAGAAGGAGAAGGAGAAGGAAATCATTATTTTGAACCGATTTCCGGTGGTGGTTTCAAGAAGTTCTCCCAACCCTCCAGACTGCTGTCATTTACAATTGCCAGAGAACAAGAGCTGGGAGCCTCTCCTTGGTTCTGCTCCTGTGGCATAGCCACGGGGGATGCAGAAGGGCAGTGGTGCCCAATAAAGGGAATCCCCGTCAGCTTTGGTTTTAGTTTCCAGAGATTGAGCCTCTGCCTTAGGCTGAGAGAAAAACTTAGTGTGAGTCTTTATTTGCTCCCTTATAATCACAGGCACATGTGGCACCTCCTCCCCCATCTCTGCCCCACCTCTTCCAACAGTGAGATGCATTAGGTGTGGAAAGGAAGCCTTCATTTCAAATCTCCTGGCTGCGGTTAGCTTTAAAAATCAAATGGAACTGTGGTCGTCTGTGTTTAATTTGGAAGAGCAGAAAGGATGTGTGCTTTGTGGCGCCTGCATAGTGAAAGTCTCCATGACTTAATACCACTGCCCAGCCTTAGAAGCTTCCCATGCAGACAATGGCCCTGCTTCCCCATCAGTTCTTGGGCTTGGGTGCCACCTTATATAAACATTGCTGCTTTTAGTGCATCACAGAAGCAAAAGGATGACACATTAATAGCAGCTGGAGGATCTCATTAAAATTTGGAGGAAAATATGAAGGCTGGAGCCTGGTAATGTACAGACAGTAAGTCTTTGTCTTGTCTGATTAACAATTGCATGCATTCTAAGTGCCATGCTGGATGGTAGGAACCAGCATTTCAGCCAGAAGTACCATGTTCTTCTCCTTAAGAATAACCTATTTCTGTTTTTCAATTCCCTTATCCCCTCTAAAAATAATATGCTGGTCTTTTGGACTCCCTTGAGAACTGAAACAGCTTAGCAACTGGGGCAGTCCCTGAGAGCTGGTGCAGAAACAACTGTTGCTAGCTTGGATTTGGAGACGTTTGAATTATGCAGTCAGATGCTTACATCGTGGGAGGGGAATGTACAGGGTGTGTGGCCTTCGTGCCAGAAAGGACAGGGAAGCACACCCTGGTTGGGCAGGGGGTGCTGGGGTTGAGGCCCTTACCTTTATTTATGTTGTTCACTGGTCCAGCCAGACTGCAACCTCTCAACTCTTCAGAGAAGACCTAAGGCCGACAGAATTCACTCCCTTGTGAAGAACATTGGGCTGTTTCTCCCTGGTGTGTAGGTGGTGGGAGTGAAGTAGAGGGGCTCACTGTGTGCAGGGAAAGGGCTGCATTCTCAAGAATTTGTATGTAGCCCTTGGACTAAAAACAAAATATTCTGAAGGAATGCTTCTTTTGGAACCCTGGTCCAGTCCCTCGTCCAAGCAGGAGTGCCCTTATATGCTTGACTGTGGGTGGCATCTGATTATGGGCAGAAGGTTGCACTGGATTGCCACCTGACACCGACCCACAGAACACAGTTTAACTCTGGCTCTGTCAGCAATCATCAGTGTTTATTTTTCCAACTCTTCAGAGAGATATGAATCATTATGAAAAGTGTACCATCTCAGAACTCCATGGAATAAGCTGCCAATATAAGGTTGAAATTATTGTGTCTTTTTGCTACAGTTATTTTTTCTTTCTTGAAATTTCTTTTCTTTTTTTTTTTTAACCATATATGCCAGCTTTGTAGCTGGTGGCAAAAAAAGATTATTTTCCCTATATTAATGACTTATTCAGCTGAGTTGAGGAATAGGGTCACCAGCTCCTTTTCTGGAGTTTAACACTTTCAGTCTGATAATATGAACACCACCTCAATAACCACAAGAGCGGATCATCTTCAGTATCTTTCCTGAATTACCTTTTGGCTTTTCACCACCTTGTTTGTACGTTTCAGAGTTTGTCTTTCTGTAAAATCATGGGAAGGCATCTGATACTTTGTTCTTGATATACCTGAGTAATGCGAACATCTGAATAATTGAATAAAAATCTTGTTTAAACAAAAATCTTGTTTCAGAAGCATCTGTCAAATTGTTAGTCATCTGACAATTTACAATGTCAAAGCATGAGTTGGCTGATCTTAACCTTAGCCTTGTAACATTGTTAACTTCATGGAACTTCAGAGTAGCTTGAGAAGACTTGCAGTCTGTACCTGAAAAAGCCAGGTTTAGAAAGTGGCTCATGAAGAAGTAAAACCTCTCAGTCAAGTGGAATGTGCAAGGGAACCCCTAGGACCATTTTGGCATGAACATTTCTTTTGAGTTTCTAGCCCAAAACCTCTTTATAACATTTGTTCCTCTCCCAGGTCCTCCTCCTCCTGCCTCTAATTTTTAAATAAGTTCTGTTTAACTCATTTTTGGATAATAAGCTAGCTCTGAGAAAGCTTGGTAGAACTATTTTCAATGAAGGAGTTCTAAAACTGATCATATCTCTTGTCATCAAATTATAACTTGACTGTTGCTGTATCTGAAATTCTAAGATAGCAAAGAGAGTTATTTCACTTTTTCTTGTAGGGCCCTTCTCTCATTACTTCCTTGCTAGAATCCTATGTGTGATAATGAGGGAATGAAATTATCCAAAGGGTAATTTGCAGTATGCATCCTACCCAGCAGTTGAAACTACTGCAGCAAAACTGCAAGGAAACATAAAGGAACCCATGCTTTCTGGTAATGCTACAGTTTGGGGGTCATGCATGCCACTTTCTGTTCCAACAGCCTTACCATGGGAATTGGGGACACTTTTTGACCTGGAACAAATCTTTACGACTTGTAAACCACCAGTTGATTCACCTTTTGTAGCAGGGCTTGTAGGATAAACTCTTTTGTGAGAACAAAAGGAAAGTCCCTTCCCTTTTTGCCATTCTTGTTCTGTAGATTAATTAGTGAAGACGTAGTGGAGAAACCTGTCACTTGCAAGACGTTTCTGACATGGAGTGGACCAAGTGGAAATGCTTAAATGTGTTGCAGGGATATCAAAGGGACTGAGGTTTTGGAACAAAGAGGAAGAGAGCCCAAATGGAAATTGGCACAATTACACAATTTTCAGTTGGTTCTAATAAAGTTCTAGGAAAAGGGGCTTATGCACAAAGGCTGAGCTCTTGCCTCTCTTCTTCAAATCCAAAATGTCATTAAAATACTAGTAGTGGTTGTAGTCATATTTTAATAACATTTTGGATTTGAAGTGTGTAGCTGGAGCTTACCCTTTGTTAATGGATGTATCACTGGGTGAGCTTCTAGACTGCCTCACCAATGGATCTGGCATTACCTTGGTTAATGAAATAAGGTAAAACACAGTCCCTGTGTACCAGAAAGCAGTTTCATGTGTCAGCTGCATCATGTCATTTGGAACTTTGCAGGTGTGATTTTCCTTTGCTCCTTCAATCTCCTCATTTCTTTCATCGCCTGCATGAAGCCCCTGCAGCAGGAGAGCTTTTGCCTCCTCTCTCTCACCTCAGCCCCCTAGACCTCTGTGTGCAATTGGAGTATGGTGTTAACTGAGCCTGGAGCAGTCTTAGGAAAAGGCTTCAAGTGAGGCTAGGTGGGAAGGCCTGGGACAGAAATAAATTCAAAACTACAACCAAAGAACTGATAGGTGGAATAAAAGAAGTGGGACAGAAAAGATTCAAAGGTGGGAATTGAAAGAGAGAGGTACAGTAAGAATAGCTGGCATCCAGTGAACATGTACAGTGGACCATGCTGGACCATGCACAGTTGCAAGCACGTTCGATTTATTATTTCATCTAAGTCTCACGAGAACTCTATAAGGCAAAGGTCTGACATTTTCATCCCCGTGTTAGATGTGAGGAATCTGGAGTACAAATGTGTGAGTAATTTTTCAGTTGAGAAATGGACCTATCAGGGGTTGAACCCAAGCAGTTTGACTTCAGTTAATGTTCTTTGCCACTTTATATTGAACTGAGAAAAGGAGGGACAAAAGTCACAATCAAAGGTGGCTTTGGCCTTCAGAATATTCCACCTACTGCCATTAATATTCTACCTCCTCAAGCCCACATGCTTTTGTTTCTTTTTTTGTCGCCCCATTCCATAATTAATCATCCTTACAATAAAAAAGAATTTTTGAAAATTATTTTAGGTAAATGAAGTCTTTGGGAGGCCGAGGTGGGTGGATCACTTGAGGTCAGGAGTTTTAGACCACTGGCCAATATGGCAAAACCCCGTTTGTACTAAAAATTCAAAAATTAGCTGGGCGTGCTGGCATGTGCCTGTAATCCTAGCTACTTGGGAGGCTGAGGCAGGAGAATCGCTTGAACCTGGGAGGCAGAGGTTGCAGTGAGCCGAAATCATGCCACAGCACTCCAGCCTGGGAGACAGAGAGAGACTATCTCAAAGAAAAAAAAAAAAAAAAAACGAAAATGAAGGGCATAGCTGAAATCTGCTCATTTCATGATCTTGACAGTTTACAAAACCTGATTGCTGTTGCAGTAGGACTGTTTAAAAAAGGAAGGAGAAAAATATATTTTAAAAAATCTGAGCACATCAAAAGACACAAAGGACCTTTGTTACAAGTCACTCCTACCAATGGAAGAACAACCGTTGCTCTCATCATTTTTTTTTTTTTTTTGGTCATTTAATCTCTCCAGTGACTGAGATCAATAAGAGATGCTCCATGGTTGCTTTTGAGTTCCTTTGGATGTCTTAATGAAGGGGTGAACATATTGTTTTGTTTTTTTTGACACAGGGTCTCATTCTGTCACTTCCGGCTGGAGTGCAGTGACACAATCTTCGTTCACTGCAGCCTCAACCTCCTGGGCTCAGGTGATCCTCCCACCTTAGCCTCTTGAGTAACTGGGACCACAGGCACGCACCACCATGCCCAACTTTTTTTTTTTTTTTTTGTATCTTTAGTAGAGACAGGGGTCTCACCATGTTGCCCAGGCTGGTCTTGAACTTCTCAGATCAAGCCATCTGCTTGCCTCGGCCTCCCAAAGTGCTGGGATTATAGGTGTGCACCACTGTACCCTGCCACATATTGCTTTTGATGTAGTTAAACAGTTAACTGCTACCAAGCTCTTCACAGAGGTTACTGGGCTCAGGAAAAAAAGGCTTCTACTCCAAATCTGGTAGCACCTTGCACCACAAAGACTTGCTCTCTCAGTAAGAAAACAAACGGCAGTTCTATATATAGTCAAGGGTGGAGGCAGGAAAAGAATACGTTTCTGAAAAATGTGTTCCCAAGAAATTCATGTTAATCAATGTCAGAGACCATCCAGTTTTTATATATTGCAATCTGAAGAAATATTCTGCCACAGATTGTCTAAGGACTGATCATAAAACTCAAAACCTTTTTATCTTTTGTAAGTTTGTCAGTTCTAACATTAAATGCTTAATTTTGATAGTTACCAAGACAAGTCGATTCTAGCTTTCCTTTTTTAAAGTTTCAGGTGAAATTTGCTATAATCTCATGCCCATCCTCATTCAGGCATGCTGAAAGCACTAATATTCTGTTTGCTTTTGAGTGCTAAAGAAATATAGCCCGTGAAATTACTGGCCAAATTGAAAAGAATGAGGCTCATTGTACCAAGATATCTTTCTTGATAAATTAAGTCAATGATCTATTTCCTGCACTAGAGGTCTTGATTGGCTATGTCATAGCGTAATTTTGTTCGCCTTCTGAGGCACACCTATTCTTCTGCTCTTTAACTTGGAAAGCTCCTAATTCAGAAGCCACTCTGTGAACATATGGCTCCAAAGATACCTTCAGATTCCTGGCTGCCTGTGCTAATGTCAGTACTCACCTCTGGACAGAATATCTAATTTTTAGATTCTAGGCAGTTGAAAGTAACTAACCTCTCTAGGTTTTTCTTCTGTTTCGTAGAGTAAATGTTATCAATGTGATTTAATCTGACTAGATTACTACACATTTTTGAATGTAATCATTTATTTGTGTTTATATTATTTGCTGTTGTTTCAGGTAAGGAATTTTTCTATTTTTTTTTTTTTTGAGACAGCGTGTAACTGTCCCCCAGGCTGGAGTGCAGTGGCGCAATCTCCGCTCACTGCAACCTCCGCACCTCAGGTTCAAGCAATTCTCCTGCCTCAGCTTCCCAAGTAGCTGGCGCCCAGCCAAGGAATTTTGCTTTCTTTAGTCACCTAGATTTTAAACTCCACGAGGTCAGGAAACTTACTTTTCACACGTTTTTCCTTCTTATAGAATAATATTTTCTCGATATGTTTTAGAGGTGGTATTTTATAGGCAGTGGTTAAAGACTGAAAACTTTCACCACTTTAAACTCTGAAATTCTAGGCAATGGGATTTGTACTCAAAGACATAGGATAATTATGACACTTCAAATATAGTCTGTTCAATTCACCACTGGGGTGGTTCTAATTTTAGTTCGTGGTGGCTTTCTCCCAGGAAATCTAAAGTACTTTACACATATAGCTTAATTGTTTCTCATAGCATGCAACCTTAACCCAGTGTTTTCACATGTGATTTGAGAGCTCGCTACCCAAATTATGGTCCATGCACCAGCAGCACCGGCATCACCTGGGAGCTGGTGTGAAATGCAGGCTCTCAGGCCTCACCCAAGACCTCATGAATCAGAGTCTGTATTTTAACAAGATTTTGGGTGATCTGTATGCACATTACAGTTTGAAGAGATAAGGCACCAAAGTTAACTATTTTTCCTGTTATCACATGGCAAGTAGATCTCCAGTCCTGTGTCTGGGTTGCGTAGCTTGTGATGCTGATGTTGCAAAGATGCAGGCGCCTTCTTTTCCCATGATGATGCAGAGCCCCCTCAGCTCCTGTCGGAGCCTATGATGGTCTCTGCACTCCGTGTTTTTCTTCTTAGGCTCTTTATCTGTACCTGCGTTGCTTTTGTCCCTTAAGGTTTTGTCCCTTGGGTTTCCTCTTAAGTGCTCTGAACTTAATCATTTTGTTTCTTAATTTTAACGTGGCCATTTCAGTCTGATGACAGTTTTATAATCAAAACCCACATGGAATCTATTAATAATGTTTTATAAAGCAACAGTTGCTATGAGAAAAAGTGGATCTTCCTGAGATGAGACTATATGTAAAATATGGATGGAATTTGTATGCCAATTGGGAACTGATGGAGAAATGTATTTTGGTCTGCCATCAAAGTTCTTCCTCAAACTACTTTCGTACAACTAAGCAATGAAAGAGCAGAGAATTCTCAACTTGCTTCACTACTGGAAAGTAAAGGGAAATTTACGGGGTAATAGTGACATTGAGAAGTAGTTCTTTAAAGAACTACATTTTTCATAGGTAACTGGAAACATTTCCAGCTTTGAAAATGAACAGATATCTTTTTCTCTCATGTTTAGTAAGGCTTTAGAAATGAGTAGGAACAATTTGGTAGAATTTCTTACCTATACTTCAAAACATGTTGAGTCTACTTGTTAAGTAAGATGTTTTAGAAGCATTTGGTCCTTGCAATTCTGCTACTCATAAGAATGCATTTCTAGGGCCGAGTGCGGTGGCTCATGCCTGTAATCCCAGCACTTTGGGAGGCCGAGGTGGGTGGATCATGAGGTCAGGAGATCGAGACCATCCTGGATAACACGGTGAAACCCCATCTCTACTAAAAATACAAAAAATTAGCCAGGTGTGGTGGCGGGCGCCTGTAGTCCCAGCTACTCGGGAGGCTGAGGCAGGAGAATGGCGTGAACCTGGGAGGTGGAGCTCGCAGTGAGCAGAGATCATGCCACTGAACTCCAGCCTGGGCGGCAGAGCGAGACTCCGTCTCAAAAAAAAGAAAAAAAAAAAAAGAATGCATTTCTATAACCTGCACCAATTTTGTAGAAATTAGTGTGATCTGAAGCTAGTTGTCCTGAATGTGCTTTACGTAAATATGTGTGGCTCACTCAAGTAATTTTCATTCTTTAGATTACATCTCTCGATCTTTTTGGATGTAACTGGATTTGCTGGAGTTAAGAATGAACGTTATCATTTCCCCTGCCCCCCCCCGCCTTCCTCGACTATTGATGTAATAAATGTAATTACGGTACTAAGAAATCCTTTCCAGCTGAAGGAACAAACCACAAAGTCTGTGCTTTAAATCTTTGTAATTTTTTTTTTCCTTTTAGAATCTAAGCCATATATTCAGATTTGGGCGTGCTTTTTGCAGGTGCCTATTTTTAGAGCTTTCCCTGTTTTGTAATTTCCCAGTTCTCAGTCATGAGTATTGGGGAAAAATGCACATTAAAATTGGTTTTCACTTTTGTTTTCTTTTAAAATTTGTTTTGAGTTTTATAATCTTAAAAGCCTCATGAATTCTTTTCACAGCTTCCAGCCCCAGGAACATGGCAATGGAACATGTTTATTGCCAGTCTAGCATCTAGAAAAAGCTAACTCCTGGATGACACAAAGTAAATGATCGTAAAAAGAAAGAGAGAGAGGAAGAAAGGATGACAGGCAGGGGAAAGATCAGTGGGTCTGACCACGGAGGTGGTGCATTTTACTGAATTTAGCATGATAGTTGTTTCCCAGGAAGGTCTCACAGAGGGCTACATGTGGGGTCAGAGGTTGCCTGTCACATGTGGTTGGCAGCCAAAAACAGCCATAGCAAGGCTGAGGGGAGCATGATTCATTTTTTCATTCAGTTAGGTTTTTGTTTTTGTTTTTTGAGACAGGGTCTTCTTCTGTCACTCAGGCTGGAGTGCAGAGGTGCAATCTTAGCTCACCGCAGCTTCCACTTCCCCAGGCTCAAGGGATCCTCCCATCTCAGCCTCCCGAATAGCTGGGACTATAGGCACATGCCACCAACACCCAACTGATTGTTGTATTTTTAGTAGAGATGGGGTTTCGCCATGTTGCCCAGGCTGGTCTCAAACTCCTGAACTCAAAGCAATCCGCTGGCCTCAGCCTCTCAATGTGCTGGGATTACAGGCGTGAGCCACCATGCCCAGCTTCAGTTAATGTTTATTGAGTTCCCTCCCTGGGTTAAGGAATGATACTGTAGCTTTAACAGTGAGGGGTAGGGGCCAGGATCAGGTCCTGGGATGTGTGGCTGTATTTTTCTGGCATGAGCAGCTTTCTCTGGCATTGGTTCTTTCCAAGCAGGAAAGTTTATTAGAATTTTGCACAGATGCGATTCATTTCACCCAGGATTTTGTCTTAGTTTTAGCAGCAGAGACAGTAAATCTCACTGGGTCTTAATCAGGAAAAGGAGTTGGCCGTTAAATGACCTCAGGAGTGGCTTCTGGCTTAGACCCTGGAGATGCTGTGTGGTTTGCTAAGGATCAACTAGCTCATGACAAATACTAGAAGAGACTTAATAAATCTGGACCTTTCTTTACCAATCCAAGTTGCTTGAGTTGTAAATGATCTAAAAATAGCACCCTACCAACACTAGTTGTTCAGGGTGAAATCTCTTATTTCCATTAGCCCTGATTCTAGAGAAGAGTGGAGAGATGGCCTTAGGTGCCCTCTTTGTCTTTGACTGTATATGTGGCACACTTTCTTCAGCCAGTGGAATGGCATATGTTGTATGCCATCTGCAAGAGCCTGATAAGTTGCATTACAAATAGAGTATGCAAACAATAGTACTGATTAAGTGACAAATGTTGAGGCCTGGGAACTGATTTTTGGCACTGACAAATTAAGGTAGATTAGACAGCCTTTCAGGACACTTTTGATAAAGCTACGTGTATGTGAAAGAAGAAAGTATCAGAAAAAACTTAATAGAGTTTCTTAGTAAGAGTACTGGAACATAATTGTGGATGCCTAAGGGGAAGTGTTTGAGTCAGGAAAATTTCAGTTGTCCTGAATTGATGAACGAGTCTCTTTTTGGTAAATGCTTCTTTTAACAGTCATGGTTAGTTAGGACTTAGAGACAAATTAAAGAGTAGCTTATTGTTTTTTCTGTTGTTTTATAATAAACTTTTGGAGATAAACTTCATTAAATGCCCCTGGTCTGGTTTTGTTGGTGAAAAGCTGAAATAAATCTATTGTTATTAACATCTGTGGTGATGTAGACTTGAAATTATAATCTTAGCATGGGTTAGAGGAGCTGTGAGAAACAGTGAAAATTCATATATCACTTATTATACACAGTGTATGAAAATAATAATCTCTGCATCCTCCTCCCAATTGCTGAAATTATTCTTAACGGTTTCCATTTCATTGTGGTACCATAGAGTATGTAAGGGATGCTGGGGCTAAGACTATTAGCATTATGGGAATATTTAAATATAATTTAATATGAGAAAAATCAGAGGAATGTGCAAACTCTAGGCTGTATTTCTCCCTAATGGGTAAATCCAGTCATATATCTCTGACAGAATTATAAAAACACCGAGTTATTTGATCTTTCCTGACTGACTTATCTTGGAGTCATTTATATTTACAACATGCTGTGCACCAAAGCATGAAAAGCAGAAGCATACAGTTTCCCTCTCATCTGAAGTCATAAAATATTTTCTATTTACATAGTCAATCTGGGATAGATTATAGTAGAAAACCCCTACAAATCTGAGATACTGAAAGTGGTAGCTGTTTTCAGAGATAAATAAGTAACCTATTAGCCTGATTAGATGTCTTTGCTACTCACATGATAAATAAGGCATAACTTTGCTTGTTTACTCTTTTAAATTTCCATATAGATGTACTTACTTTCTTTTTATATGTTTAAGGTCTTAGTAGCATTTCATCCCTTCCTCCAGCTTTTTATTGTATAAAATGTTAAACGTGGAAAAATTGAAGAATTTATGTAGCACATCTGTATGTCTACTACCTAAATTAATTAACATGGTGCTGTATTGCGTTTCTCTCTTTTTTTTTTTTTTTTTTTTGAGACAGTCATCTCGCTCTGTCACCCAGTCTGCAATGCAGTGGTGTCGTCTCAGTTCACTGCAACCCCCGCCTCTTGGGTTCAAGTGATTCTCCTGCCTTAGCCTCCTGAGTAGCTGGGATTACAGGCGCCCGCCACCACATCCAGCTAATTTTTTTGTATATTTAGTAGAGACGAGGTTTTGCCACGTTGGCTAGGCTGGTCTCGAACTCCTGATCTCAGGTGATCTGCCTGCCTTGGCCTCCCAAAGTGTTGGGATTATAGGTGTGAGCCACTATGCCTGGCCTGCATTTGCTTTCTCTATTTGTTTGTGTATATGTGTGCGTGAAGGTATGTGGATGTGTGTATATATATATATGTTTTTTGCTGAACAGTTTGAGGTTAATTGGGGTAAGCAGATGTCATGATGCTTACCCTCTCTCTATTTTTTTTTTTTTTTTAAGGCAGGGTCTCACTATGTCACCCAGGCTGGGAGGCAGTGGTACGATCATAGCTCACTGCAGCCTCAAACTTCTGGGCTCAACTAATCCTCCCACCTCAGCCTCCCAAGTAGCTGGAACTACAGGCACATGCCACCACACCTGGCTAATTTTAATTTTATTTTTATAGAGACAAATCTTACCATGTTGCCCAGGCTGGTCTCAGACTCAAGTGATCCTCCTGCCTCAGCCTCCCAAGTATTCAGATTATAGGCATGAGCCACTGTGCCTGGCCTAAGTTCTTGAGCATCTATTTCCTAATAATAAGGGCATTCTCCTACATAAAGACACTAACATTTCAAAATATGAAAAATGAACAATAATTTTCTCATTATATCTGGTATCCAGTCCATATTTAAATTTATCTAGTTGTCTCCAAATTGTCTTTTATGGTGATTTATTTATTTTTCCTAAATTCAGATACACAGTGCTCATGCATTGCAATTCATATTATAGTCCTAAACTCTTTTATGTTTAATCTAGCATCTAGAACAATTCACTCACTTTTTTTTTTTTTTTTTTTTTTGAGATGGCGTTTTGCTCTTGTCACCCAGGCTGGAGGGCAATGGTGCTATATCGGCTCACTGCAACCTCTGCCTCCCAGGTTCAAGTGATTCTCCTGTCTCAGCCTTCCGAGTAGCTGGGATTACTTGCCACCAACATGCCCGGCTAATTTTTGTATTTTTAGTAGAGACAGGGTTTTACCACGTTGGTTAGGCTGGTCTCGAACTCCTGACCTCAGGTGATCTGCTGGCCTTGGCCTCCCAAAGTGCTGGGATTACAAGTGTAAGCCACTGTGCCTGGGATTTTTTTTTTTTTTTTTTTTGACATTGACTTTAGAAAGAGACCAGGCCACTTGCCTTGGAGGACATCCCACATGGAGGATGTGTCTGATTGTTTCCTGTTGAGGCCGTTCAGTTTCTCTCATTCATGATTTCCTGTAAACTGGAAGTTAGGCCAGAAGTTTGGAGTTTATTAGTTCAATTAATCTTTTCTGGGAAGATGAGGTAGAGGAGATTAAGAAAAAGTCAATGTCATCTTCGCAGAGTGATTTTTCTTAAAACCCGGGCCTCTGTGATATTGAGAAAGTCACAATATTGGAAGGTGACATTTGTCAACTTCTGATTCGAGTCTCTTCCTTATTTTAAAAGACATGAACTAAAAGTTGACTGGGTTTCCTGTCTTCCCCCTTCACCCCATCTCTTTCTATCTCCTCTTCTTTGTTCTTCCATGGCCATGAGTATGTGCCACTAATAGGACATTTTCTTACAATGTGGCAATTTCCTTGTATACGTTTATGTCTAGCCCACCATTCTGTGAGCTGCTGACAGCAGGGAGGTGCTGCTTTTTTTGTGATTTCTTGAAACCCAATATAATTCAGTGTTATCACAGGCCAATTTATTAACATTTAAAACTCTCTTCTTGGCCAGGCGTGGTGGCTCACACCTGTAATCTCAGCCCTTTAGGAGGCTAAGGCAGGAGGATCACTTGAGCCCAGGAGTTTGAGGCTGCAGCAAGCCATGATTGCAGCACTACACTCCAGCCTGGATAACAGAGCAAGACCCTACCTCAAAAATAAAATAAAATAAAAAATAAATAAAAGTCTCATCTTAAATTTGATGGGGAGAGGAATTTTCTGGATCCACAACTGAATTGTCTATCCTTGGCAGGCAGATGTTTTCTCAAATGGTGAATGGATTCACCTTCTCTCTCTTGCCTAGTTTAGCTACTTTCACTCCCTTCTAGTCTTCATATATTCCCAAGTGAAGTGAGAAGATAGGTCTGTATATCAGTGACTGTCCTTTTCTTTTATCTTTTGGATTTCTCTTTTAGGAGCTGTGATGTGTCTTCTCTGAACTTTATTTTTCATTGCTTATGGCTTTTTTTTCCCCTGTAAGTGCTCTGCGAGCTATACACCTGTGGAAATATAGGGACTCTCCTTCATTTTCAAAGAGCTCAGAATATCGGTTAGGCAAAGTCCCTTCCTGCCTGGACATTCAGATTGGCCCTATGGACTTAAATTGTCAAGCAAGTATACTTTTTTGTGTGCCCTGCAACTTGGCCTAAACTTTGCTATAAATGGCAAAGTTACTGAATTGCCTTGGCTCCATACCAAATGCTGGAAATAATTTTAGGATATAAAAACACATCTTTCATATGAAAGTATTTCTTTTAGGGTCCCTTGATAAGCATATATGTGTGTTACTCATTTTCCTAATGAATTAGTTCCTTTCTTCAATTGTAAGGATAAACCTTCATTAATATCTAATTTGTTGGAATGAAAATGATTCCAGTAACATTTTTATGACTTCAATGTGACTCCCTTATGAAAAGGCATAATGGAATGGCTACTTTAATCAAATTTGAAGAAAAAAGAAATATTATTCTGAATAAGCACTTCATAAATAGGAAAGGCAGTTTTCAGCATTTACTTTAGATATCATTTATTCAGTGAGAGCTTGAGGGTAACCCCCAGGTTCCTGCAGGCAATTAAGACGAAAGTCATGATTTTGGAGAGCTCTGGGTTTAGTAAAACCAAATTAGATTAGAGTTCTTAGACCAGGAAGGGGCCCTAGAAAACCATCAGATCAAGCCTCTTGCCTTTAGGCAAAGAAGATACTAACCCCTGTTGACAGACAACCATATTTGAAACCAATAATGGTGTTTTGAACAAAAGAAAAATAGGGGCTTGGAGCCTGGGTTTTCATCTTTTATTGCACTCTTCCTACTGTAATTATAGTTTTATTTTTCAATTCAATTCATTGGATCCGAGAGGAGCTCATGTATCGATTTGCAACCTAAGTATTAGCCATGGAGTCATTCTTGAACTTTGCCGTGGACTTGGGTGAAAAATGTTTCTGGTTTTCAAGGCTTCCCTAGTATCATATGGTATTGGAATCAAAAATAGAGTATTGTTTTAAAACTGTCCGAATAGGCAGAATTTCTCATCCAGCAACACATTCTGTAGCTCAAGTCCTCATTTTTAACATGGCATTGCAGTGCTGAGCCCCTACCATCTTTCCATTGGAAGGAACAGTTGGGCAGCTTTTTAAAGTACAGCACCTCGTGGAGGACTCCATTAACGAGGAATCATGGTTTCCTGACTTTAGACTCATCATGTTCAAAACAGGAGTATTCCTGAGTCAGAGTCAGCCACAGCTTATAGGCAACAATTTTCAGGAGACAACATCCCAAGTTAACTGCTTATGGCCCCCCAAAATGTAAGGCTTGCGATAGTGCCCCAGTGAAATATGCCACTGTGGCATTCCTATCCTTTTAGCTCCTGTATTTCTCCTTTTCAGCCCATAATAGGCAAGGGCAAGTAAGGGAACTAACAATTATATGAGCACTTCCTCTGTCCCACACATGGTGCTAAGTCCTTTACAGAAAACAAGGTTTTCTCCACTGGTTCTCTATGGCCATTATTAGAGAATGCTGGAGTCACTGATCTGGAAAAACCTGTTTAATTCCTTGGTCTCAATTTCATATCTGTCAAATGAGATTAAATTGGTAAAATATGTTAAGCACTTAAAAACTACGTTTTGAATGGTACTTAGTGTTACCCACTTCATTTACATTTCTGCCAGCTCTATCATGCCTAATCACTCATTTGATCATGTCATCCTCTTCCCAGTCTCTGTTCCTTTGAGCTGAAGAATGTTTGGTGATTCCTGGCTGCTTATGAGCAAAACTCCTTAGTTTGTTGTGTGATCTGGCCCCATCTTACCTCTTTAGACTGATAGATCCCTTCATTCTCGCATTGGTATTAAAAATCAACATAGACCATGATTTTGGGTTTATGGCTTCTGTAAGTTTGTGAGGTTTCTCTACCTAAAATTCCCTTACCACCTGCTCTCCTATGTCCCTTCCCTCTACAGTCTCCACCTGTTCAAATCCCCATGTCCCTTCAGGACACAGGTCCCATCCTCTGCCCCAATGTAGCCTTTCCTGCTTGCCTTTAAACTGGGAGTAAAAAATACAAAAATCGCCGGGCGCGGTGGCTCAAGCCTGTAATCCCAGCACTTTGGGAGGCCGAGGCGGGCGGATCACAAGGTCAGGAGATCGAGACCACGGTGAAACCCTGTCTCTACTAAAAAAAATACAAAAAAAAATTAGCCGGGCGTGGTGGCGGGTGCCTGTAGTCCCAGCTACTTGGAGAGGCTGAGGCAGGAGAATGGCGTGAACCCGGGAGGCGGAGCTTGCAGTGAGCTGAGATTGCGCCACTGCACTCCAGCCTGGGCGACAGAGCAAGACTCCGTCTCAAAAAAAATAAATAAATAAAAAATTAAAAAAAAAATAAACTGGGAGTAATATCCTCCTTTGGATTACTAGCCCTGTATTTATAGCTCTTTTGAAACCCTATGGAAGTGTAGGCTTTGAATCATCAACAAGTATTAAGCAATGTTCAATACTTTCATTTACTCAATACTAAAGTTCATCAGTGTATTTTCAAACATTTTTCAACAAGACTTGAAATTAAAAAAAGTTTTTCCTTAAGAGGTTTTTTCTTTCTTTCTTTTTTTTTTTCTTTTTTGTCCATTTGAGATCTGAATCCTGAATTGACTAGACAAATTTGGTTTTTCTAGTCAGCGGTTAACTGGAACATGCCATTCTTCAAACATTTCTAGGAATCCCAATACCTAGTAACTGATTCGGTCATGCTGGAGAATACAAAGGCAGTAATCAAAGAGCCTACACAGAGACACTGAATTTTAGAACCAGGATAAATCAAAGTGGCTTTAGTGAAACATCACCATGATCTGACGTGGTGTGAATAAACCACAATCTCAGATAGTGAGGATATGTTTTGAGTAAATTTGTTCTGTGTGTTGACGAGAGTGGCTGCCTAGTTAACTGTGGGCAGGTCTGTGAGTTTGCAGCATGCCCCTTCGTTCCTGCTGCTTGCTGATAGGCTGGCCCAGGTGGGATCCATCCTTCTGATCGCCAGGCCCTTGTGAGGCTGGTGTCACCACTACATCCATTCCAGGGAGAGTCCCAATCTCTGTCAGTTTCTTCTGCTCTTCTGAATTCTAAACTCATTCTGATCTGATTTCATTATTTGTCTGTGATGGTAGCTTTGGTGAAGTTGCATCACAAATAATGATATAGAAGAAAAAATGAACTTTTTTTCTTCTTTCCTGTGTCCTTTTATCAGGTATCATTTCCTCTATAAAACTAATTTTAAGTTGATAGAGTCTTAGGTCTATAGCCACTGTTGAATGCACCTAATCAGGCTGTCTCCTTGAGCTAGAGAATGTTTGCATCTTAGGATAGATACCAGGTTCCCTGCGAGGTGGGTACCAGGTGCCTGGGAAGTTAAGTAACTTGCCAAGAACAGAGAGTAAGTATGGATCAAGTATTACATCTTCAAATGATACAGGATTTGGGATTACCCACTCCATTTATTTATATTGTCATGTAAATAATAATTAATAGTAAATAAATAATGGCTAACCCTCATATAGTATTTACTATGTGACAGGAACAATTTTAAGTGCTTTACATATTTGATTGACCCACTTAAATCTCACAACAGCCCTAGTGACTGTTATTATTCTCACTGAAGCACAGATAGGTTAAGTAACTTGCCCAAGAGCAGAGAGCCAGGGGGTGGCATTGTAGGCATTTAAGCCCAGGCAGTCTGAGTCCAGAAAACAAGTCAAGACATTTATTGTCTTTTCATTTCTTACCCATGTTCTTACTGTTTTGCGTGGATTCTTCTTTTAATCTCAGTGGAAAAAAAAAAAGAAAGTACATATTTAACAACTGAAGAAAATAAACAGAGACTATAGTAAATTTCCAAGCTAATAGCAAGTTATGTAAAAAATACTATTTGCTGATGAGGTTTGTAAGAACCTCGTAGAACCTTATAGAACAAGTGTGGAATACTTGTTTTCTGCTAAGTGCTGTTGACCCCAAGAAAATTCAATGAAGGGATCTTTGCAAAATAATAAATGATTTTTCTGTGTCTCCCTGCAGAAGCAAAGAGGCTTAGACCTCTAGCCACTGTTGAATGCACCAAATCAGGCCACCTCCTTGAGCTACACAGAATGTTTGCATTATAGGATAGGTGCCAAGTGCCCTGGAAGGTTGGTGGAGAGAGAGATGACTTCCAGCTGAGATTGTACAGTAGAATTTAATATTTAAAGTTTCTCAATTTGACGGGGCTGAATTAGTTCATATGAGTTCATAAGTAGGAACTGCTTTGCTTAATTTTGGTGAATAAAATATCCTGGCTGCAAAATACGAAAAAGAAAGTCACTCTCATTTTCAAGTGTATGGTTAGTGCTTTCCATAGAAAACATATGGCTAAATGTGTGGTTTTTTTTTTTTTAATTTAGCTCTGAAATGTGAAGACTGTAATAATATCTAGTAATAAGAGCAGAGTTTAGAAAAACCTGATTGACTCTAGTTTATGTAACTATACAGGCTGTGTAAGAAAGTCTCATAAATAGACTTCATCTAAAGAGTACGGCAGCTATAACCTTCTCTAACTTTCAGGCTCTGGGTTGTTCTCCTAGCTTCTTCTGAGTTTATAGTCTTTCTGTAATTATTAATACCATGATGATCATTCTGAGGTTTGCTTTTTGCCCTGGTCACTTTAGGTTTAGTTTTATTCCATTCCTGGTCATTTATAGTTTTGTTCTGTCATCTCCCCAGACCCCATCGAGAACCCTATTCTCCTGTGGCAGACTTGAATGACTGTAACAGCGGATTATGTGTTTTCTTTCTTTGGTGAACTTAGAGGATGCATAGGCCGGGTGTCAACTGTTAGAACAAACCATACCTTTCCTGATGGTGCTGCATGGCTAGCCTACCCTGACTATACAGTAAGTGACTTCCTGCCACTGATGTGGCAGACCTGCTCTGCATCTCCACAGGGTTTCTGGGTTCTTTTCCAGGCTGTTTCCATATTGCACACTCAGACTGGGTAGGAAAGCAGGCAGGGCACAGTTTTATACGTACGTCAGCATTTTCACTTGGTGATGGATATAAGCTAACTTTTGTAGCTCTCCTAGGTTTATTACTGACATCTGTTCCCCCCTGAGCATATCCAGCTGGGGCTGAAGCCACATCTGCACTTTAAACTTCCATCTACCTTTATGTTTTCAATGTAATTTTAGATTTCATTTGTTTTTAATTGTGAACTCAGAAGAGATGAGTTCCAGCTATGACTCAGTGTGAGTTCCTATGTCATAATTCTACATTTCTGGAGTGGTTGCACCTGACAGGAATAAACTCAAGGAAACAAAAAGAACAGGAAAGGCCTTAGGCACATACTGGTTGTTCTAGATGTGGAGTTCTGCTGGCAACTGCCACAGAGTGAAACTGGCCACATGAAATCCAAAGCACGGCCTCACATTGTTTTTTTTTTTTTTTTTTGAATATTTTATGTAAGACAGGGATGTTAAAGGTAGAGGAAATAATTAAGAATGGCAGCTATGTCTTTAAAATTAAACACATTGGTCATAACTTTAATGAAGGCTTAAAAGTGTTTTTAGTTTTAAACAGGCAAAAACGCTTTTAAATACAAGTAACCAGTTTTGAGACTTTAAAAAGCAGAAGTTTTTCATACCAGTGCTTCCTATTTTAGTTTCAAAGGAAAGGAGGAGGAGCTGAGGTTTGGATGGTTATCATGGACGAGGGAGTTGACATGATCAAAAGTGTTTTTTTCCCTGGGAACACATCTTGAGTGCTTATCTCTTCTAATAGATAAGAGTGTCGGGCTGGTGAATTTTGAATGTTTCCTGCAGCTCTGAAGAAACACTGTGATCCTAGTGAACGCCGAGGAAAGCTGGCATTGCAGCCCTAAATATTACCTGCTTCAAGGAGGCAGCATGTTTTGGTACAGTCTGATCATGACTATAAATCAAAGCATCTTTACTTCTCCAGGGAGATAACAAAAATCCTGTATTACTTTATAAGGATCTTGTAGTTGCAGTATGTCTGTCAGATGTTTCCATTTTTATAATTTAAGACACTTGGTGCTGCTATGAATAGCAAATTGGAAAAATTGGGCATTTTTTAAATTTTGAATTTTATCTTAGCATATATCTGGAAATGAAATAGAGATCTTGGAATAGAGACATCTTTGTTAGAATGTGAAAGAATGTCAGTGAATTCTAACTTGAAGCTACATTGAGATGACATGTTAAAGGCATGAATAGACAAAGGGAATGATTTACAGGAAGTGCCTTCTGGAGACTGTGGGAAATCCCATCGGGGTAGAGGAACAGCTTGTGATTAGATCAAAGTCATGCAAAGTTACGCAGGTGGTAGATGCCGGTAGTCAACATGGCTAGGTCCATGGCGATCCATCATTTGCCCAGCATTTTGCCTGCGAATTTGGGGGAGTGAAGAGGACATTTTCACCACCCCAGGAAGATAGTAGTAGTGCTCCATGTATATAGCTCAGAGCCCTTGAATTTTCAGTGTGACCTTTTAAAAGTTTCCCCCGGAAAGGTTTCAGTACACTTCCTATCTATTACTCTAAGTTTAGGTCTAAGAAAATTCCCAAATGGGTTAATACAGTGGATCCTCAATCTTTGAGAATTCTGTATCTGTGAAATTTGCCTACTTGCTAAAATTTATTTGTAAGCCCCAAATCCATCCTTGAGGGCTCCTTGTGGTCATTGGTGGATATGTACAGAGCAGCAAAAAAATTTGAACAGCTCAAGGTACACGTACGCAGCGGAGGTTGAACAAGGTGACACTCTGCCCTCTTGCCTCAGTTCTCGTACTGTAAACAAGTGTCCTGGATGCAGACAATTCAGTGCCACGTCTTTTGCATTTTTGTGCTTTTTCTTGGTGATTTCACTGTTTAAAATGGCTCCCCAAATATAGGGCTAAAGAACTGTCCAGTGGGGTTTTTTTTTTTTTTTTTTAGATGGAGTCTTACTCTTGTCGCCCAGGCTGGAGTGCAGTGGCTTGATCTTGGCTCACTGCAACTTCCGCCTCCCGGGTTCAAGCAATTCTCCTGCTTCAGCCTCTCAAGTAGCTGGGGTTACAGGCATGAGCCACCACGCCCGGCTAATTTTTGTATTTTTAGTAGAGACGGGGTTTCACCATGTCGGCTAGGCTGGCCTTGAACTTCTGACCTCAGGTGATCCACCGGCCTTGGCCTCCCAAAGTGCTGGGATTATAGGCGTGAACCACCGCGCCTGGCCCTGTCCAGTGTTTTTAAGTGCAAGAAGGCTGTGATGTGCCTTATAGGGAAAAATACATGTGTTAGCTAAACTTTCTTCAGGCATGGGCTCTAGTGCTGTTGGCTGTGAGTTTAGTGTCAATGAACCAACAACTTAGATCAAATAAGACATTTTTTTTTTTAAACAGAAACACACATAAAATGAGGTTATAAGTTGGTTAATGAAAATTTTGTGACCAGAGGCTTGTAGGAACCTAACCCTGTGTTTCCCCTGGAAGCTAAGGAGTAGTATTTCCTATGGCAGTGTTCAAGGCAACTTCATAGACAGAACTACCATCATGCATAACAAGGATCACTGTGTGGGCTGAGTGCGGTGGCTCATGCCTGTAATCCCAGCACTTTGGGAGGGCGAGGCAGGCAGATCACCTGAGGTAAGAGGTCCAGACTAGCCTGGCCAACATGATGAAACCCTGTCTCTACTAAAAATACAAAAATTAGCCGGGCGTGGTGGCGGGCACCCAATAAAATGACAATAGAGTTTAAACTCCATGCTTTCTGAGGCATTTTCTGAGTAAACTGGCATACAGCGTACATACTCTTTCCTCCAGAAGTTCCAGAAACAACATTATTTCTTTATGTGCAAAATGGCCTCTTTTGAGCAGCCCTGGGGCAGTTTCGTCTGGCCCTCTTGCAGCCAGGGTGCCCCAGTTTAGTGTACAGTTGGTATAAAAATAGGCAACACAGGAACTTGCTTGTCTTGGGGGAAAAGACGCTTGCAGATTTATAGAAACTTTTACATTTGTGTGCTTGATATTCTGTAGGTTCAAGAAAAAACAATTCAATTTCAAGATAACATTCTATAGGGTAAAAAAAATTTAATTTCAATAAATTTAAGGGGAAAAGTTGTCCATCTTTCTATACTTTCTATAACTTTTTCTTTTGTAGTTTCACCACTAACAACAACAAAAAAAAAGAACACAAACAAAATAGCCTTGCTCTGGGTTTTGAGGAAATGGTTTTGCAAGGCTATTTGGTTAGACAATGAATTAAAGAGTCAACTTCCGGGATGGGCTTTCGGTAAGGGAAATGCTTAGGCTGCTGCAAAGCCTGGATTCAACTTACACAGGATCCTTGAGAAGTTGTTCTCCTCATCCAGAACCATGGGCAACGCTCTGTGGTATAAAAACCCCGAAGGTAAACACTGTCTGATATATATTTTTTATAATTGCAAAATACACATAAACTTACCATCTTGACTGTTCTTAAGTGTGCAGTTACATATTCACATTGTTGCACAGTCTCCAGAGCTCTTTTCATCTTGCAAAACTGAAACTCTGTACCATTAAATGACTCTTCATCCCCCTCTCTCCAGCTCAGCCCCTGGAAACCACCATTCTGTTTTCCGTCTCTATGAATTTGACTACCCTAGGTACCTTATATAAATAGAAGCATAGAGTATTTGTCTTTTTAGTATTGGCTGATTTTACTTAGCATTATATAATGTCCTTAAGGTCCGTCCATATTGTAGCAGGTGTCAGAATTTCCTTCCTTCTTAAGGCTGATTAATATTTAATTGCATGTATACACCACATTTTGTTTATCCATTCTTCTGACAATGAACATTTGGGTTGCTTCCACCATTTCGCTATTGTGAATAATGCTGCCATGAACGTGGGTTTGCAAGTATCTCTTTGAGACTCTGCTTTCAGTTTTTTTTTTTTTTTGTATATTCAGAAGTAGAATTGCTGGATCAGATGGTAACTTTATTTTTAATTTTTTTGAGGATCTGCCATAATGTTTTCCATGGTGATTCCACCATTTTACATTCCCACCCATAGTGCACAGGGGTTCCAGTTTCTCCACATCCTTGCCAACATTTGTTACTTTCATTTTTTTTGATAGCTGACTGATATTTATAACTAAATAATGTTGTTGAAGAACTATTACAATGTCAAGAAATTTTGGCCATCAGTGATAGTCTTATGATTAAACTTAGTAGTATTTTATTATTAAACTTAGTAGCATTTATTAGTAGTAGTTTTATTTCAGAAATATTTGTATTTTCCATGTTTCTACACCCTCAATTATGTAGGTAGAAACAAATAATATAGAATCAATTTTCCTTATGCTACCTTAGAACTGTGACCACAGCCTAGTAGGTGCTCAATTCATTTTTGTTAAATGAATGAATCAATGACCATGAAGACAGTTCAGGTTATTTGTTATGGAGATACGTAATGGGATTGGAAGAGATGTAGCGTAAATGTATTAGCCCTCTCCTGTGTTAACTCTTTAGCCCTTTCAAAACTAAAGGTATTTGGCCACGTGCAGTGGCTCACGCCACCCAGCTTAATTTTTGTATTTTAAAAATAGCTTTTTAAAATAGCTTACTTAAAAAACAGCTTTGTTGTATTAAAAAATAGCACCCAGCCAATTTTTGTATTTTTAGTAGAGACAGGGTTTCACCATGTTGGCCAGGCTGGTCTTGAACTCCTGGCCTCAGGTGATCCACCCGCCTCAGCCTCCCAAAGTGCTGGGATTATAGGCGTGAGCCACCACACCTGGCCAGGCTTTTTAACATAGTAACATAAACATTTTTATTCTCACAATGTCTTTATGGTTTGGAAATGGTGGCTCCCTGTCTTTCAGAATCTGGTGTTATTTGTTTTTTTGGTGTGTGCCTGGCAGACACCTGCACTTGAAATCTTTCAGGTGTTTTGTAGTCGTTTTCTCAGATGGTTGGATTATTTCAAGCCAAGAATAACAGAGTTAGGGTCAAGATTGTGAACTGTATGGTCAGTCCTTCTAAGGAAGTATTTATTTTTATTCATTTTTGTTTGCCTTTCCTTGGGTCATGGTCCTAATTGCTGTTCCCTTTGGCTGCAGTTATTCAAAACTGAATTTACTACTGAGCCTAAGACAGTGTTTTTCAAACTTTTAAAATTATGACACCCAGTAAGAAATATGTTTTACAGTTTTTTTTACATCCTGACCAGTTTTACACACACACACACACACACACACACACACAGAACCTGAAGTATTTGTTGCAAGTTGCAGATGTTCACAGTTACTGCTAAGGATATGTGTTTCCATTTAATTTACATAAAATACTGTTCATTGAATTGATTTTATGACTCACATTATTTCATCATGCAGTTTAACAAATACTGAGCACTGGTGTCACAGAACTTTGTCGTTCATGCTCTTTAGCAACAGTCAGCTTTTCTGCTCATGACTGATGGCCTATTGCTGTGATTCTGTTAGCGCTTTAAAGCAATTTGATTGTCAAAGTCATGTTAGCTCTGGTTGTGTATTCAGGTATTCAGTTTTACCTTTACAGGCAGCTGCTTCTTGGGAAATGGGGCTTGCCGAGCAGGTTGAATGTTCCGTAGAATCAGATCTATACTTTGGGGGAACTCAGCAGTGTGGGAATCACAAGCCAAACCACCCTATCCGTTAAAAGGCTCAGGCCCACTGGTCTCCATTGTCACTTAGACTAGCACAATGTCACCTACCTCATGGATGCTTTGAGGGCAGGGCCGGTTTTGTTTTTCTTTTTATTCCTCAGAGCCCACAGCATGATGCCTTGTGTGGAGAATATGCATCAGCCTTGGCTCTGGTCCTCTCTTCACTGTCCCTCTTCTCCTCCCTACAGAAAACAGCAAAGCATATATAGAAAGAGATGTGCAGACTGTGTGGAATGACCTGAGGGGTAACTTGCTTAGAAGGTAGAGACTGTTGTGTGTAAAAACTTATGTTTGAGGCAAATTGCAGGAAAAAGTTCTTTAAATGAAGGAAAGATAAGATTATAAGTTTTTTAAAAAGTTGTCTTAATGAATAGAGGAGAATGACTAGTCATTATGTCATAGATCGTAAGTACATAGGTGCTTTTAAAGGTTGAGTGACTGGTCCCTTGAGGTTAGTTCAATGTGCTCTTGTAATCTGAATTTTTTTCATCAAATTCTTTTAAATCCAGATGGGGCTCAGCTCCCTCTGAAGTATCACAAAACCCTAAATGAATTAGGTTAATAAGACTAATTATATTTCCATAGCAATGTTTAAGTGGCCTGCTGCCCAATCACCTTCCAAGCCCTGCTCTGTGGGTTTCTTTTTACCCAGTCATGATCATGCAGGACCAGGCTGTTTTTTGTAGGGGGTTATGGAGTCGCAATGCCTGGGGTGTTAGGAATATAGGCTGGGCTTGTATCATAGTACCCACGCCGCTGCCTAACTCTTGATAACCAGTGACTGAGTTGGACTTTGTAGCTGCTTTCTCTTTATTAGGAGAAAAGAGCTTGTTTAATAAACCTAAGAATTAATAGCCTGTGTTCTGTAGTTGGATTTGTAACCTGAACGTTTTTATGTCTACTGACTTGCAACGTTGTCATTTAAAGATCATAGATCCAGCTGTGGTTTAAAGGTGACTTCCAGGACATGGATTTGAAAGATCAGAATTTGAATCTCATCTCTTTCCATTCTAGCCTGGTAACCTTGAGGAAACCACTTAACTTCTCTAAGCCTCAAAGGTGTCAAGTAGATTAAATGCAAATATGTATAGCTGACCCTGAGGAATTTTTGGTTCCGCTTGAATAGAGCTTGGAGTTTTGGACATTAGAAGGATCTTTGAAGATGATGTAGCTTCATTGTGTAACTGAAGGCCAGAGAAATTTAAGTGAGTTTCCTGGAATAGTTTATGCCTCTGCTTCCTGTGTCATGATTACCACCCAGAATATGTGCTTAATCGGGGATGGGTAATCCATTCAGGGTGAAGAACATGGCTTTTGGGTCAGTCTGCAGTGGATCTAAATCAGCCCCCTGCTGTTTACTGTGTCTGTAGTCTAGAAAAAGCTATTTAATTTCTTGCAGATTTAGCCTGTGAAATTAAATTGGGGATTTAAAAAAACTCATAGGGATGTGGTGAGGCTCAACTGAGATAAATTTATGCAAAGCTCTTAGCACAATGGCTAGTACCCAGAAAGTGCCCAACATTATTATTATTTCCTAATTGAAGGGCATTGATGCTTTAAAATAAAATGGAGGCTGGATGCAGTGGCTCATGCCTGTCATCCCTACACTTTGGGAGGCCGAGTAGGGTGGAACACTTGAGCCCAGGACTTTGAGACTAGATTGGGCAACATGGTAAAACTCCATCTCTATAAAAAATACACAAATTAGCTGACTGCAGTGGTGTATGCCTGTAGTCCCAGCTACTGAAGAGGCTGAGGTGGGAGGATGGATTGAGCCCCGGAGATCAGTGCTGCAGTGAGCCATGATTGTGCCACTGTGCTCCAGCCTGAGCAACAGAGCAAGACCCGGTCAATACATACATACATACATACATACATGTAAATAAATAACTCATTTCTTGTCAAATAAATGGTTGTATCTTTATAATAAGATATGTGCATCCTGTGACTTCATCCTGTAAATAATTTTGTGCCTCTTGTGGTTTCTATGATCTAGGGAGGAGAAGGCTAATTCTTCTTCATTGTATGCATGGAGCAGAGATACGGAGAGCCTCTAATTTATTTCTTCTTGGCGTGGCCCTGTGTTCTGAGCATGGGTGTGTCTGATCCCTGGGGAGAGCAGAGCCACACTGTGGATCTGAGGTGCTGGGAAACCATCCAGTTTCCTCCTCCTGACCCTGACTCAAGTCTTCCCTGAAATCTCTGTCAGCCCCATTCTCTTTCTGTCAGCCACCCTCCTTACATAACCCAAATGGGTTGTTTCCAAAGCTAGTGTCGCTGAGGTGTTCTGTGTACAACAGAAAAGAATCTAGGGAGGATTCCTATGTGTCACTAAAGCCAGTAATTAAGTGGACAACTGGGGGAGCTAACACTGAATGCACCAATAAATTTCAAGACTCCGACTACCCTAGGTAACTGAGTCAGTAGTATTAGAAACCATTTTAAGCATTGGTAGTTTTACACATGCTGTTTAAAAACAATTTTAAATTTATCTTCACTTTTCTAATTGGATACTTTACTATTCAGAGTACTATGAGATGAGGGTCTTGCTTTGGAGTGCAGGGGACTGATCTTGGCTTACTGCAGCCTCAATCTCCTGGGCTCAAGCTATCCTCCCACCTCAGCCTCCTGAGTAGCTGAGACTATAGGCTTGTGCCACCATACCTGGCTAATTTTTTATTTTTTGTAGAGATGGGGGTCTCACTATGTTGCCTAGGCTGGTCTTGAACTCCTGGCCTCAAGCAGTCTTCCTGCCTTGGCCTTCTAAAGTGTTGGCATTACAGGTGTGAGCCTCCATGTTTGGCCAAACTTCTTCTTTTGAAATTAGCTTGATTCTTCCTCACCTCCCAGTTGTTTTTGTGCCAGAATTTATTTTTCTGTTTGTATTATAGAATAGTTTGGAGGAGTACTGAAAGAATTAGGGGGTAGAGTTGCCAGATGTAGCAAATAAAAATATAAGACACCCAGTTAAATGTGAATTTCATATAAATAATTACTTTTTTTTTTTTGCTATACGTATGTCTCATGCAATATTTGAGACATACTTATACTAAAAGATTATTAATTATCTGAAATTCAGATCTAACTGGGCATCCTGTATTTTATCTCGCAACCCTAACTGGGGTGGGGATGGTGAGGAGGGCCTTGGATGTGGCCAGAGGAGAGGTGTCAGAGCCTCAGGTGTCTTCTTGTGGGTGACAGAGGTGTCTGCAGCACAGTAGCCTTGCTCCCTGGGTCTGGGGCCTGTGCCTTCTCCCTGTAGTCACTTAGAATAGGACAATGGGGGTGGCTTAAGGCAGTGGAATAAATTAATTCTGAAGGAACACACTGGGCCACAGTCCTAGAACAGTTTACTTAATGATAGGGTTATTTTAATTTTCAATTGTTTGCCTTTCTTCCCTATGATACGGAATAAACATGAAATTGTATCTGGAGCGGAGCAGGCAGAACTTAACGTCTTGTTGGTCTTGTTCTGCCCTCAGCCTCTGATGTTCTACAAGGTTTATCCTTTTGTTTCTTTTTTCATTATCCAAGGAATGAGATATGCCAGAAAAATTTGACAGGTATTTATGAAATGCTTTGAACTAGGTGAGCTTAGAGCATAAGTAATTTTAGGTCATTTATCTCATCACAACACTATCTACAGAGTTTTAACCCTTATCATAAGGAACAGACCATGTTGATACTGACTTTATCAACATAACGACACACATGCTCTTCTATTCCTAATGCTTTGGTGAGAGAAACTGGGGCATCGGAGAATGTTCTCAGCCATATTTTTGATATGGCCTAAGGTATAATGAACAAAAGCTTAGATAGATGAGAAAAATCCATCTGATTGATGCCTGGCTAATTGACAGCCAATTATGTCATGGCGCTAGTTCTTCAAGAAATTGACCCATTAATCCCTTTGTGTGGAGAGGCCAGCCAGCAGGCATCTGCTTTCTTAGCATGCAGCAGTACTGAAAAGTTTATTGAAATAATCATCACCTGTCCTTTCCAAATCTTAATTCTTCTGAGTTTAAACATGTTTTCTCTAAGGAAAGTTGGATTGACATGAAATCACACATGTCTGGAATTATCTCTGAGTCCTTTATAAACAGACCAAGACTTGGAAGGGCACACCTTAGGTTACAGAGTGTTTTCCTGGGCTGGGCTCCAAAGCTTCCTGACTATTGAACAATAATGTGTTCTTTCCATGCTACTTTATATATTTATTTTACAGAAGCCTTGTGCCTTTTATCCGTTCATATCCACTTTGAAAACTTACTTGTGGCCTGCCAGAGCAGAGGTACAAAAAATTCTGGATTATTTTCTGTTTAGAGGCCCCACACAATACAGTATATGTGCTGAAGATGAGGGTATTCCTCCTCCTCCTCCTTCCCCTTCCTCCACCTCATTTTCCTTCTTCTTTTTTAAAAATAATCATAAACATGTGTTTTCTTCTCATGTGCTTGTAAATATTTTTGTTGGGGATTCTTGACTGGGATTTCAGAACATCCTGATAGGGAGAAGTTGGGTATTTCTTCATGAGATAAATTCCTTAAGGAGAGATTTGAATAGTTTTGACCTTTAAGTTTTCTTTTGTCTTTCAGTTTTCTTTCTAAAAAATGTTACATTTCTCGGTTAGGAGGTAAAAACAAACCTATAATTTGTGATAATGGGTGAAATATGTGATCAGAATTCACATTCTAGGTTTAATAATGACAGATGACTTATGAAAGATAAGATGTCAGAGCTGGAAGGTATCTTAGATATTGTTGGGTTCAATATTCTTTTCTCATTAGAGGAAATGGAGACTCAGAGACATGAAGCGACTTCTCCAAGGTCATACAGTAAGTGAGTGATGAAGCTGGGAGTGGGACCTGTTTTGCCTGACTCCAGAACACAGCTTTCCCCAACTATTGAGGAAAAGCACTCAGGACGATTTAACATTTCAAGTCATTGAAATATCCTTTAAATGCTCAAACTCTAATTTTAACCTGTGTGTGTGTGTGTGTGTGTGTGTGTGTGTGTGTGTGTGTGTGTGTGTATATGAGTCGTTCTAAAGTACTTAACCTTCTGAAATCTTATTTTGACCATGTAGAATACAGTTTGACCTTTTCTCAATCTCATCATTATCAACACTGTTTTGTGAACATGGGTCATTGTGGTTTTAATTCATGGGTGCCCTTGGGCTATTCCGAGTCTACAGGACTTGCCCTTAGTTACATTAACACTCCCGCATGACAAAACTCATGAGTGCATGGGGAACTTTTTGATATCCTTCCTCATTGTTGGTTGTCACTTTTTGCTACTTTCAGAGGTGATATTTATAGCATTTCCCCCCTTCTGTGTTGTTCCTACCCACAGGATTTTAACTTATAGAGATGACTGAATGATGACACAGAGGGGACAAGGCCATTGAAATAAGTTTTGTTTTGTTTTGTTTTGTTTTTTGGGACAGGGTCTCACTCTGTCGCCCATGCTGGAGTACAGTGGCACAATCTCAGCTCACTGTAGCCTTTGTCTCCCAGGTTCAAGCTATTCTGCCGCCTCAGCCTCCTGAGTAGTTGGAATTACAGGCGTGGGCCACTACGCTCGGCCCATTTTTGTATTTTTAGTAGAGATGGGGGTTTCACCATGTTGGCCAGGCTGGTCTCGAACTCCTGACCTCAAGTGATCCTCCTGCCTCGACAGGTGTGCTAGGATTACAGGTGTGAGCCACAGCACCTGGCAGAAAGAAAGTTTTTTTTATTACTCACATTTCCTAAGAGAAGAGGGCATTCCATGCCACTCAGGGCCAGGAGGAGAAGCACCTATTTGGGTGAAGAGGAAGAGATGGGAGTCAGGGGAAAGCCGAGGCCAGAGCCTTTACTGGGTTTCTATGGAAAAGGCAAGGCAGACTGGAGGAATCAGCTTGGGGTTGGCTAGGCGCTGGGATGGTGTTTAGTTGTCAGTTCCTGGCTCTGAGAGATTTAGGGCAGGGGAAATGTGGGCTGGGTAACTGAGAGTTAGATAAGGAGGTGGCTCAGCTGGATCACAGAGGAGATGGAAACTACTTGGCTGTTAACTTGCCCTGTAATTGGTGGATACCAAATAGCCAAATACAGATTCGGAGAAAATGCAGGACACCTTTCCAGGCTTTTGTGGTGAACCAAAAAACCACTTACACAAACCTGCTGGAAGGGGTCTCTTTTTGTGAGTACTGTCAAAGAGAGATATCTAGAAGAGACCTTTTTTTGTGAGTGGTGAGGTTTAGGCTGAATTTTTATTTTATTTTGGTGCTTTTCTGTAATTTGGGATTATTAAAAACAAAGACTAGACCTTTTTATAGATAGAAACAAGGCTCTTTTATTTGGAAATACCATGTGCATAAGTGATGAATAAATAGAGTGAGTGAGGACCTTCTTGCCCTCATGATTCATTGTTCTTCTCCTTCTCCTTTTTCTCCTTCTCCTTCTCTTTCTCCCCTTCCTCCTCTTCCTTCTTCTTTATTTTTAATATGAGACAGAGTCTTGATCTGTTAAACACTTTTATTGGTTTCATTGAAAGTATAATATAAAATCTGAGGACCTCAGACATCTTAGGAGGATGATTGTCATTTATTGTCTATTAACCAGGTGAGCAACTTCCTGGCGAGTGAGGGGTGGGGCAGGGAAGGGTGGAGACGCAAAGGCACAGTTCCCTTTGTAATGGAGAACGTCAGCTCCTTGGAAGGATCTGCAACACTTAGTGGGGCTGTTCATCTCTAATATAGTTAATAATTACTGATTCATATGAAGCAGAACTGAGGGCAGGGAGGGATGTGGGAAGGCCGCAGGAGATAAGAGTTTGTAGCCGGAGTTTACCGGTGATGAATCACCTTCTGATCAAAGCAGGAGGCTGGGAGCTGTGGAGGATGCACCTTGACCCTGGGGTGTGACCCAGGAAGTTGGGGATTTGTGAAGGGCATCATAGGTCACAGATGCCTTTCCAAAGTTACCAGAACTTGGGGTCCAATGGACATTTATTTCTCTTAGTCCAGGTTCAGGTTTGATTCCCAATCCCTTGAATTCACACGAGTCACAGGACAGAAAAGTGCAGACATGTTCTTGTGTGACCTCCAGATGTGGTGCAGAGACGGAAGATGGTACTTTCATCATTAGAGCTGATTTGCTTTGGAATTAAAGAGAGACGCACTGTGTTTCTGTGGCCCATCATAGTTTCCACTGACGGTGCCATGTGTCATTTGGGGTAACATTGACTTGTATTTCCACTCAGTGTGAGGAAAAGACCATAAGACAGAATTGGACTAATTTCTGGAAAAAAGAAGTAAATGCTTAGTAGAGTGTCATATGGTCTTTTAATAACAAGTATTTGATAAACATGCTTTTATTATCCATCCTTCTGCAGGAAAAGAAACCAAGTTAATCTTACTGAGTTTACAGATTGGAGGGTTTTTAGTATAACCTGTGCCTTTTTCCTTCACCCCGTTTCCTCTTTTACTACTACAGTAAAGAGGGTGAAATTTAGTTGCAAAAGGATACCATTAAAATTTAGTTACTTTTGCTCGTCTATGGCTAAAAGAGTTAATAATATGTACTTTTTAACTTGGACTGATTTTGGTATAATGCAGTGGGTTTCTAAAAATAGATTTATTTTTCATGTAATTGACAATTAACTCCATAAGTTCCTTTACAGAAATTTAAGTTTCTCTAGAAATTACTGCAGTACACACTGCATACATTCTCCTTAAAGAAAATTGACAGAACAAAATGTCATCCTCTGTTAGAAACTTGCTTTTCCCTCACTTGCTCATCTCATGAGGGGAAGCATGTATTATATCATGTAATTGACCTCCCGAGCTGTATGGCACCCTTGAGTGAACCAGGTACAAGCAGCCTCCGCCCAGGCATTTTCTTAATGTCCACAAAGGCTCACTGACTTCAAGTTAGCCATTTGTGTCCTTTAACTTGTTGCCGCAATTTAAAACCAGGTGAGCATTTTCTGCACAGAGTGGTCATAAGCAGTGTCTCTTCTGCTGTGCTCGGCCTCTTTGTCACCTGTTCCATATTTGGGCGTGAAGCACTAGGTCCATATGCCTTCACCATTTTGCAGTGTTGTTCTGGGACAGAGTTATAGGGTTTTTGCTTTGAACAAAGCATCTGCATTCCTCATTCTTAGGGAGTGACAGTTCCATTGCCAAGATGTGGGTATCAGTTTTCTTCAAGCTTGTGTACCACTCATACGCACTGCTGTTCAGTTGCATAATCTGTAAGATTGAAAACTACATTTTGATAATGCTGGCAACGAGGGTACAAGGAAATAAATTGTCTGTTTTTATAAACACGTAGCTACTGATTTTTTTTTGAAGGTGAAAGCTTTATTTAAGGAAGGTCTCTTAGAGAGTTTTACAATTTTAGAATGAAAAAAGGTCTTAAATTTATTAACCAAATAGCAAACTAATTCATTCAACCAAAAGACTTATTAAACACTCCCTGAGTAAAGGTGTGTGTGTTAGGAAATGTGCTTACTGGGTGAACACAACAGAGGTGTCCCCCGCCTGTTGATACCCACAGTCTAGGGAGTGACAGGCAATAATTAAGTAATTTTTAAAAATTTATAGCTGTAAACTAAAGCAAACTATGGGAAGTCCACGAAAGAGAGGTTAAAGCCTATGGGGGCGGGTGGGGGGAACCAGATGGAGCCTGGGCTCAGGGGCTGCCAGACACACACAGCTGCCTAAGGGCGGGAAGGGGCCCCACTGGAAACCTTAAACAAGTGTCTGTATAGAAGGAAGGCATGTGAATACAGAAGAAAAGGTTGAACTTTGTGAGTTGTGACATCCAAGGTGTCCAGGAACTAATTTCTCCACTTTCTTTTTCTCCTTTTTGTCATGGCCGGCGGTTGGGCCCTTGTACTGTTCATCAGCTTCACCATCAAAATCAAATGAAAAGAAAGAGAAGGGAATGGAATGCTCACTTTCTAGACCTTACTTTAAATTCTGTTGAAGATTTATTAATATTTGGGAGAGAGTTTGAAATGATAATCCAAAAGATGTCTCCCCTTGAACATATGTAGAAGTTAATCATTTAGATTAACTTGCATTTAAACACGTAATTTTATGTGATTGTATACATTTTTTTGGCTCACTGTTTTGTGTTCAAAGGCAGATTTCCTAGGGTAGTGCTGATTTATTCTACTTCTTTTAGGCTGTATAATTCACCTTTTTTCTAATTTGGGGAAAATTATGGTCACTATAGTTATATATTTTTTATTTAAAAACTTGTAACATTTGATTAAGTTATCCACCCAAATCTTCCTGCTGAAAGATAATATCTTTTTTTCTTATTTTTTTTTTATTTCAGTAGGTTTTTGGGGTATAGGTGTCCTCATAACTTAGCTCCCACTTTAGAGTGAGAACATAGGATGTTTGGTTTTTCATTCCTGAGTTACTTCACTTAGAACAATGGTCTCCAGTTCCATCCAGGTTGCTGTGAATGCCATTATTTCATTCCTTTATTAATAATGAGTAGTATTCCATTATCTATCTATCTATCTATCTATCTATATCTATCTATCTATATATATATTTCATTCCTTATTAATAATGAGTAGTATTCCATTATCTATCTATCTATCTATCTATCTATATCTATCTATCTATATATATATTTCATTCCTTATTAATAATGAGTAGTATTCCATTATCTATCTATCTATCTATATCTATCTATATATATATTTCATTCCTTATTAATAATGAGTAGTATTCCATTATCTATCTATCTATCTATCTATCTATCTATCTATATCACAACTTCTTTATCCACTTGTTGGCTGATAGACATTTGTGCTGGTTCCATATTTATGCAGTTATGAATTGTGCATCTATAAACATGCGATAACACAGTATCTTTTCAGATATGTGTCCGTCTGACACGTTCTGTACCACCCGCTATGCTGCAGGGCATTTAGGTAAGCAACATTTATAAGAGTGACTGGAACTGGCTTAGGAAAAATGATACAGAATGTAATTTATCGGAATAATCACTGATCCTCTTAAGCATGTATATTCAACAGGTGACTATGACTCTAAAATGTTATTTGGGAGGGAATTTGCAACCAAAGTTAGAAACAGCTGTAGAGATGCTGGGATCTAGGGGCCTTAGATTTTTTCATCTCAGTTAATCACACCATGCTTTAGGAAGCTTTAGGATAAGATTCTGGTGCTAGTGTCCTCGGTTGGTTTTGCTTCTGAGAACCAACTTTGCAGTTGTCACATGATGAGATGGATCCCTCATGCAGATCCTCCAAGGGTCTTACTGAACAACATCGATTTATGCTAGTGAGGGTTCGCGGTTCTCAGCTTCCCGCATTGGAGTGAACATTATTTGGGCCTGAGCTGTGACGGCTTCCTTCTTCAGCTTCCTTCCTTGGGCTCTTCTGGTTGGGGTATGGACCACTTCTTCTAGAGAACAGCAGGGTGGTGTTCAAGCACCACTGCACTCTCCTAGTCTAGAGCTGAGCCACCCAATACTATAGCCAATAGCCATATTTGGCTCAGAAACACTTGAGAGATGGTAGTGTGACAGAATAATGGAATTGTAAATTGTATTTAGTTTTAATCAAAACTTTAAAATTGATATCCAGTATATATGATTGGAACAACTCGAATATGTGAGCTTACCTTTTCATCTCTAAAGTTTATGATAAAAGATTTCCAATAAAAATTTAATGTCCAAGTTGAGATATGCTGTGAGTGTAAAATACATGCTATATTTCAAAGACTTAGTATTTAAAAAGAATAATATAAAATAAGTAATTTTAAAATGTTATTTGTTGAGATGATAGTATTTTTGGTACATTAGGTTAAATAAAATGTATTATTAAAATAATGTTATCTTCTTAAAATTGTGACGACTGTAAAATTTGAAATTGCATAGGTGGCTTACATAATGTTTCTGTTATTGGGCACTGCCCTAGAGCTAACTGAGGAAACGATTATAGGGCACGATTTGCCATGGTTGTCAGTATGTGGCTTTCAGTACTAGGAGGTAAAGTAGGATACTCTTTCCATACTAAATACTAAATGTCACTATCATTAAAAAACAACATGGCAAGTCTTGCCCTTAAGGGGACCTCATTTTTTCCCCAGCAAAACAAAACCGACAGCCTGTTATATAGCTAAAAGGTAGATGAAAATACTTACACAATATAAATGAACTTTATTGGTTGATAGGTGCAGCAAACCACCATGGCACACATTTACCTATGTAACAAACCTGCACATCCTGCACCTATATCCCAGAACTTAAAATTAAATATATGTAAAAAATAAACTTTATTAGTTATGCAGTGAAATAAAACAGAGCAAGCAATACCTTTAGGTTCACTGAATTTTAAAGTTAACACCTTCAATACAAATGTATATATTTTGTATACACGGTTATGAAGGTATGAACATATTAATGAGCAGAATAATTATGAATACTCGTTCCTCTTTTGTAGTTTTAAATATGTATAAGCAAGAAGTAACTTGACATGACATAATGTTGTGCTACCTTGCCTATTCTATCATGGGCTCCAAATGTAAATTCATAAGAAGAGCTCACAGCTTTGTTGAATCTCCTGCCTCTTTGGGGAGATAGGCTCGTATGTCTCAATTTTGAAGCGCTCCTCTTGGAATGAGGTCAGTTAGACCACTCCAAGGACCACTCTCTTTTCTTCTTTGCATTTTCTGGGGAAAATGTATAGCTAGCATGCTGGGACTGTTTGTTTTGAATGAGTTTGTTTATGTGTTTTCAAAACAAAATTATGAAAAAAAGGGAAGTTTCCAACTCCTTGTGCATGTCTTGCTGGCTAAGCAGATGATCTCTAAAAACAGATTACAATATCATTTTGAACGTAACAAAGGTATCTTCCTTGCTCATCTTTAAGGCTGCATATTTTATTGTTTATACATTGGCCAATTAGGAACTGAAATTTAAGAAAGACAGTCATTTTAACCTTTTGAAGTCACAGAATGAAATGATGAAGTAATCGTAAGTGTTCCCAGTTTAGCATATATGTATATATATATGCATTGATGAATAATGTGATTTGTTGTAAACAAATGAAAAACTGCAGAAACCTGTAATTTGTACATTATTATTTCAGATCACCGTAACAAATATTACCAGGTTTTTAATTTTCTTAAAAAAAAAATGAATTTCTAGGCCAGGTGCAGTGGCTCATGCCTGTAATCCCAGCACTTTGGGAGGCCAAGGCAGGAGGATCACGAGGTCAGGAGATCGAGACCATCCTGGCTAACACTGTGAAACCCCATCTCTACTAAAAAATACAAAAATTAGCCAGGCATGGTGGCACATGCCTGTAGTCCCAGCTGCTCGGGAGGCTGAGGCAGGAGAATCGCTTGAACCAGGGAGTCAGAGGTTGCAATGAGCCAAGATCGCCACTGCACTCCAGCCTGGTGACAGAGTGAGACCCCATCTCAAAAATAATAATAATAATAATAATAATAATAATAATAATAATAATTTCTAAAATTGTATTTATACTCTCTGGTCCTTTCCCATCAGCCATCAACACCTCCCTCCCTCCCTCCCTCTCCCTTCCTTAATGATAAACCCTCAGCTTTGCTCAGGACTCGGCCTCCCCTGTGCTTTTGGTAGTGGTCTAAGACCTGAGGCCCAAAGCATGATTCGCTGGAGCTGTGACTTCTCAGCCTGGTTGTGCATTAGAATCATCCTGGGATCTTTAAAATCCAGATGCCTGGACTCTACTCACAGAGATTCTGATTTAATTGGTGTGTTGCAGAACCTGACTTGAGCCATTTCAAAATGGGTCATTGATAGCTTGTAGCTATAACCATCCAAACATATACAACATAAGCAGAGTGACCACAGAAGTTATTCTCTAAGTCTGGTATGTTCCTAAATGTCCTCTAAATTCTTATCTTCCACTCTTGGGCTTTTGAAGTGGCCTGAGCCAAACACCTTCTTTCCGGCATTAAAAACATTAGCCGCTTATTTTGCCTCATCAGCACTTCCTGCACTTCCTTAGGTGAGCCAGGTTGCTTTTAATCTCTTGGAGCTGCCTTCGTTAATAGGCCTTTTTTTTTCCTTTTTTTTTAATTGTATGTATTGAAAGTATACAACATGATATTTTGATACACATATTCCTACTGAAGTAATTACTACAATTAAATGAACACACCCATCATTTCATACAGTTACCTTTCTTTTTTGTGGTGAGAGTACCTAAAATCTACTTTCATAGCAAATTTGTAGTATATAATGCAATATTATTAACGACAATGCTACTCTAGATTTTTTCATCCAAGATAACTGCATCTTCATATGCTTTGATCTATATCTCCCCATTTTCCCTGCCCCTCCCAATTATGCCTTTTGAGGCGGTGTAGTGTGACAGTTAGTCATCACTGAATTCTGGCGGCCTTTTGTCTATTCCAGGGAGATGAAATTGTTAGAGAAAGATGAGAAGAAAGAATATGAAAAGGACTTAGAGATGGTACAAAATCATAAAGTCACGAATACCTACCCAACAAATCCACATAAGGAGAAAATAAAGAAATGTCAGATTCATAAAAGATTAAAAAACCCAAACTGTTCTTAGAGGGAAAAGCGTGCATAGTTAAGGCAACTTTTTTTTTAAAGTTTTAATAAAATCTGATCTCTAGTGGTAAATACTATTTCCCGATTACACCTAGACTTTTATCGTGAATCAGGTTTTCTCGTTGACATTGTTGTTTTTCATTTGAAAGTGAATGCTGTGTATTCTCCTTGTTTCAATTCCCTTACGTATTTTTGTGTTAACTCCCTCTGCCGGGGAGTGCCAGACTCAGATGAAAGGTATTATGACATTCAAGATGAATAATGACGTAAGAAGGACTTACTCTATTGTATATCACGGTGCAGTATCAAAACATTTTGTCCCGTGAGGAGAGGCAGTGAGTCAGAAAATCCTGTTGGAATTGTATTATAATGTAGAAAACTATTTCAGAATTACTGTCTGACATTTGGGCAGCTGGGACTCTGAGCTCATTCCATGGCCACCCCACCTTAGACATTTTATTAGGAAGATGCTATTCTTTTTTAGGGCTATCACTGGATCTTTGTCCTCACTGATGAATTAATTAGGTAGGTAATAATGAATCTGAGTTATTACTGCTGACAATTTAGTCTTATTCTTAAAAACGTTTATTTCCTGGCGTGTTACTCTGTTCTGTGTTGCAATAAAGGAATACCTGAGACTGGGTAATTTATAAAGAAAAGAGGTTTTATTGGCTCATGGTTCTGCAGGCTCTACAAGCATGGCACCAGCATCTGCTCCACTGCTTGTGAGGCCTCAGGAACCTTGTAATCAAGGCAGAAGGCTAAGGGGGAGCAGGCAAGACACATGGCGAAAGAGGGAGCAAGAGAGAGCAAGGGAGGAGGGGCCATGCTCTTTTAACCAACCAGCTCTTGTGTGAACTCAGAGTAGGAACTCACTTGCTGTGGCAAGGACAGGACCAAGCCATTCATGAGTGATCCGTCCCTGTGACCCAAACGCCTCCCACTAGGCCTCGCCTCCAACATTGGAGGTCACATTTCAACATGAGATTTGGAGGGGGAAAACCCTCCAAATCGTATCACATGGTTAAGTGGCATAAGATGCAACTCTAGCAATTTTTGTTTTTTTAAAACCCGGCTTCGAGCTCCCTTCCATTCCCTCATCAAGATACTCATGATGGATCTGCATTGGGACCTGCTTTTGTCTTACTGTTTCCCAAGACTAAAAAGGGTTTTCAGCACAAGTGTTCTCATAATGTTTTTGTCCCCAAGATTGGATTATTTTTCAGTTGTATTATCTCCCCATATTTCTGACATGTACAGACATGCCCAACTATGATATTCTGTGTGGATGGTCTTCAAAATGAGTTATGATTATGAATAGTTTGATGGAAAGATTTCCCAGGAAGCATTATGCTTTGAGTGTTGGGGAAGAGAAGCCACCAGATGTCGTGTAGGCCCTTGTCCCTTTACTGCCTTTCCTCTCTCTTTGTACCCCTGTACAAAGCAGCTCTTGTGGTTATGATTTGTTAACAATTTGAGTAGCTCCCTTATATTTTGCTTCTAGAGTAATTAAACATTGTTTCTTAGAAATGTAAACATGGGACTTAGAATTATGATGCAGTAATGCATTTGGCAGCTGAACTGTGTACTGGGAAAAGAAAAATATCCTGGAGTGGGTTTAAGTTTCGCAGATAAGAAAAATGGCTTTATTTAGTGAATTGGAACAATACAAGACCTGTGCCCTGAAGTCAGTACTTTCTCTTCCCAGATGAGTTTCCCTGGGCACAAGACCAACTTCTAAAATAAAACTTGAAAGTAAATGGCAAAAACCAGAAACAGAGCCCTGTAAACTAGACTTTTATGCTATGGCGCCATAAAAATAATTTATTTGCTATCAAAATAAGCTTAAACAGAACCTTTGTCTGACAGATGACTTTTCCTCTCCCCTTAACCTGACAGCACCCCCAACCCAGTCTTTGGTTATAAGCCTGACAGCATGGTGAGGTACAAGTTCCTAGTGGCAGTGGAGGCTGATGTTTATTATTTAGAGAGTTTCTGAAAATGAAAGTGTAATGTCTTGAGTCACTTACTTCCAAATTCTTCCCAGAGAACTTTAAATAGTATGGTATTAAAAAACAGGAGTAAACAATCATTCGTAAAACACACCCCAGAATAAATCTCTCATTTCTGCATGAAGGCAACTGATCTGAAACATTTTTTTCTATGTGCCTTTTAGAGATGGCATAACACAGTGCTCAAAACTGTCAGACAGCCTGTGTCAGGTCTGAAGATGTGATTTTGGTTGTTTATACTTGGATGCTTTGTATGGGAATAGACCTGGAGTCAGCCCTTCATTTCAGGCAGAGGAACAGAGGAGTGTGAGTTAGACACAACTTTGGGTCAGGGGCCAGGAAAACTTGGTTGTCATCCTGGACCAGTTACTGACTCGCTGTGTGGGCAAGTCACTTCATTTGTCTAAGTCTCTCTTTTTCCTTTTGTAAAATAAGGATATCGGCAAATCCATGTGGTCCCTTCCAACAGTGTTTTTTAAATTGGTGCCTGAGTATCTGAAGCAGGAGATACCAAGGGTCATGTGAGCTGCACATTCCTATTTGCTTCACAGGGAGGCTGGCTAAGACACCGGGCCCCTGCCTTGTAACCATGAACAAGGTTCTCACGGGGGCTGGTCTCAACTGCAGGTCCCCTGAAGGTCTCATCATTTTCTTTGCTAGAGGGAATTTGGATGTCGTTGGTCCTTGCCTAACCCTTGTCTTTGAAAGATACAGATCCAGTCTCTGTGTAGCAGTTAAGTGATCTGACTCAGACATATTTACTCAGAGTCTTCTTAGAGAATGAGAAAACTCTTCTCAGAATTTTTAAGAATGTTCCTGAAGGACAATAAAAGCTCTCATTCAGAATAGGCCCCAAAACATTTTTTTTCCTCATAATATGGTGCCATTTCCTCATTTTGCTTTTGTTCATTTGTTCATTCCTTCAAATATTTTTGAGAATTTGCTGAGCATCAGTTATGATTAGATACTAGGCCAGTGAGATAAGTAAGATACAGCCCCTGTCTTCAATGAGCTGTATACCCTGATAATGATACCCTTAGTGTCTTCTACAAGCTATACAGTCATGTATCACTTAACGACAGGAACACATTCTGAGAAATGCGTCCTTAGGCCATTGCATTGTTGTGTGAACATCGAGTGACTTACACAAACCTAGATGGCATGGCCTACTACACACATAGGGTATATGGTGTAACCTATTGCTCCTAGTCTACAAATCCGTATGGCATGTTACCATACTGCATACTGTAGGCAATTTTCCTCTCCCCCTAACCTGACAGCACCCATTACCTGACAAAAATGGTAAGTATTTGTGTATCTAAGCATATCTAGACATAGAAAAGGTACAGTAAAACTAAGGCATAAAAAGTGAAAATGGTACGTCTTTACAGAGCAGCTCCATTTACGCGACCACCACTGCATACGTGGTCCATTGTTAGTGGAAACTTTGTTGTGTGGGGCATAACTGTATATAAAAGTATAGCTACTTTAATTTTAAGTTAACCCTGGTGTGTAGGAAAATTTGTCTTCTGTGCTGTCTTGCACGGAATTTTGCATTGGTATTTTTCCCTCAATAGTGCCTGCAAATAACCTTGTAAATACAGAACCTTCTTCATTTATAGAATTCTTCTGCATTGACCTGGAAAATGACATTGAGAAATGGACGTTACACTACAGTGTAGCCCTCCAATGAAGGCTGTCAATGGGCATTTCTTTAAGGCCTAAGTTGAAGATAAAACAGAACAACTTCCATCACTACAAAACTTAGTGTACTCGGAGGAACTTGTAGAGATTTTTTTTTCTTGTAGCTGTTTTTCTCACTACTGGGGTTTTCTTTTTGAGTTTTGCCCCTGGAGGCTCAGAGTTGAATTCTGTTAGTAGTCACTTAGAACCTTGCTACTGCTCTGGTTTTCCTCAGTTGTGTTTTTCCCATGTGGGTTTGTTTTGGGAAAGCAGTGGAGGGGAATTCCTCGTAGGTTGAAATAACTTTTATAGCGATGGTGCCACAGTTTACAAATATTTTTAGAAAAATCCTGTCAGATTCTTGGGAACTTCAGACTAACTTCATATCTAAAGTTCTTTTTTCTTTTCTTTTCTTTCTTTTTTTTTTTTTTTTTTCTGGGACAGAGTCTTGCTCTGTCACCCAGGCTGGAGTGCAGTGGCACGATCTCAGCTCACTGCAACCTCTGCCTCCCAGGTTCAAGTGATTCTCGTGCTTCAGCCACCCCGAGTAGCTGGGACTACAGGTACCCTCCACTACGCCTGGCTAATTTTTGTATTTTTAGTCGAGATGGGGTTTCGCCACATTGGCCAGGCTGGTCTCGGACTCTTGGCCTCAAGTGATCCGCCTGCCTTGGCCTTCCAAAGTGCTGGGACTACAGGCGTGAGCCACCACGCCTGGCCTAAAGTTCTTATTTAAAAATTTTTCTTCTGATTTCTGTTAGTTTAAGAAGGTAGGTTTGAAGCAGTGACCAAGAATTTTCAGGAAATCCATTAAGGAATAAATTATTCAGTAAAATAGTCTCAAAGTGAGGGCCAGAGTGCAGGACAGAGGCAAAGAGAGATGGTAGCAGTTTATAAAGAGAAGATATTTCATTAGAGAAATCATTGTCAGAGTAATCTTATGCTTAGAAAGAAATCACATACGAAGCTCTGTGTTTGAAATCAGAAGGGAAGGTGAACATTTGGATTAAGAGGCTGTTGAAATCAGAAGGGAAGGTGAACATTTGGATGAAGAGGCTGTTGGACTTGCATTACTTTGACTACTACTATTGTTTTCGTTGCTGTTGTCTTTGTTGTTGTTGTTTGGAAGATGGAGTAAATTGCGAGCCTGGTGGATTTCATGTGTTTAGAATTTTAGCTAAAATAGCTCCTCATGTTGAAGCATGTCCTCAATTCTATACCCACATTCTCTGTCCTTGTGTTACTACCAGTAACCCACTTTCCAAAATGTAGAATTGCATTTTACATTTTATTTCTTTCAATATTTGGATCAAATACATGTTCAGTGGAAAGGGTACATTTAATTTCCTTTTGGTTCAGCACTAATTTAAATTATGAATAGAGATAATGTAATTCTAGTATCTGTATTTGATTGTTAAAATATTTGGACTCAGTAGTGCATTTGCATGTTTCCAAATTTGACAAGTATGAAAAGGTATAGAGTCCAAACTCCTTCCCAGGCCTATCCCCAGCTACCCAGTTCACGTCTCCCCAGGCAACCAGCGTTACCAGTTTCTTGCGTATCCTTCTGCATACTACAAATACAAAAGCATGTTATTCTGTAGCCCCAGCTATTCGTGAGGCTGAGGTGGTAGGGTCACTCGAGCCGAGGAGCTGGAGGTAGCAGTCAGCTGAGATTGTGCCACTGAACTCCAGCCTAGGTGACAGTGATACCCTGTCTCAAAAAAAAAAAAAGCATATTATTTTCTTATTCTTGTTTTTATGCTAATGAGGACATGCTATGTCCACTGTTCCATGGTGTGTGCATTTATGTTCAGTGATTCACTAAAAAAATGAAAAGTATAGAGTAAAATGAAAGTCTGTAGTATTCTCCACTAGAAACAGGTGTGGGGTTCAAGGGAGAGTGTGTATTAATTATTGCAAAACTTTTGGTTAGGTCATCAATCAGAATGGGAGCCATGCAGTGGTGAAGGGCCCTGGCTATGATCTGCCACATTTTTCTGAAGCAGCGTTGAGTTCTATAACTGAAGTCCATGGGGACTTGCTATTGGCCTAACTATATGTGGAAAATTTTGCTTTTCGAGTAGGACATTCCCATGCTTCACATTTAATTTGAATTTTGGTATGACTGTATAAGTTAACATAGCTTTTTCCATTTTACAGAGACATTGAGTAAATCATTGACTAAAGATAATTAACTCCTTTATATCACATGCTGAAATGTTATGGGGGACATATTATTACCTTTCTTGGCTTATGGAAGAGATGTAATCTAATTCTTTGAGTCTGACTGTGTTTAAGCTATTGTTTTGGGTGTCATCGTTGGCTCTTAGAACAGGGACTGGGCCTTAGTCCTTTTCCTTACTCATACCTGACCTCCTCCCAGAAGACCCTGCCTTTCATGTTTTATGCCTCAGAACCAAGATGTTTGGGGGCCCAAAGTAGGGATGTGTATGAGCACATTTTTTGATGCTTTCATCTTTCTCTTACTCTCTAACATGGGTTCTGCTAGTATCATGTGAATACAGTGAATCAGATATTTCTCTGCCTGCAAAATGCCTTTTGCCAGCATGTGGGACGTGTGTTGCAGGTACCACAGTGTATTTGCTGCATCTATTCATACATCCATCTTTCCCACTTAGCTGTGAGTGGCCTCAGTGCAGAATGGTGCCTTAACCCTAGAGTCTGGTAGGAAATGCCATGCACATTTGTCAAATGAATGGAAATGCAGCTGACTTGCTAGAGCTCAGTTCTGAGTGCGGGGTGCTTGAATGCTATATAATCAAGTTGAGATTTCAGTCTGGGGCAGCAGGAAACAATAAAAAGTTATTGAGCAGGAGAGTGACAGGCTTTCATTTGTATCTTAATGGGTTAATTGCAGTGGCATTAGAAAAGGGGAGAGATTGGGGTAAGGCATTAGTTGGAAAGCTTTGATAAAGTCTAGGTGAGTCAGGAAGGGGTTCTGCATTGCTTGTTTCCCATTGCTCTAACTAGATTTCTTAGAAAAAAGAAAATCTTACACCAGACTTTTACAGCGTTTGCAACTGAGTAAATTTCACTTTGTAATACCCTGGATATTATACAATTATATAAAGCGCAGTATAATAAGAGAGTTAGTAGCTTCATTGTAATCAGTAAAAATAATTTTTAAGACAATTGTTATTTTTTGTATATTGTATTATAACAAAAAAGAATAGTCATCAAGTGGGAGGAGGTGTTGTTTTGAGACGTTTGCTTTCATCTCTTAATCCTGCAGACACTTATCTAGTCCCTTCTCTGTACTCTTAAATGCTAGGGATTTAAAAGATGGATAAGATACAGGCTTATTATGTCTGTGTTCCAGACACTGGACTCCAAACATAAAACAAACATTACATTATTCTTCCTTATGTAATAGAAATGTTTATGTAAGATTGTGTGTAAATCAGTCTTGAATAGACTGAATTAAATGGAATGTGCCAATAGGAGTTGCTATTTAAAGAAGCCCTGTGATAAAACATTTGTATAATAATATACTTATCCAAACAAGCCCACTAATTTCTATGGGTTGTTTTTTTTTTTTTTTCCCCCCAAGGCGAGGTATCCTATATGTTCTGTGTTGATTGAATTCCAGTTGGCCAACCACCTGCCTGGTTAATAGAGTATACCATTAACTTAGTGACACTAGAACCCTGCAAAGGAAATAAGACACAATCTATCGTTGTTCAGTCTCCACTATTAAGTAGATTTTAATTCACTTCAGCTTGGGTGGGTGTAATTTGCATCTTTCCTAACAGGCAAGCATCTGCAAGTGTATTGCCCCTAGAAGCTCATTAAAAATCAGTGCAAATCCTGACACTGTCTCTAGAAGCAGGCATTAACTTGCAGAAAGTGGTTTGTATTTCCAGTGTCAGTAAAGCTTCCTCACTCTTTTCCTGCTTCCATGAAAGTTTAGTCCTAAACTAGTACCACTATTTTAGTACAACTAGTACCACTCAAATAATGCTGCTTTTTAAATAAATTCAAGGGGAACTACTAAGTAACTGAGAACCTGTAAGGTGACAGGAAAAAGGAAATTCTATTTTTTTGGGCTAGTTTGTGTATTGAAAATAATTTTTGCTAAGAATTAAGCTAAGAAAATTACTTGCTAATTTAAACAACATGACAGTCCTCAGAATTTTCCAGCAACAGTTAGGAGCACTGTGATAAAGTTGGCTTTTCCGTTGAGAATGTTTTACCTTTTTGCTTCAGCTTCTTTAAAGAGTTTGAAATTAGTAATTTCAGTAGAGCAGCTTTGCTGTTGTGTGGTACTGCTCAGAGCTTAGCGAGCTGAAGCCTTTTGGGAAAATAGCATTTGGGGAGAGACCCATGGTGTAATAGCTCATCCCACTGGCACATGTCCCAGAGTAAGCTGGGCTGGAAGCTTTTAGTGTAGTTAAAAGATGCCAGTCTGTCATTTGCAAGCACTGTAATTGGGCAAGTGGTTTCAGGCTGAGCTTTACATTATCCTTCCACTGAGAGCAGCTGGTGGTGGGCTGTAGATTCCATATGAGCTGGGGACCTATCATCTGGTGTGTTTAGTGCAATCTTGCCTCATCTTGGGAGCAATTTTTTATTTAATGATAATAATAATGCACAATCTTGGTGAAAGATAATGCTTGTGGTTATTAGAATGTGTAGACTGAGTAGGGGCTTTGGCATAGAGATGGTAATGGTGGGGAAAGACAAATATTTAATAAAAGGATTGTAATGGAGAGAAAGTAAATATTTTGCAGGATAAGGAAAGCCACAAATACGATTAATTTAAGAGTCTTAAATAAAATGTCTATAAAATGTTAGATTTTTAGTACCAGTAAGGCAAAGTGGCCAATCTCTAGCTTCCTTTATAAAGACTACTCATCCTTGGAGGGTCACTTTTTGGTGCTTTTTTCGTTTGTTCAGGGTCAACCTCTTCCTCTAGGGATATGTTTAAGTCTGTCACCTTTCCTTAGGAATTGTGCCAATCCGATCATTTGTTCCACCACTGCTGCCCCGCCCCCTTTTCTTGACTCAAATAATAATTTGTGTACCCTGTCTCTGTTTTTATTTTCTTTCTTTTTTTTAAATTATACTTTAAGTTCTAGGGTACATGTGCACAACGTGCAGGTTTGTTACATATGTATACATGTGCCATATTGGTGTGCTGCACCCATTAACTCGTCATCTGCATTAGGTATGTCTCCTAATGCTATCCCTCCCCACTCCCCGTCTCTGTTTTTTATTATTTATTTATTTATCATTAGAGACAGAGTCTCACTCTGTCACCCAGGCTGGAGTACAGTGGTGCAGTTACAGCTCACTGCAGCCTCAAACTCCTGGGCTCAATCGATCCTCCCGCCTCAGCCTCCTGAGCAGCTAGAAGTACAGGCACATGCCACCATACCCAGACAATTTTTCTGTTTTTTGTAGAGATGAGGTCTCTCTCTGTTTCCCAGGCTGGTCTTGAACTCCTGGCCTTAAATGATCCTCCTGCCTCAGCCTCCCAAAGTGCTGGGATTATAGGTGTGAGCCACTGCATCCAGGCCCTGTTTTTAACTTGCAATACATTTTCTGCAAGACTGAATTTATATTAGATTATAAAGTTCGTGGACAAAATAGAACACTCCGTTATAAAAGCCTCCTTCATTTGTTTTGTTCTCTGGTGTTTGATTTGACTGATGTGGATTTGAGTATGGAAGTGTTCCATGCTTTATTAAGGAAAGCACTTTGGGAATCGGCCAGGGCGCACTTAACTTAGTTTCAGAATGGCAGCACTTTGGCAGTCCTCAGTTTCTCTTATTTCCTAACCCATCCCTACTCATTAAGACTGGGCTGTTGCATTCCATTTTCAGGGAATGCTCTTTCATTTTTCGTTGGTGAGAGAACATGAATGCCTCTTAAAATGGTGGTTTGAGTTTGCTGAGAATTTTAGGGGATCCACAGAGTTGAAAAGGAACTTACAGGCTATCAGTGAAGCATGGAGGGTTTTCGTTATGAAAATGTCCTGAGATGGGGGGAAGATTGGACAGGTGAGGTAGGGGAGCCTCCTTGCAAAGTTAGAATTCAGCTGTTTATACTGGTAACAGAATCTGCTTTAGTAAGGATGAAGCAAAAAGAAAAACAATCTTAACACCTTGAGAAAATCTCTATATTGTGAGCTTAATCCAACAACTCCAAGGATGTTAGCTACTTTTTCAAAATACATCTTAGCCCTTGTTACAATAACATTTACTTGTGGAGTGAAATTTTGTATTAGGCAGATTCACTGTAATCAGTAATCTTCCTTCCATTGAGATTCTTGCTGTTACTTTCTTATTTAAAAACCTTCAGTAGCCTACAGCCTCCGGGTTCTGTTTACAGAGACCCTTAACAGTCTATTCAGCCTTACTTCCGCCATTATCCCTACTCTAGGCTGAGTGTTAACCATACCTACCTATGTACATTTGCAGCTGTGCCATTTTATCTGTTTGGATTCTTAACCCCCTCTCTTGCCCAAGTGCCTAGTGGCGCCCTGTTGGCACGTTGAGGGGTAGCATAAGTGTTTACTTCTTTCCCGACTCCCTCAGTCCGTGTTAGCAGTACCCTCTTCCATACTCTTCTGATATCTTCTGCATACTTCTGTACTCCACCTATCTGTTGCCATGGAACAGGTCATCCCAAAACAGTGGCTTAGAACAATACTATAGACTGTGTTTGTGTCCCCCCACCCCAACTCATATGTTGAAATCCTGGCCCCCAGGGCGATGATATTAGGAGATGGGGCCTTTGGGAGGTGATTAGGTCACGAGGGTGGAGCCCACATGAATGGGATGTCTTTGTAAAAGAGACCCCAGAGAGCTCCTTTCCCCTTCTACCATATGAGGACACAGTGAGGAAACATCTGTGAAGCAGAAAGTGGGGTCCTCACCAGACACATAATCTGCTTGCTCCTTTAGCCTGGACTCCTCAGCCCCCAGAACTATGAGAAATAAATGTGTGGGTTTTTTTTTTTTGGTCTTGTTTGTTTGAGACAGGGTCTCTCTCTGTTGCCTGGGCTGGAGCCAAGTGGCGTGATCTGAGGTAACTGCAACCTCTGCCTCCTGGGCTCAGGTGATTCCCCCACCTCAGCCTCCTGGGTAGCTGGGACCACGGGCCTGTGCCACCACGCCCAGCTTATTTTTGTACTTTTTGTAGAGAGGGGGTCTCCCCATGTTGCCCAGGTTGGTCTCAAACTCCTGGAATCAAGTGATCCGCACACTTCAGCCTCCCAAAGTGCTGGGATTACAGGCGTGAGCCACCGCACCCAGCCAGATGTTTGTTGTTTAAGCCACTCAGACTATGGTATTTTTGTATCTTCCATTGTACTTAATCTATGGGTCTTATATTCAGCAGTATTCTATGTTATATAAGGAGTTGTGGTGTGATACCACTTCCTTCATGTTTTTATGTTTCTTTTTAATTAAATTTTAAGCCTGGGAATCTTGGTAATGATATATTATATGCAAAATATGTAATATTAGACTTGATTTTCATCAGATCAGTTTTAGTGCTTTTCAGTGTGCAAAGGTGGGTGGTAATGGCTTTTTCCAAAGCATAGTCCCTTGGTTGTATTACGCTATTAATGACTATGGGTAGTGTCATAGTCACTGAGCCCAAGCCAAGCCATCGCATCCCCTGTGACTTGCATGTATACATCCAGATGGCCTGAAGTAACTGAAGATCCACAAAAGAAGTAAAAATAGCCTTAACTGATGACATTCCACCATTGTGATTTGTTTCTGCCCCACCCTAACTGATCAATGTACTTTGTAATCTCCCCCACCCTTAAGAAGGTTCTTTGTAATTCTCCCCACCCTTGAGAATGTACTTTGTGAGATCCACCCCTGCCCGCAAAACCTTGCTCTTAACTTCACCACCTATCCCAAAACCTATAAGAACTAATGATAATCCACCACTCTTTGCTGACTCTCTTTTCGGACTCAGCCCACCTGCACCCAGGTGAAATAAACAGCCATGTTGCTCACACAAAGCCTGTTTGGTGGTCTCTTCACACGGACGTGCATGAAAGGTAGCATAATACAATTTTTGCTGAAGTTTTGTTGCTCTTCGACTTTTAAATTAAGGACCAGATAGGAAAGGACATATGGTAATCTATCAAATACATAGCCATTGATATTTTCTTTGTTTTCTTTCACTAACCATCCTTAACAATGGGTTTATGCAAGATTTTTTAAAGAACACCAAAATGAAAAGGTTCATAATATCCTGACTTCCTGTTTTATTATAAATGAGATGAACACCAGGTAGCGTTAATTTCCTTTAATTTCTTTATGAGTTGTCCTCAAATTAATGTTTAAGGAATGGTTGGGTGTTTTCAAATGTCTCCTACATCTTTTATTTAGACAGCATAGTGAAATGGAAAGAAATTTGGAATCTGCTAGACTCAAGTTTGCATTTTGGTTCTGTCATTTACTCATAGATGTACTACTTGGAATAATCATACTGATTTTGTAGACCAATTGGAAAGATAATTGACCAGTGTTTTAGAGTATATGTATATACACAAAATTTGACAGACATGTAATCACACAATGCTTAAGCCCCAAATGTTATTAAGCCCACACTTTGGTAAATAACATTTGGGGCTTAAGCATCTGTGTGAGTCTATATACGCCGGTATTTGTAAACGTAAAAGTGATACAAGCTAAATCAACCATCTTCCTGGGAACTAAGTACAAAGGAATGGCTCTGTTTCTAACCCTTTGGCTTAGAGTATCATAGAGTTTTAAATTTGGCCAGATTTTAATTTGACAGATAAAAAAATGAGGCACAGATAAAAAAACGAGAAGTTAAATGAATTATGCAAACTCGCTAGAGGCAGAGTTGGGGACGTTGTCTAGTGCTCTGTTGCATCATTGTGTGACTGCCTGCCCTACTGTTTTCCTGCTCTTTCCCTCCTCTTCTTCCTCCCTCTCAGCCCTGGTCCACCTACCTTAGTGCATGCACACACATATGGCAAAGATCAACAAGGATGCTGGGTTCAGGGTCCTTTTCCCACTGGAGTCTGGCAACACTGTTCCTGCCTAGATATGGTTCTTGGTTGTTGGTCACTTAAAACAGTGGCATATTTTGAAGGACTGAATAGACTTCCTTCTTTTTAAACTTTTCTTTTTATTTATACTTTTTGGATCCATGTAATTTCTCTGAGTCATCCACATTATTTTCTACTTTTTCTCAGTTTTTATGACCTCTATTACCATTACAGGTGTCTCTGCTATAATTCAATATACATATTCCTGAAAACCTCATGTTCTACAAAATTGTACATTCAGAATAATCTGGCTAACGGGAAATATTGGTTTGGGGCAGTCTGGCTTATGGGAAATACTAAGTTGGGACCAACCACTCTAAATCTATGCTACTTTGCAAGCACAGCACTAACAAAAACAATGAAAACCATCATAAAACAGGAGCACAGTTCAGAAGACATACTACATTCCTACTATATACAGATACACTTTGGTAAATATGACTTTAACTCATGAAAATATGTGGGGCTTCTTGATGGAAGGGGATGTAAGGAAGGATATGAGGCTGGCAAGTACTGGGAGAAAAGAATGAAACACACCAAGACCTTTGCATGAGATCATGCAAAGAGAATCATGCAGAAGGTGCATCTAAGACACAAGGCCAGCCGGACGCGGTGGCTCACACCTGTAATCCCAGCCCTTTGGGAGGCTGAGGTGGGCAGATCACATGGTCAGGAGTTCGAGACCTGACCCTTAACAGTCTATTCAGCCTGGCAACTATGGTGAAATCCCATCTCTACTAAAAGTACAAAAAATTAGCTGGGCGTGGTGGCACACACGAGTAGTCCCAGCTACTCAGGAGGCTGAGGCAGGAGAATCACTTGAACTTGGGAGGCAGAGGTTGCAGTGAGCCGAGATCACGCCTCTGCACTCCAGCCTGGGCGACAGAGTGATTCTCCGTCTCAGGAAAAAAAAAAAACAAAAAAACAAGGCCCAGCAAGCTCAGACAACGACAGGAACGATTAGAGTGGATCCTGGTGCAGTGTGGGGTGCTCTGTTCAGCCTCACTGTGAATTTTGCATCCAGCTTCTGTTACTTGGAGATATAAAACAGTAATGTGTGGGGACAAATCATGGATGAACCAACTCCTGAGTTATGGCGTCATCAATCTGCTATGACCAGTCAAATTCACAGTATAGAAACATGTCTTGTAGCTGGACAGAAAACATCCAGCCCTACTACTGCTGCTAAACATCATGGAATGTACCCATTGGTTTATCCATATAGTAAGTTTTAACATTATTTTTAATATATTGTTCATTCTGAATTTGACAGTGGTCTGCCAAGTCTCCCTGAACTCCACAAATTAAATAAAGGTATCTCAGAGGGCCTTTCCCAAGAACTTTAATGCCATGTTCCTAGCAAGCTATAGAAAACATTTGAAAACCTCAAGGGCGAAGTTCCAGGGCTTCCTAGGGGCAAAATCAGTGAGCAGAGTAGTAAACTGATAAAACCAGCATAGAGGCCTCTGTGGGGGAAAAAGACACCTTTCTGCAGTTAATAAACAGTACCAGAGAACACTGATTGTCTTCTCAGGGTTTGTAGCCCATTTCTGGTTTTTATTTTTAAATCTCACCTGTTATTTTTATTTTTAACTGTTCCATAGTAGTCTGATGGAAATACACTTTATATGTTCTTGTGTGCCAATCAAAAATAAAATAAGCACGATGAATACCTCTAATTGCATAGTTCATGAAAGGCTTGAAAATGATGCAGAGCAGCTGGCTAATGCTGCCAATGAGCCATTGGCTGGAGCCCCTTGTAACTCAGCCTTTGATTCTGTCTTCACCAAGCCCCAGCATCCTCAGGGCCCATGTGATGGCTGCTCAGTGGAACTCCAGACTTTGTGGAGGGTTCCGTGGTTCTGCTGCTGGGGAAACTGTGTGTTTCTGAGCCTATGGGAATGGGTCAGAAAGCCTGGGAAATGGGGGAGAGTAGGAGCAGGAACACAAATGAGGAGCCAGCAATGCAGGTTGCTATTATGTCCCATGTCACTTCCTACAATAGGATTGATAGATTAGCTTCCTTCAGGCCCAAAACCTTGAATGGACATGAACCACAGTATCAGGGCTAAATGAGTAAGAGCACAAACCAGGTCCACTCTCCAGACAGTTAGAAAAGGTAGACATCTCTTGTAGCTGGATGGAGCAGGGGTCTCCCCCAGGGTGGTAATCCAGCAGGTCTTTAAAGAATGAGCAGGATTAAACTAAGTGAAAATGGAAAGCTGAAGGCAGGGAAGGAAAGTGAGGCTCAGGGAGAATTCTGGGCAAGGGAAAGTTACAGAGTGATTCCTTAGGGCTTGTGAGTCTAACAATTTTGATGTCAATGGACCTCATTCTTGGAACCACAGGGCAACTGATTGACTTTCGTTTTCTTTTTTGCTATATTCTTGCCACTCACTCAGTGACTGCTCATTGAAAATTGATGATAATGGCCATATGGAAAGTCTCAGAGCTTATCTAGGATTTGAGTATCTGAGGCATAATCAGTGGGTGGAACAGCAGATGGATGGGGCAGAATATTTTTCTCTTCCTTCCTGTGACAGTTGATTATAAGTTATAAAAATGGGCAATCTCTTTGTGATCTTAGCTTCCAAAATTACAGAAGGTTATCACTATTTATTATTACTACTTCTCAGCAAACTCAAAGAATCAGAGTGATATTGATTATTTAGATTTAGCAATGGTGGACTTAAGCTCTTATAAATCAGGGTCATCTGAGTCTAAAGATATATGTCTTTCATATTTTAGCCTGACTAGTTACTTAAGAATCCAAGGTACTTTTACTTTTTATTTGAAGTTCATCAATTTGATAAGAGCTCTACCAAGCAGTCGGTTCTGTTTCTCCTTCAGTTCTCTGCCAAGCTTTTGTGTGCTTTAAGACACTGGGACTGGGAAAAGACTGCAATGTTTGTTAAATGGAAATTATACTGAGCCTTGAGGATTTGAATGCATGGGGAGAGGTGCATTTTGGCTTTCCTTCCTTTGTAAAATGCAGTTAAACTGATATCCAGAACAATGGTGAGAAAACACCAATTAACTTAATGTATGAAAGACAGTAAAATAAACAAGGTGGGCAGTCCTGTATGTGAGGCATTTTTAAACTCTTTGCTGTGTAAGTGCAGGCTTTTGGAAAGATCTGCTTTTCACTTTGATTTTTGCAGTCCCACACCAGCTTGCTTCTGGTTCTGCCTTCAGGGACATATGTGCTCTCTAGATCTGGGAATCTTTTTGTCTGGAGACCTCAAGATTGGGATCTGCCCCCTCCCCACCCCTTCCTGTCTGAACTCTATTTTAGATCTGCAGTAAAGACTTGAGGCTTTTTGCAAGCTTTCAACTCTGAGGTATTTTGGAAAACTGTAATTTTGTTTGTTCTCTGCTGTATGCATGTGGTTTCTTAAAACACGAGTGTGATTATTTTCTGCATCCTTTCCATAGCAAACATTTCCCTCAAACTACATGCTCCAAAAGTAGGTTCTCAGTGCACTTGCTGTGCTGTCTCATTGCTTATTGAGAGTGACTGTGTCTTCACAACAAGTCAACTGGTTACAATTTTGAGGCTTTTTAGGTGGCTTCCAAACTTGTCTTGGGGTTTGTCCTTTATATGTTCAGCAGCCAGACACGCTCAATGCATTGTATATTTCCCAGCAAGCCATGAAGCACTATTGACTTATTACGAAACTTAATTTGATAATGAGGCAGGTCTATAAAATAGCACTTTGGGTAGTTTTTACCCATAAAATAGCAATTTGTGGAAGACCGTTAGTATGTAGCATGGACTCTGAAGCTAGAGAACTTGAGTTTGAATCTCAGCCTTTCTACTTTTTTTTCCTAGTAATTTTATTTAATTTTTTACTGTTAAATTCTTAACCTACCTGGAATTTAGTTTGGTATAGGGAGTCATGTTTGGATCTAGCTGTTGATTCTTTTTAAATATAATTTTTAGTGATTTTTTTATTGTGATAAAATATACATAAGATTTATCATTTTAACCATTTTAATTTAGGTGTACAATTCAGTACATTCACAACTTTTCCACTTTTTAGCTGTGTTAGAGGTCAAATTATTTTACCTTTCTGTGTCTCCATTTCCTCTTCTGCAAGTGGGAATAATACTCCCATTAAATTGTTATGAGATTAAGACTTAATTCAGGCCGGGCGTGGTGGCTCACACTTGTAATTCCAGCACTTTGGGAGGCCAAGGCAGGTGGATCACTTGAGGTCAGGAGTTCGAGACCAGCCTGGCCAACATGGTGAAACCCCGTCTCTACTAAAAATACAAAAAATTAGCTGGGTATAGTGGTGCACGCCTGTAGTCCCAGCTACTCAGGAGGCAGAGGCAGCATAATTGTTTGAACCTGGGCAGTAGAGGTTGCAGTGAGATAAGATCGTGCCACTGCACTCCAGCTTGGGCGACCAAGCGAGACTCTGTCTCAAAAAAAAAAAAAAAAAAAAAAAAAGAGTCAATTCATAGGAAACACTTGATGTGTACAGGACAAAATAAGTGCTTAATAATAGTTGGTGGCCATGAGGATTTGTGGTACTGGCAGTCCCCCATTTGCTAGTTAAGAAGCATTTTTGAGCCTGGTGCCATATGTCTGCCCCATACATATGCCTGTGTGGTCAAAGTAATTGCCTGTTGAATCACAGTGGAGACCTCGAGAATTCTCATTGGTAACACTGGATAATTTTTTCACTATTTTTATGTCCACTTTAGCATGAGACTAATATACAGTTTGAACTTCAGGGGAGAAAAGAAGATTTTTTAACAGATTTATATTTCAAATTGTTTGCAAGGCAATTGATAATGAAAAGATAAAACCTACTTACTCTTCAAGTTCAAAGCATAATGCAAGAGGCTTGAAGAGGGTAGACTTCTGAATATATTCCATAAACAGTATCTCTTTTCAGAGCTTTTGAGAAAACCCTTGTTTAAAAAAAATGTGAGCAACAATCATTTGTTATTCATGAATTCTAGATGTGTAAATTGTGTGATCAAAATGAGAGGAAAAAGAGAAGTCTCAAGAGAATAAGCATTTTGTCTACATTTAAGTCTTTTGGAAATATGTTTGAAAATAATATACCCGTTAAATATGTTTCCTTAAATTATTTAGATAAACTGTTTCTATTGTAGTTTCTGGTAAATAGTAATATGAAATGCTTTCTATTTTATTGTCAACAACTTCATTACTTTTTAATTCAGCCAAAAGCTTCCAAATAGATCTGTTAAAAAGACTGCAGAAATCCTCTGAATTGAATAAACTATTTCTAGCCTTAAAATTCATGTTTCCACAATGGAATATACTATATTCAGCCACCATCACAAAAAATGTCTTTCTTATCAGTGCTGCCCTGGCTAAATGTGAACTTTAAAAATTGGAAAATCAGGCACTTTGTAGACAGTTCACTCTTTGTTTCATATTTTTGGGCTAAGGAAAGAAAATTGCCCAAGGAAGTATTTCTGGAAGGAGTCTAACTTCTCAGTCAACATAGTAGTTTAGCCTACAATATTTTTGTTGTTTTGGGAATTGATAGTGACCCTAAATATAACAAAAGAATATTGATTTCTAAAGCATGGATCACGTTGGTTCCTAAAAAGTGAATGATAATGTAGCAGTTACATTCTGCCCTGTATTATACACAGTTGGTCAGGGTATCAGTAGAATGCCATCATTATTATTGAATTGTGTAATAAATACTTGGGGCAGAGTGCTATAGTGGAAATAAAACTACATTTTGGTTTAGGACTTCTTGTTCCAGCCCATGGCCTATAGAGCCTATAGAGCCAAGCCTTCACGTTTCAAGAAGTTGTGAGGGGAAAGAGACGGGCATTGGCCTCATGGTAGCAGCTGCTGGAAGGTTTTTTTCCTAGCTCATTTTTCACATTTTTCCAGGGTGACATCACATGTGGTCACTATTTATATGCATCTTCCAAGCCCGCATTTTAGCCAGGACATTTCTCATGGGCTCCAGACCCACAATCTAGTGGTCAACATACTCTCTACTTGGTTGCTCCGTAGATACCCTAAGTCAAGGCATGAATATCTAAACTGATCGTGACTCTCCTCTCCCACCATCACCTCCAAACCTGTTTCTTTTCCTGCATTTCTTTTGAGCAACTAGCACGTTTCCAGTCATTCATCCACGTCAGAAAGCCCCAGATGCCGCCAGCTCTTCCTTTCTCCTCACTTTCAATGTTTAATGGAACACTAAGGTCTGTGAATTCTACCTCACAAATGTCTTCCCTGGCCATTCCTCCTTTCTGTGCCACCCATCTTCACCTTATTTCAGGCCTTCCTCATTTCTCACCTGGATCTTTATAATGATGGCCTCTAGAGCTGGCTCCATGGATCCCTACTGGCCATCAGTCCCATGTGCCTCAGCCATAATGCCAGTCACAGTTCTCAAAGAGTTCTTCCCTTCCTCCCTTCCTCATCCAGGCTGTGCCTGGTAATCTGGAGTGAATTTTCCACTCCATCCTGGCAGACTTCCAAATACTTATCCGGAGACTCAGCCTACAGCTCAATGCCTCTTTGAAGCCTTTCTCAACCTTTGCAGAGTTGAGATCTAACTATGCTGCTAAATGTAAATCTAACTCTTCATACATTTTCTCTTGTTTACCTGTCTCCCCCTCCTGTCAGAGGCTGAGTTACTTGAGGTTGTGAATTGAGTCTTATTCATGTCTGTCTCTAATATCTAGCATGGTATGTCTCCTTTATAGCAGAAATCTATAAATGATTGAGTGAGTGAGCGGACGTGTGGGTGGTTTTTCCTGGGGTGGGAAGGGTTGGGAAGGTACCACATAGCCAGTGTGCGCCTCCCTTCAGCCTCTATGACTTTCTGATGAGCATGCTTACAGGTAGTGACTTCTTTTGACCCTTACCAGTTAGATACGTGCTCTGGGACCAGAGCTGCAGAATATAAACCAGTAGTTTTAAAAAGTTATTATTATCTCCATAAAGATTGGGTTTTTTATAGGCCAAGGTAACAAGGTTGAACACAACCAAGTGAACCCAGTGAATTATATTTATTTCAGTGAGGTGTCTGTATGCACTGTGGCCATCCCAGAGGCCTTACTTTCAATTCATATCCACTGACTCAAGGAGGCTTTACTGCCACCCAGCACTCACACTGCCTTTGTCTTCTGTAGAGACTTTCCCACAGTCCGTTCACTACTTCATACTTTCTCCTGCACTTAAACCTGTAACATGTCTCCATCCCTGCCTCTCAGCTAACTGGGCTTGCAGGCAATTAGAAAGAGCTTCCCTGTGTACCTGCCACCACATCTTCTCAGCTGTCTGCATTTGCTGGCTAGTCTCCCTTGCTGTGGAGGAATTGTTGATGCGCCTGGGAAGGCCACACCCTCCACTTGAAAGATCCGGTCCCCTCCCTTTTTTTTTTTTTTTTTTTTGAGACGGAGTCTTGCTCTGGCGCCCAGGCTGGAGTGCAGTGGGGCCATCTCAGCTCACTGCAAGCTCCGCCTCCCAGGTTCATGCCATTCTCCTGCCTTAGCCTCCCGAGTAGCTGGGACTACAGGCGCCAGCCACCACGCCCTGCTAATTGTTTTGTATTTTTAGTAGAGGCGGAGATTCATCTTGTTAGCCAGGATGGTCTTGATCTCCTGACCTCGTGATCCACCCGCCTCGGCCTCCCAAAGTGCTGGAATTACAGGCGTGAGCCACCGCACCCGGCCCCCTCCCACCTTTTTAAGGACATCACTCCATCAGTTGTCTCCTTTCTCTTCTGAATCGTCAGTTTTCCCCTGGCCACCAAGCTATTCCCATCAGCATACAAACATGCTGATTTCTTCCCCCATACCATGCCCCTCTCCAGCTTCCACTTATCTGCTCTCTTTTACCTTGACTTGCCTGAACTCATTAACTTATTCCTCTCCTTTCAGTCTCTCTCTTTGCAAAGTTTTAAAAGCTTTTAATTTTGGTAAAATATATACAACACAACATCCAACTTACCATCTCAACCTTTTTTTTTTTTTTTTTGAGATGAAGTCTCGCTCTGTCACTCAGGCTGGAGTGCAATGGCACTATCTCGGCTCACTGTAACCTCTGCCTCCTGGGTTCAAGCGATTCTCCTATCTCAGCCTCCCGAGTAGCTGGAATTATAGGCATATGCCACATGCCTGGATAATATTTTTTTGTATTTTTGTAGAGATGGGGTTTCACCATGTTGGCCAGGCTGGTCTTGAACTCCTGACCTCAAGTGATCCACCTGCCTTGGTCTCCCAAAGTGCCGGGATTACAGGCGTGAGCCACTGTGCCCGGCCCATCTCAACCATTCTTAAGTGTGCAATTCGGTAATGTCAGGTACATTTACATTATTGAGCCACCAATCTGCAGAATGTTTTCATCTTGCAAAACTGAAATTCTATACCCATTAAACATTAACACCTCATTTTTCCCTCCTCCAAGCCCCTGGCAACCACCCTTATACCTTCTTTCTCTGTAAATTTGACTACTCTGGGTAATCGTCCATTCTCTCCTGAACCCACCTTCATCAGGCTTTTGCTCCTACATTCCCCCTCCACCGCTTTTCTCAGGGTCACCTGTGGCCTCTACTTGCTGGATCTGACAGTCATTTCTCAGTCTTTGGCTGATTTGACCCGGCAGCAACTATAGGAACAGTGGAGCACTCCCTCCTCTTTGAAACACTGTCTTCACTTGGTTTCCAGGGACCTTGCTGGCCTGTGTTTTCCTCCTTCCTCACAGACCACTCCCTCTTAGTCTTCTTCCTCTTCTTGCCTCTATAGGTTGGAATGTCCCAGGGCTGAGTGCATGGCCCTATTCTCTAATCTTCACTCACTCCACTTTAGAGTTGATGTCTTTCTATGCCATTTATACTCTTACAGTTCCCAACATTTGTCCCCGAGGTCCAGCTGTGAACACTTCCTTACCTGCATATCTAATAGGTGTCTCAACATTTGCATCTCCAGAATGACTCTTGACCTGCCCCACAATATCTGCCATAGGCTTCCACATCTGAGGATGGCAACTCCGTTCTTCCAATTTCTGAGGACAAAATTGGGAGTCATAATTGACTACTCTTTTTCTCTCAAACCCCCATCCAATCAGCAAATTCAGTTGGCTTTGCTTTCAAAAGATACAACCTGAGTGTGACCACTTCTTGTCACTTCCACTCTGCCACTCAGGTCTAACTGCCATCTTACATTGCTTGGGTTGTCACCTCCTCGCTGGCCTCCCTGCCTGCCCTAGATTCCAAACACAAGTCTAGTGAGAAGAGCCTATGAAAATGTGAGCCACCCTCTACTCCAAGCCCTCCAGTGGCCAGGAAATGGCACTTCTACAGTGGCCGAAAGCTCTATATGATTGCCTACTCCATGACCTCATTGGCCTCTCTTCCTGATTTTCTCACCCTTGTTCCCTCGCTGGAGTCACACAGCCTTCCCTGGTGTCCCTGCAGTATGCCACCCTGCTGCTACCTTAGAGCTTTTCTGCTCTCTGTCCCTCTGGGGAAAGGCTCAGCCCTTAAGGATCCCGTGCCTTCCTCTCTTCTTTCCGTCAGCTCTGCACTCAGCTGTCACCTTGGTTGCGAATTCTTCCCTGGTCACCCTGTTTAAAGTTGCCATGCCTCTTCTGCACTTTGTAGTTTTTTTTTCTTCTTATTTTTCTTTCTAGCACTTACCACCCTGTAACATGCCATACATGTTACTTGCCATTTGTGTTTGTGTCACCCCACTGGAGGGTGAGTTCTAGAGAGCGGGATTTCTTTGCCAGCATTCACTGGATTTGCCCACTGCTTAGAACTATTTCTGGCGCATAGTAGGTACACAACAAGTATTCCTTGAATGACTATAGAGAAGCAGCTTTCACAAAACAGAAAAGCGTAATTAATTGCCCACTTCAGCCTCCTAAACTATAGGCTTCATTTGAAATTTCAAGTTCTTATTTTATCCAAAAGAGAACAAAGCTGAATTAAACATTGCTTCAAACGATATCTTTGAATCGTTTCCAAGAAGGATGTATAGATGAAATTATAATTTAGGTTGCTGTGGACACATTTATACATATGAAATATTTATGACAAATATAGTATTTGTATTATATACCAGAAAATTACTATGGATTTGCAAATCCATTCATATAAAATTTATTTTCTTATGGGACATTAAATATATTACAGTAGCTTTGAATTTTCTGAATTATATTTACTTAAAAATGTCACTGGCAATATCTTTGAGGATTACTTGTTTTGGATAAAACTTGTGGCAATAATTCCTCCTTTGACTTCTTCAGCAATATGTTAAAACTGGCACGGAACCTTTGAATAGCTTTTGAATTTTTACCTCGTTTGAAATTAAACAGTTACTGATGTAATTAATACCGTATGGTATAAATTTTGAATTCTGCATGATTTCTACTTCAGAATGATGCCTGCTGCCTTCATTCTACTTTATGTTTAACACAAGTATTTGGAAAACCTGAGTAGTGGTTATCTGGCTTAGTGGAACTATAAATTACACCAGGTAAAAAGGAGGATTCATTTCTTTATCTTGGAAGTCTTTAAAAATATACTGATACATTTCCATCCCAAATTAGCAAGTCTCTTAGAGGGACAATAATTTTATCTTTGCTAACTGAAAATCTTACACGGCCTCATGCCTAAGATTATTTACTACACATTGTATCAAAATAAAAAAAGTTTGATATGCCACTAAAAGGCTTTTTTAAATAGGAGAGATCTAATCAATCACATACGTGAACGTGCTGCGTATACTACAAAACCTCTAGATCCTCTTTAGCTTTGCAAGGGGGGTGGGTAGTTTTGGCTTTCTTATGTTTTTATTTGTTATTTGTGAAGTGTATAATAAAAGAAAATCTAAGAAATTGAGGATTATGGTTAACTGAAGTGTAATAGACTGTTACACGGTATATTTGACTTCAAAAGCTTCCAGCAAAGAAAAATCCTGGAAAAAAACTTTCTGGTTTGGTCATTTTTATTATAAAAGGCTTTCTTTTTTCCAGCAAAGAACATTTCTTTTACGGTTAAGAGTTTCAATATTTATGTAATTAGCAACTCACAGCAGTGCCTTGTTTCATTCTTGATTCTAATCCTGGAATGATAACATACCAGCAAAGCAGCAGCCGTAGCGTCCACAGAGCCTACTTCTCTGCCTTTTTTCTGTCTCCCTGTAGAGAGAAGTCCACTCTCTTCTCTGATCCCAGTGTAGTAATGTAAATTTGGGCATGCAGAAGGTCAATGTTCCTTAGCATCCTTGGGATTCATTTTCTTTGCATTTCCCAAATAACTCACCTTGCAGCAGTTGTCAGATCCCTTAACTAGTAACTAGTTTTCTTCGAATTATGATATCACATAGACTCTCTGTGGACTGGCTGGTAAGAGACTGTTACCAGCTGCTCAGCTTTAGTCAGGCAATAAGGTATTTGTTACACTTCAAATACTTAATCATGTGATTTAGTGAAAGGCCATTTGAGCTCTAAAGCCTCACAGTGGAAAGTTTCTGAGACCTCTGCCCTCCCTCTCACACCCCAGAGAATCCCTAGTCTCCTGCCTTCCTCTCATGCTATCTGCATGACTGCTGTTAGCCTGCTTGGCCAGGAAGATGGTCCGACACACACCCTGTTCACTGCCCAGGGTCTCAGGATCCCTGTCCTGAGCAGAGTCCCGAGCAGTGTTGTACCTGCCAGGAAGCCCTTTGGGCTCTTCTGCACCCCTGGGGACCAGTGTCCCTACAGTAATCTATACTCATGTTTATTCTCACAATTCTCTCTAGAATTTAAGTCATGAGCTGTGTGTCTCCCTTTCTGCACTCAGAGAGTATCAGAGGAGGCCTGGTGTCCTAGTTATATTTCATTTTTCAATTGTCATTTGTTGAACTCCAGACACTGCTAACTGCTTTGCATGCATCATCTCACTTCTTCCCAGTGTTTATAAGGTGCAAATGAACCAAGCACATATAGTTGGCCCTGTGATGAGTGAGGGAATAGATACATTGATCATTGAATGGAGCTAGAGAAAACTGTTAAGTAAGTTGAGTACTAATTTAGTGGAAAGAGAAACCTTCAAAGTAATTTACAGATTGTTCACTTATTGTACAGAACTATTATTTCTTTATTTGTGTCACATGGAACCCAGTAATAGCTAACATAATAATGATAGCGGTTATTCTTAGAGTGCTTCACTCTGTGGCAGGCACTGCTCTAAGGGCTTTATATGTATCATTCCATTCAGTCCTTTCACTAATTCAATGGAGCCAGTACTATTAATGTCCTCATATTACAGATGCAGAAATTGAGGCATAGAGAAATTAAGTAATTACTTCCAAGTTCATGCAGCTAAGTGATGGGACCAGAATTTGAACTCAAGCTGTCTGACATGAGGACCTGGAACCAGGCTGGGTTTTCAGCAAGAAAGGACAGTGCCCATCTTGGGCTGGGTGGAAACATGGCACTGAAGACATGGGCTCTTCGTTCTGGAGAAAATATTAGGGACCTGGTCAATGCTCACTTGCTTTTAGTAATAAATATTCAATTCAAGGAATATTTATTAAGCTCTTACTGTACAACAATGAACAAAGATCCTAATCTTCATGGAGTTTACATTCTAGGAGGGGAAGAGAGAAAATTCACATCTATCTACATGACTAAATTGCATTGCTATGTTAGAAGGTTATTTATGTGCTAAGATAAAAAGAAAATGTAGAACAGAGGAAGAAGGTTAAGATGGTTATGAAAGAAGTTTTAAGGAGATGATCAGGGAAGACCTCATGGTTCATAGTGGAGAATTGTTGATCACATTTCTGTTATTTGACCTGACTTCTTTGTTGATCTCTTAAGAGATGCAGGCTGAGATCTTGACTCACTCAAAACTTGTAGGGAACTGCTTAATGTTTCCGCCCATTTAACCCTGCAAGCGTTGGGTTGTTTGGTCTGCAGAGTCGGGGGTGAGTCAGCCCATGGGTTCTGCTTTATTGGCTGGGTAGCACTCCCTTACTGCAGGGCAGTTCTGAATGTGTGCCCCATAGGTGCTGAGTCATGGGGCTGGGTGGGGTGTCTAGAGGAGTGGGAAGTGATGGTCAGACACCGAGGACATTGCGGAGCTGAGAGAGGAAGTTCATGATGGATAGAAAGATGTAGCTGAGATTCTTCTAGAGAGACCCTTGCCTGCCTAGGTGAAGATAGGGATGGATTGTCCAAAAAGGGCAGATGACCCTAGATCCTACCTCTACCCAAGGACTATCTTCACCAAGGCTGTGGTCCCAGGAAGAGCAGCAAGTGGGTGGAGATAACAGAGCAGCCCCCTCAGTACTGGGAAAACAGCAGGTTCCATGCACTTTTGTGGTGGGCCAGGGCTTTAGATGAGTAAGTGACAGATTCACCTTTTACCCAGTTATTGAGACATCACGATGAATGTTAAGATTCTGAAATTAAATTTCCACGATAACGTGTTTATGGTGTCATTTGGTCTTCCTCTGTGGAACTGGTAATGATTTTGACTTTCAAGATGAGATCTTCTCTTCTGACCATAAAACAAGATGTTGCAAACGAGGTTCCCAGCTGTCCTGGTCTGTCGGCATGGCTGCTCGATGGCTCTGGTGGCTGATAACTCAGGATGTTGTTGCTGGAGAGCGGGGAACTCATCCAGATCCTCTTGAGACACCACTTTCCTTTTTCATACAAAAACAACACCGTGCTTCCAATCGTGCTGACTGCACACCAGATTCCATTGACTGTTTTTCTACCCTACCCTGCTTATTTTTATTCATCTGGCTACTTTATTTTAGGGATTTGCAAAGCTTGTCTTGGCAGTGGTGACTCTTATTGTTTTATTTCTGGTTGCTCGGCTTTCATGTGAATGCTTCCATTAAGAGGCGGACATGGGGAGGACGTGGTTCTGGGGTTCCGGTTTGCTGCCTAGGTATGTTTGCACAGACAGAGCTGTGGCGGCCCAGCTCCGCACTGCAGAGCCGGACCTAGGCTGGGATTCCAGCAGGAAAGGACAATGCCCATTGTGGGTTGGGTGGAGGATACGTGGCACTAAAGACATGTGCTCTTCTTTCTGGAGAAAATATTAGGGACCTGGCCAGAGGTCACTTACTTTTAGCACAGAGCTATAGAATCTTTTTAATGCCTGGTGATCAGGCATCTGAAATGGGTCAGTCATTTTTTTTTTTCTTCTACAAGCCAGACCCATATGAACAACTGATGTTGCCTGTATGCAGTTCTATGAGGCAGAATCAGTAGATTCAAGACAGGACTTTGGTGTCATACAAACCTGGATTAGTTCTTGGCTCTGCCACTTACTAACTCTGTGTCCTTGAGCAAGTTACCTAATCTCTCTGGTCTTTAGTGCCTGCATGTGATTGGGAATTGTAACAGCACCTGCCTCACTAGGTTGTGATGAGGATTACGTGAGGGAAAAAAACCCACACATTTTCTGCGATCATGGACAACTCAAAATATGCAAAACTCCATTCCAGGTCAGATTCTTGTTGCTCTGATTGTATCAGAAACTAGCTGAGGAGTTCAGAGTAAGAATCTAACCTAGCAATGCTTAATTTCGGATTGGGTAAGATTTTATTTCCCAAATTAGGTTATTTCTCAGGTACTAGCCTGGTATCCAAATCAGACCCTTTCTGGGAACTACCTCTGCTCTTAGGAGAGCAGCATCTGTGGAGGCTTGGTTTAGGTAGAGAAAGCAGAAATAGGTTGTGTCATCTGCTCACCTGGCTTTCCCATAGCACAGTGGGAATCAACTGGACATCTGAAGAATCCTGATGTCCAAGTCACGCTCTAAAGTTTCTGGCTATGAACCCCAGGCTTTAGGATGTTAAAAAAAAAACTCTCTAAGTGATTGCAGTGTGCCAAGAAGACTGAGAAACAATACATAGATAGCTCATAAGCCAATTCACTAACACCTCTATATAAGCATATTTATAATAGAATGAGAGCAATAAATAACAAAGACAAACGCAAATTCTTTATCTGCATGTATCTCTAGCTTTTAAAAGCTTACTTATCTTTCTGTCACTCAGACCCTACTGTACCTTTTCACAGCCCCTTGCCCATTTGCCCCCTCTTACTTGGTTGCCATTCAAGACAAAGATACTAGTTGCCTTTTTAACATTTTCCTGTTATCTATGAGGTCTTATTCTTTCTGTCTTTCCTGAGGGGGAGAACCTTCATTATTCACAACTTGATGTATCTGTCATTGTTAGTGGTGCTTTTGGCATGGCTCTGCCCTTTCAAAGGCAGAGTTAGGAATGCTCATATCTCTCTGTGAACCATGAACGGACTGCCCTCTCATGTCTTTAATTCAACTAAGTCCTAGATTCATTCCTTCCTTTCTCTCTTTTTCTCCCCCCTTTAAAGAGGGACCAGATGCTCTTTTATTTCTTGGTTATCAGGACAGAAAAATTTTTGAACATATACGTATATCTTTCGCTCCCACTGTTTGTAAAGGGATTATCTATTCTGGATTATCAGAGTCAAAACATCTTGATCCAGACTCACTTCCCCTTCCCTTCTAGGTATCTTCCCCAGGGTGGGTTCTCAAAGACACAAGATGATTTCCACATCAACCTAAGCAAAGCATCAAAAAGCAAACACGCCCATTTTTTTTGCACCGTCTTCCTCTCTTCTGTTAACAAAGTTGAGGATTAAATGATACTCAGAGAAAAAGCAAGTCATATATTTGGAAACCTATTAATCAAAATAGAGTGTTTATGTAAGGTTAATATAATCAGCAATTCGAGCCAAGCTTCATGTTGTTACTTCTAGAATTAAGCCCATCAGCTGACCTATTTTTTTCAGTACTTTCCTTTTTTATCCATGATTTTCATCACTTTCTTACCTTCTGGGCTTAAACAAAGACCATGTCGACTTCATTTTGGTTGAATTTTGGACACATAAAAGTGCAGTGAAGATTTAATTGCTGTATCTTCCTGATAATAAAGCTGGTCTTGCTTGGCATTATTCCATGGAGAAAGAGTGGTCTTGTGTGGGGAGCTCTATCCATCTTTAGCGTTGGGCACGTAAGTGACAGAAGCTTTCAGAGCCTTAGTTTTGTCATCTTTAGGTTGGTGGGGCTACTGCTGCTGCGTGCAGTGGTTTAAATGAGGTGCCAGATGTGAAGCTCCAGTGTCAGTCATGCTTGAATTGGTCAATGCATGGTAAACTTTGCCAACTGTCATTCATCTACCTTCTCCCAAATGCCTAGCTCTTTATTTGTACCATTTTTAAAGCACAATTAGAGCATCCTGCCTTATGTTTCATTCTGGGTTTGCCTCATCTTACTTTTCAAAATTTAAACTCCTTGAAAGTAGGCTTGAAGTACTTTTCCATTTCCGTAGATACCCATCCTTAGTGTACACTGAGGATGCATACATAATTGCAGGGAGTGAACTAAACTGAACAAAAAAAAAAAGGAAAGCTTTTGTTTTTCTGTTTTGCAGTTTTGTTTTAACTTGGGTGATGCTGATCTGGGCAACTGTTTTTGTAAAGCCAGTGGTAGTGTCTAAGCTGTGTGTAGGTTTTGTAATCTAGTTTCATCCTTGTTATTGTAGAAATTATAACACAAACCCAAGACAACAGGGGACCCATTGCATAGGTGAATTCTCACTAACTCAGTGGACAGGGTGGTCTGCCTGTTTGTCCAGCAGTGTAGGCCTGGGCATGGCAGAAGCCCACTGTTACCTTATAACTTTATGAATGTATAATGTGTAGCCTGGCTCCTTTCAGAAAGGAATCCTAAAAAAGTACATCTAGAATAGCATAATTAAAAACAAGAATTAAAATAGATCAGACACAACTTAAAATAATGGGAAAATGAAGGCTTTACCAGGTAAACCTCCTTTTCCTTTCAGCTAGCAGGACTAATCTCATCCCTTGAGGGGCTCTGACCAGTCTCTTAGCACAGCTGCTTCTGGGATGCAGTCAGACAGCCAGGGAAGAAATTACTTGGAAGGAAAAATGCCAGAGTTTCCCTCAAACCTGGAGATTATGGAGGAAAAGATAAGAAGGGGGGAGAGCAAATATAATCTGTATTGCAAATAGTAATGAAAATACCAGACTGATACACTAATTAGTGCAATATTCTAGCATGTTTTTAGCAAATTGTTATTAATGATGCCATTAGTAAGTTTAGCCCAGAATTGAATATTAGCTGAATTTGTAAGTCATTTTGTAATTTATTTGTCTTAGCATTACATTTTTCCCAAGTTTGAAAACAGAACACTTTTAAAATTCAGATTATATGATGGGACATATATTCTACAGTGAAATGTCAAATTCATTAAAATAATGTGCCAATATTTAATTATAGTATTGGTGGGTTTATATTTTATAACTTCTTGTGATATTTAACTGCTGCTATTAATTATGATGATGAAACAAAATTTCTTGGGTTTTGAATATTTTTGACTTAAAATATTTGACTTCAGAATAAATTTGACTTATTCATATAAATCTTAGCTTTGAAAAGAATGTTAGAACTCATCAGTTTTATATACTTTAATATTACCTATTCAGAAACAGAGGTCTAGAAAATTGAGTAACTTTCTCAAACATCTCAGGTGGTTGCAGATTTAGAACTAGTCTTCTGCTCTCAGGTTAGAGTGGTTTCTATTATTAATTTTATGTCCCATTGTCCTTTAAAAGGTTCATAGCTATGTGACAGTATTTCTACAAAAATACTATTTTCTTCTTGCTTAAACAAACATTAGTGACACTGAAATCACAGAAACACTCTCATTACCTAAAATACTTCTTGAAATATCCTACGCACATGTATTCTATATCTTTTTCATTCAGTTAGATAGTGTAGTTCTAGCAATTCTCAAGAAAGGTAAAGTTTGGAATGTAAACTGGACCCTCAGTGGAACTTTCTTTGAGTTCATCCTGAAGGAAATGACACATATAAGTTTCCTGGGCAAACCTCCAGCACTGTAGCACATCAAGATCACTATGTCTTAGTAAAGTGTTTCAAAAAGAAAGAACACAAGAGACTTCTGGAATTCTTTTCTATTTAGATTCTAAACATTCATGAAAGGAGGGTTGCTTCAATTTTTTCCTTAATTTAATATGAGGAACTTCACAGTTTGCTCTTGCCTCTTAATTCTTTTTAAGTGAAATGAAATTCTTTGTGTAGAGAAGGAGTAAGAATGCTGATGGGAGAATGAGACAGAGATGTGTATACACACATACACACAATTACATATGTTATCATAATATGTATATATTACGTATCACAATGAAATAAGCAATGCATTGATATCTCTAAAGGCACAGAAGTATCTACAGTGAGAAGTCTTCCTCCCATTCACTCCTGTCCTCCTAGCCAGAGATCCTCTCTCCAGAAACAACCACTTTAAACAGTTTCTTGTGTAGCTTTTCAAACACAATCTACTTATATTTAAATAATTATATAAATATTCATTAAAACCCACAAATACTATATGCACTGTCCTGCAACTGTTTTTTTTTTTAAACATTTATAATCTATTTTGAAGTTTGTTTTTTATCAGCACATATAGAGCTGCTTCATTCATTTTTATGGCTGCATAGTATTAGTATTCCATTATGGAATATAATGTTTAATGTTACATTCAATCACACAAAATAGAATTAATATTATATTAATATTGATTGATTTAATTTTAGCATATTTATGATGTTTGTTAATGGTATATTAATACTTAACCAGTCCTCTATTTTATTTGCTTTCCATCTTTTGCTATTTGAAACCATACTGGCTGGGCGCGGCGGCTCACGCCTGTAATCCCAGCACTTTGGGAGGCCGAGGTGGGCAGATCACCTGAGGTCCGGGGTTTAAGACCAGCCTGGCCAACATGGTGAAACCCCATCTGTACTAAAAATACAAAAATTAGCTGGACATGATGGTGAATGCCTGTAGTCCCAGCTACTCAGGGGGCTGAGGCAGGAGAATTGCTTGAATCTGGGAGATGGAGGTTGCAGTGAGCTGAGATCACACCACTGCACTCCAGCCTGGGTGACAAAGTGAGACTCCAACTCAAAAAAAAAACCCATGCTAAAAAATATGTCATTTGCATATGCATAAGAATATCTGTAGATAAGAAAGACTGCTAGGTTAAAGTGTATGTGCATTTGTAATATTTACAGATATTACCAAAAAATGTCCTTCATTTACATCACCATGGCCTCAGCATTACAATGTGTTTGTCAGATTTTTTTATATTCACTATTCTAATAGATGAAAAATACTATCCCATTTAGTTGTAATTTGTGTCACTCTAATTTGAGTGTGGTTGATCCTTTTTTTCATATGATTAAGAGCCATTCGTATATCATTTTCTGTGAGCCATCTGTTCATATCTATTTTTCTTTTCTTGTTTATGATTTGTCTTATTTCTGTCAACTGTAGAAGCTCTTTCTGTGTATAAAAAATTTGCCTATTAGGTTTAGGAATTGTAGAACTTTCCATCCTCCTCCATTCCTTGATTGTCATATATGTTTATGGTGAAGTTTTTGTTTTAAAATGCCATACTTTTTTGTGTGTGTTGAATTTGGCACTCTCGCTTTATACTATTCATACAAAGCCTTCCCCATTCTGAGATCGTAAACACAACCCATGCTGTCCTGGTGCTATTACAGCTTCCCTTTTCACAGTAGATCTCTGATTCATCTAGAGTTTATTGAGATAAAAGGTGCGAGATAGGTAGTCATCTTTTTTTTTTTTTTCGTTTTAAATGGCTATCCAGTTTTCTCAGACTACTGGCCTTGTGTCTTTTCCCTGTTGATTTGAAATGCCACCTTTATTGCACACTTCAGTGGTTCCCAACCTTTTTGGCACCAGGGACCAGTTTTGTGGAAGACAGCTTTTCCCCAGACTGGGGTGGGGGATGGTTTCAGGATGACTGAAGCGCATTACTTTATTGTACACTTTATTTCTGTTATTACTACATTGTAATATATAATGAAATAATTATATAACTCACCATAATACAGAATCAATGGCAACCCTGACCTTGTTTTCCTGCTCTAGACGGTCCCATCTGAGGGGGATGGGAGACAGTGACAGATCATCAGACATTAGATTCTAACAAGGAGCACGCAACCTAGGTCTCTTGCATGCACAGTTCACAATAGGGTTCATGCTCCTATGAGAATCAGTGCCCCAGCTGATCTGACAGGAGGCGGAGCTCAGGCAGTAATGTGAGCAGTGGGGAGTGGCTGTAAATACAGATGAAGTTTCACTTGCCAGCCTGATGCTCACCTCCTGCTGTGCAGACCTGTACCAGTCTGGTCCGTGGCCTTGATTTCCATATGTATGTCTCTTGACCCATTTCCCGTCTTTGTAATTCATGCCGTTGACCTTTCCCATCTATCCACCACACTGCTCTATGATGTGTTTTTAATATCCAGGAGAGCTCATCCTCTCAGGGCTCTACTTTGTTGAGAAATACTTCACTATTTTCACATTATTTTACCATGAGATCTTTAGAATCAACTTGTGCAATAACCCCAACAATTTTTTAAAAATTCTGGAAGTATTTTTTTGTTTAAATTGGAAGTGCCTTAAATTATATAGATATAATTGAGATAATTGTCATCGCCTTTTAAAATTTTGCCTTAGTAGCATTTTAAAGTTTTCTTCATATAAATTTTGCATATTCCTTAAGATTTGCTGGGGAGTTTGCCCTTTTGCTATTATCATAAATTATATCTCTTCTTTTGTGTCATTTTGCTGGTGTGTGTAAAATACATAAAATATCCCTTAATAAGGTTGTTTAAAAATTAATACCACATGCCGTTCACATATCCTTGAAGATGATCATATATCATTTCACTTTGGTTTATTTACAAGGTGAATTGTTTTGATAGTATAAGATCCTTGTATTCTCTATGAACCCATAAAAAAGGACGATTTTATGTTCTTTGCAGGGACATGGATGAAGCTGGAAACCATCATTCTCAAAATTATTCCCTAAAAGTTTGTTAGAATTCACCCTCTGAGGCTATCTCATCCTGATTTTGCTTATTTGTATATTTATTTATTGGAGGGAAGGTGGCTCTTTAACATTTATTTCATCTATGATATTGACATATTTACATTTTCTGTGTTTTCTTTGGCTAAGGTGTGGTTCCTTAAGTATATGTTACACATTATTTACTGAAAATCTTCAGTTACTGTTTGAGTCTCTTCTGATACAGGGTGAGGTTATCTCTTATTGTTGAGTTGTTTTCAAAAGTGGTGGTTCTTTCCTTATATTCTATGTTTTATGGAATTTGACAATCATGTCTCCCATTCATTTAGATATTAAGATATTAAGGACTATTGCCTAATCTTATCATTGGGATGGTAATACTGTAGGCCGTACTGTATGATTACACTGCTCTGGGGACTGTGATTGCTTTCTTTGGTACATTTGCCCAGTGGTGTCCAGTTTTACTGCTGATTGTGCTTCATAGTGTCAGTTCTTAATAGATACAATTTATCTCAGTCTTATATATTATAGGCTCTCAGTAATTCTAGTGAATAAAATACTTGGTTATTGTCTGTTATGGGTTCACTTGTAAAGGATGTAAAAGACATGTTCCTACAAAAATTAGCCAGGCATGGTGGTGCATGCCTGTAGTCCCAGCTACTCGGGAGGCTGAGGTAGGAGGATCACCTGAGCCTGGGAGGTTGAGATTGCAGTGAGCTGAAATTGTGCCACTGCAGTCCGGTATAGGCAACCAAGTGAGATCCTGTCTCAAAAAAAAAAAAAAAATTGAATTAATAATTGTGGTAAATATATATGTATTCAGATACGTTAAAGGATAGCATTTTACATACTTGTCTGGTAGAATGAGTTGGAAATAATTTTTAGATACAGTAAAAAGTTCTTTAGAGAGCTAAAAAGTTTTAGCGGTATTTTTGCTTTTCCAAATCCCACATGTCCCAGAATTTGGTAAGGAAAAAGAAAAAGGAAGTAGAAATCTCAGTGCTGTAGTAACAGAGGTGCAAAAAAAAATGATGATGTTGGTCAAATTGTATCACGTTAAAAAAAACAGTGTTTGTCGTTAATAAAAGTGTATTGATTTTGTTCAGATTTTATTGAGAAAATATTCTCTCCTTTTCTTATAGATTTATCTAAAAACAGACTGATCGAAGTTCCAATGGAATTGTGCCATTTTGTATCACTGGAAATTCTTAATCTGTATCACAACTGTATCAGAGTCATTCCTGAGGCCATCGTTAATCTGCAGATGCTGACTTACCTGAACTTGAGGTAGGTTAAACATAAAAGTTGTAATCAAATTCAATGAAAGAAATAAAAAACTTATGCTTTCATTTCTATCCGTTTTTTTCCCCTTTTTGCAATTCTTGATTTTTCTTTGATGTAGATCACACACAGATGTTTTAAGTAATAACTTTGCTAATAAATTTGTAATGTTGTTAATACTGTTCTTGGTGCTAGACTTCCCTGAATGTCAATATGACAAGGTTTTTTAAAAAAATGATTTATATCATTTATTCTCTTTGTCTAATTAGTATTTGTAAGGTTGTAGTTACATTGTCTTCAAGTATCATGTAGCTTTTGGAGGAGGAAGTATAAAGGAAGTGAAAAAAAGTTTGGTTGTTAGGACAAACAAGGAGCAAAAAAAAAAAACAAAAAAAAAGAGAAAGCCTGGGTGATCTTTGGCAATTAATTATTGGTAACATTGGACTTTGCTACCTAGTACTAATTGAGCCCATTCACTTTAAGCCTTCTTAAGAAAGTTGAGGAGCACTGAACAACTCTAGCCAGATACAAAGTTTGCTATCTATCTTTACATCCCGCTAACTTAGGTCAGTATTTGCTGAGCATGGTTTAGTAATGTGCATTGATTGATTATGCACAACATGGTATCATGTATTAATGCCCCTGAGTAGCTCTGATATTAAGAAAATCAGTTATTTTAAGGCCTTGGTTTTAGACTTTGCAGCTAGGTTCTCTGGTCAAATTCTAAATCCTTTCCCCATATCTGGGATGTCAGGAGAGAGAGGGAAGCTGTTTCATCAAATCTATCTTTACCGTGAATACGAGATCCCCAATTGCAAGCCTGAATGTAGCCTTTACTCATGTCAGTTGCATCATGTTGGTGTGCAAAGGGGAGCAAGGCTTGTGTTGAATAACAGATATACCCAACATCAAAGTTTAGAAAGTTCAATGAACCAGGTATAATGTCAGTGGTTTTTTAGTTTTGATTTTAGTTTTGATTTAGTTGGCTACTGAAAATTACTGGTTTTCTCTTTTTTTCCTTGCAGTCAAAAATGAGTTTTTGGCTGGGTGTGGTGGCTCACGCCTGTAATCCCAGCACTTTGAGAGGCCGAGGCGGGTAGATCACCTGTCAGGAGTTCAAGACCAGCCTGGCCAACATGGTGGAACCTCGTCTCTACGAAAAATACAAAATTAGCTGGGCGTGGTGGCGCATGCCTGTAATCCTAGCTACTCGCGAGGCTGAGGCAGGAGAATCGCTTGAACTGGGAGGCGGAGGTTGTGGTGAGCCGAGATAGCGCCATTGCACTCCAGCCTGGCAATAAGAGCAAAACTCCATGTCAAAAAAAAAAAGAAAAAATAGAGTTTAAAGTTGCATTTCTGTGGAAGTGCATTTTTTTTTTTTTTTTTTTTTTTGAGACAGAGTCTCACTGTGTCACCCAGGCTGGAGTACAGTGGCACGATCTTGGCTCACTGCAAGCTCCGCCTCCCGGGTTCACACCATTCTCCTGCCTCAGCCTCCCAAGTAACCTCGCTACCACCCTTGCTAATGTTTCGTATTTTTAGTAGAGACGGGGTTTCACCATGTTAGCCAGGATGGTCTCGATCTCCTGACCTCGGGATCCACCCGCCTCGGCCTCCCAAAGTGCTGGGATTACAGGCATGAGCCATCGCATCCAGCCAAGTGTATTTGTTTTTTTTTTTTTTTTTATCAGGGTTGAAAAAAATCTTAGCAGGTTTTTAAGTAGCCTTAACTTCTTTTTGGTAAATAAGGTGTAGGTTACTGTTAGGATTATCTGGAGGCTCATATATCTAATCTTCACTTCTGCAGATTTCTAACTTATCTGACCATTTTGAATTTTCTTGCTGTTTCTGACATAGTAGGGTGTTAATAACCTTTGAATTTCCTGGTGCAGCAAGCATAAGTGTCTATAGAATTTGGGTCAGTATCTCCTAAGACATCTGTACTCTAATTCCAACATACACAGGGGGAAAGCATGTGTAGTTGGTCTGTTTACTTACCTACTCTTGTCCTGCTGTGACATTTTCACTGCTGGTATTCCTGGATGCAGTAAGTCTATATATTTAACTTTGCATTGTTGTATTTAGTCCATGTTCATTGAGAAACTTTTGGATATAGATGACATTTTACTTTTACAACGATAGGGATTTGTTTTGTTTTGTTTTGTTTTGTTTTGTTTTGTTTTGTTTTGAGACAGAGTCTCGCTCTGTCGCCCAGACTGGAGTGCAGTGGCGCCATCTCGCCATCTCGGCTCACTGCAAGCTCCGCCTCCCAGGTTCACGCCTTTCTCCTGCCTCAGCCTCCAGAGTAGCTGGGACTACAGGCGCCCGCCAACACGCCCGGCTAATTTTTTGTATTTTTAGTAGTGACGGGATTTCACCGTGTTAGCCAGGATGGTCTTGATCTCCTCACCTCATGATCTGCCCGTCTCGGCCTCCCAAAGCGCTGGGATTACAGGCGTGAGCCACCCCGCCCGGCCAATGATAGGGATTCTAAAATGCTAATCACAGTAAATAATGTCATCTTAAAATGTATATTATATTTTTAGAACATTAATAAAATGGTTTTGGTGTGATGGTTTCCATGTCACACCTAGTTGAGAATAGATTATTGCTGTCTTCAGATGGGTAGGAAGAATATATTGGAGTATGGATCTGAGCATGTTTTGAGGCAAAGACAGAGAATTCATTGAAACTGATGATGGCTGAAGAGGACCATGTGGTACGTTATAAACAGTTTTGTGATGAATTCCTGCGTAATGGAAAGGAAAAAGAATATCGAAAGGGGCTGTTAAGCATCTAACTCTTTAAATATTGTTTGCAGTCTGTAATTTTTAGCTTCCTGGTTGCATCTGTTTTCTCCCACTTACATGGGTCATTCTGTTTTTGTTCTGTTTTTCTTTGCCCACTTCTCCTACTTTTAATATTACCATGTTTGAGACCTATTCTCCCATACTGAATCTTGTGCTCTTTGAAGGAATTTGACAAATAGAGAAAATTTGAGAAAAAGCTTACCTCACAGAGGTATTGTATAAAGATATAAAAAAAGTGTAGCTATCCTCTAAAGTTTTTGAAAGCCAGATACTATATATACATATATAATTATTTTCAAAACCTCCTATAAAATTTATTACATGAGTATAAATGTATAACATAAAATAGTAGGCCGGGCGCAGTGGCTCACGCCTGTAATCCCAACACTCTGGGAGGCTGAGGCAGGCAGATCCCTTGAGCCCAGGAGTTAGTGACCAGCCTGGGCAACATGTTGAAACCCCGTCTCTATTAAAAAAAAAAAAAATACAAAAAGTAGCCGGTCGTGGTGGCGTGTGCCTGTAGTCCCAGCTACTCGGGAGGCTGAGGTGAGAGGGCCTGGGAGGTTGAAGCTGCGGTGAGCCGTGATTGTGCTACTGCATTCCAGCCTGGGCAACAGAACAAGACCCTGTCCCAAAATAAAGAAAGAAAGAAATAAAATAAAATAAAAATAGTAATGAGAGTAATCTTTAAAGTAATCAGAAAGCTGATCCTCTTGTGCTATTCAATTACAAGGCCTTTAATTCCTATTTGATTACTGGGTAGAGTTGAAACATGTCTTCTAGGAATTGGACCCTTGAAATTGAGATTTTTTCAGATTTGATGTTGAATGCAACATAGCTTTTGCCTAAAAGATTTATTAGTATCTGTGAAACAGTGACTGTCACATTTGTTTACTTCCAAATATGTAATTGTATCTAGAAAATACCAGTGGCATCTAATAAAATTGTTTTGAAGTCTTCTCAGATGTTGAGTAGTATCATACACATGGTAGTGTTGTCTGTATGAGTTCTTCCTGTCCACAAACTACCATCCCACTCCCAGCCATCCCCAAGCCTGGTAAGCAGGAGGAACTCAGAATATCATGCCCGTGTGTGATCACAGTGTGATGTCTCCTCCACAACAACCAGGGTTAGCCACGGTGGCCTTTTCACATCTTTTCTGCTCCTCCTGGATATTATTAAGTTAGCAAAATAAAATATATGTTTTGTTGGGTATGGTGAAGGGTCGTAGTGGACTTCGTTGACTTTTGACCTTTGGGGAGAGACTGCCAATCCCCTCACTTGAAAAGGACACAGAGACTTAGGATGCTGCAAACACACCGCTTTGTAGAAGAGCTAATCTAGTGTTTTTTCTGCAGTAGTTATAAATGGGATAGTTTGGCAAAGAAAAAACTTATATATCCAAGATAGAAGTATATAATCAATGCAGGATATTATCATTAATTTTGATGTATGGAGAAGTTGGTGTGAATTTCTTAAAGTTAAACAAACTGTAAATTGCTTTTGAGCTCACACTTAAGGTAGGCGATATCAAGTATAGTATGATCTGAAAGAGCTTTAACAAATAGGCAAGTTCATCTGATTTTATAAACAAGTACCCTAAAATATTTTCTGTAGCACTTAGAAATTTTCCTCTTATTTCTATTAACTGAAAAGAAAGACTTCTTAGATAAAATAGTGCCAAGAAGCTGGTTTTTAAATTTTCACAGATTTTGTCTGTCTATACTTAAAATCAACATGATCTCACTGTATTTAGATTTTTTTCTCCTCTCAATAAATTGCATGTAGAAATTACTAATTTTGTATATTCCAAAGTAGGAGAGATGCCATGTGAAGCTACTTTAAATTCATGGGAAACATTCAAAATTGATTACACCCTCTGGGGTATATTGTGTATTTCAGCTGAGTAAACAGCCATAAATATTTGATAGTGATGGTGATGATAATGATGATGACGATGATGGTGGTGGTGGTGGTGATATGTCACTGCCTAACCAGCTTCTTGGCTGATATGTTGTCTTTAAATGTCAAAAGGCTGCTTGTTGCCAACAACCTCTAGTCCTAAACTAGAGATAAATTTAATTAGCACATGAAAAAAATCCTTACTGTGAAGTGCAGTTAAAAACACTTACATATTTTTCACATTTTCTCACATGATAGAAATGTTATGTTTGTGGAAAATATTAATTTATTGCTGTTTATGTAGCCTGTGTTTGAAGGATCTGGGCTTTTAATCTTTGCCTCTTGGTGTTCACAACAAAAGGTTATGTTAGTTTAGTATATGTGCCACTGTGTCTTTTCCTGTTATAAAGTGTCTTAATCCAAGAAATGTGGCCAAGAACAATAAAAATGATTAAGCAAGATTTGTTCCTATAGAGGAACCAACACTTTGAACCTGAGTTACACAGGAAAGCCTCACAAAGTTTAAAATCTATTTTAAGATGCTGGAGAGTTTGTTGTTGATGAGCCTCATGAAGAAAATGTGCCGCAGGAAAATAAAATAACCCAGACTAGCAAAACTCTTGGCAATAGTAGGAGTGTTGTGAATCTAAGAATAGGGACGTTGGTTAAAAAGTCTCATTTCAAGGTTAGCGGCTGCCAAGAAATGAAAGTTCTGTATAGTATTTGATCATATTGCTTCCAGAACTCTTGGTGAGTGCTTTTACTTTTCTAGGGTGAAATACACCCAGCTAGGCCTGGTTTATTCATTAGAAGCCCCAACCTCTCCCAACCTACTAGGAGTGAGTTCTGAAGCATTGCCTATAAAGAACAGGGCCGTCTCTTGAACAAAATGTTATCACACCATAAAAGGAATCTGTTTTGGCTGCTTTCTCTGCAGCCTGGCATTCATTTTGGCTGCTGAACAATGTGCAGAAAGAGCCAGCTTCCTGATGGTCCTATAACCCGTATCCCCACATTCCTCTGGGAGTCACACTGAGAAGTCATCTTGGATTGGGATAAGCGCCTTGCATGCTAGGGTTGCCTTAGAAAACACAGACTTTATATTTTTTTTTGTTGTGAACTAAAAATTAAATTTAACTACATTTCTTCTTACTTGTAGAAGAAATGTCTTCTTTACTTGCACTGACAATTCTAAAGAAAGTCTCAATTGTAGGCTAGTGTTTCTTCTCTCTAAAAAATGAAAAAATTGATGATGTCTTCCTAAACTGGAAAGGAGGAGGAGTTTTGTTCAATTCAATAAAAATGTGTATCCCACATTCTTTCGTGAAGATCTTATCTCATTCAAAGGGAAAATGAGAAAACTTTAATGTATATATTAATGTCTATATTTTCGAGCTGGTTTTGGTAGCCAGGTTTTGTTTTGTGAAATGACAGATCAGCAGAAAGACACTAAAACCACCATGAACTGAACTGGAGTTTGAAAGTGAACTGACTTAAAATTTGAAAATCTTTTTCACAGGATAGCAGAGTTGGAAGAGGCCACTGGAGTCATCCAGTGCATGTGCACGGCCAACCATGTGGAGTTTAAGCTTTGCTTTTCTAGTGCTCACTGGGCATCTATTTTCAAGGTGGAACCTGTAGCCAGTGGTCCCTAAAATTATTAATGTGTTTATAAATTATTATGCCTGTAAAATTATGTCCATTGCCATTGGTAGCTGACAGGCTTTATTAAGTGTGAATGAGTGAATGATTGGCTGTTTCTTATCAGATTGAATTCCTTTTAGGATAGTTCATATTTGGCATAACTTCCAAAGAGGATTTTCCCATTATTACATATCACCTGATCATAGCTGTTGTTTCGGATCAGTGTGTGTATTGAAAAAAAGAACAGAGAGACACAAAAGGGATATTATGACTTTGATAACTAGAGTACTGTCAGAATGTGTTGGTTTTGTTTTCAGTTCTGTTTCTGGTCTTAATAGAGTTGTTAAGATCTTTGTGCAGCAGGTTAGTGCTCTGGAACTGAGGTAAATACCCACTCCTAATTCAATTATATATTTTTTTTGTTTATAGCATTGTTAAAGTTTATTCTGCCAGCCCCAAATGAACAAGTTCCAAATTGCATTTATTTGTCTAATGAGACAGATAAAAAGCACTGTGAAACATTGCCATTTCATCAATAATCAACTTACTATATATCCTCTAAGAACACCCCACTTTACCAAGTCCTATAACAAGTGCTGTAGAGAAAAAGAGAGAATTTTTTTTTTTTTAAAAGAACATACATATATGAAAGGTGTGGATTTTGGGGATCATCACCACCACCACTTCTTCTCTGCCTTGCCTTGCCTTGCCGTGCCTTGCCGTGCCCCTGCCCCTGCCTTTGCCTTTTTCTTTCCTTTCGCTTCCTTTTTTTTTGAGATAGGGTCTTGCCCTGTTGCTCAGGCTAGAGTGCAGTGGTGTGAACACAGCTTACTGCAGCCTCGATGTCCCTGGGCTCAGGTGACCTTTCCATGTCAGCCTCACTACTAGCTGGGACTACAGGCGTGCACCACCATGCCCAGCTGATTTTTGTGTTTTTTTTTTTTTTTTTTTTTTTTTTGTAGAGATGGAATTTTGCTATGTTGTCCAGCTGGTTTCGAACCCCTGGGCTCAAGTGATCTGCCTGCCTTGGCCTCCCAAGGTGTTAGAATTACAGATGCGAGCCACTGTGCCCAGCCACCACTACTTCTTAATAGCTAAATAGGATTTAAGATTTAACCGTCACACCATCAGATCTGAGCCCTTCAACAACCCTTAACTTTGGATAGGAAATAGGAAAGTGGTTTATCCCTAGGCTACACTATTTCATAATTAATAGAAATGAATGAGATATATTTCTTTGACATTTTATAGGTCACTAAGCACTTTCAACTCTGTTACCTTGTTGAACATGATATCTATTGCATTCCATGCCCCTTAGGACAGTTTCATAATTGTGAAGATAGTTGTTAGGGGTTTTCCAAGGGAACAACATAAGTATTTAAACAAGGAAGGCCTTTTTATTTTTAAAATTTCTACTGTAGCTATAATTGGTTCCCATTTTTATTTCTAATACTATAAATTTGTGCATTCTTTTTATCCACTTTTATGGAAGATGGTGTGTTTTAATAACTTTTTTTTGACTTAGCTTTTGATTTTGGATATTTTGCTCATGGATTTCTAGTGATTTTTTCTTTTCTTACAGGAGCATTTAAGTCCACAATTTCCCTGTGCACAGTGCTTTAGCTGACTCCTAAAAGTTTTGCAGTGCAGTGGTTTTTAATTACTCCCAGTCTTTTCTACTTTCCAGTATTACTTCTGTGGTTTGTGAGTGTTAAATTTCTTTTTTATTTTCATTTTTGGTGGGGGGCAGGGTCTTGCTCTGTCACCCAGGCTGGAGTGCAGTGGTGCGATTATGGCTCACTTGACTTCCAAGGCTTAAGCTAGCCTCCCACCTTAGCCTCCCCAGTAGCTGGGACTACAGGCATGCACCACCATGCCCAGCTAATTTTTAAATTTTTTTATAGAGATGGAGTCTCGCTCTGTGGACTAGGCTGGTCTCAAACCCTGGACACAAGTGATCCACCTACCTCAGACTCCCAAAGTGCTTGGATTGCAGGTGTGAGCCACCACACCTGGGCTAAATATTTATACAACAGTTTTTAAAGTTATCTTTAAAAGTTTACTTTTAATTTAGTTATATTGTGTCAGAGAATATTTTCTGTTTGAAATAGATTCATTAGATTGGTCAAGTTTTGCTATGCATAGTTAATTTTGTAAATATTCCACATATGCTTGAAAACAATATATGTTTTCTAAGTCTGGTATCCAGGGTTATAGTAAGTACAGCAAATTTAACATTTTAATTTGGGGCTTCACATTTCCTCCATTGTAACACATTTTGCATCTGCAGGTCTGCAGGCAGAGATAACCTGGAAACGGACATTAGACAAAGCACCTGGTACTCTTTTTGCCTGTTGCAAAATTGTTCACAATTTTTTTTCTGATACTTCAAATGCTTCAGATTTATTTATTTATTTATTTATTTATGTATTTATTTATTTATTAAGACTTGTCGAGTCTTGTTCTGTCACCCAAGCTGGAGTACAGTGGTGTGATCTTAGCTCACTGCAGCCTGTGCTTCCCGGGTTCAAGTGATTGTCCTGCCTCAGCCTCCTGAGTAGCTGGGATTACAGGCGTGCATCACCAAGCCCGGCTAATTTTTGTATTTTTATTTGAGACAGGGTTTCACCATGTTGGCCAGGCTGGTCTCGAATTCCTGATCCCAGATGATCCGCCTGCCTCAGCCTCCCAAAGTGCTGGGATTGTAAGCGTGAGCCACTGTGCCCATCCCAAATAATTCAGATTTATATCACCACATACAAGAATTGTGCACCTTCATGAACTATTTGAACGGTCTGTAGTAGCAAAAAACCAAAAACAACAAAAAGAATATCAGCAGTGATATTCAGTGGGGATGATGAAATGTTTCCTTTCAGATCGTGTGTCCTAAGACCTGGGAAAGCTTGTTTGTGTGTGGGTGGCTGTGGGGGGTGGGCTGAAGCAGTAGCTAGTGTTTTAGGGCAGTTCATTTACTTTTGTTCAATCAATAATTTGGATGGGTGATCTTCAGGGAATTTAAGTAAAGTGTTATGAGTTGTGGCCCCTCAAGTAAATTAGTCCCAGAACCAGACCTTTGTGACCTTAGTACCAGGAGGAGAGAACAGCCTGGGATTTTCAGCAAAGGCAACCTTTGAACATTTGACCATGGTGCCAAATATCTGCAAGTAGTTGTTTACAGAATTCTTAGGACCAGCCTTGAGTCTTTTCATTCTACCTTGCATGATAAGATCGGTAAAGGAAGTCTCACTTTCTGTATTCCTTAGGAGTAACTAATTTTTTTTTGAGACAAAGTCTCGCTCTGTTGCCCAGGCTGGAATGCAGTGGTGTGATCTTGGCTCACTGCAAGCTCTGCCTCCCGGGTTCACGCCATTCTCCTGCCTCAGCTTTCCGAGTAGCTGGGACTGCAGGTGCCTGCCACCATGCCTGGCTAAGTTTTATTTTTTTTTTAAGTAAAGACGGGGTTTCACTGTGTTGGCCAGGATGGTCTTGATCTCCTGACCTCGTGATCCGCCTGCCTTGGTCTCCCAAAGTGCTGGGATTCCAGGCGTGAGCCACCGCGCCTGGCCTGGGAGTCACTAAGGTTTTTAACTTAGATTTTTAGAATCCCAGAAGGAAATATCTGCTGCCACAGCACTTTTAAAATACATGATCAATGTTCAGATAGATGTAGGTGATACCAGCTTAGAGAGAAGTTGGCTAGTCTTGTTAGACATAAAGTCTTAGGATTTACACACATTTCATATTTTCTCAGAGCTTAGAACAGGTTCTTGGACAGAGCAGGAACTCAGCAGGTGTAGAAAATAATCTACTTCTTTTCAGTATTTGACACGATAGCGCCTTCCTTTGTTGTCTTTGGTCACACGCTTTCCTGGTCACTTTTCTACTTCTTCCTTTTTCTTCTCTATTACTGTATCTGGATATTCTTTCTCTTCCTGCAACTTAGTGCTAGAGTTCCCCAAAGCTTTGGTCTTAAATCTTCTCTCCAAGACCTTATGCCTCTTGTGTCTCAAATATATTCTTTATCCCTTTGACTCAGTTGAGAACTAGCCCTCATTTCCCCAGTTCCCTAATATTCAGCTCCTCTTAGATGTCCCAGTGACCCTCAAATTCCAGTATGTGCTAGACTAAGCCCATTTTCTTATTTTCCAAATTAGTATATCTTTGATCCTTGTTTCTGTTCATGCTCCTACTGTTTTTCTTCAGCACCCTAGGTCAGAATCTCAGAAATTATCTTTGACCCCTTTTCCTCCATTCATTTTTACATAAATCAATCATTAACTACTAGTTCAGTATCTCATTGCCTCCTGCTTGGAATTTTGTGCCCTCCTTCCACTGTTTTCCTGGTTTACCTGTACGTTTTATTCCAGAGGAAATGAGAAAAGGCTGTGCTGTGTAGAGGGGAGACCACAGACTTTGATCTAAAGCCTGACCCACCCGGTTTCAAACCTGAACACAGAGGCACTCACTAGTCAGGCAGCTTAGAATGAATTATTTAAATTCTCTGAATGTCAGTTTTTGTGTCTGAAAAGTGGGAGGTCTTAGTACTTATGTTACAAGATGGTTGGGAATATAAATAAAATAATCATCTTAGTGCCAACACAGTGCCTTATACATAATAGCCAAGAAATATTTGTTGACTTGTTGAATTAAGTTTTGTGGCATGCTGTGTCATCATTCAAATTGCAATATGGGTTAAGAAACATAGTGGCAAAAGAGCTAGTATTTGAGTAAAGTAAGTGGATTTTTTAGTATTGTTGGCAAAGAGTGACCTCTTTGTGTAAAAATATTAGAACACTAAAGAAGAATCTAGTTATTAGTAGTTGTCAAGTTATACAATAGACGCTCTCTGAAGATTCATTTCCTTGGAGGGATGAGTAGGAAAAAAGGATGTACGTACACTAATATCCATGCATGTTACACATTCAAACATTTCTAGAAATAAATGGAGAGGAATGCGTCTTCAAATGGTAAATGGCAATATTCAGGCATCTTAATTTTTATTATGAATATTTTTATTACCTTAATGTCCCTGGGTAAAAATTGATCTCAGTAGACTGTGCTCACCTAAGTCCGTGTCAGTATCCCTTTCCTTTTTTATGGGGGAAAGATGTTAAAGTAAAAAATATATATTTTTGGCCAGGCGCTGTGGCTTATGCCTGTAATCCCAGCACTTTGGGAGTTGAGGCGGGCGGATCACGAGGTCAGGAGTTTGAGACCAGCTTGACCAACATGGTGAAACCCCGTCTCTACTAAAAATACAAAACTTAGCCAGGCGTGGTGGCATGCACCTGTAATCCCAGCTACTCAGGAGGGTGAGGCAGGAGAATCGCTTGAAAATGTATATATTTTCTAGGCTTTGGTAGGTGGTATGGAAGAGAAGCAAAGTAGGAATACCTTCCTGATAGCAGGAAACTAGGATTGATTCCACCTGGCACATAGCTCCAGAAAGTGGGAGAATTATCTCCACTGCCGATGTATCTTTCCTAGTCATTTAGTGATAATTTCCTGTGTGCCAGGAGCAATGATCTGCACAATGGTATTTTTCAAGACCCGGAGCTTAGGCCGCTACAAGTCTTTTTTTTTTTTTTTTTTTTTTTTTTTTGAGACGGAGTCTCACTGTCGCCCAGGCTGGAGTGCAATGGTGCGATCTCGGCTCACTGCAGGCTCCGCCCCCTGGGGTTCACGCCATTCTCCTGCCTCAGCCTCCCGCATAGCTGGGATTACAAGCGCCCGCCACCTCGCCCGGCTAATTTTTTGTATTTTTAGTAGAGACGGGGTTTCACCGTGTTAGCCAGGATGGTCTCGAATTCCTGACCTCGTGATCCGCCCGCCTCGGTCTCCCAAATTGCTGGGATTACAGGCGTGAGCCACCGCGCCCGGCCAAGGCCGCTACAAGTCTTAATACTTAAAAGCCCACATCTGCTTTGTTGCCTCTGAAAGTGTTTGCAAAATTAATATTTTTGCTGGTATTAGATATTGAGTTCTCTTTGAACATCCAAAGCTCACTTATTTTGAAAGCTCAGTTGATTTTGAGCATTCACTTCCATTTTAAAATAGAGGAAATTTAAAGCAATGGCTTTTAGAGCACAAAATAGGCCTTGATCTTTTAGAATTGAAAAACTCTTAGAAGAAGAGAGAGAAAATAATTAAGATAGAACTAGTTATCAAAACTGTCCTTTGAAATCTAACTGTAGATATTGGTAGCTTACATTGGTTGCTGACCGTTGGGGATATATATATATATATATATGTATATATATATATATATATAAAGGAATATTTTAAGCAGTGGTTTATTTATACTCACGAGGAGATACGCTATTATTGTGGGAAACCAGTTCAGTTGCAAGAGGCCAAATATGGTGCAGGTATGCACAGGAAAATGCACAGTGAAATAAATGACCGTTGCAGAAATCTGCCTGAATTCAGACTTGCTTTAGACACTCTGTTTTTGTTTTCTTGCTTTTCTTGCAGTTCTCTTTTCTAAAGTTAATCTTTTACCTTCTCAAAACATGGCTTTTATGTGTATGGAGTGTGAAATTGATTGGTGTAGCTTTCAAGACTGGTTTCAGATTCAATTCAAATGATGATTCTGTTTTTCCAGTCTGAAAACATTTTAAGTCTTCAAATGATTGCCACAGTCAGGTTGTAGTTAGCATAACTGCTTTCAATGTTAGATTTAAACTTAGACTCCCAGATTTAATATACATTATATAATTAAGAGCCTATATAATATATAAATATATAAGATAATAATAAATCTCTGTCCTAAAAATTAATGTCAAATGTTATTTTTTAGCTTTACATTTAAGCGTAAAGATAGTCTGTATTTGATTTTAGCTTTATAGCGTAAAATTACAGTTGACCAGACTGTCACCAGGCAACTCAAAGCTTTTGTTGTTGTTGTTGTTGCTCATTGTCTTAGACGTGTAATTAATGATGGTGGAATGTAGGGGGAGGACAGGCAATGAAGGGGAAGCACTCAGTCATTAGGGGAAACCAGGGTGAGACATTTTGCCATGGTGGATTTTTCAGAATGGAACAAGCAGGAAAAAGGAAATGGTTCTCTATGGATATTGTTCATTGCTGTGTGCATATAAAGACAACAGTCAGGTGTCATATGCAAAACAGCAAAAAGTTACTCTAACTTTAATGAGAAGCAAACAGGGTATTCATAAAACAGCATAAAAACAAAATTAGGTGAGGTATCCTGTGAAAAGGAAACTTACTAGGCTAAAGTAAAATAATTGCTGTTTACTGTAGGTCAAGTGCCAAGCACAGACAGTAATATTCAGATCAACAACAACTGGATCCTTGCTAGCTCCTTTCCCTTGCTGAGACTACAGTATTGGGTAAGCCCAGAGTATCCATGCTGTGAAACCTGCCCAGCTTTCTTTGTGACTCTTTAGATTCAGGCCTGTGTCATTTCCTTAATAGTTTTGTGATGGTTAATGACTTTACATCATTATTTCCATTACTATTTGAAAAAAAGTAGTAAACAGGGATTGTAACCCCTGGATGTTCATGCTTTTCCAGTGAAATGGCAGGATCCTGGAATTAGGAAGGATGAGAGAGAAAATGTCATTTATAGGATTATATGTTGTAGTCTTGGTTACCCAGATTGGAATTAGGTACATGGTTTGTTTGGGCCTGAAATTTTATAGCCCAGCCTGGTTCACCCTGGCATGTCTGAGCTGTCTCTTTATTTTTAATTGGTATATGTTTTCAGTGAGGGAAGCATTAAACCATATTTTAAAGGTGGCTAACATTTTAGCAATTAGGATGTACAATAAGTAAATTTAATAAATAGAGTCATGCACCACATAATGACATTTTGGTCAACAATGGACCACGCATATGACAGTGGTGTAAGATTGTAATGGAGTTAGGCTGGGCGCGGTGGCTCACGCCTGTAATCCCAGCACTTTGGGAGGTGGAGGCGGGCGGATCACGAGGTCAGGAGATCGAGACCATCCTAGTTAACACGGTGAAACCCCGTCTCTACTAAAAATACAAAAAATTAGCCGGGCACGGTGGTGGGCGCCTGTAGTCCCAGCTACTCAGGAGGCTGAGACAGGAGAATGGTGTGAACCCGAGAGGCGGAGCTTGCAGTGGGTGGAGGTCATGCCACTGCACTCCAGCCTGGGTGCCAGAGTGAGACTCCGTCTCAAAAAAAAAAAAAAAAAAAAAGGATTATAATGGAGTTGAAAAATGTCTATGGCGTAGTGACATAGGCGTTGTAGCCACATCTTAACATCTGAGCGTAACACATTACCCTTTCTGTGTTTAGATGTGTTTAGATACAAAAATTACTTATCATTGTGTTACAGTTGCCTATGGTATTCAGTACAGTAACGTGTTGTACAGATTTATAGCCTAGGAGCAATGGGCTATACCATATAGCCTAGCTATGGAGTAGGCTAGACACCTAGGTTTGTGTAAGTACTTTCTGTGATATTCACACAATAACACAATGGCATGATGAAGCATTTTAAAGAAGGTATCGTTGTCATTAAGCAACACATGGCTGTAAAATTGAGCTGAGCACACCTATGCTCTTTATGGTCACCTCCTCGCTGCTTTGTTACATTAGTGGCTGGGTGAGGTTTAATCTTTTTATATATGGATGTGGTGTTGGGCTGAGCACTTTCACATCTATAATGTCATGTTAGGTAGGTCTTACTGTCTCTGTTTTATAGCTGAGAAAACCAGAGAGATTAAGTGATTTACCTGATTTGTGGCAAATCATCTCTATGGTATTTTAACCCAGGTCTTAAAATTTCACAGCAGGTGGCCTTTCTTTCTTTATCTCTTACTTAAAAATTGGCTTAGTCTGGGAGGGGCAGTCTCTTGACAATCTGAAAGGTTTTTACAATTGGTGATTTTTCTGCCACACCAAGCAGCCGATTGAGTGAGTAAATTTGTTATACAAGTTTTTCTATAAATTATTTTCTAAGTGAAAATAATTTCTGTGTTCTGTTAAGTGAATCCATTCACTGAAAATACAGAGGTATATTCCAGTAGAATTAAAAAATGTGGGTATTATGCTCTGTTAATAAAATCACCTGTGAGAACATAGCATGTCTTTATAATCACATATCTTAAGGAAAATAACCTTTTGATAAGCCAATAATAAATAATACCAGATACTAAGATTGAGACTCCAACTATGGACATCAATAAGTACCATAGTCAAAATACATCAAAATAATACTCTAAAATTAAAACCAGAAAAAGTGATTTGGTTTGTAAATTCCTTAATTTAGGAGTTAAGTGAGGGATAGTGGTACTTGAAGCCAAGATAAATGAATCCTGCAAATTTAGGCTGCCAAGAATGTTTAGATTATATTGAGCTGCCTTATTTCATCTTGAAATGATGAAATAGACAAATGAATCCAGCAGGAAGTCATTTAACTGAAAACAATGGAAAATGAAGCATTCACACTAATATGGATCTGGTCAAAGCCTACTGCCTTCCCTCTCTTTCTCTTTCCTCCCCACCCTGATCTTCAACCCAGACTCTGCAGGGACAGTGACAAGAGACGGGTTTAGGGTAGGGGTGGGGGTGTAGACTTGGCTCTGGTGATGTAGCTTGTCAGATACAATATGGCCTTATTTTCAAACGTTCTTTCAGCATAGAGCCAGTTTATAGCACCAAGGCTGCAGAAGACCAGGGTGTAGGATAGTGGATTGTGGTCTGAGGCACTTACTTGCTTGAGAAAAATTGCTGCCAGAAGAGTGGTTTCAAAAAGCTGAGGCTGCTGCTGTGGTTGCTAGTGGGTAGAGGATTAAAGGGAATGCAGCTTTTCCTCTCCTGTCTAAATATTTGCTGGAGAGCAAATGGGTTTTTGTGTGCATGTGTATTTCCTTTTTCTATTGGGGAAATTACAAGTAATACAGGAACATCCTGTGATAAAATATATGAACTAGAGGCTGAGGGAGCAGATGGATGAAGTTGAAGAAATGTGCCCCAGGTCTGTAGCATGCTGTACGATGACTAAATTCTTGGCATGGTGAATTGGTAAGTCTACAGATGATTAACTACAGTGTAAACAAGACATGTATGGAACATAAATATGAGATAGGCCATTCCATCAGCAGCTTTTAGTGTAAAAAGCATCCGTTCCCATCAAAGAGACCATGAATGTTTTCACAAGCTTAGATTTTATTTTATTTTAAGTAAGTACCCACCCTGGAAGATCTCCAGTGAGAATAAACCCATGTAATCTCAAATACTCATGCATCTGAATGAGCAGAGCTTTCTTTATGTTTCTTAAAGTAGTTGATACATGACTCTCCCAATTCCATATCTGCTAATCTGGTTAGATCCCTGCACCAACTAGTGAGATGGATAACTCAGAGTGTAACTGAGTTTCCAGGCAAAGAAACGTAGGAAAGATCTTAACTTGTATTTGTTAACTCTGCTAAAAATAGGAATGTAGAACTTTCTTGAAAATACTAATCTCTGTTCTCATTATCCCTCTTCAAAAGGAGGTTTACGTATGGCTCCAAATAAATAGACTTGCCTTATTAGCATTTTTATTTGCCGATCCTCACTTTATAAAATTGCATATTAACAGATATTTTATAACCACAAGTTACATTTCAGATTATTTACTTGCCACCTTTTAATAAACTGAGTTCTCTTTTCTGAAGGAGCCTTTTTTGGAGCTTGAAAAAGCCCTCACAGCAGGGTAAGAGGAAGACCCCCTCCTCCAGCCAAAAGAGTCCCACTGAGCCCCTGCTGGTGAGAGAGGGCCTTGGGAGTGATGTGAGAGGCAGAAACACAGGCTGCTGGCCCTAGCTCCTCCCTTCCACCGCCCCCAGAGACCAGGAGAGAGTGCCAGTGCGGGCCCATTGCCCTTATTCTCTTGGTCCAATCCTGCTAACCAGGGAAAGTGAAGAGCTGGTTGGTCCTTTGCAAGCCAGGAACCTACCAGGAGGGCACTCAATCTCCTCCCTCCTTCTGCTGGACCCTCTTAGAGAAAAATCTGCCTCTTTCTGGAAATAGCTTTTTCCATGGATCTGCACAATGGAGAGAAGATATGACTGTATCTCTTCTTGCTAAAACATAGTTACATGGGTAATTGAGTGCCTGGAGCAGCAGAGATATCAAGGTGTTGACAACGCCGTGCCCAGATTAGAAAGGTTCTTTCCACAGCACAGCACCTGCTTTTTCTGAGCCCATCAGGTAGAGATGCCCTTCAGTTAACCAGATTTCTGCCCCCTCATATGGAGGAGAGTCAAACTTCTAATTGAAGAATGACATACATTCAGAAAAGTGCACAGATCATAAGTATACATCTCAAAGAATTTTCATGTTCTCACTCATAGGTAGGAATTGAACAATGAGAACACTTGGACACAGGAAGGGGAACATCACACACCAGGACCTGTTGTGGGGTGGGGGGATGGGGGAGGGATAGCATTAGGAGATATACCTAATGTAAATGATGAGTTAATGGGTGCAGCAAACCAACATGGCACATGTATACATATGTAACAAACCTGCACGTTGTGCACATGTACCCTAGAACTTAAAGTATAATTTAAAAAATAAAAAATAAAAAATAGAATTTTCACAAATAGGAGCACTCATGTAACACATATCCAGGTCACATTTATTATTTTATAATGATGTTTCTTTCCTGAGGATAAAAGCACTTGTAGGAAGTTTGGAAAATACATCAAAGTATAATGATGGAAATAAAAACCATCCATTGTACCTATACCCCAAGAGGAGTACTGATAGTATTTTGGTGTATTTCCATTCTGTCTGTCTCTCCCCCTCACATACACAGATACATGCATGTCTGTAAATACACTCACATAGGAACACAACTTCTGAAACTTTATGCATGTGTGCACAAACACACAGCAGTTTTATTAAATAGTTGCACTGAATGACATACAGATTTTTAGATGTTTCACTCCGTGGTTGTTGGCTTCAGCACCAGAAGGGCAGAGAAAGAAAGGGAAACTGAAAACCATCTGTCTTTTTGCTTGGTAACAGGAAAAAGGGGCTTTTTGTTGGGGAGGAGACTGAAATAAATGGCTGACATATAAATAAGGATGGTTCGTAGATTTTATTTATCCAATATTTTCCATCTCCATGAAAACTAAGCATTGATGATAGAAAGTTCAGAAACTTCTGGGTAGAGACCCTTTTCTTCTAGGGCAGAGAGGGGATGTCAACTTAGACTTTTGTGGCTGCTCTGTGGAACTAAACCCCTCTGGGCTGCAGTTCCAGTTCGCCAGAAGACCAACTTCCCTCTCTTTTCCTTTTAATTAGCTCTCTTGCAGATACCAAAACAGACTTTAACTGTAGCAACCCTTGTTTTAACAAAAGGAAGCTGAGTCGAAATGTTGGAAATGAGCCCGGTGGTTTTGTGAGTTGCAGCAAAATTATCTTCCCCATCCCTACTGCAATGGATGAAATGATGCCTGTGTGGTGCTCGTTGCTTTGGTCCAGCTGAGTTTCCTGCACACATTGTCAGGAGAGGGCAGTTGGCACCAGCTTCCCGTTGCTATTGGTTGTGCAGGATGTGCTCTCCATCTGCCTCCTGGCTGGCCAAGGGCTCAGCTTCTAAGTGGCGGTGGGGGTGGTGGGAGGGGACTTTGATGGCATTCCTTGTGTTGAAGAAAGTTGTCTCTTTCAGAACTGCCCATATCCTTCTTTTTTTTAAAAAAAAAAAAAAAAGAAAACAAACATATTTTGTTTTCTTACATACTTGTCATTTGAGTTATCACATATACAGAAAATATATTGGACTTCTTGTATTTGTAAAATGTCTACTCAGATCACTCCTTTTTCCTTTCTTGTTAAAAACAGGTTCACAGACAGTATGAAGTGGCCTTTCTGTTTACATGTGTTTTTGTTGTATTGTCTTTGCAGTCGAAATCAGCTGTCCGCCCTGCCTGCCTGCCTGTGTGGTCTGCCTCTCAAAGTCTTAATCGCAAGTAACAACAAACTTGGATCATTACCAGAAGAGATAGGTCAGCTCAAACAGTTGATGGAGTTGGTATGTTACCGATTTTTAAGATGCTCTTTTTGGTTGGTTGACTGATCGTAGCCTATCAAGGTATTCAGAAAAACTTTTTGCTACAGTTGGACAAGGTGGAGTCTCTGTTGTTTGGGGGCAGGTACATGATAAAGACATTAAGTGGGGAGAGGAACAGCTTTGAAACTTCACTGTGACAGACACAGTTCCTGGAATTTAAAGGCTTCCTGTGATTTACAGCTCCTGAAGTTTGCAGGATTTGCAGTTTTTGAAGTTTATGGGCTATCATGTTGTAGTTAGTATTTTTTTTCAGATTGCATATAAATTTATAAAAAATTATGGCTAAACTGCCAAAATAATCTACAAATAAGTTAGTAGGCCACACTTCATGAAGGTATAAAATTAAGTCAGAAGACAGAAAGAACAGGGTGCTCTGATTCTGTGGAGATTTTAGAAATCATTGTCGCAAATTGATGTAATTTTAAAATGTGACCGTGTCCCTAGGGATAGAAAAGGAGAACAAGCTATAGATGAGCAGAGATGGATTACAAATGTGTGTGAAGCTGAGATGCACTGTTATATTTCAGCTCTTTCACTACTAATTTAATTATTTACCTTTTTTCTAAATTGGGAAATAATGAATGCTTTCTAAACTTTCATTGAGCTAACATAGGTGAAGGAAGAAACAGGAGTTAGCAGTCAGGCTGAAAGGTAATAGTCTTCACTTATCATCTAAGCATGGGCTTATTCCATCCTGACCTTGTGTCAGGCACAGGGCTTGATGTGATTAAATGATGAAGAGGGCACAGTACCTGTCTTCCAGTAGATTCCAGTCTAGAACATTGATGGCCGATAAGTTTTATCTATTGTGCCAGCTCCTCTGGGGCCACCTGGAGCACCACGGTGCTGGCCTGTGAGGCCCAGATAGAGAATGCTGTGATTGCTTAGTCGTGTCTGTAGTGGGATTGGGCTAGGAAAGTGATGGCACCCATGTCACATATGTATCAACTTTGACTTTAATATAGAAGTTAATAATTGCTATAGAAAGGCATCAGAGCTATAGAAAGTGTCTTTTTCATGGATTATTTGATAGCATTGTCCAAAACTCATTCCAACTAGCTCACACCAAAAATCAGGGTTGGTTAGAGGATGCAGGGGTCCATCAGATCACTTACGATAAAGACATTTGGTCACAGATCATGAGTGACTAGGACAAGACACTGGAATGTTGTGAAGGACAATGGCAGCGGTTCATTTTTCTGCTCAGCTTTTCCTCTTCCATAGAACGGCAGAGGTTGCCCAAGTTTAGATGTTCTCCCGGGTAAAGCACCTAGCAAGAGACCTACTAGCATCTCTCAGCCCTGGGTTCTAAGTGAGAGGCAGATCTGGTTTGATGTTCTCCCCTGACTGAGTCTGCTGTGCCCAAGGCACATGGTCACGCTGCTCAGATGTGGCTGTTGGGCTGCCACCAAAGGGCGTAATTCTGAAAGAAGACAGATATTAATTTGAGCAGACACTGCCCATCCCCCCCCCAACCCTGTCCCCAAAAGTTTCTATTACAAGAAGCATGTGCACGAGGCAGGGAATGATTAATTAATTCAGTCTTCGGGTTTTGAGAGATTTGGAAAAGAAGAACCCTTTGAGAGGCCCCTTAAATAAGCCCATGTGGGATTTCCTAGGAGGAAAAAAGAAGTCAGGGACAGGGACAGGGAAAGCATTCAAGGAGAAGGGACAGCTTGTGCAAAGGCAATACATCCTAGAAGTCCATGTTATGCTTGGGAGTAGGAAGCTGTTTAATGCTGCTGAAGTCTAGGTAGATAGAATGAGGCTGGGCATGCCATCCTCACGCCCACTGCCTTAGATTTAGGCCACAGGCAACTCCTTCACAGGGCATTCGAGGCCCTCTGTGGTTGCGCCCCTGCTCACCTCTTTGGGTTCATCTCTTGCCACTGGCACCTTCGCTCTCCGAGTTCCTACCTTCTGGGAATGCACCTTGTTCATTTTCACTTCTGGACTTGTGCACATGTCACCCTTTCGTCATGGGCTGTTTCTTCCTTCCCCCTCCTTTCTTGGTTAGTTCTTAGCCAAGTTGATCTCACTTTGTCCAAAAAGCCTTCCCAGATCCTCCAAGCCTGAGTTAGGTGCTCCTAAGGCAAGCACTCCATACTTATTACTCAATTTTCCTAGCATCACAGTTGTTTTCTTACTTGGATTTCTCTGTGCCAGCTCCCCCCACACCCTGAAAGCTGCTTACTTGCCGTTGCATCCCAGGTGCCTGGCACCTGATAGGCACCCAGCAGGTGTTTGCTGAATGTTACTGTTGAATGGTTGAAGGTGAACCTGGAAAGATGGCTGGGGCAGATTGTGAAGACCCTCAGGTGCTGGGCCTGAATGGGGTTGAGGGGGCAGGAAGACTCAATCTTGCTGTCCACATAACTCAGAAGGTGTCATTTTGACTGGTTCTAGGAAACAAAAATTTTCCTAGATGAAAGCTTTGGATGAAAGTGACGGTCATATGCTGCTGCTTTTTCTTTTAATGCTTCTTTTAGGTATCTGATGGCCACAAAATCCATGGCTGCTAAAATTTGGGTTAGGATTTGCAAATACAGTATGAATAACAATTTAAAAAAAAAACAGACTTTATTTTTAAGAGCAGTTTTAGGTTCACAGCAAAATTGAGAGGAAGGTACAAAGATATCCCACATACCCTCTACTCCCACACATGCACAGTCTCCCTGTCATCAACATTCTTCACCAGAGTGGTACATTTGTTACAATCTGTGAACCTATCCTGACACATCAATGTCACCCAAAGTCCACAGTTTACATTAGTGTTCACTCTTGGTGTTGTACATTCTATTGGTTTGGGTAAATGTATAATGACATGTGTCTCTGTCACTACCCTACAAATCCTCTGTGTCATCCCTCCCTCCTCCTTAACCCTGGCAACCACTGATCTTTACTGTCTCCATAGTTTTGCCTTTTCCAGAATATCACATAGTTGGAACCACACAGTATGTAGCCTTTTCAGATTGGCTTCTTTCACTTAGTAATATGTATTTAAGTTTCCTCCATGTTTTTCCATGGCTTGACGGCTCATTTTTTTTTTAGTGCTGAATAATATTCCACTGCCTGCACAGTTTATCTCCTCACCTCATGAGGGACATCTTGGTGGCTTGCAAGTTTTGTCAATTATGAATAAAGCTGACAAGTTGATTTTTTTTTTCATTATTTGAGGTCCTGTGCAGATGGGTGGCACATGGGTGAAATCAATCTTCTGGAACTTTTTGGTGCTGATACTTGCTTCTGTCCCATGAACCTTGGGTGTAAGTGACACCGCATGCCATCCATCAGCTGTGCTCTAGAGCTGTGTCAACTGGCTTATCTGTTAGCAGGTGGCACATGTGCTGAGCCTGAGAGGCAGCCCCATACGAGAGCAGGGCTTTCCTCAAATACCCTTTGTCAGCTGCAGGGCTGACATGTGTAAACAGTGTTGTCTCCAGCGTCAGGACACACTGGCTTTAGGGTGGCTCTAAGGGACACCCCATGCTTTTCTTGGGCACCCTGTCCTGGGCCCAGCTCTAACGAGGGCTGCCCTACATCCCAGTTACAGGACTGTCTTCACCTGGTTCTTGTGTCTTTTCTCCACCTGCAATAACTGTTGAACCCACAAGTTCTAGGATCTTAGAGCAATAGGGGATTGTAAAAGGCATTTAGTCCAAACTCTTGACATCTTACGAATGAAGAAACCCGAGGCAGAAAGCCAGTGCATGACATATGGAGTCACCCCTGTGTAGCTAAATTGTAACATAAGCTGAAACACCCTCACCCAGCGCAGTCCTGTGGAAATATAATGTAAGCAGTAAATTTGATTTTTGAAATACTGGTAGATACATAGCCAAATAAAAAGCAAGTGAAATTAATTGTAATAATATTTATTTAACCTAAAATAGCCAAAACATTATTACTTTGTCACCTGTATAATATAAAAAATATTAATGAGGTATTTTAGATGCTTTTTTTTCATGCTATGTCTTTGAAATCCAGTGTGTACGTAACTCTGAAAGTGCATCACAGGTTGTTGGACTGGCCATGTTTCTGGTGTTCATTGGCCACCCTCCTGGATTCGGCAGCTCTGTCGCCTATGTTCTTTCTATTCTCCTGCCCCTGTGTATGAGCAAGCGTGATCTTTGGAAAAGCATTTAATTATGAAGTTGGTAAAAATACAGTAAGTGGTCATTATTTAACCACAAAGAGGGACTGGCCTTGCTTAAGTCACGGTCTAAAAAAAAGATTATTTTCCATCCATTCTCACTTATCTTTCATATCTTTTTGCTTAAAATAGTAGTATTACTATAGGTAACCATATCATTATTTTTAGCTATCAATTGGAAAAAAAAAAAATTCCCTGGAGGGCCAGAAGTAATTCTAGAATTGCTGTGGGAGGCTTCTGTTTTGTAGTCACAAAGTAACCAACTTGTTACAAGATTTGGGAGCACCCCAAGCATTCAGAATACTTGAAGCCCTTCAGTGCCAAGACAGTGTCTCAGCTTATTAGGCTCTAAGTATTGTTTGTTAACTATTTTAGAAGAAATATTTTTAAATTGTTCACATCAGACTCAGAGTATTCAAAATGGATTTTTTTTTTTTTTTTTTTGGTAGAGTCTTGCTCTGTTGCCCAGGCTGCAGTGCAGCGGCACAATCTCGGCTCACTGCAGGCTCTGCTTCCCAGGTTCAAGCAATTCTCCTGCCTCAGCCTCCCAAGTAGCTGGGACTACAGGTGCGTACCACTGAGCCCAGCTAACTTTTTGTATTTTTAGTAGAGATGAGGTTTCACTATGTTGGCCAGGCTGCTCTCGAACTCCTGACCTCAAGTGATCCACCCACCTTGGCCTCCCAAAGTTCTGGGATTGCAGGCGTGAGCCACCATGCTCGATTAGAATTGTAAACTCTCTTTTCTTCTAAGTGTGAGTGAACATTCCAGAGTCAGCAGTCACTTAAAAAAATAAATAAAATAAAAAATAAAAAAAACTTTAACCATCTACAAGAAAGCAGTTGTCTTTTCTAATTTGTGAAAGGAATTGGAGTTGGAAAATGATATCTTTCTAAATACATTAGAATTATATAAGATTTTTTTTTTTTAAATGCATTCCCATTCAGTCACTGCCTTGTCCTGCCGTTTGAGACTGTGCAGGAAATGTCGAAAAGCAGTTGTTCCTCCTCCCATGAAGAAGCCACAAAGATACACTACTGACATGTCCTTTTCTTGACTCAACAAGAGCAGCCAAGTTGTATTTCTACATTGTTGCAGCTGCAGGAAAACTTATGGAATCTTAGCTCCATGGAGCTGGCCCCTCCAGGGTCATTTCAGATGGGAATGATCTGGAACTTTCTGACCTCTCTGGCTGTTCTGAATGACTTCTATATACTCTGTTGCCTCACTGCTGTAGCGTATGGATATGTTGCTTTGTACGTCTGTCTGCCTGTGCTTTCTATAAGGAGAAGAGATAAAGCATTCACATTTACTGAGCACCTGGTATATACCAGGCACTCTGCTAGTTATACATCTATTATTTCATATAGTCTTGAAAATAAGCCAGCAAGGTAGGTATCATGTTTATATTTTACAAATAAGTTTCAATTTTAGAATTACTTAGCCAAAGCCACAAGGATATGAAGAGGTAGAGCTGGAGTCAAAATGAGGTTTTTAAATCAGAGTCCTCACCACAATACAGCACTGTCTCTTCACCTAAACTGTAAGCCCCTCATGGAGTGGGGCCGTGATTTTTCTCCTTGGAGTTCCCTGGTTTAACTCCCAGTGGTTTTTCCATTAAAGTTGTGGGAGGAAAATGTTACAAAAAAAAAAGGTTTGGTACAAATGGTCAATGTCTCACTAATGTTTTGTTACTGTGGAACCAAGAGTCAGGGAAGTGGTCTGTAGACTTGTGTTGGCTAAATCTCATTTTACTCATTAAAACCTTGTTAACGTATTGAAAACATGGTTCTTTTACTGCTAAACCATGCCTGATGGATGAGGTATATTTGTTAAGAGATGCTGTATAAGTGCCATGTGTTATAATTAACAGGCAGCTGTAAAAACAAACACCCTGTTAGAACACAATAAAATTGAGAACCTTTTATGGGGCATTTGCCAAAGATCTAAGAGTTTTCTCATTGGTTCCCTGTACATGGTGACATGCTGTGGTCCAGAGATGTTTTTTTCTCAATTCTATCCTCTCTGAAGTCATGCAGTGTGTGAAAATCATGTCTTCTAGCTCTTACCTTCACATGAGAGAACACAATATCGCTGATTTAAAACCTGCTTTTCTAATCAAAAAGCTCACAAGGCCTGGCTCAAGTAACGACTAGTTGGAAGGTGCATTTCCTGGCCTTGATTGGATATGCTATTTTTTATTCTTTTTTCATGAAATGTTTGGTTGTGTGGAGAGTTTGGATTCAAAGACTGATTATTGAGCAGCTGCTGAGGAAAATCCCTTCTTCATTATTTGCATGGGCAGCATTCCAGTCTCTGAGGGAGATAACAGCGGAGGCATAAATTCACGTGCTCGCCATGCTGTTTGTCCATTCGTGGTCTCTGGAGGCACCTCTTAACCTCTGGTTTCTGTGGGATGATTGGAAACCCAGGGCTTGCTCAAGGCCTTCTGTGCTTCCATTTCTGCCTTTCTTCTGAAGAGCAGTGGGGTAGGCCGTGTGTTTGTAAACTTAGGAGAACTGTGCAATAGAGTTTTGCTCTGGAAAAAAGACACTGATGTTGAAAGGTGGTAATTTGTTATTCCAGAGCTTTCTTGAGAAAGATTCAAGTTTAAATGAACGTATTTTCTTTTTAAGGCAGCGAGTTCTGGCCGGGTGCGGTGGCTCATGCCTGTAATCCCAGCACTTTGGGAGGCCGAGATCAGGAGTTCAAGACCAGCCTGACCAACATGGTGAAACCCTGTCTCTACTAAAAATACAAAAATTAGCCAGGCATGGTGGCATGCACCTGTAATCCCAGCTACACAGCAGGCTGAGGGAGGAGAATCGCTTGAATCTGGGAGGCGGAGGTTGCAGCAAGCTGAGATTGAGCCACCGCAGTCCAGCCTGGGTGACAGAGACTCCATCTCATGGGGGTGGGGGGAAAGACAGCAAGTTCTGACCACAGGCATTGAGGGTTTTTGACTGTTAAGAAATCAAAATTGACATTTCTCAGTTAGTTACATATCTGTGTTTCAACCAAAATCATTTCATTATCTCTGATGTAGCAAATAGACTTTCCTCATATTGGAGGATAATTAGAATTATTTAATCCTTACCTGTTCTTTTGATAGAGACACAGAAAGGGTAAGACATTTACCTAAAGTTACACAGTGAGTCATACAAAATGCACTTCCACCAAAGGGCATGGCTACATGACAGGAGGCTACTATTAGTAGCTTGCAGTTCCTGTCAGAACGTTTGCATTTATTCAATTAAATAAAGAGCTAGATTCTTACAAAAATACATCTCAAGCAGTATTACCATACTAAGTTTTTGAAACCTAAGTATCAGAGCAAGGTCACGTGTATAAGTACTACCTGCAGTTCCAGTGTGTGGCCTGATCTTGCTGGAACTATTCTGTAACCAAGATCATCTTGACACAGTATTTATGTTTTTTTTTTTTCTTTTCTTTTTTCTTTTTGTTTTAAGACAGGGTCTTACTCTGTCACTCAGGCTGGAATGCAGTGCCATGGTCACAGCTCACTGCAGCCTTGACCTCTCAGGCTCAAGCAATCCTCCCACCTTAGCCTCCCAAGTAGCTGAAACCACAGGTGCATGCCACCATACCCGACTAATTTTTTAACGTCTTTTTGTAGAGTCAGGGTTTCCTTATGTTCTCTACGCTGGTCTAAAACTCCAGAGCTCAAGCTATCTGCCCACCTTGGCCTTCCAAAGTGCTGGGATTATAGGCATGAAACATCGTGCCCTGCCTATGTTGGTTTTCACTAGACATCCTTCCTTAAAAAAAATACTTCTAGTCGGCCGGGCATGGTGGCTCACGCCTGTAATCCCAGCACGTTGGGAGGCCAAAGCGGGTGGGTCACCTGAGGTCAGGAGTTCGAGACCAGCCTGGCCAACATGGTGAAACCCCGTCTCTACTAAAAATACAAAAAAAAAAAAAAAAGTTAGCCAGGTGTGGTGGCACACACCTGTAATCTCAGCTACCTGGGAGACTGAGGCAGGAGAATCGCTTGAACCCGGGAGGCAGAGGTTTGCAGTGAGCCAAGATCGCGCCATCGCACTCCAGTCTGGTCGACAGAGCGAGACAATGTCTCAAAACAAAACAAAACAAAAAAAACTTCTAGTATTTTTTACAATATTACTTTCTGAAAGTGAGCATAACCTAGTTTAATAATCCCTGAATTTATTCTCCGAATTTAAATCCTTGTTATTTTTGCATTCTGAAGGTCAGTTAGCAACGAGCACTTAGTAACAAAAATATATTAATCTCCAACATGGTTTTAATACTTCTAGAGACTCTTTTTATTGTGATGAGGAGAGAATTTTATTTCTAAAGTTTTTCTTTTGGTTACCTAAAAACATGATGACCAGTGGAAAATAAGTACGTGTTAAGTCACAGTTCAAATTCTCTATTTTGTTTTTTATCTAAATGACAAAGTTGGACTGGCTGGTCTATAAAAAACTTAAGCTTGAGTATTTATATTACTATAATTAGATTCGCTTCTGTATCAAAAAGAATAAATTCAGTAAATATTTATAACATGCTCATGATTCTTTTTGATCTGCCTGTGTATTTGTGGTATTATAGTACTAACTGTAGGGTGCTATGATTTCACTGAAGTTTGGAATCGTTCTCTAAGGCATAGCTTAGGGCTAATAGAAAATTCAGAAGGGATTCATTTGACTATTTTAATAAGTCACTGAATATGGAATTTATAAGCTGGTAAATTCTTACTAATTGCCGAAGTGTGAGGCATTAGTGTTGTTTTTATTTACATTCATTTTCCTAAATCGTATCTTCTTTAAATCAGTCTGTAAAATTCATACCTTATCTTAGGCTGAATTTGAACAAAAGTGTTCTAGAGAACAAGGCCATTCTAGAAATATTGCTTTTACATTTTCAAAACGGAAATATTTTATCCCCAAACACCTAGACTATTATCTCCTGTTTCTTCCTCCTTAACCCCCAGCTAATTAAGACAGTGACCCATGGGGTTTTATTTTTGTGATGAATTTATAACCTCTTTAAAACGTGGCAAGATTCAGTGCCTTGTAGGAATAGAGTTTTGCACTATTTCTACAATGTTGATTACACAATAGTGAAATGTTATCCTATGTGCTAAATCTGCTTGGGCATTTTCCCCCCATTATTTGTCAGGATGGGAAGTAATTGACAACAGTGCAGAGTACTATTAAAATAATTTGACCTTCACCATATACCCTCCAAAATGTGAACGGACAATTGGACTTTGTGTTTTGAATTGTCTACAGATATCCTGTCCTCTAAATCAGAAGGGAAAAAACTTGTATTTATCGTTACATGAAGTTTTTTAAAGTAAATTGAGTGATCATTTTCCCTACTGCTAAATAAGTTTTCAAATATCGCTAGGGGGAGTTGATTTTTTTAATAAGGCTGTTATGTTAGAAACATATGATGGAAAAAAATCACCTTACGATTAGAGAAACAGCATATTTTGATTTCCTAGCTAACTCAAACATGACCAGCAAAGAGCAAGGTGAGTATAGTTCACACTAAAAAATGGAATAAGGCTTAGTTTCATCTCATGCTGTGAATAACGTGCTACCTAAATATATCTGTTATCTTTTTGCTTTCCCCTCCTCCCTCCTTATTTATTAAGAGAAAGATTAAAATAAAATTATGTCTTTGAAGCTTCTGGAAATTGTCAGTTTCATATTGAAAATCTGTGATTTCCATAATTTGTATAAGGATCTTTCTCGTGCTGTCACTCACAAGACTTTAAAAAAACTTGTTTTAGATGCCAATAACGTCCATTTTCTCTAGAGATGGAAAATAATTCCTTCTAATTCTTCCCCACAAGCACGCCCACTTCTCCTGCCAACAACATCACCAAAGTGACTGTATCTGGTCATGAGTTCCATAGGAGGATGTGATTTCCTGCATTTTCTAGGACTCACCTGTGTGGTATTTGTGTGAGGACTCTTTTAAAATAGGATGGAATGGCACCTTTTGCTTATTTGTAACTTAGTTAAGGCAAAGAAAGCTTTCATTGAAAGGATTTGATTGTTGGCTCTTGTGACTGAGCAAAGGCCCCAGTAATTGGGAAAAGATGGCATTTTACTGTTCTCTTCTCCCATGTGGAAACACATTCAGAAAGGCAGGGCAATTTACTGACTCAGCGAGGGGCTGAGAGTGACTGAACACAATCTCTGGACCTCCTAATTCTGTAATTACTTCCCTCGATGTTTTTGTCTCTGCAGATGTGCTTGTGGAGTTTGTTTCTGTTTTTGTTTTAAACACTAGAAGTGTTTTTCTCAAACTTGTGTGTGACTTTTCTGGGCCAGGAGGGATACAGCAACCACAGTTGGGGGTGATGCCGCTGAACACCCGGTGCCCTCAGCCCATGTCACCCCACCTCCCCCATCAGACTGCTGTACAGAGAAGCTTGGGGAGGTGTCTGCACTGTGCACACTCAGCCTTTATAGAGGACAACTTCATTCCTTTTTAGCAGGAGTGATACTGTTCCTCTTCATCGGGTGGTATCCATTGAGCACTGTCATGATGAGGACAGGTTGATAGATCACCTGCAGCCTTTTAGATGAGACCAGGTTAGAGGGCAGGGATCAACTGTGTTGTGTACAGCCTGGTCTAAATGTGGAGCCTGGGAGTGTTCACTGGATTGGTCGATGATGAGTTCATCTTATTTGAATGAAAGTGAAACAGATTTCTGAAACGAGGCTTTGCTGCCTTCTATGGTGAAAGGGGAGAGCTTTTCCAGGTTCAAAGGTAAAGTGGGATATTTAAGGCCTTGATCTCACTGGAATCATTTATATCTTTAGTTCTGAGATACCAAGTGGGACCTGCGTGGGATTTAGTGTATATGTTGGAGCATCCCGGGTCCTAGGGTCCTGGAGACAGAAGGAGCCACAGTATTATGGAGTGTCACCATAAGTGGATTTTAGAAGTTTGATCCAACATTTATTGATCCCTTACTTTATACTTGGCACTCTACCTGGCACTGGGAGGATGGAATGAATAAGACATGGTCCCTCCCACCCAGGAGCTCATAGGCTTAAAGGGGAATGTAAACCCGTGAGCAAATGACTTAAAGTGACATGCTATCTAAAGGACCACACAGGAAGAAGTGGTCAGTCTCCCTGGGCATTAGATCAGAGTGGGAGAGGTGGGAGAAGCCTTGTGAAAGATTTCACGAAAGAGGTTGAGGCTTGAATTAAGTCTTTAAAAATGAGTCAGTGGAACAAGAGGACAATATTGGGGACTGGCATATCAGGCAGGGAAGGAGCATGAACAAGTTTGGGAATTATTAAATACTGAAAACTGCCAGAAGCAGTAACGTGGCTGGAGTGTAGGTTGTGAGGAGGGACATTCAGAGAAATGGTGCTGGAGAAATGGAGAGACCTCATCATAGACACTGGCCTTACTGCCCAGTTTGGACTTTATAGTTGTTGAGGAGCCTCTGCAAGTGTTTAAGCTGGTGAACAGCATGATGGCATTTGCACTCTGGCCGCTCTGTGAAGGATGCATCCAAGGCGGAGACTGATGTATGGAAACCAGTCAGGAGATCATGATAGCACCCAGCTAAGAGAGAGCACTGGTCTACACCGTAGGAGTAGCTGGGGGTGGGTGGGGGAGTGAAGAACCCAGCACGGCTCCTAGAGCCAAGAGGAAGAGTGGGATTCGGGGAGATCCTAAGGATATAGAAGATTATAAATGTCAAGGCCTCCATTTCGCATGTGTCAAGGGGGGTTCCAATCAAGGCTTAATTGAGTATTTGCTTCTTAAAGCAAAGAAGACAAGAATTGCTTGTGAAATGATGGCAAGGTGGTCAGCTGTAAGGTTTCTAGCCTGTGGTGAAGAACTCCATTTTAAATAAATAGTGCATCCAAACAGTTCATTAATATCCTAGTTTTTCACTGCAAAACATGAGAGTTTGGTAAAATAAGATGCATTGTAGTCTTCTATTTAGAGGCACGATGGGATAGTGGCCCAACAGTGAGCTGGTAATTCATTTCTAGTGTTAACTCTGGCACTTGCATGCTTTGGGTGACTGGCTAAACTTTTCTGAGCCCCACTTTTTGATTTGTAAATATTAGGCTAGTAATATTGCCCAGTGGGTTTGTTGTGAGAATTCAGTAAAATCGAAGCATGTCAAAGTGGCAGGCCAGAGGCTGGTGAAGCGGCTGCCGAATGCTACTAATGTCCACCCTTCTCCATTTTTCTCTCCTCTGAGGGAGTTTAAAACGTTCAGCTTTTTCTTCTCTGTGCTGAGTCTTAATGCTAGGGACCTGGAGATGAATATAAAAGTGTACCTGTGTAGTTGTCCAAATATTTAAATTCCTTAAGGAGACTTCACATGAAATGCTTGATTTCCTGGAAAAAGATGTTTATTATTTCTCTCTCTGCTTTTGATACAGGATGTCAGCTGCAACGAGATCACAGCGTTGCCCCAGCAGATAGGTCAGTTGAAATCTCTACGAGAACTGAATGTCAGAAGAAATTACCTTAAAGTTTTACCACAAGGTAAAAAAGAAAGGGAAAATGAAGAAAATGGGAGACTTGCATTATTTTATGTTTTGGGGGGTTTACTTTTGTGAAGAGGGTGGATCTTTTTTTTGTGTGTGTATGTGTGTGTGTGTGCCTACTACTTAATAATTAGGATTTGAATTTCACATACAGATAACAAAAAAGTGATATTCAGGCTGTGATTTTAGTCAAGGGCTACAGCAACAAAATCATTCCCCTAGGTAATGCTGTGGGACACGGGGGTGGACGTGGGTGTATTCGTTTGCTGGGGCTAACTATAACAAAGAACCACAGATGGAGTGGCTTAAATAACAGAACTTCATCTTCTCACAGTTTTGGAGGCTGGATGCCTGGGATCAAGGTGCCAGCAGGGTTGGTTCCCTCTGAGGCCTCTCGGCTTGTGGGTGGCATCTTCTCCTCCCTGGGTCTTCACGTCATCTCCCCTCTGTGCATGTCTGTGTCCTAATCTCCTCTTCTTACAAGGACACCAAGGATTAGAGCTGCCCTCATGACCTCATTTTAATTAACTTAATTACCCTTTTAAAGTCCCTATCTCCAAATACAGTCACATTCTGAGGTAATAGAGGTTAGGACGTCAATATATGAATTTTCGAAGGATTCAAGCCAGCCCATTGCAGGGGATGACATGAATTGTTTTGGGTATGGCTATGTGACGTTTTGGGACGTGAAATTTCGGGGACATGCTTTGTTCTACAGATCCTGTCTGTCAGGATTTCTAGCCTTGGGGATCTGGGAGCACTGGTTGGGAACTCCCAGTGTCTAGAATCTGTTCTGAGGTGAGGGTGCTGCCTCTGCTGGAGTGATACTTGGACTAATATCTCACTGGTGGTCTTGGTAAGTTTCACCAGTGGTGGCAGCAGAACCTCAGCATTGAGACGTGGCTCCCAACCACCCAGCATGAACACCAAGACCTCAGACAGGCCTGCTTTGCAGCCATGCGCTTCCATAGTATGTCTGTCTGGTAGTGTGTTGAGTTCAAGGAAGATATATCTATTTATTCAGAAATTGCCTGCCATTTAGAGCATGAAAGCAGCCTCATAGGGGGTAGTGGATCTGCATTTGGTGTTTGGGCTTGGACCTGGATCAGGAATGAACAGATGAGCCCTAGAACCCTGAATGCTTTCTCCAAAGCCTACTCTGGTTTTCAGAGATCACATTGATTTCCACCGTTTTTGTTTAAAGTCTCTAGACATAGCCGATTTCAAACGTATATTTAAAAATATTTCTCAAAGCAAAACTGTAGTATTTGGAAACAGTCAGCATTTGGTTAATCTGACATTAATGGAACAATTTATGGATGCCTGATTTTAATTATCCTGTCTCTGCATCTTGATCTTTGGCTTGAAATGCTTCATAATAAGGCAAGAAAATGGAGCTCATGAAAGGGAAAGAACTTTGCAAAAGGTAATGTGCTTTATAGATGGGAGGTTCAAGTCCGCTTGCCATCTTTCACCTTTCTCATACTGACTTTCATTTTATAGAAGCAGAATTAGAAACTCAGCATTTTTTACTTCAGTACTTGAGATGACTTGGTTTAAAAATATTGATTTTTCATTTTGTCCTTGTACAGTCTCATTTTTGGATATATAAAACTTGTATTTGATTTAAGCAAGCACAAAAGGAAAGCTTATTAACAGCAAATTTATATGCATACAACCTTTTATGAGTTAAAGAAAACTTTCATTTAAACTTAAGCTCTCATGTTAATCATTGTGAAAATGTCAGAAATAATCGAACTCTCATTTTCAAAAGGAAAAATTAATTTGATCATTTTGCAATTGCCTGTCATAGTTTGGAAACGTGGAAAGAAAGTATATTCGCCGGGCGCGGTGGCTCACGCCTGTAATCCCAGCACTTTGGGAGGCCGAGGCGGGCGGATCACGACATCAGGAGGTCGAGACCATCCTGGCTAACATGGTGAAACCCCGTCTCTACTAAAAATACAAAAAAACTAGCCAGGCGAGGTGGCGGGTGCCTGTAGTCCCAGCTACTCGGGAGGCTGAGGCAGGAGAATGGCGTGAACCTCGGGGGGCGGAGCCTGCAGTGAGCCGAGATCGCGCCACTGCACTCCAGCCTGGGTGAAAGAGCGAGACTCCTTCTCAAAAAAAAAAAAAAAAAAAAAAAAAAAAAAGAAAGTATATTCACAAAATCTAGATTTTTGTCTCTCACTGGTTCCTCATTTTCTTACCTTAAAAGCATTCCTTTCCTTAAAAAGATCAATTATTCCATAATTATGTTTTCTCAGTTTTGATATCTTAAAAATATACTCAAAGCTAAAACTTCAGTTTACTGGAAATTTTTTTTTAAAAATAACTTCTTGAATATCAAGTTCCTTTTTGCTTCCCTCTGGAGAACTCTGTTGACAAAAGACCATTGAAAATACTTTCAGTTAGTGACTGTAAAGACTTTCCCTATTTACTTACATGTTTTTCCTCTTTGGGTACCCCTCCTCATATGCTTTCAATCTGAGGATGAAAAAAAACCCCAAAATTGTGGTCTAATTACTCATATCAATTTTGTGGTGATTTTACTACAACAACTGCAATAAGAAGACCATATTTTATTCTTTCTAGGACTAGAATGAACAGAGGATTAAAATAACATTCATTGCCTCTTACCAGTGGGGAGAGAGAGTGGGATTTGTTCTTCTTTTTTTTCTTACTCCCTTTTTCTACTCCACTTTTTTTGACCTTTCCTGGGCTGGTGTTGCAAAATTATCATTTTCTCCTTCATTTTATTGTTGTGAAACTGTCTGGTTCATATTTTCCTGAACTATGATGGCAATTGTCTTCTAAACTGGAACTAGAAAATGGTCATTATAAAACCTTTACTTATTTTATTTACCTGTAAGTTTTCTCCTGCTATGTTTTCCATGAACTTAGCCCTCTATTCTTGCTTTGAAGTCTTCATTTTAAGGGGCAAAGAATTGCTAAAGATCCAGAGTCCAGTTAAATTTTTCCAGTGATTTGCTAACCTAACTTTAGTTAACCATCTCAGAGATAGGTTGATATTGCTAGGGGTAACAGCTAGGAGGTGTTTCTCTTATCATGGAATCTTCATAATTCTTAACCATCTTACAAACAAGCTGTGAGGTGAAAGGGGATCTTGCTTTTCCTATTGTTTCACTTTCATGATTCCAGGGTCCTCCAGGACTAGTGTGGCCTGAGGTCAATTCCTCATCCTGCCAGAGGGGAGACAAGCTGGGTTGAGCAATGAACTAACTACTCAGGGCAATTTAAAAAATACAGTCCCTTACATTCCCAGAGTGCCTTGAATTCTGAGAGAGGTACTGGTTACTAGAATCTTTTCCTGCTGGAACTTGACATAACATAGCTGACTAAAGTGAAGACCGAAGAGCAGTGTAGGGGTAGAGGAGAAATAGTGTGAATTTTTACTCCAGGTCAGTGTCTTCAGTTACTCTTCTTTGTCTAATTCTTGCCCTTCTTCCACTTTGGAACTCCTTGAGTGTTTTAAAGCACAATATTCCATCCCTTAACCGATCCCATAAGAAAAGTTCCGAGGCCTCGTTCTGGAGTGAACCCTTCATAGCCCCTCACACAGAGATCTCAGTGGCTTGCCTGCATCACCCTAGATGTCTGGCGTGGCCCAGCCTCTCTGCTCTATGGAATATATTTGACTTTATTCCTAGCAGCTGCCAATGTCGTTTTGAATGCTTGAAATTACTTAGTGTTTACTGTGCCACTGGGTGGGGATTTTAAGCTAAGTGTAATGTTCTGTCTTCTGAGTGGAGCTACAGAAGACTTTTTAAAAGCTGTAGAATAAAGTCTCATCATACCAGAATTACAGGGCCTGTCGGAAAATTCTGAATTGGATAACATTTATTTTTTTAAATGCAGTTGAAAAACTCATGAATATATTTAGTGTAGCTAGTTCTGGGATAATGCCAGCCCAGATACATTGATTAGATAAGAATATTCTGTAATTAACGTATTACTCATGGGCTAGTGAGTGCTACTGGGAAACAGTTTGAAGTTAAAACATAAACATGTCCTGTGTGATGTAGCTTGCATGATTCTTTTGCTGAAAAAAAAAAGTATTTTTAAACAATAGATTTGTAAATGTCAAGTGTTTCCACTTTTTATCAGAACTAACAACAATTTAAAACTTTGGGGCACGCAATGAAAGATTTTCCCTCTTCTGGTAAAATGTTATGTACACACACCATGTATTCCTAATGTACAACTTGCCTTGAATTATACTCAATTGTGTTTTTCCTGAGAAGCAGAACATTAATTTTTGAATGATTAGCCATTTAATCTTATTGCTTTCTAAGGTTTTTTCTTTCTTTTTTTCTTTTTTCTATTATTTTAGAACTAGTAGATCTTCCCTTGGTAAAGTTTGACTTTTCCTGCAACAAAGTGCTCGTGATTCCAATTTGTTTCAGAGAGATGAAGCAGCTGCAAGTGTTACTACTTGAGAATAACCCTCTGCAGTCTCCTCCAGCACAGGTGAGGGGTCTTGCAGCAAAGCCAGTGCCCCATGGGATGTGCTGTTATAGGAGCCAAGGGAAAATTTCCCCTTCAGCCTCTGAAAGTTTGCTGAAAATCACTAATCACTGGCAAGCAGCAGATTAATTGGAGAAAAGGCATCAAAATGTATTAACGTGTACGTGGAAGCCTCCAGAGTGAAGACCCAAAGATACAGGGGAAATTGTCCATTTTTATGCTTACAAAGTGTGGGCAGCCATGTAGAAATATGATTGGACAAAAAGAGTGTGATCTCATGTTAATAGACTGAGTGAGGAAACCCAGCAGGGCCTGTCTGTCTGGATTCTTCTTGGGCTCTCTGAGGATCGTTCCTTCCTTCTGGGTGTGGGGCAGGACCCTCTTTGGAATGGGGGGTCTTACGGCCTCCTGTCAAACAAGAGAGGTCAGGTAATTTCTTTATGGCCAGTTTTTACACAGAAAGGCAGAGGGAAAGTTCAAGTAATATTTTGAGGTTTTAAAGGGGTTCTGGTTTCTATGACCAGCTTTGGGGAAGAGGGATTCAAATTATAAGGCTCCCTTCCTTGGGAGAATGGGACCAAGAGGCAAGAGGGCAGGAGAGGTCAGAGAAAAACTTTCGCTTCTGAGGCCTTCATTTTGGGGTATTGTTTTCTGATTCCCAATGCTATCAATAGTGCTTAAGCAACTCTCCAAAGGCCAGTTTTCTGATTATCTGCTGACGAGAATAATGCTCAATAAAACTTGATTGTAAACAGTCACAGCGAACCCTTGAGTGAATGTGAGAAACAATAAATTGTCTTCCGCTGTATCAAATCTATTCACCAGCACTTGGCTCACTATGCTAATCATTCCAGCTCCAGAATTAAATGTCTTATTATTTATCATTTTATTTGAATTTTTTTCATGGAGTATATTGATTGATTTTTTTTCTTTTTTTCTTTTTTTTTTTTTTTTTGAGACAGAGTCTCGCTCTGTCGCCCAGGCTGGAGTGCAGAGGTGCGATCTCAGCTCACCGCAGCCTCTGCCTCCCAGGATCAAGTGATTCTCCTGCCTCAGCCTCCTGAGTAGCTGGGACTACAGGCACCTGCCACCACACCTGGATCATTTTTGTATTTTTAGTAGAGACGAGGTTTCACCATGTTGGCCAGGCTGCTCTCGAATTCCTGACCCCCAGGGATCTGCCTGCCTTGGCCTCCCAAAGTGCTGGGATTACAGGCGTGAGCCACTGCTCCCAGCCATATATTCCTTATTTGAATGTTAGCTGGAAAATGGAATTTAAACACCTTTAAAACATGGTTATTGATTATTTAGAGACAAGTCCCCAGCTCAAATATTAAACTGCATGAGAGAAAAATGAAGTGCTATGCTTTCAGATGCTTAACCATGTAAATATTTTGAAGTTTATTTTCTTTTTAAATAATTTAACAGCTTCTTACATCTACAATTATTTTTAGGCTCTGAATTGCTTTCTGGGGGCTCGAAAATAATTGTGCTTTTCTCATCTTTTGTAACTGGAATTTCACCAGGCTGGTCATCTGAGTTTATACTTTTTATACTGTGTATACTTGAATACATTTTTGTTAGAATTTTATAGTTTAATGTAAGAAAAAGTGGGAACTTGCTTAAGCATGGTTTTCTATTCGAAGTAGAATTTGGAGGGAATGATTCCCAAAATTCTTACATGTTTTGGAAAGGATGGATTTAGTGTACATTGGTAGGGTGTCACTTAAAATGAAATTGGGAAAATTGAAATATACAGAGTAATGATTTGATACTTACATTTTGTTTTGTCATTGAAAAATGAATATGATTGCTATTAATTTTTCATAGATTTGCACAAAGGGCAAAGTTCACATATTTAAGTATCTGAGCATACAAGCATGCCAGATTAAGACAGCTGACTCCCTTTATCTCCACACCATGGAGAGGCCACATTTACACCAGCACGTGGAAGACAGGTGAGTCATGCCCTCATTCAAAGCCCCAGTTTAAAATTTGCCTAGGCCAAGGCCCTCCAGGTAGCTGACTTCAAAATCTGTTTGTTTTAAGTCACCATGGTATCTGCAGAAAACAAAGCAAAACAAAACAATTTGCTTTACTCACCTAATTCGTATTTAAAACAAGAAGTTGAGAAACTATTGGGATATGAAAGAAAAAACTGCTGCTATTGAGAATATTTTGGTATATCTCAAATATCATCTGTCTCCTAATCAATAATCAGTTCTTCCTGAGTAAATGTGTGTATACTTATAAATAAGATCTAGAATACAAATGTGAATATTTTTTACTTATCAAAATAACTATATTGAGCCCAGACATGCCTTTTTAGCAATTATTAATGTTGAATATGCCTCCAGAACAATGTTAAGAAAAAAATGAAGGCTTTATTTTTGGTCTTTTAAAAATGCAGTATGTGTAGTTTTTTTGCCACTTCCTGTTTCAAATGGAAAAGTTAGAACCCTTTCACACATCCTAGAGCTTCTTGTGGCATAAATCAAGCCTTGAGCTTCCAAAAAGCAACATTCCCACACTGAACACAGTTATAGAAATGCAGGTTCTTTTTAAGAAGTCTTCACTGCAGAAATCTTTTCCTTCACTTTTTGCTACATAAGTAAATTTAAAATTTCGGACTACCCTAATGTTACTTTTATATAATGCTTAAAATATGTATCCACCGTTTTATGTACTTAATCCCTGGATAAAAATTTACAGAATTATTGAAAGTAACCACAATTCATAACATAAGGGGTAAAAGCAGTTATGTGGTTTATTAATTTTTTGTATGCTAGATTCGGTAAAATAAGAACATTGGTAACTATTTTTAAGAAACACCTTGACATGTAAGAGCAAGCCACTTGATTAGAGCATAAATCCATGAAACCCTGAATGCAAAGAATTTTATCTTATCCTGTGTTTAGACTGTGCTACTGTCTGATTTTCATTAGGTCCATGTCTTAATATTCTTTAATACTAGACTGATTTGTTGCCTTATGGTAATAGTAAAAATTTGCATAGCAAAATTATTATTAGAATATAAATTGATGTTTCTTGGTGTGAACTTTGTGATTTTGATCTTTTTTAAATGAATTCAATATTGATGGCATCTATCTCAGCAAGAAGGATTCTGATTCGGGAGTTGGAAGTGATAATGGAGATAAGCGATTATCCGCCACCGAGGTAAAGTTAGTGATCAGATTTTTAAGAAGTCTTAAAAGGAGTTCATTGAACTCCGTTCTGTTAAAGGGCATCGATTCATTTGTATATTCATGTGATATTTGTAAAAGTGATTTGTATATTCATGTGATTTGAAATCCTCAAAGTGTTATATAAATATTAGCTGTTGTTACTTATTCTGCATCTTTAATATTTTGTAAATGCCTCGAGAGTAGAGTCTGTATCTTCTTCCTCTCCTACACATTATTTAAAATATGATTGAGTGCTCAATAAATATTACAAAATGGCTAAGTAGTATGCAAGTGCCCACGAAGCACTTTTATAAATATGCTTATTTTTCAGTAATAGAGTAATTTAGAAAAACATTGTTATACATATGCGTAAATGTTAAGGACTCAACTGTACATTTTATTTTAGTAGTTGACCCATGGGAAATGCAATTATGAGTAGCTATAGTTTTTATAACAATATTTGTTTTCCTCAAACTCTTAGATTGTGTTCTGTTCTGTTGAGTTAATTGGATACAAGTTTGGTTACTTGTAAGCTAACAGGCCACACACATTAGAGCTTCCTATAGTGGTTATAAATCATGCTTTGATAACTGATTTATTATCTCATATGTAGTCTATTAGAGTCCCCAAAATCTAACACTAATATATCATTAAATGGAGCTTCTTGGCCTTAGGGATCTAGAAAGGAGTGGTAGGAAAAGTATCAGGTGCTCTTCTTTTTTTGAGGGAAGTTACTTTCTGTAGTTACTAAGTTAACATTATAATACTCTTTGAAATTGCAGTTAATAGGCCAGTTACCCCATCAAAGAAACTCACATTTTTTCTATGTATGACTCCAGGAAAAAAACCTTTCTCTAATTTTCCTCAAGTCTTTGAATTTTAATAGGTAGCTAAGGTATTTGAATTTATTTTTCACAAAATACTCTATATAGCAGTATATTAAGAAGTGGGATTCTTTATCTTTAAAAATCCTTCTAATATAGAACATTTTGAAAGGAAGAAGAGTTAGTAGGCAGAGAAGGCCAGTGTCAATAAAAGAAAATAACCCATAGGAAGGCACATTAATAGTTTACTGTGCTTCAGTGGGAGAGAGGGGATACTAAACACATTGCTTTAGTTGTATTTTAATTCATCCTCTTCAACTCCTAAGTCCTTGCAAATGGACCATTGCTTCAGAAATACTCACCCTAAGCATATTTTCTGTTAAATTAAACAGACTCTGCTTTATCTCTCTTCTAAGGCTAATTAAACTCATTAATAAAACATTACATAAAGAACTTCATTATCCTTTTGTTCTCACTTAAGCATAAGTAGGATGCTAATATCATTCTAAAAGGAGCCCAAGGATTTATTCTGTGTCTTTTAATTACATGCATATCTTTGGAATTTTGCTAAATTTTTAAGATGAGAGGTGGGTAGAAAGAGAAGGGAATACAGAAAAGATTATATTCAACAGAATAAAATGCACATATCTTCCCATTGGCCTTTCCTTGTCTTATATTACAGCCTCCTTTCCTAAGTACACCTCCAAGAAATTTATTTTTTAGAATGATAAGCGTTCTGAATTATCTTACACAGCTTTCTATTTTCACTTGGTTTGGCAAAGATTTTACCATCTATGGTCAGGTGATCTTACTTCCCATTTAGATCACATTGTGGGGTTCAGGGATCACACCTCAGTTTTTTTCTTTGGCTGCTGCCATTGATTGATTTACCATTTGTCACTGAGAGATTAAAAACATCTTTTTATCAAGATAAACAGGAAAGTGTGGGGGCTCTATGAATACTTGTTGAATGAATGAAATGCATGCCTGATTTCTGCCAGTTTCTAAACAATCTGTGCATATGTCCAAAAGTAAACAAGGACAGACTCTGAAAACCATACCTCAAGAATTTAGGAGCAAGCCACAATCTCCTGAAATGTGTTTTGTGGAGGTTCCTGATTTTTGAGATTTGGAAAGCTATTCCCTAAGTAGCAACAGTAAAATGGAGACATAGGAAAATAAACCAGGCTCCATATTTTAGAATCATAGGTTTTCTGAATAAATGTCATCAGCTACTGTGGGAAAGGAAACCGTCAGAGAGAACTAATCCAATTATTAAGCCAAAGCTTTATTCCAAAAATCACACAGAGCAGTTCTTTTTAACTACTGCAGTTGTTTAGCACTTTTATATATGTGATGCAGCTTCCTCAGCCTAAAATAGAGAAATAAAACAGGCACCTGTATTAGTTCATTCTTGTGTTGCTATAAAGAAATACCCGAGGGTTGGTAATTTATAAAGAAAAGAGGTTTAGTTGGCTCACAGTTCTGCAGGCTGTACACAGAGCATGTGAGCAGCAACTGCTTCTGGCAAGGGCCTCAAGTCAGGGTTGAAGGTGAAGGGAGTGCCTCCTGTCACATGGTGACAGCCGGAGCAGGAAAGCAACGAGGTTGGGGGAGAGCAATGGAGGAGGTGCCATGCACTTTTTTTTGTTTTTTTAAGACAGAGTCTTGCTCTCTTGCCAGGCTGGAGTGCAGTGGAATGATCTTGGCTCACTGCAACCTCTGCCTCCCAGGTTCAAGTGATTCTCCTGCCTCAGCCTCCCGAGTAGCTGGGATTATAGATGTGTGCCACCATGCCTGGCTAATTTTTGTATTTTTAGTAGAGATGGGGTTTCACCATGTTGGCCAGGATGGTCTCTATCTCTTGACCTTGTGATCAGCCGCCTCAGCCTCCCAGAGTGCTGGGATTACAGGCATGAGCCACCGCGCCTGGCTGGTGCCATGTACTTTTAAACAACCAGATCTCACATGAACGCATAGCAAAAACTGCACAGGCCCTTCTTGAGGTATCCACCCCCAAGACCCAAACACCTTCCACCAGGCCCCACCTCCAACATTGGGGATTACCTTTCAACATGAGATTTGGAGGGGACATGCATCCAAATCGTGTATCAGTACCTGACAAGATTTCAGCTTAAAACAGAGAGAAGGAAACACAGAGAAGCCCATAAGTGTTAGCTCCATGAATTTTCACAATGTGAACACACCCGTATAACCAGCTTCCAGTTCAAGAAACAGAACTTTACCAGCACCCCAGAAAGCCCCACCCCGACCCCAAGAATAACCTCTTCCTAATTTTAAATACCATGGATTAGTTTTGCATTTTTTGAACTTACATAAGTGGAATTGACCTTTGTATCTGGCAACTTATGTTCAATATGATGTTTGTGAAAATCACAGGATGTTGTTTTATTACACAGCATTCTCCTTATCTACATTGATAACACTTCTCTTGAGTTAAACAGTGCACTGTATCTTTTTAGCCTTCTGACGAAGACGCTGTTAGCCTCAATGTGCCAATGTCAAATATCATGGAAGAAGAACAGATCATAAAGGAGGACTCTTGCCATCACCTTAGCCCCGTTAAAGGTCTGAGAATAAAAATGTGGAGAAAGTGCTTGTTTTTCAGTTCCAAATATTATGTTTAAAATAACCTGTGCACAGATAGGGCAGTGATAATCTTTCTAAAGTATTTCCTATGTACCAGGTACTGTGTTCTTCTGGGAATTTGATCTCATTTAAAATTTAAAAGTCTAAGATGGATACTCTAATCATCTCCATTTTATAGGTGAGAAAACCAAGGCTCAGAGAGTTTAAGTAACTTGCCATTGGTCACACAGCTGATGTGTGTGTAGTACTACTTACTACAGTACATAGTAGAACTAATCTCATTCTGAAGACTTAGATAAAATTCATTTTTTTTTTTTTTTTTTTTTTTTTTTGAGACGGAGTCTTGCTCTGTCGCCCAGGCTGGAGTGCAGTGGCAGGATCTTGGCTCACCGCAACCTCCACCTCCTGGGTTCAAGGGGTTCTCCTGCCTCAGCCTCCCGAGTAGCTGGGATTACAGGCACCTGCCCCCTTGCCCGGCTAATTCTTTAAATCCATTCTTGGAAAGAAAATATCGATACGATAGATATATTAGTTAGGAAAACTAGCTGCCGTAACATAGAAGATTCCCAAATCTCAGTGGCTCAACACAGTCCAAATTAAGTTCAAATGGAGTTAGTGACTGGCAGACAACTCCCCTCCGAGTGTTGATTTAAGGACCCAAGCTCCTTTCGTACCATGCCTCCATCATCTTTAACACAGGGCTTCCAAAACTTTCATGTCCATCTGTTTTAAACCCGAAGAAGAGCATAGAGGTTTGCTCATGGGAGGTTTTTATGGACTGGGCCTGGAAGGAGTGCCCATTAATGATAAGCTAGACTTCATCCCATGGCCACATCGCACTGCACGTGAGGGTGGGAAATGCAGTTGAGGTGTGTGTTCAAGAAGCTACTTGACTTTGGCCCAGTCGGGTGACCTTGATTCCCTCACCTGTACATGAGATGATTAGATTAGGTAATACCAAAGGTCCAGTGTAGCTTGAAAATTCTGTGCCTCTTTAATAATCATCAAATGACCACTAAACACTCTATCTTGTGTACCTTCAAGATCCTTGTAATACATTTCATATCTTGGTTAGAAGCCCTCATTGGGTAACATTATGGCAATTTTTTGATTGCCCCTGTTTCCCCATGACTTTTAAGGAAAATACATTTAGTTTTGCTCATTTGTGGCAGAGACTATTTCACAATGTATGAATAGTGTAGAACTGGATTAATATACAGATCTTCTCATAAATAGTTGGAATATGCGCTTATTCGTGATAGGAGAGCTGTTTAAGTTCACTCAAACCTTAGTGTTTGCTTTCACTTCTTACACTTAGGTTTTTAAGTTTAGCATTTCTGTTTACCTGAGATTATCATGGGAACCATATGTTGTCTAAAAACATAGCTGTATGCTTTATATACAAATATAACTGCCACTTTATTAGTTCATATAAACTTAGTAATATTATACACTGTAGGAGGTATAATACTAAGCTCTTGCCTAGTTCCCCTCCCATATTATTCCTTGAGATTATTTGCTGCTTAAGGACAGGAGTCAGATTTGGCTGATTTTTTAATCCCTAAAATGTTTAGCATAATACCTACCATTTAGTAGCTGCTCAATATTTGTTGGATTTTAAATATGAAATACATAGTCACATATTACTGAGGGCCAAAAAGCCCTCTTTTATACTTTCTTTTCTCTATTCCTTAAAAAGGTAAGAGAAAATCTTATTTTTCTCATAGGGAACTAAGCCCAGAGAGGCCTTGACTTTTTAAGCTCAGTTTGGGGCTTCCTGGGGTTATTTTATTTTTATCTTTTTCTCCCTGCAGGGAAGAGAAAACTTGGGTTTTTCATATACCTTCTTCATAGGGAACACAGAAGACTTGAAGTGATTGGATCATATTTGAAGATCAGCTGTGTTTTGCTCTTCTGTTCATGAAATCATGCTTTCCATCTGTCTCTATATTTTCCTAATAGGGGAATTTCATCAGGAATTTCAACCGGAGCCTTCCCTTTTGGGTGACAGCACCAACTCAGGAGAAGAAAGAGACCAGTTTACTGATAGAGCAGATGGTCTCCATTCGGAATTTATGAACTATAAGGCAAGATTTTCAAGATTAACTACGTTTTTTACTCATTTCCTTCTGTTTGGCACCTTACAATTTAAGTTCAAGGTTGCCAATCCATCCTCTTCAATGTCCAGCTTGCTGCACCCTCCCTGAAGCCTTCCAAACATCTCAGCGCTCAGCGTGTCTATTTGCTGATGTGAGGAGCTGGTCCCTGCCCTGTGTGCCTCTCCATTTGTCTGTTTATGGATCTGATTTTCTTTCCACTACTCAGTGCATCGTACAAATTAGCAAACTCATTAGTGTGACCATTACCATGCAGTAACAGCTGAAATAGTTTCACATTCTTTTCAACATGTTCTAGGTAAATCCTTTTCTTGGGAGTATATTTATAGTGTAAAGACAAAAGTGGAGACTTTTAAAATTGAGAAATGAATGTCTTTCCTTTTTGGAAAGATCTCTCTGAGGACACTTATTCCTAAACTTTTGTAGGTGCCCTGAGACATTGAAAGGACAGATGAAGTTGCCGAGTTGTCAGGAAAACCTTCATCTTAGTAGCAACAAAGGGAGGAAAGAAAAACTAGCCCTTTACTGAGGCAGATAGTGAAGTTTCCACTTCACAACGTGATTAGGTGCTTGGTATGTTTCTGCCAGCCCTTTTGGTTCAGGTTGTGGCGCCCAAGAATCATAAAGATTACTGTTTTTGTAAAATTCAGATTCACTGTGGCTTTAAGGTAACTTCTGAGTTATTATGATGAAGCCAAAAATGGGATCCCTAAATACTCATCTTTATTTTCCAAGCATTGTGTCCTGATGGCTGGACCCAGCCTAAATTAACATCTCTGGGCATCACCTTCAAGGAAATGGAGAGGAAAGCAGCTGAATTTTACACTGTAGGAGACCTTGGTGTGCTCAGGCCATGTTTATGGCCTCAAGATAAAAATAATGAACGTGACATATGTTTACAGATTACAGAAGCTGTATAGAAGGATAAAACACAGAGAGCCTTAACTCTTTTTTTTTTTTTTTTTTTGGGACGGAGTCTCGCTCTGTTGCCCAGGCTGGAGTGCAGTGGCGCAATCTGGGCTCACTGCAAGCTCTGCCTCCTGGGTTCATGCCATTCTCCTGCCTCAGCCTCCCGAGTAGCAGGGACTCCAGGTGCCCGCCACCACGCCTGGCTAATTTTTGTATTTTTGGTAGAGATGGGGTTTCACCTTGTTAGCCAGGATGGTCTCGATCTCCTGACCTCATGATCCACCCGCCTCGGCCTCCCAAAGTGCTGGGATTACAGGCGTGAGCCACCGCGCCCTGCCTAACTCTTTACTTGCTATATTTAATGTCATTAATCCATACATCCTTGTTTTAAAATAGGTCACACCCATTGCCTTGTTTCTGTCCCCTGTCTCCATTGACATTGCTTCATTTGAGCCTCATAGTTTCTCACTTTGATTACTTCAGGCACCACCCCACCCACTCCACTTCTTACCCAATGCTGCACCCCCGTGCATGCATGCATGTGTGTACACACACACACACACACACACACACACTTTATATTCTGCAACCAAACATTTTTCTAAAGTACAAATCTAATGACATTCCTCTCAGGCCACTGGTTCTACAAGGCTTCCCCAGATTAGACCCTGTCTCTCAGCTCTGTGGGACGATTCTTCCATGAAAATGTGAAAATTGGAGTATATCAAGCATTCATCTTAAGTTAAGAATCTAAGGTAAAGATGGAAACCCTGAAGAATGTGTTAAGAAGATATCCATATTTAAGTTCTAGAGGAAACAAAGCAGTTAGTAAAAATAAAGCATATCGTTTCAGAAAAGCAAATTTCCCTGGATTCAGAGATTTCAAGGACTTCGTGGAAATGGCTGCTCTACAGAACGGGTCCTGTAGGTGGAAACTAGAGGAGCAGATAGGGGTGTGGAAGTCAACCTGGCAAATGCTTTCTGGAAGATACTTCTCTTGGAAAGTCAAAAGAAAAATGTTAATGATAAAATAAATATCTACAACAAGTTAAAGAAAAATTGTGCATTGAAAATCAGGCCCGTATTAGGCTTGATATCCATCAACTTTAAGTCTTTCAACCTGTGCTTGGCCTGGCGCAGTGACTCACACCTGTAATCCCCCACTTTGGGAGGCTGAGGCAGGAGGATCACTTGAGCCCAGGAGTTCAAGACCAGCCTGGGCAACATACTAAGATTCCATCTCTACAAAAAAACAAAAGCTAGCTGGGTGTGGTGGTGTTCTCCTTGAGTCTCAGCTACTCAGGACGCTGAGGAGGGAAGATCACTTGAGCTTGGGAGAATGAGTCTTCAGTGAGCCATGACTGCACCACCGCACTCCAGCCTGGGTGAAAGAGTGAGACCCCTTCTCAAAAAAACAGAGTTCTATGCTTTGCATAATCCTGTTTTCTTTACTGAATAAGCATCTTGGACCTTTGCAACCACAGTCAGTTTTCATTATTCACAGCAGTCATGTTGTGTGACATCACTGTGCATATCGAATTATCCAATACTGAGCCCTAACTCACTGGGGAAATAGAGGGCTGGGTTCCTGCACCCTCTGGTCACAACATTTTTGTCAACCAATCAACACATAACCTTGGTTTGTGTGTATTTCTGTTTAAAGATACATTATTTAATATATATTGTTTTGATGAACATTACAACCATACCTTATTTAACATATATTGATTGATGAACATTACAACCAACAGCACAGTAACTCATGCCTGAAGGAAGCTTGTCTAACACACGTATTGTCCTCTGTAAGGCACATCACAACTTCCTTGGGCTTCTGAACATAAGGCAGCACTTTATTACTACGTCTGGGGCCATTTTAAAGTGACATCACCAACAAAAAACACAACAGTGTGAAAACATGGCACTAACTAGACTGTGAAAAAGGACACTTATTTACAATAAGAGAGCTGAAAGAAGAAAGCAGAATGTCACCTTATTCCACCTCATCTGGGAACATACACATCCTGGGACTCCTGGGACTCAGATTTTTTACCACTCTGCAGATGACCTCCAGAGCACCACAAATACTGGTTTTGGGACTAAAAATACATGTTAGTGAATAGGCAAATTCACAAATGCAGAATCCACAGATAATGAGGATCAACTGTAAAACCATTTAACTTAGCAAAAGCAACCCAGTACGCCTGTTTTGCCTATTGAGAAAAAGAGACATTTTATACTATTGGCTACTTTTAGTTTTGAAACAAAAAATTAAAAAGAAATACCCATTGCTCTATGGTTGAAACCCAACAAAACGAAGTAAGAACACGTTGTCTTGGTCATTTCTGGTAGTATGTTTTTACCCACGAATTTTTCTGTCATTTGGAGTGTGGAGAGTGGCACAGTCTTTTATACATTGACTGTATTGTACATGAAAAGTATAATCACTATAGGAAAAGTCCAAGTGTGTTCCCAGCCAGAGTCCAGCATTGGGCAGCTAGCCATGTCCTCGGGAAAAGTCTTGTCCTAACAACACATCTAGAGGACTGGCTGGTCCCCAGTTAGTTAATGATATGCCAGAACCTTGACACCAAAAATGGTCCTTTTGGCCGGTGTTCTCTCCTAGCTAGGGAAATGTGGCCCTGTTCAGGTTGGCTTTCATTCTAGCCATCAGCTGGGTTAAAGCAGCATTTCTCTGTGTCAGAGATGAACGTGCAAGGAGGCCTGTGGAAGGCTCATGGTGGTACATGCCTTTCTAAATAGCCAGTGTCACTACATTGCCGCTTTGGGAAAAGGTGGGGTGACGGTGCAGGGAGACTATTTGAGTGAATTCCGGATGTTGTATACATAAAAACTATTAGATGCAATCGGAAGCACTTTTCTGTTGTTAAGAATTTTATACTTTCTCTTTTCCCCACTACACGCATATGCGTGCACACTCACACACACATCCCTGCTCTCACAAACACTAGGATGCATCTTCACAGGTGACTCACAAGCACAGGAGAGGGATCTCTCAATACAAGGAGGTGCTAAAAGGGCAATAGGAAATCCAGTAAAGCTTTAAATTTCTGATGATAAGTTAACAGATGCTGTGGTCTTGGGCCACATTTTTTAAATTTAAAAATGTTTAATTATGGGAAAATACTTACAAAATGTACACCTTAGCCATTTTTTAAACGTACATGTAGTTCAGAGTGTTTTAACTACATTCACGTTGTGCAGCCTATCTCCAGAACTCTTCTCATCTTGCAAAACTGACCCTGTGTACCCTTTAAATAACAACTCCCTCGTTCCCTCCCGGCAGCCCCTGGCAGCAAGCATTCTATTTTCTGTCTGGATGAATTTGATTACTGTAGACACCTCATATAAGTGTAATCAGTACAGTATTTGTCTTTTTGTGACTGGCTTGTTGCACGTAGCATAATGTCCTCCAGGTTTATCTGTGTGTATGGCATGCATGAGAATTTCCCTCTTTCTAAGGCTGAGTAATATTCTAGTGCATGTACATAGCAGATTTGTTTATCCATCCCTCCATAGATGGCTGTTCGGATTGTTTCCAGCTTTTGGCTATTGTGAATAACGCTGTTATAAACATGGGCTGGGCAGGTTTTGGCTCCTGACTACTGAGTAGCCAGTGGTTTTCAGGAACCCTGTGTGTTTTGTCCACAGGCAAGGGCAGAAGACTGTGAAGAGCTGTTACGGATAGAAGAGGATGTGCACTGGCAAACTGAGGGCATGTAAGTGCCGAGGCCTCGGTTACAAGCCATCATCACTCTAAAATCCACTTTGCAAGCAGTCTGGCCATTCTGTTGTGATAGAATTTTCACCTACTTTTCTGTGGGCAAGCTGATATTCTTACAGACAATATTGATAAGAAGTTGCCAGTTTTTCTCTGTCTGATGCCTTTTGTCATGGTATTGGGCAGTACAAACCTCTTCCTTGGCCTTGAGTCTTATTTGTTTTGAGGTTGTGGGTAGTAATGTGATTCAGAGAATTAGCTAGAATTTCTAGATTGGAGGTTCTACCATCCATACAATTGCCTGAAGAAGCCAACAGGTGGACCTGAAGTGATCTGTAGTGCTGATCTCCTTCTTTACCCCAAGTCATCCCCTTCAAGATCTGAGAACACCATAGGCTTCTGGTCCCAAGACTTCTAACTGCCAGAGCTACCATTTATTCAACATCATGTGCCAGGCATTGTCCTAAATACTTCACAGGCCATAACTCATTTCATCTTTACAACACTCCTAACAAATAAGTTCTGTTCTTGGTCCCCATTTCACAGATGACAAAGCTGAGGCACAGAGAGATTGATTATCTTGCCACAAGGTCACAGAGGGCCAGCATTTGAACCCAAGGAATCTTGTACCAGACAGATAATCCTTCTACTCTACTGTGTATAAATATTTATTTAGCAAGATTTACAGGGGAGGGGGTTTGTGATCCCATCAGACAATGAACCATGTCCAGGGGAATTGAGTTTGGATTCTGTGGCATAGAGTATAGTTTTTGTTCCCAGGATTTTTATTTCTATAATCTGCAAGGCAGGTGTGGACTCTCCATCATACCTTGTAGGGTTTTTCTTCTTAGAGAGGATTTATCCCATTGTTAAAACTTTTACCCTTACAGAAAGTCATTGGCTTACATTCTGTAGTGGGAAGGGCTTGCCATGATCAAATCTCTCTTGCCCTTTAAAAACATTAGAAAGTTCCTCTCTGGTCACTGTCTGTATTACCAGCTACTCACTGGATATGCTGCTGAGAGCCACGGAGGCCTAGCTTGATTATACAATCAGAGAATCATAGGGAAAGAGGCAGTTGTTTTTAAACTATATAAAGTTTTGGAAACTCCATTCTCAATCTCATACCTAGTACTTTCAACCCTGGCTATAAACAAGGATTATCTGAGCTTTATAAAATGCTGAACCCCTAGTCAGACCCGCTTGGACGTATAGGGCCTGGCATGTTTTTTAAGCTCCACAGATGATTTTGCCACGTCTAGAGTTTGAACTGAGACCCACTGTCCCACACTGAAACCCTATATGCATGAAAGTAATAAAACTGGTTGAACAGGAGTTGAAGGGCCCAGAAGTAGTACAGACTCAGCCAGCTGATCCCCTCCATGCAACCCCCTAGAACTCAGTAAAGCACAATGGTGAGAGCCTCTCGTCTAGGCCATTTGCTGGACTGTGCACAGGGGCAGTTAGGGGTGCACAGGCATGAAAATCTTATGTGAGCTGCTTTACAGCAGAGCTGGGCTTCCCCTACTTGGGCTCTGCCCACCATGCTCTGGCATCCCACCCCACAAAGTACAAACACATTTTCACCATAACACTGAATCTGTGGAAATCATTTTCGTATGTTAGATGGATTTTTGTAAGTTTGCTTTTTAAGAAATTAGATGATATTCATGTTGTATTGATCGTTTTCATTCTTATGCTTGGTTTCATGTTACAGAATAAATTCATCCAAAGATCAGGACATGGATATAGCAATGATCGAGCAGCTGAGAGAAGCAGTAGATTTGCTGCAAGATCCCAATGGGTATGTATGTCTCCTTGGTCCAGGTTTCATGTGTAAATAATGCATAGTAATGTATGGAGTACATTGTCTAAATTCCTAAAATACCTACACAGACGATTTTGGCCCAGTTCAGCTACTAACAAAGAAAAGTCATGTTTATTGCCTGTTTTCCCAAGATGCAAAGGTAAAAGAGTCAAACTTCTGGAGGGAGGGAGATCAATTTTCCCTTTCACCACCCTTTATTGAGTTCATTCACTCCTCATGAAATTCATATGGGAGTTTTTGGTATAATTCTTAGAAAACAAAAATATGGTAAAAGTGCATGTTTTATATTGCTTAAAGTTTAAACCCCTGATTTATAAAAAATATAAAGAAAATGTTTTCCAAAAAGGAAAGAATTGGTATATCAAGTAGTACTATATTTATATGGGGTAGTGCCAAATATATGTTAACTGAAGAATATATTTGTAAAGATTTGGGATACAAGATAATTTTAAAATCTGAATTTGCCTTGATCAGTAATAGGCACTACATGCAGTGGATATGTGGATAATATGTTTTGATTTCTTAACTAATGGTAATGGAATTCCCATGGACAAAATATTTTTCAGCTAAACAATAGCAGGTATCATGTATCAGGTAATAACTACATGATCTCTAGAGAACTAGAGGACTTGGTAAACTGATGTGGTCTTGTTTTTTTTTTTTTTTTTGAGACAGAGTCTTGCTCTGTCGCCCAGGCTGGAGTGCAGTGGCGCAATCTCGGCTCACTGCAAGCTCTGCCTCCCAGGTTCACGCCATTCTCCTGCCTCAGCCTCTCCGAGTAGATGGGACTACAGGCGCCCGCCACCACGCCCGGCTAATTTTTTGTATTTTTAGTAGAGACGGGGTTTCACCGTGGTCTCGATCTCCTGACCTCGTGATCCGCCCGCCTCAGCCTCCCAAAGTGCTGGGATTACAAGCGTGAGCCACCGTGCCCGGCTGATGTGGTCTTACAATATGATGAACACGGGAATCACATGCAGCAATGCTAGCTGGGTTCTGCAAATTTATGAAAAGCGTAGTTAGTATATCCCAGAATGCTGATGAGAATATACCACCTATGATGTCTGGCCCTGAAAGAATAGTGGTGGATCAGTTTAGTACAGCTGGAAATCTTTTGCAATTGCTTTGAAAAGCATTTCAATTCTGCAGACATTAATTGAGTGCTTGGAGTATGGGAAGATCTGCAGTGTGTACCTTGGGGGATGTAAAGATGGACAAGACACAGCTCTTGCTTTCTGAGAATTTAAACTAGAATAGATAGAGATTGCCTTGAGAAGTTATTTATAAGTGTAATTGGGCCAGGCACGGTGGCTCACACCTGTGATGCCAGCACTTTGGAAGGCCAAGGCAGGCAGATCACTTGAGGCCAGGAGTTCGAGACCAGTCTGGCCAACATGGTGAAACCCTGTCTCTACTAATAATACAAAAATTAGCTGTGCATAGTGGCGCGCACCTATAATCCCAGCTACTCAGGAGGCTGAGGCAGGAGAATCGCTTGAGCCCAGGAGGCAGAGGTTGCAGTGAGCCGGGATCGTGCCACCACACTCCAGCCTGGGTGACAGAGTGAAACTGTGTCTCAAAAAAATAATAATAAAACAAACAAATAAATAAATAACTGTAATTGATTCAAGTGCTTCAAGTGGAGGTAAAAAGGATAGACTTGAGCAAGTGCCCAACCCCAGGAAAAGGGGAGATGGGGGGACTGGTCTTCCTGAAAGACAGGATAATGGCCTGGACCTTTAATGACTGCCAATTTCAAGAAAAAGAGAGATTCTGGATTGAATGAAAAGCTTAGGTAAAGGCATGAAGGTCAGAATGAATGGAGCCAGGTTGGGAAAATCTCAGGCAGAACAGAGGCTCTCCATCCTATTGTGCTTCAGTATCACTTGTGGAACTTTTTCAGAACAGATACCAGGCACTTCCTTTGGGGACTAGAGTCAGCCAGTGCTTCTGATGTGCAGCCAGGACTGAGAATTACCAGAGACAGTGTAGAATGATGCAGGCGATGGCTTTGGATGTTGTTAAGGAGCTGAGATTTTATTTTATATTTAGAGGAAGGCAATGATGGTGTTTAAACATGATTATTCATGTTCTCCCTTACATTTGGCTCATGGCATAGGCACCTAATCAAGGTATGTTCAAAGAGCCGAATTCTACATCCTGAGCCAGGGCAGTTAGTGAAAGGGCAGGAAAAAGGACAGGAGAGCCTGTATGTGTGTTTACATGTATGCATGCATGTGTATGGTTGTTCATGCATGTATGTTAGTACATGTAGGCATGTGCACCCGTGTGCATGTATTCATTATAACAAGTCAGGAAGTAGGGTGGCTTGTAGAAAGAACAGACTTTGAATTAGCTGGAAACTTTTTAAATATAGCTGCAGCATCAGTTAACTTGGCTAAGTTGTATGACTTCTGCATCCCATTTCTTCACCTATAAGAGGGGGTGACAAGTACCTACCTTTTAGGGTTATGAGGATTTGAAATAATACATAAACTGCTGGTGGAGAAGTAAATTGGCAGAACCATTCTAGAAGTAACTTAGTATGTAACCAAGTCTAGAAACATGTAAAACTTTGGAGTGAAATCTAAGAACTTATCCTAAGAGACAAGAAGACATGAACAATTTGGGGAATTTGGGGTAGAGAATGAGGGATAGGTATTTTTAGTAGCAAATATTTGGAAAAAGAAATTATCTAACAATTTGGGGATACTTTAAGTATATTATACTCTTTGATAAGACAGAATGTGGTGTGGCCAATATAATGTTTTTTAAAGTTTCTAGTGATATCATAGAATGCTTTTATACTTTTAAAAAAGTATATAACTTTTTTAAAGTATGTAAAAACACACAATGTTTGATCCCAATTATATAGATAGAATTAGGTACCAATTGTGCAGGAAATTTAGAAAAACTGGAAGGAAATATATTAAGGTGGATTTTAAGAAGGAAATACATTAAAATAGAAGGAAATAATATTAAGATAGTGGAAGAAAACATTCCCAACTAACCTTCCAAGTGACACTTGATTCGCATCTTTATGGAGCACTATTTTAAAATGTTATGTTGTAAAATTTTATATGGATTCTTTCATTTTCTTTCTAAAATAATCCACTACTTTGGCTGCTTTAGATCATTGTTATTTATCCTGAAATAATTATTATAATATGACATCTAATATTATAATAGTTCTGTGAGCCAGTGTAATCGTCATGAAAAGCCCTGATTTTGTTTCGGATATAAAGAGGACACTTGAAGATGTCATTTATTTCTAACTGCTTTGGGGCTGAATATTAGTAATAAAAAAGTTTACATACACATTGTGTTTTTTCTTTTATCTCACATTTCGTAGATCCAGGAACTTTTTCTTTTTTAGTTAAGCCATTGATTGTGGGATTAAATTTTAAAAGTTTACCTTTTATGCATCAGAAAATTTAGTTGGCTATTGCTGTTCTGTCTTTATCTTGATTTCTTAAGGCCTTCTGATTGTTAGTTTGACAGCATTTTCATAGGCCTCTATAATATAAACGCATCCCTGTTTAAGATGACTTTGTAAATTTTATATAACTTACAGAAATTCCTGGCTTTATAGGTCTTTAAGAAGAAAAAATCTTCATCTCTTAAAATGGCAGAAATTTAGAAACTATGTGAGACTATTTCAGAAGTAAAAATGCATATCAAATTGCTTATGATTTTTTAAGTGAGAGATACAGTGTGTATCTCCCTATTAAAACCAAATGCTATTGGTACATATACTATAATGTAATACTCTCAGCAACTTGACTTGCTTCTGTAAATTCATAAAGTTCTAAAATAAAATTTAGTATATACTATATTACCTATGAAAATTTTGATTTTATTAGAAATTACTATTCTATTAGAAACAAGTTGGATTGTATTACCAATAGCAGGTGGAATATTATATTTTGGCATATGGTGGGAAGATACTATGCACTTTGAAATTTCTGTCATAAACTTTTCCTCAATCCTAAAGATAAACATAACTTTTTAGTAAATTAAAAATTTAAATAAGACCAATAGAATTTATTAAAAATAAAAGTTTAATAAATTTACTAATATCTTTTTTTCCTACTCTTTAGATTAAGCACAGATATTACAGAGAGAAGTGTTTTAAACCTATATCCTATGGGATCAGCAGAAGCCTTAGAATTACAAGATTCTGCACTGAAGTATGCTTACCTTTTATAACAGATTATGTTTTCTCTTTTCATAATACATTGACGTTTCTATTCTTTAAATTTCACTTTATATCTTTTTTTTTCTTGTTCTCACAGTGGTCAAATACAGCTGGAGACATCTCCGGTGTGTGAGGTAAGGCTGCTGGTGGAGTCACCAGAACTCCATTGCCATGGAATACTGGCCACCACATTCTGTAAAGATTTGTCAGGGAGTGAAACATCTTTATTGAGGCCAATATTCAGATTTGTTCAGGACACATTTTTCAACTTGTTTATACGTTTGCCTCTTTAGTTCTGCTTTTCTACTATACCTAACCCTCTGTTAAGGATGAAAGTTGGCTATTTCTATTAGATTCTGTAGATTTTTTACCTCAGATCATCTTGCTGAGTCAAGTGATGGCAACTAAAATACATAGGGAATCTGCCTGTGTGTCAGAACCTGGAGGAAGACCATTCAATGTAGATTTTAGAGCCAAGAAAAGGTCTGGGAATTGGCCAGATGGCAGATGGAAATTAGCTAGAAAACATCTGAAAGACAAGAACAAATGATTTGGGAATGTTGAAGAGGATTAAGAGAATATCATGAAGAGAAACTGGTGGGGATATTTGAAGACAGGGTAAGGATGGGTTCAGTAGAGTTACATGGAGTGAAATTTGGATGGCTGTAAAGAAAGCAGTTTTGACATAAAACTAGAGATGAGCTTAGAATGTCCTAAAGCCGGAATGTTACCCCAGGATTACAGAGAGAAGTCTGAGCTGATGATATGGGAATGAAACACAGGCTACAACCCATTTCCTGAATGGATTTAGGATGGCTAATTTAGGGACCAAGATTGCGTACAAACACTTTATGCCCCACTGAGGTGTTTGCACATGTACTGTAGTAAAGTGGTTTCACACTCTTAACTTTGTCTCTATGTTAAAGAAATAAGGAAAAGGGAAGTATTAATATAAAAGGAAAAGCCATGTTGCTAGAGAGTGTGGTTTCATTGTTAAGCGCAGTGACTTGGAATTATATTAGCTATCAGTCCCATCTCAAAGACTGGCTAACTGTGGGGAACTTAATTAACCTCTCCAAACATTCATTACTGTAACTGGGATCATCATAATACCTATTGTAAAGATCGAGTTAGGAATTTTGACTCAGAAAATGTCACATAATATAGGGTACCTAAATGTTAGCTATTAGCTTACTTCTCTATTATTGTTATTGGTGTGGCCTTTAAACAGAATTACTATGCCACCTCTTCCCTGGGTGGAGGCATCATTGAATTACCCAATAGTGAGACATTGAAAGTCTTTTATTTGCAGTGTCCCGTGGACCCATTTCATCAAGCTCTTCCTTTGAAATTGATTTTGGTTCTGTGCAGACTTAACCTCTTTTTTAGCTTCTTATTTAGAAATCACTTTTTTTAATTTAATTTTATTTTTCGAGAGATGAGATCTCGCTTTGTTGCCCAGGTTAGTCTCAAACTGCTGGCTTCAAGTGATACTTCCTCCTCAACCTCTCAAAGTGCTGGGATTACAGGTGGCTCACACCTGTAATAATAATTTTAAACATGAAAATAATTTTAAACTTATAAAAGATTGTAAAAAAATTTGCAGTGTTCTACAAAAGCTTGCAAAAATGCCAATCTTGTAAAATCAGATTTACTAGTAACATTTTATCACATTTGTTATATGTATTCTCTTTCTGTCTCCATACACACAGTTCTTTTTCTGAAACACAGACAATTCTTTTGCTGAAAGTAAGTTTCACACATCATAGTCCTTTATCCCTAATCATTTTAGTGTGTGTTTTCTAAGAATATGGATTTTTATCTTACACAATCAATTTCAGTTATCATCTTCATAAGTTCCTGGTGATAACATATTTTCATCTAATCTATCATCCATCCTCCAAATTTGTCAGTTAATCTAATCATGCTCTTCAGAGCATTTTTTTCCTTTCAGTGTAAGATCCAGTTTAGTTGCAGATACTGCATTTTATTGTCAGGTATCTATAACCTTCTTTTATCTGGAACATTTCCATGACCTTTCTTTGATTTTTATGACCTTGAAATTTTGAGGAACACAGACCTCCTCCTTTTTAATATAATGTTCCTCATTTTGTGTCTGTCTGATGTTTCCTTATCAGTTTGAACTTCTGCATTCTGATTTCGAATACTGCACAGGTGATGTTGTGTTGTGACCATCTCAGAGCATCACATTTGGGGCCACACTATGTCCATCTTTCCCTCTTTGGTGATGTTAATTTGATCACCCAATCAAGATATAACTCCATTTCTCCACCATGTAATTGCTGTTTTATTTTTCCGTTGCAACTAACAAGCAGCCTGTGACGAGATAGTTCAAGACCATCTTAGCATCCAGCTGCAGACCCACTTTTGACTCCAGTAAAATAGATGGCCACCTGTGTGCATGATTTCAGGAGCACAAGAAAGACATGAAACTTCTGGAATAAAGATATATCCCCTCCATTTTTAATACATGATTGGATGGTCATTCCAATAATTTTGTCTTCTAAGATGTATATATTCCTGAATTTTTTTAAAAAAGGAAGTATTGTTACATGCCAGACCATGTGCTTTGTATATTACATGAGTTATCGTTATTTCATTTCTTCAACAAATATTCGTTGATTGCCTCCCATGTGTCAAGCACCACTCTGGACAGTGAGAAAGTAGCATTAAAGACACAGAGGTCCTAGACTTATGAGTTTACATTCTAGTTAAGGTATAAGTGAAAAGTGGGAGTTATGCCTGAGTGATGATGCAGGATTTGAAGCTCAAGGTCAAGTGACTGGCCAGGTCACTTACATGTAAAAGGCTTGGCCCTGCTTTCCCACTGCAGTATATTGCCTCTTCATGCTGTAGACTAGTGGCAGCACTAAGTCTTGTCACGCTTACAAACCTTAGTGGTGCCTGATTGCATCAAACCTTTTCTTCAGAGCAGATCTTGGCAGAAGAAGAGCAGCCATGATACTTACGTGTGCATGAGCAATGCTTCCAGTAATGTGAATGGGTATAGAAGGAATAAGGGATGAGTATATACTAAATATAGACTGAGCCCAGTTCATAGTTTTGTCTAGGTCTAGTTTTCATCCCATCTTTTTTTTTTTTTTTTTTTTTTGAGACAGAGTCTTGCTCTTGTCACCCAGGTTGAAGTGCACAATCTCAGCTCACTGCAACCTCCACCTCCCGGGTTCAAGCAATTCTCCTGCCTTAGCTTCCTGAGTAGCTGAGATTACAGGTGCCCGCCACCATGCCCGGCTAATTTTTGTAATTTTAGTAGAGACAGGTTTCGCCATGTTGGCCAGGCTGGTCTCAAACTTCTGAGCTCAGGTGACCCGCTCGCCTCAGCCTCCCCAAGTGCTGGGATTTCAGGCGTGAGCCACTGCACCTAGCCTCATCCCGTCTTTTAATCTAATAGCAATACGTGTGCTGATTTACTAACTACCCAATTCCAATGGTTATTAGAAATTGCTACTGTTATTAAACATTTTGGTGGTTTGGGAAGGAATGTTTAAATGTCACATTTCCTTAATATCAGCCCAAGACTGTTTTATGTAGAGCTTCCTCCCATTTTCCCATCAGCAGAGGTGAACTATATCTTTGCAGTCAGTTCTAGATTTTCAAAATGGATTTCTACTTATTGATCTCCTCTCTATTTCTCCTGTTGTTTGTCTTTCTCGTTGCATAGCACAAACACTTTGCATTCTCACTCGAAGTGGGACCCGACTCAGTACCTGGTACACAGTGAGTAGTTAGTGAGGATTCCTGGAAGGGAGGGAAGAAGAAAGGAAAAGAGATAGGAAATTAGATGATAAAGATTAGGCGTTGGTAAGCAAAATTTCAGTGTACTGCTTATTTGATGTACAAATCTCTGGGACTTAACTGATAGCTGCAAACACTCCATCATTTAGGTAAAGTGTATATTATGTTCCTCTAAATTCATTTCCTTGTGTTTGTCTAAATTGAAAATCATCTGACGCTTTTCCACATGCTCATAAAGCTTCATGGGTTTTTCCTGAAGTTTAACCATGCTTGCTACCATTATATTATGTGGAAAAGCCTAATATCCTCCTAAAGTAGGAAACTTGACTTCCAAGTCATATATCAGTCATTCAGTCAGTTGGGCCAGCCCAGCTTTCCCTCTAATGATGAGTCTGTTTGTTCCGTCAGCCAAGGCCATTAAGCCTGTAGGTGTTGAGCTGCAGCTTTGTACAGGCCCTGTGCTCAGTGCTGTGAGGGCCTCCCCACCAGCTACTGCACATTTGCCTCCAGAGTGAATTTTCTGCTCTAATTGGGCAGATTGTATTACTCCTCTGTACTCACAGAATGTACCAGGTCCAACCTTCCTTAGCACCTTTATTTTTGCATGCTACTTAAAATGTCTTTGAACTTTCACTCTCATAGAGTTTTAAAAATGCCTATATACCTGTGTCCATGATTTTGGGAGTCCCTAGAAGACAGAAAATCTCAAGAAAAAAAAAGATACTTTTATTCTATCTCCAACTTACAATGTTTTGTGTTATTTTAACATAAGGTTTTTTTTTTTCTTTTTTGGTTGAAGGAGGAGTATTTGGTATAAAGAATTCTCACTCCTTGTTTTCCTTCTGTAGGGCAATTATCTGTCCTTGGCAGACACATCTCTATGATTTTAAAGAGGGGGGAATAGCTGGCTCTGATGGAAAAAGCAAGTCACAAGGAAAAGAAAAGAGAGTAGTGAATTCACGGGGCCAGTGATAAGGATTATGCAGAGCTAAAATATGATCCTTATGATTTGGTTATTTTTATATTCTTTCTTCTGTCTCATTCAAGCAGAAAGTAACATCTTTCAGCATAGCCCTATATTAATTCGCCAGTATTTGTTGAGTGCCTGTGCTAGATTCAGCCTTGTTTTTGTGTAAAGGACTGGAAGATGAAGGCTATGAAGTTGCCCTCAGTTTAATGAATTTTTTTTTAATTGTGGGGGTAAGATTTAGATGTTGAAAAATTTACAGAAGAAATAAGATGGTCTGCAGTCCTGAGCTTGTTTTAGGTGCTCAGGGACACTGGGGAAGGGGTAGAGTTTAAGGAGAGGAAAGTAAACTTAGACTTTGGGCATTTTTGGGTTTGGCCCTGTAGCCAGGAGGCTGTGTTGAGCACGACACCATGGCTGTGGGGAATCAGCTCTGTGTGAGCCACACGGAAAGGGGAGACCAGGATTATGAAGCGGTTTGTAATTGGCACATCACATGATCTGACTTTAAACATACTTTAGGTGACTGTCCACATCAAATGTGGGTGGTACTGGCATCCATGCAGGAAGAATTGCTAATTGCATGGCTCATACATAAATAATATCGAACGGGGAAGGGTCTGGGAGACCATAGGACAAACAAGAGGAAAGAATTGCTTATAGAAAGAATCAAACCTGAAGTTACTTGTTAGCAGCTCTAACAAAGCCATTTAATTGAATAGGGATATTAGTGACATTTTATTCTAAAAGTATGGTTTCCTCTTGGATTTGTGTCAAAGGTGGGAAGATTTTTAAATAGCACTCCTCAACAATGAATAGGAACAGGCATCTTAAATGTACAATAATTGGGTGGCATATATTAAGGTGTTTATATGAGCTAATGCCCAATTTTTTATTAGGGAGGATCAGGGGGTTCTTGACTACCTTATAAAGAAGGCAGATCTGGGTAAGAAACTAGAGTGTGTCCCTTGTGGGCTCCTTGTTTCTGTGTGTCCCTTTCATGCTGGTTTTACAAGATTTTGCTGTCAGCCACTGTTCCTCAACTTCTTCACTGTCTCTGTGGACCATCTGGCCACCCTCGTGGACTCAGCCACCGCATAAATAATAATAACTTCGAAACCTGTAGCTCATGCCTCAAGTTCCCCTCTGTACCCCAGTATTCAGATTTTATCTCCATGCCCCACAAATTTCTCTTTCTCTATATAGCTAAACTGATACTATCAACTTCTTCTTAAACTGCTCCTGTGTTCTCCGTGGTATTCAGTGATGCTACCATCTACCCAGTCATTCCTGCTGGAAATCAGGATGTCATCTTGACTTTTCTCCATGACCAGTTATAAATCCTGCACATTTTATGACAGAAGAAATTCATAATTTTTTCTCTTAACCAGTAGTTGCCAAAGTAATCTGATGTTGAACTGACAACATGAGATTTTCTCAGTTAATTTGGGGTCCAGACGTGTATTTATTGAATGCTCCCAATGTGATTCTGCATATTTAGAAAGTACTACCTTGAACCATTTCTAAAAATCGTAATTAAAATGAGGATGGGAACCAGCAGGCAGCTTGGTCACCTAGCAAGGTAAGCTGACATCCACAGATATTTTGGAGTGAACTCTTTGCTCCGGGAAATTCTTTATCTTAGTTTGTATAATACTTTAAATGTATTTTTCTATGAATACAGCTGCATTTTTTCAGAACATATGAGTATGGTCTACTTAGTTACTGAACACACTAACTAATTAATTCAACAGATATTCATTATGCACCTATGGACTGGGGACATGATGGCAGTAAGAAAGATGCAGTTCTTGCCTCAACAGTTTCACAGTCTAATGGAACATACCATGCTTTTTTCTTCTTTTTTAAGGTGCAAAGTGATCTAACATTACAGAGTAATGGGAGCCAGTATTCTCCAAATGAGGTAAGTTTCTTGAAGATTAATGGAAGGTGAGGTGTTTCTTGATGGCTGGATTGGAATATCTTTTACAGAAATATATAATCTAAGACTTGTGATTAATTAATTAATTGAGTCTTTGGGGGGAATCCATCTAACTCTCATTAGCTATCATAGCTTTATCTGGTCCTATTAATAATTAAAGATTAATTTTAATGAGATATATTTTTAAAAACTGAATGTGGGAACATCTTTACAAGAAAACAGAATGAAGATCATTTAAATAGGAAACATTTAGAATGTCTTGTTCTCCATAAATGATTCAGTGTGTGATTCAGTATTACTGAGTTCAGTATTATCTGTTTTCTCATCAGATGTGCCGTCTTTTGGATATAAGTGGATATATGTGTGTGTGTGCATGCACGCAGGCACACAGCTGTGCAAGAGGATTGCCAGTGTCACATAATTGTAAAATGTTCTTAAAATGGACAAAACAAATTGAGTGGGTCACTCTAAAACAACATTCTGTTAGTTATGCCATTTAACATCTTTACAAAGTGATTTTTTTAGCCAGACTTCATCACACAGCAGCGAATGCAAAAAAAAAAACAACAAAAAAAATACAATCCTTGAACACAGAAAACCATACATAGTTCTTCTTCTGTTTTCCTTTTATTTTTTTCCTAATTTCCTTTCCTTCCAATACCACAGATTAGAGAGAACTCCCCTGCAGTCTCCCCTACCACAAACAGCACAGCTCCATTTGGCCTGAAGCCTCGATCAGGTAAATGAAAACCTCAGCCCATTCTTACACTAAATAACTCATTGCTTTCTCTTGAGCCTTTTAAGTGTATGCATTATCAATGTGCACATCCTTGTCAGTTCTGCTGAGCCGAAATCCTGGCATCTACAGCTAGGGGAGGCCAGAGTTTGTAGCTTTGTTTTCAGTGAAACAGCTAAGTCCGTGTTATCAGTAGTGGGTATCCTATCTTCATTTGAATCAGAGCAAAGAAGAAAAAGGTGGTGGGAGCATGTAAGCAGGGAAGAAATACTCTATTGATTTTTTTTTACCTAAGGAAGATAAAATAGCTGCCCTTTGGCCCCAGTGGTTCCTGGTGCTCCGCTGAATTAAGGGGCAGCCTGCCTCTGGAAAAGTGACTCCTTTCTGAGACATCCTCATTTGCTTTCTGAGTCTGGTAGGTTCCGTGTGTTTACTCACATAACAGAGTGGTCATTTCAAGGCTTGCATGAGTGGTCAGGAGTTAATTTTTAAAAAGTCTTTTGAGAAGGCATTCTGCTTATATTACCGATTTTATTTTAATTTGTTATTAGTTTATTCACAAAAGTAAATTATAGCAATGTACAAAATAATGGTTGCTTTTGAAAAGGAAGCACTCTGTATAGAAAAATTTGATTCTTCTGATTTCTCCATTTATTTGAAGTTCTGTTGCTCATCTTCCTTCTTTTAGGTCTTTCTTTGTTTTAATATTTTTGACTCTTTGGTATTTAGTCTACACTTACTACTCATGCTTTTAAGTAAGTGCTAATAAAGAATTCAGACACTTTAAGTAAGAGTTGGTAGAGAACTCAGATGTTCTTGAGTTCTCCAGTAAAGCATTTTGACAACAGTAGAGGTTATACTTGTGTATATTTTGCAAAAAAGGCACCCATAGGAAAAACAAAGATGATTCTTTAATAAAGGAAATGTTTTTCATTCTTGGGGCAGGTTGATTGATGGGTAACAAGTGGCCAGGTGTAATGGTTTCCTGGCAGTTTGAATGGGCCATAGAAAAAAAGCCATTTGAGAAAGTGCTTGAGTGTGACGAGGGTTAAGTGAGTGTTTTATGGAGAGCCAAATTTTATATGAAATAAAACTCAAATGGCTGGTCTTCTCATGTTTGGAGCTAAGCAAATGTGATCAGTTCTGGGCTGAGGCCCCTGGCTAGGTTTTCATTTCCACGGTCTCAGGTGTGTCCTGGGAGGAATGGAGGTGAGTCTAGGCACACCTCATCTGTGCCTTCAGTGACGACCTGCCAGGAGACTTATTTTACACGCTGAGGACCTCATATTGAGCTGCAGACTGTCTCCTAATCCTCACAGTCAGTTTTACACAATTTAAAAGCATGGCATAGTTGAGCAAATCAAAAGTTGAATGGATCTTCAAAGAATAATATTCTTTTGAATGTATAACTTGCAATTGTAGAATTATTTTGGTGACTTTATAGAGTCCAAACTCAACTTATTACAGTTAGGGTTTACATTGTACTGGGGCTGTTAAACCATTTCACATTCTTTGTAGCAGTGAAAAATAAATGGAGCTTTTATTTTGAACGGCAGAAAACAAAGTTAATTTCCTCTCCAAGCTTCCAGCCTTTCTATAATGCTGACTAACCAATGTGGAAATTGTTCTTGTTGTTGAAAGCTCTATGGAGTTTGGTTGCTGTAAATAATGCTATTTACCTTCAGGATCATCAAGTGACATGTTGGAACTTTAAAAACTTGCATTATGTATGGAGATTTTTTTCATTTTATTTAATAATTTTAAAATAGTATATATGCTTAAGTGTATTTTTCACATTTTCTGGAAAGTAATATATACAGTAATCTTAACTGGAAAGCATATAGTTTTAAAAGATAGAAACCATTTTTGATCAAGTAGCTTTAGAATGCTTAGAGCCAATTAATTTTTATTTTGAAAGTATGTGGATTTATGTGATTTCTGTGTTACAAATAAAAACAGACTGCTTAAATTAGCAAGTTGAAATAAGAACTTAGATTCTTCAAGTAGGGTGACAGTTTCTTTCATTTCTTTCTGTGTTTTCCTCCCAAACAAAAACAACTGCACATACCCAAATATTTATATCTAGAACTATATCCATTTATTTTACTGGCCCTGCCTTATGATTGAATAAAAAATAATATAGCTATTTCCTAAATATGAAATTGCCATATGGATATTTAGTGCAAAAATAAGAGTTGTTATCATTTCATAAGTGACCAACTCAGAAGTTCTTGAAATTGATTGATCTCTGTTGGTTAATTGGATTTGTTGTTAAATAGACTGTACTAGTCTCCAGTATTTTTTGTTTTTTGTTTTTTAATTGAGCAATATTGAAAACAGTATTGAGAGGTATGTCCAGGATTGAGAAAAGAATTAGCTAGATTCAGCTATCTATAAAGCATGCCAATAGACCTACAGATGTCTTTAAAAAGAAATTTGACATTGCTTTGGAGAAAAATATCACTAATGGTAAATGATGATTCTATAGTAGTTTTATTTCTAAATAATAGATATATTTATACATATTAAGTTTTATTCTATGTCACCAATTTTGTGTGTGTGTGAATCGTATTTTGTTAGTTTTTTAGAAAGTCTTTGAGGAAGGTATCTGGCAGGACTTTTGCTTTTTATCTACCTAACCTATGGGTACTCTTTCTTTCCTCTGACCTGATTCATTAGTACTCTAAGTCTGTGGGCTTGCAGAATTGTTAAGATTAACAATATGAACTGCATGCAAAGTGTATGATTGATGGGTACTAACACTCAGTTTTTATCATTCTTTTTATTCCATGCACCATCTTTCATTCTTCTCCTATATTGTGCATTTGAAATTAAATCCCATATAAATGAAATCCACTCTTCATTTCCATGCAAACCCTGTGCCATTTGTGAAATGCTGCTGCCCCTTTGGTTTTTCCTGGTCCTTGTGCAACTGTACGTGGACTGGCTCTCTGGCTCCCCTGCAGACCCAGCCCTCATTCTTCCTCCTATCTCCTTCAACACACTTACACAGGCACAGACATGGGACAGCTCTAGCTACAGTGTTCCATCTGAAGGAGACAGTGACAATGGTAGGTGGCTTTGTACCTATTCTCCAATGTTCTCATTAATAAGCCAATGCGTATACTGAACATTCATCTCTGTGCAGCTGAAGATAGAGTATATTCACCTGCATGCTTGGTATGAGAAATAATGTATAAGCCTGGAAAGTGAAGTCCAGAAAAGTGCATGTGGATTGTTCTCTAGCAGTTTGTCAAACTCCAGTTTAATTAACTTGACTATTCTGGATTTGGGGAAGGCATTATAATACTTTCTTCTCTACCCTTTTCTGCTTGGGTTTTTTGGTTTGTTCGCTTGTTTACAAATATTTGGGGTTTGCACTTTTGGATTTATCTCTGCTTGTTCCTGCATCTGAACTAAATGGTTTTAGAGTTTGATATTTTACTGTTTATGCTTCCCGTGTGAGATTTCTAAGGTAATTAAAATGTACCATGGCTGATCCTACAGTATTGCGTTGAAAATAATGTTAATGTGGAGAAATTTCTAAAAATGAAGATAAATTATTTGCCTTCTTTTTTCCAAATTATTGGCTTGTTTTGACTTTTGATACCTTCTTGAATATAAGTTCATCTTTTTGACATTCAAGGATAGTAACTTGGCCTGAAAATCAAATGTGGAAATAAAAAACCGAGGACACTCAGCTAGTGTTCATGTGGATATCTTTTAATTTTGAATCTTATATAGCCTAAGAGTTTACAATAAAATATAATTATTTAGACCTGCACACCACCTATATCGTAATCTCCATGCTAGTCTAATTTCATCCTGGTCTTTGAAATCTTCAAATTTTAAACATTTTACTTCAGAATACAAAGTGATTGCAGTCGAGTTAAGTGAAACAGAGAATGTGATTTATAGGGAAGAGTAGTGAGGTACAGGGTATAACCACAATGCAAACACAATGGGAAGATACGTTTTCTGATAATATTATCTTTTCATCTAAGTATGTTATATGTAATACCTGGAAAATATATATTTAAGACACTTGCTGTGATTTCTGGTTAAAATTCAACCAAAAATGCTTCTACAATTTCCTTATGGAGAAGGACAATGTATACTTTGGCAGAGTAGTTATAAAAGGAATTTTAATATTTCATAGATTTCTAAATTTTTAAACTGAAAATAAATAGGATTTAAAAATAACAGTTATGAAACAAATGGCCCTCCTTATACCATCTAGTTTCAAATTTTGGAAGTTGAAGAGGGCTAAATGGAAACTTTCTTGATAAACCTTTTCTGTACTTAATTTTTTTTTTTCTAATGGAGGGGAGGCATTTTTGTTTTTCAGAAAGTATAGCTATTTATGGGCCTAATGTTGTTTAAAGGAAATAAAGCTTAGAATGAAAGATTTATGTGTGGTTTGGTATTTCCTTAGGAATGATATCTGAAACCAAAGGACTTTTTTTTTTTAAGCTGGGAAACAATTAGACTTCTTATGTAGCAGTAGAATTATTATCTTTATAGATGAACAGACTAAAACCAGAAAGGTGGGGTGAGCTGCGTGGGTCACACTGTGGGGTTGAGGTGGAGGTGAAGCCGTACCAGGGTTCCTAACTCTGGAATCATCTCTGCTGCATCTACATTCAGGCTGCATTCATTTGATTAAAAATCCTTAAATTTCCACAGAAAATAATCATTGTGGAAATCTTTCTAAAAATAAAATAACCTTACAATAGTTATTAAGTTATTTTTTCTATGAGTAAAAATTCCAAGAATTCACATGCAGCTGTTATGCTGTACCACAATAATAATAAAGCCATCGTTTTAAATACTCATGGTTCAGTCAATCATGTCAGATGTTTGGAGATTGTCATTTTTTCCTATTTGCAATTTGTCTCTACTATGCCCTGGCTAACAGAACAATTTCTGTACAGAAATAGTCTTTACAAATATTTGTTTAGGTTCCCAGATCTGACTTTTATGTTTATCTTCATTCTCTTTGTTCTTAACTTTGACCTGTGATTGGAATACATTTTCTAATGCTTTTTTTGTTGTTATTGTTAAAGAAGCTGCACTATATGTTCACAAGTCTATGAGTTAATGTTGGAAAAGGAACACAGACTACTTTTTATGTTGTTCTTACTGGTTCCTCTTAAGCAGAAGATCCTATTCAGGGGCCTTTCTTGGCATTTCAAAGCTGATTACATCAGTTTTGTTTCCTCATATTTTCTCCATTATTCAATATTGGCTGCTATCTTTGTAAATAACCTTTATAAATAAACATCATCTTATTACCAGCTCAACCTAACATAATGTAACTTGACTTTTATTTATACATTTTAGTTATTATTTTTGGTAAAGTCCTTTTTTTACCTTGCTCACCGTCTTGCTTTATATAAAATTATCCTTTTATTTAAATTCTTGCAAATATTTTATTCCCATTCTATCTCATTTTAAATTCCCCATTTCTCTAAAATTTATTCTTCAAACAGATTTTTTAAAGTTGGCAACCTGGGTAGAAGGTCCTTGGGAGTTTGAGTTCTCAAAGTCCCCAAAGTTCTGCCCCATAAGGTGGATGAAGGAGGATGCGGAAGTTTGTCTGTAGGTTTTTCTGGGCGCACCCCTGGAGCTGGATGGGACAGCTTTAACCTCCGTTTTTAACCTGATAGTTTAACTTCTGCTTTTCCCCCTGCTCTTGTGTCCTCTTACTGAATCTTTCCTCTTCACTTCACTTTGAAGTTAAAAACCATTTCTGTCTTCTTTGGGGTCATTTTTGCTCTTTCATTTGCAGTGAATTTGTAGGTGCTAATTTATACTTACTGAAAATTAATCTTTAAGTTATCACCAGAGAATGGATGAATGGACCAGTTTACATTAGTCTCTGAAATAACCATTTATCTTGTACCAATTTACAGATATTTTCCTTAATTTTTTACAATAATCTTGCACTATAGGTATTATTTTTCCCATTAGAAAAATGAAGAAACTGAGGATATAAGAGGATTTTTAGTGGCTCTCAACTCTGGTTTTATATTAGAATCACCTGGGCGTTTTGTAAAACTATAGTCACTTAGGCCCCATAGTCAGAAATGCTAATTTATTTGGTGTAGCATTGAGTCTAAGCACTGGTCATTTGTTTTACTTCTTTTTATGGGATGTTATGTGGTGTTCAAGTAAGGTTGACAGTCACTGGGTTAACTAAATTGTCTAAGACCATAGAGAAGAAATGTGAGCATTTTGAGGACACAGAATGTGTCCAGTTCAATTTTAGGCACCAAAAGGGAATGAATGAATCAGCTAGTGAGAGTTCTGATTCACAGTAGCCTGGATCTAAAGCTCGTGATATTTTTTCAAAGCCAAGATATTGCTGCCTTTGAGTTTGTGTATCTTAAACATCATGTCCAGTTCAGGTTCTTAACTTCCAAGGAGAAGTTGAGAGCTACATTTTAAAACTTCATGTTTCCACAGAGAAGAAATCTCCTCTCATTGAGTTAAATTTAGGTATAAATATTTTTTATATGAAGAGTGCATTTCATGCAATAATTAAATGAGAAAGTGCATTTGGGCAATTTTTAGAGCAAAGGGCTTTCTTTGTTTGCTTAACTCAAAGATGTTCTCACAACAAGTACATAAATGGTTTCTTGTACACATCCTTAAATATTTGCTGAGTGCCTATTATGTGCTATGCATGATGCTCATTACTATGGATGCAGCTCTGAAAGAGACAGCCAAAATCTCTTTGCTTTCATGTAACATTTATTTCAGAGTCTAATGCATTCATACCTAGAAACTAAGTTTAGGAGATTATTCATAAGAGGAAAAACTCAGGCAACTGATCATCAGGATAGAATAATCTTTGCAAGGACGCTCTCCAAATAGACTGAGCTTTAAATGAGGGAGTGTTTGAAACACTTGTTTCATTTACTCATTCAACAAACTCATTCTGCCCCACTCACTGCTTTGTGGGGCAGGAATAGAGGGTACAAGTTGGAAACAGACATAAACATTTACAGATCCATAATGGAGCGAAATATCACTCACTGTAAGACAGAAAGTGGTGAGTGCCATGGGAGAGACACAGATAAAAGAATTTTGTATGCTCACAGAAGACAGAGATTACTCCCAGCTCAGAGATGAGGATTGGGAAAAAGAATGAAAGAAAAGGCAGAAAATAATGGAAAGATCAGTGGAATTTGACCTGTATCTGCGAGGATGAATTTGATATTCTACATAAGCATTTCATTATACCCTGCAGGGTCCATGCTTATCTCTTCTGCTAAGTAAATTGTGTATATGTGCAAATCTTTTTCATTCTTTAAATGTTACTTATGCCGGCTTCATTGGCTCACGCCTGAATTCCCAGGACTTAGGGAGGCTGAGGCAGGTGGATCGCTTGAGGTAGGTCAGGAGTTCAAGACCAGCCTGGTCAACATGGTGAAACTGTGTCTCTACTAAAAATAAAAAATTTAGCCAGGCATGGTGGCAGGCACCTGTAATCCCAGCTATTTGGAGGGCTGAGGCAGGAGAATCGCTTGAACCTGGGAGGCGGAGTTTCAGTGAGCCGAGATCCTGCCACTGCATTCCAGCCTGGGCGACAGAGTGAGACTCCATCTCAAAACAAAATAAAAATAAATGTTATTCATACAACATACAGTAATTAAACTATAGGCTTAATTTAAGCAGAACTTATTTTTTTTCCTTCATCTTAAATTGCCTACCTTGGCCAGGCACGGTGGCTCACATCTGTAATCCCAGCACTTTGGGAGTCTGAGGCAGGTAGATCACTTGAGTCCAGGAGTTCCAGACCAGCCTGGGCAACATGGCGAAACCCCACCTCTACTAAAAATATAAAACTTAGTCAGGCATGGTGGTGTAGGCCTGTGGTCCCAGCTACTCAGGAGGCTGAGATGGGAGAATCGCGTGAGCCCAGGTGGTTGAGGTTGCAGCGAGCTGAGATCGCACCATTGCACTCCAGCCTGGGCAACAGAGTGAGACTGTGTCCCTCCCCGCCCCCCCACCCCCAAACCAATCACCTCTTCATGTCTTTCCACACACTCGTAACACACTCTCACTCTGCTCTCTCACCCATCTTTTTTCTTATTTACACTTTAACAGTCACAGGAGCGTTTGACTTGAAAAATACATGCTCACAGTGGGGACTGCTTCTTAATATTGTCTCATGGCCTCAAGTTAAATTTTATTCCTCTGGATTAAGTAAGGGAGCTCTTGAAATTTAGTGATATGAAATTAAGGAAAAGCAGAATAATTCTTTTGTAGATCAATTTCCTGAAGCCTGGACCCAGACTGGTCACTGGATTTATTATTTAAATAGGACTTGAAAGAAAAGAAAAAACTGTAGGTAATTTAATCAGAGGTACTTTAATGGTCCCAGTAAAGCTATTCTGTTGTAACAAACCCAGCAAAATAAGCAAGCACTTTTGTACTTGCTAGATTTATTATGAGCCTAAAGAGACTGCCTTAAGTTCTCTTATATGTCATAGTAATGAATACATTTAGAAAACTAATAGTGATATAGTCATTATTTCTGACAATTTTATGTATTTCTGATAATTTTAAGTGTTCATTTTAAAAAATACAGTTCAACTGGTTTTTAAAACACTTTTGATTGCTTAACATTCATAGAGCAAATGCCCACGCATGCATGTTATATTTTTAAGATACAAAGGAATGCAAAATTTAAAAATGATGCCAGGAAAGTAAAACCCAGACACCATTTCGTTATCCTGATATCTCACATAGGGCTCTAATAAGGCAATGTGGTGTTGAACAAAAGCTCATGGTTCATTTAACTTCCTGATAGTTTCATATTCAGATTGAAATCTGCCAATAAAAACATATTGAAAATATTATTAGATAAGATTACCCCCAGAAAAAAGGCAAAGGAAAATAACAGCTCCAAAGAAAACATTTGATTTGTTTAAACGGTGTTGAGGCGCCCCTTGCTGGCATATGTGTGTATTATCCAACTCTATCTGCATTTCTTGACCTTTTTTTGGTAAATTTGGTGGTGCAAATTAGTTCTAGATTTTATATTTTTATATCTTTCTCTTTTTTGGTTTTGCTTGAAATGGTGTAAAATGTGATTCATTCTCCAGTTTCTTCCATGTGTCCTAATTTGTCGGAGTTTTCCTCAGTTCCCTTTTCTCTGTGAACTTTTCATCTTTCCCTACCTGGTCACTCTGTCCTTTTACTGACCTTGGCTTTACTTTTTAAACAATTGGTTCTACGTCCTGTGAGGTTTGGGTTTTGTGGGACTTGGTGACAGCCCTCCTGTGACTGCCTTTGTTGTTCTTTGCCTGTGACTTCCCTCACTGGCTTCCAGCAGAGGCCCCAGGCCACAAGCTGACTCCTCTCTGAGATTCCAGAAGGCGACAGGCCTTGTGTACCTTAAATCTTCCTCTTTCTCCATTAACTCTAAGTCGACCATTTAAGATATGTCAATTTTCTCATCTTCCATAGAGCATCAGAATGTGAATTCAAGTATCTTAGAACTAATTTAGAAAGAAAATACTGAGAAGTGAGAAGGAGAATGCATGTTGAAAGGCACAAATTGAAATTAAAATATTGTAGTTAGGTGAGCACAGGACTTTTGATTACACCGAGTGGACTCAAGTCTTTGTATCCAAAGTATTCTATTTGTAAATCATATTTAATTTCTAGAAATCTGAAATATTGAAATAGTTTCTAAAGAGGTCCATAGGAAATGTATGTCAGGGTAGAATAAAAATTACACATTCTCTCTTATTCAGCATTGTTTAAATTATCATGATTGAAACTTCTGTAATTGCAGTACACCATGCAGCCTTCTATGTGGTATGGATTTCTAACATTGGAGTTCTCTGCCCAAAATTTTCTGAGGGACTTTCCCTCCCTACCTCAATCTGAAGGTCTATGGGATGGGGGAACCAAGGCTCTGAACAGCTCTTTCATCTATCTTATGTGCAAGGATAAAAATCTCTAAGAAGAAAAAAAAATCAAGTTTAAATCTGCCTGGGCTTTGTATCATTAAAAAGTTAATTAAAACTCTTCCTGTAGTCATTCTCCAATACATAGAACATTATTTACCTTCTTGATTGGTCTCTAAAAGATGTTTTCCTTCATAGGGAAGGCATATGTTTTCTCGGCTCATTTCAGAGGATGCCCCGCTGTTAGTTACTATTCTTGGAAGTCGTAACTTCAAGAACCTGAAGCCAGCCATGAGCCCTTCAGCTGCTTCCAATCTTGCCAGCCTTCCTAAAAGGAGTCCTTGCTCATCTCCAAAGAGCTGACTTTTTAGATAGTCTGCCAGCGACAGTCTAGAAGGCAGAATTTTTCCACCGCACCCTCAAATATGTAATCATCACTTAGTTCTTAACTCAGGCTTATAAAAAACTTTATGCCAACAAAAACATTAACTTGTGCTTATTTTTAATACATACAATTCTAGAGCCTTATTTGAAATAAATTATCTGAATTTAATGAATGGATTGAGTGTAAATAAAAACTTAGAATGAAGACAGTGGGAAGATGAGTGAAGTAGGACATCTGTCAGGCAAGTGGCTTGGAATGGTTCCAGTGACCCACACCTTGCCCTGGGTTCAGTTTATTATCACTGAAAAATACAGCTTGTTAGCCCACACAAACTAGTACAATTTAAAATATAGTCTCTTTTAAAATACTTGAGCCAGGCTTTTCTTGTGGATTTGGAATTTCTTTGTTTCTTTGAGTGGTAAATGAATTATTTTGGATAAATTAAAATACTGTTTGATTTTAATATGAATAGCCCTATGTGACAAGGCACTATATAAAGGCTTTTTTTCCCTTCCTATTATAGTGTTTCTAAGACCTCAGAGAAATTTGGAATCTATAGACCCGCAGTTTACAATCCGGAGGAAAATGGAGCAGATGAGAGAAGAGAAAGAGCTGGTGGAACAACTTCGTGAGGTACCCAAGAAATATTATGTAACTAAAGGAGAATTTTCAGAATTTAAGCAACATTCTACATTTTTGAGAAACAGACTTTGAAACATTGCAAGCAGTCCTAATTTCAAATCTAGCCAGGTCACTTAGTGGCTGCTGGATATTGGGCAAGCCACTTAACAATCCTGAGTCTGTTTCTTTACATACTAAAAAAATGGTTTGGCCAGGCATAGTTTCTCATGCCCGTAATCGCAGAACTTTAGGAGGTAGACTGATCACTTAAGTCCAGGAGTTTGAGACCAGTATGGGCAACATGGTGAACCCTGTCTCTACGAAAAATACAAAAATTAGCTGAGCATGGTGGCGTATGCCTGTAATCCCAGCTACTCGGGAGGCTGAGGTGGGAGGATCAGCTGAGCCCAGGAATTCGAGGCTGCAGTGATTTATGATTGTACCACTTCACTTCAGCCTGGGTGACAACAGTGAGACCTTGTCTCTTTAAAAAAACAAAAAAAATGGTTCCAATTGACCTTAGTGGAGTTTTGTGAGGAATATATGAGATAGTAGTAAATAAAAAATAATACATACATATAAATGCTGGCACTATTTCAATTCAGGTATAGTTTAATGCCCTGTCATTTATTTACTTAATAAGATTAATTTTCATTTTTTATTTTTATTTATTTATGTGTTTTTGAGACAGTCTCACTCTGTCACCCAGGCTGGAGTGCAGTCACATGATCTTGGCTCACTGCAGCCTGTGCCTTCTGGGCTCAAGTGATCCTCCCACCTCAGCCTCCTGAGTAAGTGAGATTACAGGTGTGCACCACCACATTCAGCTAATTTTTTGTATTTTTAGTAGAAAAGCATTGGGATTACAGGCATGAGCCACCGCACCCAGCCCAATTTATAATTTTTAAGAGACAGGGCCTCTCTCTGTTGCCCAGACTAGAGTGCAATGGTATAATCATAGCTCAGTGCAGCCTTGAATTTTTGAGCTGAAGTGATCCTCTGGCCTCAGCCTCCCAAGTAGGTAGGCATAAATTATAGCTACATGCCACTGTGCCTGGCAATATTACATTAATTTAAAAATGTTTATAGTTATCCTCACTTTGTACCCCAAACCGACCAGAGATTTTAAATCAATTATCTAATAGGCAAACCATTTGAGTTTCTACCAAAGAGGAAGTCTTGTGCTGAGTGTCATTGAAGCTTAAACTTGGAGCTGGCAGGGACCATGGATGTCTTATTTCTTGTTGTATTTCTTAGTTCCCAATGGGCACTCTGTAGGTATTTGTCTACCTGCATGGTCTTTTTGTCAGGTTAGGAAGATCATATGTAAATATATGGAAGGTTAAATAACAGTATAGGAATCAATCACCAAGGAAGAAAACATTGGTATTAGCTATTAAAGACAGCACATTATGAATTGCTGCATGAGTTTTTAATGTTCAAAAAGAAGTGTCATAACTATGAACTAAAGGAGTCTAAGAAGGCTTCTTAACTAATAATAGAGCAACCATTCAACCCTGTAATCCCATTACTGGGTATATACCCAGAGAAAAATAAATTGTCCTACCAAAAAGAAACCTGCACTCATATGTCTATCACAGCACTATTCACAGAAGCAAAGACTTGGGATCAACCCAGGCTCGCATCAACAATGGATTGGATAAAGAAAATGTGGTACATACACACCATGGAATACTACACAGCCATAAAAAAGAACGAAATCATGTCCTTTGCAGCAACATGGATGGAACTGGAGGCCACTATCCTAAGCAAATTAATACAGAAATGGAAAACCAAATACCACATTCTCACTTATAAGGGGAAGCGAAACACTGGGTATACACGGACACAAAGATGGAAACAATAAACTGGGAATTCCAAAAGGGGAGAGAGAGGGGGTAAGGGTTGAAAAACTACCTATTGGGTACTATGTTCACTGCTTAGGTGACAGGATCATTAGAAGCCTAAACCTCAGTATCACACAACATACCCACGTAACAAACCTGTACGTGTACCCCTGAATCTAAAATAAATTTTTTCAAAAAAGAAAGAAAGATTCTTGGAGGAGATAGATTCAATGTTAAATCTTCTTTCATTAGCAAATGTGTATTGACTGTCACTCTCTACCAGGCTGTATTCTAGGTAATGGATGTAGGAGAGAACAAAAAGGTCCCTGCTGTTCTGAAGCTTATAGTCTATTGGGGAGAGATAGTAAATAAGATGGAAACAAATAAATACACAGTTTCAGAGAGCAATGAGTTCTACAAATGAGCAGTGAGCCCTATAAACAAAATTTAGATTAAATTAAATTAGGATAGGTCAGCCTCTTTGTTATAGCAGATGATACTTTTTATATGGTTTAGCAAAGAGTCAGGAGGAAGTAATTTTAAAAAGAAAACAAAAAAACCTCTTACCACCACTTTAAGCCACTGTGGTGATTGAGCAAACACAAAGGGAAAGTCAAACCTCTGTCATTTGCCTGGACTATCTGGATGTGATGTAAACTGGGAAGGTGAACTCTATGCAATCTGTGCAACTAAGATCAGAAGCTGAGATATGCCCCTCAAGGAGTGATATCTTATAATTTTATCTTAAACATGGGTCATATTGATCATTTATGTCTTAATTTAGTGATATAAAATTAGAGCCTGAAAGAGTACCTAAAAACAATTGTCCACACACAGGACAGTTCTGAAAGAAATTTATATAACACTATTATATGCAGTGTTTTTCAAGTTTTCATTTATTAAAATCACCAAATTAAGTCATCCTTTCATAGGCTGTTATTCAGTTAAAGGGGGCTTTTGTTGCAGGAGCTCTAGTTAAGGTTTGAAAATTGATTTCTCTACTTCTGCTTCCAAGAGGATGGAGTAGGCATACTTTGCCCTATTCTTCCCATTAAGTACACCTGAAACCCCTAGACATACATAAAACAAATGTAAGCACGTTCTGGAAGGTAAAGAGAAGAAGACGGACTGATTAGGGTCCTTGAGACTTGAGGGGCGCCGTAGTGATGAGCTCCAGGGGACCTTCTTTTTGCCTCATGTATCCAGACTTGGAGCCAAAGTCGCTGGGAACCCAGAAACAGTAATCGGCACAGACTTTAGAAAAACAACAATAAAAGCTGACTTTCTCTGACCAAATAACCAGGAAAGGGACAGCCCAGCAAGACACAAAAGTTTTAGACCATAAATGCACTACTGCAGCTGAACACCACAGGAAATACTGTGGTTCCCCCTCACCCACACCAGCAAGGGCTGAGTCGAGTGAGACTTCTCCCCTTGCTGGGGTGGTGTCAGAGAAGACCAAGCCAGGAGCCGGAAATTTCATCCCCACTGGTCAGTAAGGAACCTTGTCTGCTCCCAGAGTTTCAGTGGAGACCAAATGTGAATCCTGGATTCCCACCCCCACTCAGCAGTAAGGAGGCGCCTACCCCTCCCCCACTCCCTGGCCAGTTGACACCCAGTGGAAAATCCAGATGCCTACATTCACCTGGCGGTAACAAGATGGTGGCAGCCACCTTCCCCTGCTAGAGCAGTGTCAAAAAAAAAAAAAAAAAAAAAGCCAACTAAACCAGAGATTTAAATAGGATCCAGAGTCTCATAACATAATACAAAAATGTTCAGGTTTCCATTGCAAATCCCTCATCATTCCAAGGACGAGGAAGATCCCAAACTGTAGGGAAAAAAAAAGACAATCTACAGGCTGGAAGCAGTGGCTCACGCCTGTAATCCCAGCACTTTGGGAGGCTGAGGCAGGTGGATCACAAGGTCAGGAGATCGAGACCATCCTGGCTAACACGGTGAAACACCGTCTCTACTAAAAATACAAAAAATTAGCCGGGCGCGGTGGCAGGCGCCTGTAGTCCCAGCTACTTGGGAGGGAGGCTGAGGCGGGAGAATGGTGTGAATCTGGGCGGCGGAGCTTGCTGTGAGCCGAGATCGCGCCACTGCAGTCCGGCCTGGGCAAAAGAGCGAGACTCCATCTCCAAAAAAAAAAAAAAAAAAAAAAAGACAATCTACAGATGACATCACTGGCATAGCAGAGATGTTAGAATTATTTGACAGATATTTTTAAACCAGCCATGATGAAAATGCTTCAATGAACAATGATGCACATGGTCGAAGGAAAGGAAAAGAATACCCCAGCAGAGAACTAGAAGATTTCAGCAAAGAAATAGAAGACATAAAGAAAAACCAAATGGAAATTGAGATCTGAAAAATACATTATTCAGAATAAAAAGCCCAGTGGATGGGCTCCACAGCAGAATGGAGATGAGAAAGGAAAGAACTGGAATGAAACTAGTAAGAGAACAATAGAAATCATCTAATCTGAACAACAGAGAGAAAACAGATTGAAAAATCAGTGGACACAGAGCCTCGGGACCTGTGGGAGTGTAACAAATGATCCAACATTCGTGTCATGGGAGGCCCAGAAGGAAAGGAGAATGGGAGCAAGGCAGAAGAGGAACTTGGGGGTGGGAAGGAAGGGGATGTGTCTATAATTTTTTTTCTTTTTTTTTGAGATGGAGTCTCACTTTATCATCCAGGCTGGAGTGCAGTGGCTCGGTCTCGGCTCACTGCAACCTCTGCCTCCTGGGTTCAAGTGATTCTCCTGCCTCAGCCTCCCGAGTAGCTGGGATTACAGGCGCCCGCCACTACGCCTGGCTAATTTTTGTATTTTTAGTAGAGACAGGGTTTCACCATGTTGGCCAGGTTGGCCTTGAACTCCTGACCTCAGGTGATCTGCCCACCTGGGCCTCCCAAAGTGCTGGGTTTACAGGCATGAGCCATTGCGCCTGGCCAGAGTAAAGCATTTCTTAATCCCTCTTCTGCCCCATGCAGACTGCCTGAACCAGTCAGATTTGGTTTTTATTTATCACATTCTAAAAGTGATTCCGTTATTCCATTCATTCTATTAAAAATTTTACACTCACCTAAATTTGTTTTTATAAAGAGAGATTTTGATACTGTTTGGAAAGAGTTAAATAATGTCAGTGTTTTCTAGGCATTGTTATCCTTATTTCCCATGATGAAATTAGTGCCTCAGTTCATAAATACCCATAAATGTATTTTACCTACAGTTACCTCAGTGTTCATATTAACTGGCTTCCTTCTGATTTCCCCAACAGAGCATTGAGATGAGATTGAAGGTCAGTCTACACGAAGACCTGGGGGCAGCCCTCATGGATGGTGTTGTCCTGTGCCATCTGGTCAACCACATCCGCCCTCGGTCGGTTGCAAGCATCCATGTCCCATCACCAGCGGTTGTAAGTAACACCAAAGGGAAACTAACTGACATAAAACACACTTTTAGGGGGCACTGTTGTGGGTTTAGGATATCAATGGTGTCAGTAGGACCTTGCTCAAATCTTTTCCGTTGGGCCTCAAAACATTATAAGGCAGAAAAGGAATGAAAGAATGGCTTTGAATGAAGCAACATTTTCACTGTAAAATGAGAGACTATTTTAAAATAAATATATAAACGACAGAAACATAATTTTATTTCAATATCAAGCAAATCACTTTAAATAACTTACTGGGCGGGCACGGTGGCTCACACCTGTAAACCCAGCACCTTGGGAGGCCAAGGTGGGTGGATCACTTGTGCTCAGAAGTTGTATTTTTTGTAGAGACAGGGTTCTGCCTCTGGTAAAAATAGAAAACTACACAATACAAAAATATGAAAAATACAAAAATTAGCTGGCCATAGTGGCACGTACCTGTGGTCCCAGCAACTTGGGAGGCTGAGGTGGGAGGATTGCTTGAGCCCAGGAGTTTAAGACTGTAGTGAGCCATGATTGTGCCACTGCACTCCGGCCTGGAGACAGAGTGAGACCCTGTCTCAAAAAAAAAAAAAAGAAAGAAAAAGAAATTACTGATTGACTGATCAAGGTGCTAACTTTAAGACTGTAGGAACATAGGCCGGGCGCGGTGGCTCACGCTTGTAATCCCAGAACTTTGGGAGGCCGAGGCGGGCAGAGCACGAGGTCAGGAGATTGAGACCACAGTGAAACCCCGTCTCTACTAAAAATACAAAAAAATTAGCCAGGCGTGGTGGCAGGCGCCTGTAGTCCCAGCTACTCGGAGAGGCTGAGGCAGGAGAATGGCGTGAACCCGGGAGGCGGAGCTTGCAGTGAGCCGAGATTGCGCCACTGCACTCCAGCCTGGGCGACAGAGCGAGACTCCGTCTCAAAAACAAAGACTATAGGAACATAAAAATTTCTTTTTCCCAAGGGATTATTTAAACAGTGACAAGTCTTTCAGAAAGCTTCTTTTGGTTGGTAACTTCCCTTCTAAAATGAATCTTTTTCCTCTATTCATCATGGAGGATTTTAGGGTAGCCCTGAAAAGATGTGAGTTCTATGAAAAATATTATGAATAACCTGTAGAGGGGTTGGTTAGCAGTCACGACTTCAACAATTTCTTGATCAGTCACTGCACTCAAGGACTCACTGGTGATGCTGGGGACGTAGTGGGGAGGGGAACATGAATGAGACTTCTTAATTCCCCCCAAATCCTCATCTCTGCTGTAGAGGAGATAGAGCCTGCACTCAGGGTTCTCTTCCTAGATATCACAGCATGTTGTGAACTAGAAGAGAGCCAAAGAGTCAGTTTTATGGTTGTTCCGATGAAAGTGGAGGAATCACAGATAAACTTGTCCTTGAAACCTACACAGGATTTATACAAATAGAGAAAAAAGAATCTCTGCTCACCCTTTTTGCTGTTTGTTAGGAGAGGCAGAAGAATTTAGGGGTTAAGAATGTAAGGTTTGGATTAAAATTCTAAAAGCTGTACAACTTTGGGCAATCCTCTCTTGAACTTGATTTGCCCTTCTCTATAATGGAAATGGTCTTGCAAGTATGAAATAAGATACTTGATGTACTATACACATATATGTAAGCCATTATTATCATTAGTGTTTATATGGCAAGTTTTCGAAATTTGGAGCCCCATAAAAGTGCAATGTTCATAAAATGTCAGAGCCTCAGTGTGTTGGGCTGAAGCTCACGTGAAGCTCCTCTGCCCTCTCCCATCCCCAGGAGAGCCTCACAGTGGCATGATTTGTCCTACTTTCTTTTCTCTTGACAGCAGGAAAAATTAGCCAATGACCTTATTTCATCTTAGTTTCTTATCTATCATATTGAACATATTTTTTCTTTCAAAGGTTCAACCACTTTTTTAGCCTCAGAAGCATAGTGAGGACAAAAAGACCAATTTGTCTTCTTTTTCAAATCTACCTCTAGCAGCCTTAATGTGGGACAGTAAATTCTATTCCATGATCCAATATGAAACACTCCAGTATCTTTTACAAATGAGGTCCAAACTGCCATAAAGTCGTCTGAGCCTTGTGCCAGATTCTCAATAATCTTTCCCAAGTTATGAGAGAGACACAACAGACACCTCAGCCTTCAATTTCAATGTACAATGATCATTTTACAAGACGTAAGAGGACATTATGAATTGTATACCCGTTTACCTTTATCTTCAGGAAAAATGCTACATTGTTTTAGAAATCTTTTGGTTTTCACCTTTTTGCTTTTTTTAAATAAAAATTTTAAAATTAAACAAATAATAGGAAACAATGAGTGACTGGTGAAAAAAAGAAAATAAAGGAAAGCAAAAGAAAACAAATCATTCTTTATTCTCCTACCCAAAACCAATCACTGTTGCTTTTACCATTATGTCTTCGTTACTGTAAGTTTTTTTTTTGGTAAAATTAAGTTGTTTTTTAGTTGTGAGCTTCTCATATAGACTAGTAATTTTTTAAATGTATTATTGAAACCTAAGTATTTCCCCATGTCATTAAAATTCTCTCTTTTTTTTTTTTTTTTTTTTTTTTTTTGGAGATGGAGTCTCCTCTGTCGCCCAGGCAGGAGTGCAGTAGCACGATCTTGGCTCACTGCAACCTCTGCCCCCAGGGTTCAAGCGTGGCTCAGCCTCCTGAGTAGCTGGGATTAGAGGTGCCTGCCACCACGCCTGGCTAATTTTTGTATTTTTAGTAGAGATGGCGTTTCAACATGTTGGTCAGGCTGTTCTCGAACTCCTGACCTCAAGTGATCTGCCCACCTCAGCCTCCCACAGTGCTAGGATTACAGGTGTGAGCCACCATGCCCAGCCTAAAATTCTTCATAAATGCCTAATTTACTAACTATAGCATATTTTAGCCTGTTTTATTAAAACTACTATTATATTGTAGTTTTCCTTTTTAGAAATGCAGTTTGTTTCTAAATATCCACTTCTAAATGTCCAATTATCAAAAATTCTTCACCAAGCATCTTGATGCCCTTTTGGACCAGGCCCAGCCATGCTGTAGCCATAGAACCTGCTTTCCTTCTTTCTTCTGTGCCGTTGCTCTTTGCCCCAGGCTCAGCACAGGCAGCTCCCTCTGCCTAGAAAGCCGTGCCCCACCTGCCCCACAAATCTTGGTTCTTCAGCATCACTAGCTCCCTTTCCTTCTCTATTTCAGCATTCAGAAAACAAACCATTCTCAACCCCTTAGGACAGGGTTTCTTCCTTTGTTCATTTTCTGTCACACCTACTCCATAACAGCTAAGAACTATCCTGTATGATACTGCACCTTCCTTGAGCTTGCTAATATTTCCATCTGCTCTAGAGGTAAGTGAGCCTGGGGATTTTGTCTTTGGCTCCACAATTGTATCTTCAGCACCAAGTTTGGTATCTGACCCATAGTAAGGCAGTAAATGCAGTTGTATCTGCCAGCAGCAGTGGATGAGAGCTTCTTTTCTACCAGTATTATCACCAGCAAAAGCATTCTAATTCTTCATTCATGAAACTAATATTGTCCATATTTTTTGCCAAACCGAGGGAATATAGTAGTGAACAAAATCACTATCATTGTCAATATGCTTAGAGACTGTTCCTTAGAAAAATGAATTTTTTCAGTCTCTGACAATTTGATAAGCAAAACATTGGCATTCCAATTGGTGTAATTGGTATAATTTTTTATTATTGGACCAGTGGTGAGTTTGAAGCTTTAACCATTGTGTTTGTCACAACTTTTCTACCTGAAGTTAGGCAACAATCTTCGAAGACGCCCTCCCTTACTCCCAAAGAGGGAGAATTATCTTTCTGTGGCTTGAAACACACTCTCCATTAACTTCTTTGGGGCTGACCTAAGTATTTGGAATGATGTTGGGCATCTTTAGAGTTTCAGAAAAGACTCACCTAAGGGCATCTTTGGAGTTTCAGAAAAGACTCACCTAAATCATAAGTAAATGAAGGAAGATAACGGGCCCAAATGATCAGAGACAAGCGGTAGGGTCTCGGCGTGATGAAATGCCTCTTGGTACCTTATCTGCCAGGTCCATGACCATTCTGTTATCTTCATGTCATGTTCTCAGGTCTGCTTCTGTTTGCACAAGGCTTCATGTACTGGCCTTGTCCTGCGACATGCCAGGGGTTGGGCAAAACCACCCAAGCAGCTGCTGGCGACATCTTTGTAGGGCCCACGTGAGGGACGTGACTTCCTCCCTAATCAAGATGGAGAATATTTGTTTAGCTTTCAACTTAAATTGTTTCACAGGGCAACAGACTTTCTGTTTTTGGCAGGGGTTTTCTTTTTGTATTTAATAAATGATGTACAAATTAGATTTTGATGATAGTTGCTTTGTGCCTCTATAAGATGGAATGAATCCCGTCATTCTCATATTAGCAGGATAAGGCCAGTCTTTATCACCGTGGCTTCTCCACCTACATCGTTGGAATCAGTCATGCCTCTTGCCTTCTTTCCTAAGGAGAATAGCGGAGGAACATTACAATTTAGCAGCAAAGTGTTCAAAACGTACCATGTAAAAAAGTATAGTATATATGTGAAATGTGCCTGTTACCCACCCCACACCTCAGGGGCCATCTTTAACCAAGGTTAATTCAATTGTGAGAAGCTTTTGGTTAAGTCCTGAGCATCCACCATTTTCAGTGCTGTTTACCGTGATATTGCCTCTATATCCATGGCTTTGGTGGGAAGGAGGTTAATTGGCCTGGTGAATTTAGACCCTTTATATAGAAATATATTTGTTGATGGGGAAGGTGATGTTTATGGTGTACTTTAGGTGAACTAAAACAGGTTACACAACAGTATGATCCCATAAAAACTATATATACGTGTGTATGTGCATATATATAAACAATATAAACATACACATATATATGTATGCCGAAAATTTTGCATATATATACATCAGTGTATATACATGATATACATACATCTATACATAGGCATATATGTGTATCTATGTATGCATATATGAACACAATGTCTGGAAGAATAGAATCTAAAATATTAACAGTTTTTTTTTTTTTTTTTCGAGACGGAGTCTTGCTCTGTCGCCCAGGCTGGAGTGCAGTGGCGCAATCTCAGCTCACTGCAAGCTCTGCCTCCCGGGTTCATGCCATTCTCCTGCCTCAGCCTCTCTGAGTAGCTGAGACTACAGGCGCCCGCCACCACGCCCGGCTAATTTTTTTTTTTGTATTTTTAGTAGAGACGGGGTTTCACCGTGGTCTCGATCTCCTGACCTCGTGATCTGCCCGCCTCGGCCTCCCAAAGTGCTGGGATTACAAACGTGAGCCACTGCGCCCGGCCAACAGTTTTTAATCTAAGATGGATGTTTCTGGGTGATATTTTGTTTTCTTCTGTTTGCTTATGGGTTATTTTCTTTTTCTCCAATAAACATGTATTGCTTGTGCCATGTAGAGAGTTTAAAAATTAAGATGTTATTAAAATGGTTTCTCTTTTAATAATACATTATTTCTGTATATTTGCATTTATAGCCTAAACTTAGCATGGCCAAATGCAGAAGAAATGTGGAAAACTTTTTGGAAGCATGCCGAAAATTAGGAGTACCAGAGGTAACATCAAACTTACTTCATATAACTGTGTTCTAGTAAAAATTTTATTTGATATATGAGTTTGAACCATTGAATCGATGCAAAGCTTTGTACATGCTTTTTTGTCTCAACCTTTCTTGAGAAATAATATTGAATAAATTATATAAACTTTTAATCTAAATTGCTCTATTGCAGTGAAATTAAAATGACTATGCAATATGTTCAATTCTGAGGAAAAAGGGAAATAATTTAAGATTTTGAAGGAAGTGTGAAATTTCAGACTTGAAAAAAAAATTTTAATCCGCTTGATTCTCTAAGAGCAGAAATTGCTGAGGCTGTAAGTGAATCTTCTCTCAGGCTTCATAGAGTAGAATTTTGGAGCTGATGGTTTTCTTATCCCCGGCTCTTAAGCGAAGAGCCACTGATTGTTGATTATCATTCTCTGTAACTGTATTTTCCATATGTGGATAAAAAAATCAACATTGGAAATACTATAGTTATTGTTATCACTAATCATTATCTTTAATAATAGCAGTATTTGTGTGTTGCTTTACAGTTTGTTAACTATTTGCATTTCATTTTTGTCTTCAGTTTGCTTTGAGCGCAATAGGCAATTCAATTACATATAGTTTGCTCTTTTTTTCTCTCTCCAGCCTCAGACCCAGCCTCAGCCTCAGGCAGATGCCTGGGGGCTTTTAAAGACTTTGCTTTTAGTAACATAAACTGATTTCTTAGGTAGACATGAGGCAATCCACTCAGAATATGGAGTAGCCATATAAATTGAGAAGTTTATCCTCATTGTGATAAACAGAAATTGATAGAAGTTTATTTCTTATGATTTTTTTCTTCCTTAATGCCCCAGGGATAAGGTAATTTTAAAAATACATGAGATACTGTTTTGAGCATATAAAGAATTATATTTCAATATAATTCTACTCAGTGATCGGAATCAGTTACTGAGATTGACAAAGGCTTTTTTCCCTTTCCCTTTCTCTCTCCATCCTCCCTTCCATTTTTTTCCTTTCTTCCTTTCTTTCCCTCTTTTTTCAGCTTGGTGGGATTCAGAGGTGGGGGATAGTGGTAGACTTCTCATCTTATTTGAGGAAAAGGAGAGCATTATTTAAAACATCTTTAAGTCAGAGCTATATCAATACAAGGAAGCTTACAAATTTATTTTTTAAAGAGTGTAAATTTTATATAATGGACTGTCTTTGTGATCTATTCTGCTTTCAGCAATGTTATAATCTGTCTATTGTGTGTGTACATTTTAATATTGCATATACATTTCTTGGCTTTGAATATATATGTGAATGCACTTACATACCTTTTCTAGTGATTTGATTCTGTCATGGGCTAGTAAGATTTCCCATGTGTGAATCAAAACTCTCATGGCAAGCTTCAGATGATAAATATTCGTGTTTGTGCTAGAAAGTGCTTCATCAGTGCTTTAGGTCATTAGGTTATGACCTAACTCCCTGTGGTTTTAATTTAAAACTCATCAATGTTTTTTTGGCTTACAGTGATATAAAATAAAATGGAAATGCCCTTAACCAATTATTGTGAGTAAAGATTGGTAATTAAGATTTCCTTTTAAAGTGGAGAAAAGGAAATTAAATTACCATAAAAATCCAGAGCAAAATTTATCATAATTTTTCAAGATGCCCCTGGCACTAATGTACAATTTATAATTCCCAAGAAGGTTCAAATATAGGCAGTGAATGATCTTTTTCTGGCAGTGACCATTTAACTATGTTTAGTATCACTTAGCGTATTTTTGGAATTATTTTTAAGGCTTGAGGTGATTTTCCTTTTTTTCCTTTTCTTGTTTTTTTTTTTTTTTCTGAGATGAAGTCTCACCTGTCGCCTGGTCAGGCTGGAGTGCAGTGGCATGATCTCTGCTCACTGCGACCTCCACTTCCCGGGTTCAAGCGATTCTCCTGCCTCAGCCTCCTAGGTAGCTGGGATTACAGGTGTGTGCTACCACGCCCGGCTAATTTTTGTATTTTTAGTAGAGATGGGGTTTTACCATGTTGGCCAGGCTGGTCGTGAACTCCTGACCTCAGGAGATCCGCCTGCCTCAGCCTCCCAAAGTGCTAGGATTACAGGCATGGGCCACTGTGCCCGGCCAAGGTGATTTTCAAGTTTGCTCTGTGTGTATGTGTGTGTGTGTGTGTGTGTGTACACATATATATCTATCCTGATGAGTAATCCAATGGCATTTTACTGGTGACTAGGATTTAAATTTACTGCTACTAGACAAAAAGTGTGTTAACAGTTGAACTTCTTTAATGATAATGTTAAAGTAAGTAAAGAATATTTAGTGACAAATCAGAAATTCCTATTGCAAGGCAATTGGCATTTTCCTGTATACTCAAAACAACATGTTTTCATCTCATAGAGTACATGAAATGTTTTTACCTTAGGAATATGACACTAAATTGAGGGACCAGATGACTTCCCCACCCCACCTTAGATATTTTTACTTCCTTCACTACCTAGGAGGGTTGATGTCTGAGTGTGTATGTGGCACAGTACAATTGATGATTTACACTAAAAACGTAATTATATCACAAGACTTCTTGCAGAAATTCTCCATCTACAATTAGACATTTTAAAAGACATTTTTAAAGACCTAAAAAAGAGGACCTATATTTTATTGCATCAAGGTTAATATTTTAGTAATAAAATATTCACTGACTTCCTAGTAGTCAGTGTAGTTACTTCCCTCTAATTTGCAAGCTTTTTCTACTTCTCTGTCTGTAACTTACCTACATACACACACAAGCTGCAGAGATCTTGAGTTCTGCATTTTACAAGCTAAATATCTAACTGACAATAATAAATCATCCCGTAGATATTGAAAAGTCACAGCTGTGTTCTTAGGCTTAAAATTTGTTGTCCTATGTAATAGAATCACAGTTTGAAACTATAAGCCAAAGTCAGGGTCGGCAGTTTGTATAATTTTTTCACGTTCATATAGATGGAATACAGTAGCTGAGCAGATTTAGTTAAATTATTACATGTAAAGTAAGAAAGTGGGATGGAAATAATAATAAATGATTTTCTTTAGAAGTCCCCATAAACACAGTCCCAGGCATTTGCTCCAGGGTGGGTCACAGTTCATGACACACTTCTCTTTGCTTCCGCAGCTGGAACCACTCTGTGGTTTCTCTAATATCCAGGAAACATGTCTATGCAGGTTGTGGCAGTACACTACCTAAATTCACTGAATAAATAGTAAAGGTTAGTGGGTGAGACTATCCCTCCATGACATTTAAAAAAATTTATTATGATTTTTTAAGACGGGGTCTCTCTAAGTTACTCAAGCTGGTCTCGAACTCCTAGGCTCAAGACACCCTCCCCCCTTTGCCTCCAAAAATGTTGGGATTACGGACATGAGCCACTGTGCCCAACCCTTGGTGGTATTTTAAGCCCACTTTTTACGTAGGTAGGCTTGTAGATGAAGTACTGTTGTGCTTGTTTTTTTTTTTGGTGGATGAGGGTTGTGTAAGTCTACACTGTAGTTTCTTTTTTTTTTTTTTTTGAACAGTAAGGAAGAAAAAAAAAAAAAAAAATTAAAACAAGTTAAAAGACAGTAGTTCTGTTGTGGCTGATTCATAAATGCAGCATTTTCACATTGGCTACATTCAGAATTATAAGCAGCATTAGGTACCATCCCACATTCCTTTGTGCTGTTGATGCTTAGTGGTCAGACTTTGTAGCTGTCTTTGACCTCTAGTGCAAGCATCAACTTGGTCTTGAAGACAGGCCTTAGTGGGCTTCCAAATTCTTTGGGATATATTTTCTGCATCACCTAAGAATCTGACTCCAGTTAGACCTTGACCCCATGAGAATTTTAATGGACACATTGGGGCTTCCTTTGACTTTTCTGAGTGCTCTTGGAGATTCCTGACCTCTAACCTCTATGTAGCAGATTGGCTACATGTTCCTGGTTGGTACAGTTCATGGTTGACTACTGGAGGTTTTCAAATGGATCCAAATTTAGGGATATTTTAGGGCTCTTATTAGTATTCTCTCAGGTTGAGAGAAATCTAATTTATGAAGCATCAAAAAAGTTAGGAAATAGATATTTATTTACCAAATTTTTCTACTTAATTTTAAATAGGTAACTTTGATCTCAAACTTCTGTAAGGCATGAGGTGCTTAGTTTAACAGACTTGCCCTCTTTAGATGAGAGGAGTTAGAATAGAAATGTACTCTGTTGTCTAAATGTTCAGCCCTTCATCTTCCTTACTGTTTCCAGAGAAAAGATAGAGAAGACGATTAATGGCAGCAACTCAGCTGACAGTGGTAGACTCCTTGACAGCTTAGGGCCCCTTCCTGCCTATCTGGGCAGCTCAGAGTGCCGGAGGAAGCAGAAAGTTTTCATTACACATGCACAAGGGCAGGTCACTTGGCATCCTTAAGCCTCTGCATCAGCCAAAGGGAGTTACAAATAAAACCCTAAAGTACATTCAGATGCTAATGATGATTGTGTCAATGTAAGTGGAATTATGGCTGAGTTTTCCTTATCTTTTATAACTTTCATAGTTGCATTTTTTGTGTTAAAGGTTTTATATATGAAAGTCATTATAGTGTTCCCACTTTACACCTCTTGTGAGGGTTTAGGAAATTACACATACCACTGATTGAAGTTTTTGTTTTTGAAAGACAATCTATAAATTGAAGCTACTATTTTTTTGTTTTAATCTTAAGAATAAGAGAAATGGGTCCCTTATCTTCTCTGAGCCTTATACCTCTTTTTCTTCCCCAAGTCAATGACTTTAGTGTTAATTTAAATCATAACTAACACTTTGTGGAAGGATGAGATTCTTATTACAAGATTCATTTTAATTTTCCATTTATATTGGTTAATTCTAAGGGTGAAAGACAGGTTTATTGTTTTATTAACATCAATTTTAAAATTTATAATTTATTGAAAACAGCCAATCTAGCTCTTTTCTAGCTATAAAGGATGCAACTAATTTCCAAGCTATTCCTAGCTTTCTCTAAGTCCATAAAATTGGCAGTTAGTTGTCATATATTTGGGGAAGACTGGAAATCCTTCCCCACCTCTCTCCTCTCCCTGCCAAATTATACCTCATCGCTGAATTATGGCTTTAAATATTGCAGAATGACCATGAACATTCTTGTGTTATATTTTAGAATTAAAAAATACTTTGTAAGCATATTGGCTTTTTATATTAAGATTATATTTAAGTAAAGTAAATATATTCCAAAGTTTTAAATAAAACTTCTGCCTAGATATGTTTAGCTCTTAGAATTTAGACTGTAGTACACCCTGAACTGCCGGATCTGTCTGCTTTTCTCTTTGTATCCATAGTATTTGGGGAAACTGGTCCAGTAATAATCTCAGTCACATACTCTGGTTGTGTGCAACCTAAGTGAATTTCTTAATTTCTGGTGATCGTGATTTTTGTTCACTATAACGGGCATTAGCATCCGCACTTGCCTCTGGGGACTCTTAGTGAATTAACTGTGTTTTACAAATGCCTTGCAGTGATTACAAATGCTCTGTAAATACGTGGTGAAATTTTGCCTCTTTAAATTTCCTTCCTTTTTAGCATTTTCCAATTTTAATTTTCATAAAGAAATAAAGTATAATCTCTACGTCCCTCTCAGTAAGGCTAAATTTTGGAAAGCACAAAGGGCAGAACCTTACAGGTCAGAAATTAGGAATTTTAGCCCTGGTTTGCTTCATGGCCCCACTTCAAGGGCTGAAATGACTGTTGGCTATGTGACATAGGGTTGAATCAGAGAGCAGTTCTCAGATGGCCACAGCAGCTCACACTCCACACATTCATCATGGTGCTTCAGATTTTTACCTACCAGACAGTCTTAGATTCATTCCTTTTTCTTTAGAGATTGCGATTTAATTTAAATTAACCACTATAGGCTGTGACTTTAGGTCTCACCCACTTTAATTAAGCCCAGAGTCTGTGGCATCGTGAAATTGTTTCCTGGATGGGAAGAATGGTCTGTGTTGCCTGCCCCCGTGAGGAGTGTACTACTGAAAACTGCCAAGTTGATCTGACTCTAGTTCTCTGATGGTGCTGCCAGAGAGCAGACCAGACATGTTCTTTAGGGTTCTGCGAAATGTACTGAAATACTTGCTGAAGATAGAATCATCTGCTTTTAACATGAAAATACTAGTTTTGTGAAAATCACATTTCAGTTTGCCTATCAGCCTTCTGTCTTATGACTGCTTTGCTCGGATTTCCCTGGTCAAGCACAACATTGCAATAGAAAATTCTTATTGCAATAGAAAAGTTTTCTTAGATGTTTCCTCATCTATTAATCCATGAGCAGCATCAGAGTCTCTCAGTGAAATCCAATTTATGTGTAGCTGTTTTAATTCTTGGGAGAACTCTAACAGTGGTAGCTTGATTTCTCCAGATCCACTGAGAAAAGATACAACATCTGAATACATATAACATGGTTTATTCATCTTAAAAATATTTTAAGAGTATCTCTAACTTCATTAATAAAATAAAATTAGAATGTTTTTAATCTTATTCAACCAACCTAATTTTGTAGTATTCCTACTTAACTGAGGGTATCGAGCTAACTTCAGAGGACACAAGTGAGGCAAAACTTCTAACTTAGAAACATCTTTCAGTTGCTCCATGATGTGTAGCTGCTTAGCAGTGAGGCCAAAATAAAGGACAAAATTGTAGCAAAGTATGTAAAATATACATAACATATATCTTAAATGCCTCACCTAATTTGTAAATAAGACGCATTTATGAAACACATCACACATATTTTCAATCTTTGTTTAATTTGGAAACAAAACCACAGCTTTTATTTCTTGCTAATATATCAATTATAATTCCTGTTAATTTTAAACTGTGGTCATTTCCGGTTCAGGAATGAGACAATTGTTTGCTTTCTGACAGCAATAGGCTGCTGAAAATCAACGCAGAAAACTGAGCCTCTTAGTTTGCAGTTAGCTGAGAAATAGGTGTTCTGCTTCCTTACATGGTGACTGTTGAGTAGATAAAACACAGAGGTCTACTCCTGCTGCCCCAATATACCTGTTTAGTAGTGAAGCAATTGACATAATAACTCCATGTGGGGGTGTACTTTTACTCTCTACTCTCACTACACATCCAAGAAGCCTCCCCTAGACTTTTGGTTAATGTGTTGTTGCAAAAATATGAAATGTAATGTACTTTCTGACACATGTAGGGACATACTTAGAACTAGCAATCCCCAGAGTTTATCAAGCATAAAATGAAAAAAAAAATTAAATGTGTATGTTAAGTTTCAGAGAGAACTACTTTATATCCAAGTTCACATAGACCAGGGTAAAAAAATGCACTAAGAGAATGGAGAGTAGGGGTAGGGATTCCATTTTAAACTCTGTAGTTTTTCATTTAGTAAGGTTAAGTTAAAATGTCCCAAGTGAAAATCTCTTATTTTTATGCCACCGATGAGCACATGATACCTTGAATATTAAAACTGTGTGAATGGCAGAATGGTGTGTAAATTGCAGAACATGCCGTTCCTTCGTGGCGAGATTGTGAGTGAAGGATTTCTTTGACCCATTGGCACAAAATAGCTATTCTATTCTACTATTATGATGGATTAAAAAATCTTTAATGATGAAAGGGTCTTACCTGCTTGAAATAAGGGGTTACTCCTGCCATTTGCTAGTAACCAAAAATGTGTGCTTCTTTCTAGCTGTTCCTCCGTGTATTTTTAATTGTATGCACTGTCTCTTTCTGTTCTAATGGCTGCCCTCGGAATAGGCTGACCTCTGCTCTCCGTGTGACATCCTGCAGTTGGATTTTCGTCACATTCGAAAGACTGTTGACACTCTGCTGGCACTCGGGGAGAAAGCCCCACCACCAACTTCTGCCCTCCGCTCCAGGGACCTTATAGGCTTCTGTCTTGTCCATATTCTCTTTATAGTGCTGGTCTATATCACTTACCACTGGAATGCTCTGTCCGCATAACGTCTGCACGTGCATCCAAACGCTGTGCTCTGTCGCCCTCAACCTTTGCAGGGTCCTTCCTCCCTTTGAGCCTTTGCCTTCAAACTTCCATCCCTGTCATGTCTTCAGTAATCTCTCGAGTTTTGAAGCTGAACGTTACCAAATCAGATTTTCCAGAAGCACAAACTTTGTAGGATACAGTTTAGTATAATTCCTCTCACTTACTGAAAAACAATGACGACTGCAAAGTGTATGCACACCGCATGCTTCCTCATCCAATAGTGCCAGCAGCAGTGCCACGCAGTTCCTCCTCTCCCTCCCGGTGAGCTGCTGCCCTGGGCAGAGGGGAGGAGGATTCCAGGACAAGAGTGTTGAGGACAGGGATTTAGCATATAGAAGTCTTTCCTTTGGGTCAGTATTGAACTAGAATTCTAATTCAGGACTGGGCACTTGAGCTGTATAGGGGCCACCTTGCAGGGGGGACAGAAAACTAACATTTTGGCCCAACTTGATCTATACAAAGCTTTAATAATACCACTATTGACCAAGTTGGAAATACTATCTGGACGTGTACACGCACACACACTGCCTTGATGGCCATTCGATTGGATTCCTCCCAAATTTCCTAAAAAGGGAGCCGTGAAGGGCACTGGACAGTGTGGCCGCCAACTTCCACCCCAGCAAGCCCCTCTGTCCTATGCAGAAGGGCGCTCCGGGGAAGGAAGTGTCGTTGCTGTTAGAGCCTCACGTGGAGGAGTCACTGAAACATGTTTTTTACTGCTTAACTCCTTGTTAGGTCTTCTCTTGAGGCTCTTAGAAAAGCGTTTTCCAGAGAGATTTCTATTTTTAAACCATGGAACGGATCACGGCTTTTTTACCACATCACATAATAACTGCCAGTCCAGAATGGGATGTATTAGACTCTATCCATTTTCAAATACAGCCATGAGCCATGGAACATTCTTGGTCCTGGGACTTGGGTTATGATGGCGGGAGTCAAGAAGAAGATTACTCTCATTTTAGAAGAATGTAGTTTCTCTAATTATTTGAAATGTTCATTTAGCCTTTGATTTTCAATGATATTAACTAGCAAACTGCTTTATTTTTAAGTCAGCTCAAAGGATTATATAGTAACTATATCTGCATTTGGAGCAATGTGATCAGTTTGCATTTAAAAGGAAAAAAAGAATTTTATCTTAGCCAGAATGTCCCTGGATTCAGGGGTGTCTTTGTGTAATATGAGAGGGCCTTGTTCCAAGGTCAAGGCAACCTCCTTATTTTACATGCTGTTTGCCAAATCCTGTTTCTTAGCTTGGGGAGATGATGGACTTAGCTTCCTCAAGATAAATTTCTAGTTTATTAAGATGCAAACAGCTCTCATAGATGGCTACTAAGAAGAAAATCTTATTTTTCTGAACATTTTCATGAATCCAGGGGACTTGAAAATACGGAAGACCCACGTAGTTAGAAGAATATATTTATAAAGATTCCTTGCTGCTAAGTCAGATCAGATTTGCTAACAGGAAGCATTCTTTACATGCCAGTATCTTGAGTTATGTGAGTTTTTTTTCCTCCTGACTTTGTGTTGATCGGTGAAATGCAGGGTATGTGGAAGTTATCTAATTAACCTCAGTTGTATATGAATAACCCACAGATGTACTGAATTACTTTTGGTGCTATCTTGTACTCTTCAATCTGTAACACAATAAAATCCCTTTGTACAATGTCTAATGAGCACCCTGAGCCATAAATTGCTTAATAAACACATTTTGGGTGATTATTCCAAGTTTTTATCAGCCCATTGATACATGTATTCATGAGCTCACAGCATTCCCATCCAGCTTTGCAGTGCATTGAGGCTTCTCTTTAATGGTCACCACTGTGGTGGTTTTTGCCTTCTTTCTGGGAAGAAAATGGGAAAAAAAGAGAAAACTTACTGGGTTGCCACCTTAAAATAATATCAATAAAAACTGAGTAGGACACTCATGTAAGAGTAGATTTAATTTTCAGTGTTGATATAGTTCAATTAAAACATGTTAAAGACAAATTAAAAGATGTTTATATTTTAATTCTGGCATCCAAATTATTCTCTGGATGCACTTTGATTTTTCTGTGTCATTAATTTGTCTGTACTCTAATGCACTGCACTTCTTGGGATTTATTGGATGATATTTTTTCATTAGTAGTATGGTAACTAGCAGAACACAATTAATTTAGTCCTTTAGGCAAAAATTTGAATGAACTGTTCTGTCCATTGCCAAGCCATTAATTTCTAATCAGAATATTAAGCTTCTCTGTGGTTTTTCTCCAAGGTACCCGTGCACCAGTTCATATGCTAACTGGATGCCTGCAGATGCCTGCCCTTGCCTGCCCTTGCAGCTTGACTGGGGATACCTGGCTGACCTCCTTAGAGTCTGAGAAGTAGTCAGGGATGTCACTGAGTGGTTTATTGTGCTGACCAAATCTCCTCCTCACAAGAAAGACCATTTTTTTCAGTACTCCCTTCCAATGTCAGATAAAAGGAGCCAAGTATCTGTTTACATTTTCTTTTTGAAATAGCCATTTGTATTCTCTTTCTCCAGTTTCTCCAACGGGTGGCAACTCTCCACTCAGTGTCAAGATTTCCAAAATTTATGACACCTAATTTCTAATCATCTTTCCTATGTATGGATTTCTGGTTTGTTATTTTTAAGGAGAGACACTTATGAAATGGGGCTGGTGGAAAGGGGCCCTGCAGAACTACAATGTATGATAATTGAGTATAAATTTCATCAGTGAGAGTAGATAAATAAAGGCACTTGATATCCTGCTGCTATTTGTTTATAAGAAATTAAAACTAGTGTGTGGTGAGCTGGGTTATCTCTCGAAAACTCATGTCGTTGCCTGATTGAGTCATAAGGATAAAGGGTGTTTTGCCTTTGCCTGTGGGGAAAAAGTAGGGATGATATTTTAAAATTTTAAGAAACTGAAAGTTGTTTTGGATTAGGTGAAAAATAATATGATTTTATTTCAGGAGACTCGGTTTTTAAAAATTAGGCTTCATATTTCAAAATTAGTTCTCAATAAACAAACAATTTGGTATATAGAATGTGCCCTTTCTTTCTTCTTTAAGATGGTCAGAGTCTAGTTTCCTGGCTTTTCACTGAGACTTTGTTCATTTTTGTGTTCATTCCTTCATTCCATAAATATTGAATGAGCAATCTCTGCAAGGCCCTGGGGATAAAAAAGTCACCGGGACACATGACCTGGTCCTCAAAAAGCTTACAGTCTATAGCAGGAGTCTGCAAGCTTGTTTCATAAAGGGCCTAAAGGAAACATTTTAGGCTCCTTGGGCCATGCAGATTCTGTTGGGATTACCCAGTTCTGCTTGTGTATCATAAATGCAGCCATAGATGATACATCAAACATAGGTGTGGCTGTGTGCTGATAAAATTTTATTTACAAAAACTGGCTGCGGGCTGGATTAGCCTGCAGGCCATAGTTTGCCAACCCTTGATCTAGTAGGTCCTTAGACAAGTAAAGAGGAATTCAAATGATAAGGACCTGTGGTGGAACGGGTAGAGGATTCTGAAAAAGAGACCTGACCCTGATGGGGAATAGGGGACCGTGAACGCACCCTGGGATGGTGGTGTTTCCACTGAGACTTAGTAAACGTGCAGGAATAGCCAGTGGAGTGGGGAGGGGAGAGGGACTAGGGTTGAGGTGTATGTGTGTGTAGATAATGAAGTGTTCTAGGGAGAGGATGGACTAGAAGGTAGCATGGTTGCAAAGTAAGTAATCCAGGGAGGAGCAACAAGAAATCTCTGTAAGATGTTGAATGGTCTCCATTTCACATTGAAGACGCTGATGCAGGAACTTAAAGCTCTCGTACATTAAAATAACACACAGGTAGTTTTAAGGCTCTAACAATGTAGTGCCAGGACTTTATATATAAGAAGCAGCCTGAACAAAATGAAATATGCTGGTGGGATGATGCCATTTTAGGCTAGTGGCTGGCTCAGAAGTAAGTGTGTGTCTCTTTGGGAGCATAAGAAACTGTAGAAGGAGGAGAGTCCGGCAGTGACGGCTCATCCGGTTCCCAGCAGGTGTTTTCTGCCAGGACAAGATGAGCTGAGCAGTAGACCTAACCCTGACACTGAGTTGAGGGTTCGCTGGTCCCACCTGACATTGAAATTGATGGGACTTGCCATCAAAACACTCCAGGGGCCACAGGACCTCTTCCTATATCATGACCGCAGACCTAACATATTTACCCACTAAGTAAGGGATTTATGGGAAGAGGCGTAGTATTATGGAAAGAGCCCTGGCTCTAAGACACATGTGGTTCAAACCTTGGTTCCAGGACTTACCAGCTGTTTAGTGTCACAAAGTTACTTGAACTATCTGTCTGTCTTAGTTTTCTCATCTGTGAAATGGAGATATTAATGTCTGTCTTGCAGGGTTATCATAAAGCAATCACCAATACAAAGCTGTAGTGTTGGTGCCCGGCATGTAGGAGGTAGCCCAGAAGTTTTTCAAAGTTAGCATTTAGTCTTTATGGCTTGCTGTCTTTTCCACCTTCGTTTGCTGTGGCTCAGAAGGGTAGATGAGGGGATATGGGTGAACCTAATAGATTCTACCATTGGAGAAGTAACTTGAAGCATGAGTTCTTCAAAGGCGGTCAGAATCATTATTTTTATGCAGGAGACTACTTCATGACTCTGCTCGGTACTTTAAAAAGAAACACAACTTAAAAAAAGCCCATGGGCAAACTGAGAGTCTACTGTCACGTTCTCAGCAAAAATCTCTGGGATCCTATAACAGTGCAACTTAAATTCATTTCAAGTCAATATAAAGGTACAGCTGTCTCTGCTGTAAGTCCATTATGAACAAGGGGCCTGCTGGAAGGGCCACTTTACCTGCCTGATCCTTAGAGGGCCCTTCTCTTCTGAGTCATTCCTCATCCAGCTGTATACCTACCATGATTCCTTCCTAATTCCAGCTTCTATACACACTTCAAGGATCCCCCGCTCTGTGGGAGATGCAGTGTCCTGACTGGTGTGATGGCAAATGGCCCTGACCCCTTCTTGGGATGCCTCCTGATTGGAAGCCTCCCCTTGGCCATCCTTCCAACCAGTACCTCAAGGTGTAATTCCCACCAGAGTCTTCATTCCAATCCTGTGATAGAATAACCAGAATGGCCGTGCCTGTATAAGGTTTCTGTTTTCCTGTGCGAGTCTTCTTACATCCCTCCAACCTCAGCAAAGTAATCTGAGGGCACCTCTGGGCTTCCTCAGGGGGTCTGAAAAGAGGCAGGAAGAATTTGAGGGATACCTTTTTATGTCTTCTGTTTACTCCTCATCACTAGCCATACAAGCAGGAGAGAGGATCTCGGACTCTGCACCTGGCTTGGAATGTGGAGACCAGGAAGGCAAGAAATGCTGCTTGAAAAAACAAGGGCCTGGGAAAGAGGGTGCCCTTCACCTTAACTCAATCTGTGAAGTGTCCAAATGTCCTGTTGGCAGGAGGCTGAGGCCTCGATACCTTCCCATCCCTGTTTTTGTGGAGCCCCCAGCCTTTTCCTCGAATGCCCTTCAGCTTAGAACCCTGCAGGCCACTGGAGCCACTGCTCATCAGGCACTGGGGTCAGTCCCTCATTGGAGGACACATGCCACTCTCCTTTCAGGACACAGGATAGGACACCTTGCTCCATATAAGCTGTGTTGTTCACAGAGATTAGGCTCTGTGGAAATACTCGTGCTAGAATTCAGGCACATTCTAGACTACACATAGCTAAATGCTGAGGTTGAAAAGCAAAATGTCTTGCTGCATTGTCTTAGGCAAATCCCTCATTCAAAAATTTCTATTCACATTCGTTGCCCAGCATTCTATTGATTTGTTAGTGTTTTTCCTACTGATTTGTTGAGCTTATGTGTCATATAAAATGCTTTGCAATTTTTATTTTTTTTTTTTGAGATGGGGTATGGCTGTATTGCCCAGGCTGGAGTGCAGTGGCACAATCATAGTTCACTACAGCCTCAAATTCCTGGGCTCAAATGATCCTCCCACCTCAGCCTCCCAAGTAGCTGGGACCACAGGTGCACACCACTGTGTCCAGCTAATTTTCTTTAATTTTTTTGGAGAAATAGGGGTCTCACTATGTTGACCAGGTTAGTCTTGAACTCTTGGCCTCAAGTGATCTTCCAGCCTGAGCCTCCCGCAGTGCTTGGATTACAGGCATGAGCCACCACGCACATTGTTCCCTTTGTAATTTGATGCAAATACTTTTTTTTTTAAGTGTTACTTATCTTCTCATTAATCAGGTTTGTTTTTTTAACACATGGAAACTTTAAATATTTAGGTAATCAATTGTTTTGCTCTTTTTCTTTGTGACTTTTTCATAATGCTTTTTTAGCTTAGAAAATCCTTCCCCATCCATTTTTCAGAAAAAAGTACTAAATATTCACCTTTATGTTATTGGGAGGGGTGTCGTAGATTTTTTTTTTTAACATTCAACTTTTTATTTCATTTCAAATTGATTTTAACATATGGTATGAAGTAAAGACTTGTTTTCCCCAAGTAATATCTAGCACCAGGAGCTTAACTGTACTTAAAAGACATTTACAATTTCCTGCAAAGCCAGATGTTGGCTTGGGTGCCATCAGAGCCAGTAGAATGAGGAGGACATGTCTTTGCCCTTGTGGAACCTGCCTCAACAATGAAATGCCAGATTCAAGTGATTTCACAAGCCCGTGGCAGATGGTGCCAGGGGAGGCTGGACACTGTCATCTGGCCACAGATATCCCTCACCATGCCACAAAAGGAGGCACCATTGTTAACAGCCTGGCTCACAGCTCACAACTCAGACAGAACTCCCCCATCCTTTCTCAGGTTGATACTTGGCTAATAAATTGTCAGGCAGCATGAACTTGCATGCTCACCTGATATGCCACTGACAAGATAATCCTAGTTTGATACACAACAGTGACATGAAATCACGGTTAAAATTGTTCTTTAAAGAATCAACTGTCTTCTGTTGACATGGGGCCATCTCTTAAGGCCTAGGTTAAAGTCTGAGGTTCTCTGAATTTGCCACAAGGTAGGGAAGGGTGAAAAGTAGATACAGTAAGATGGTGAGAGAGTAAGACCCACTGACATTTGAGAGAGTGGAACAAGTTATTGGAGATGTCATGGCATGTCCTTTGAAAGTCTTTTAAGCACAGAGCGCCTGTGTCTCTGGTAATTTTTGGAGAGTTCTGCATTGAGGCAGCAAGAAGATCTGGTTCCTCAAGCAAGTGTCACGTGGAAGGAAGCACTTCCTTGCAGAGCACACCAATTGGCTTCCTGCTGAACAGTGACTCCATCACCTAGGGCTGGATGCAGATCCCACTTGAACTCTCCTTCAAAACAGCGCTACTCAGCCTTAAAAAGAAGGAAATCCTGCCATCTGCAACAACACGGATGAACCTAGACGATATTATGCTAAGTAAAATAAGCCAGGCACTGAAGGACAAATACTGCATGACCCCACTAATATGTGGAAGCTAAAAACGTTGAATTCACGAAAGCAGAGAGTAGAATGGTGGTTACCAGGGGTGGGGTGGGGAGGTGGGGATAGGAAGATATTGGTCAAAGGATACAAAATGGTGACTATAGTTCATCGTAATGTATTTTATACTTGAAAATTGATGAAAGACTCTATTTTAAGTGTTCTTACCAAAACAAGTATCTGAAATAATGGATATGATAATTAGCTTGACTTAGACATTCCACAATGTATACTTTTATCAAAATATCATGTTGGACACCATAAATAAATACAATTTTTTTTACCTGTCAAAGAAAAGAAAAAAGAAAAAGTAAACATTGGGCTGTGGAAAACACACTGTCATCAAGTAGATAAGAGAATATTTGCTGTGGTGTCTTTTCCCAGCCAAGGAGACACGCCCTGGAAGAAGATTCCCTTGAATGATATCAGACCAGGCTGAAATAACAAAGGTGGAAAATTATTTCATTGTGTTATTCTGTAAACTGGTTTGTGGAGCATGAAAGGTTCTACACACAAGAAGTGACTCACGCTTATTGTTTTTCTTAAATAGTATGTCCTGGACATTTCCCAAGAGCAAAAATGCAACATGAGAGAGTAGCAGGACATTTCACAGTTTTATGAAAGAGTCTTGAAAGGGAGGCTATTGAGGACTGTAGTTATAATTACCAATTTATAAAGACTGTTCATAAACCACGAAGAAAGGCTGCCAGTCCACCCACTTGCCTGCATTCCAGAGGTCACAGGAAGTAAAATGAACTAAGTGAAGTTCTATGGTTAGTATAACAATGTGTAGTCGGTACAAATGAATATTTGAGTGCCTTTAAAATGTGTCAGGGGCTATTTGCAATTTTGCTTTATAAGAATAGAAGCTATTATATTCTTGGTGTGTGCTCTCTGACTGACTCTGTAGCTCAGTTATTTAGTGTAAAACTTTCTTAAATATTTAGACCTGAAGACTTCCTGGTGATTAGGAGCCTTTTTGAAACAATCTGCATGTGTGAAAAATCATTATTTTCTCTGCAAACATAGAAAAGGTCTTTGCAGTAGGTTGAAAGCAAAGGAAGGAGCTTGGCATAGGTGATCAAACAAGCATACTAGAGTGTTCAACCTAACTTTGATGTCATCAATGATGTAGCAGGATTTTACAATGAGAGTACGATCATCTAAAAATTGATGTTTTATTCTTTTTCCTTTTAGGAAAAGCTATGTCTCCCCCACCACATCCTTGAAGAAAAAGGCCTGGTCAAAGTGGGCATTACCATTCAAGCATTACTAGACATCACTGTAACGAAGGCTCTATTCACATGAATCTACCCCTTCTCCACTGGGGGCTCAGACTCTGCTCTCATCCAGGATCCTGAACTCTGCTCCAGGCACCTGTTCAACCCTCTCTCCCACCCACTGCCTGTCACTTCGCTGACTCCAGTTACATTGAAACAATTTTCAGTCTAAGGGAGGATTTTCTACCTTTCAGAGCTGACCTCCGACTTTAAGACTTGACAGGTATTTATCTTGAAACCAGGGAGGGAGCTGGAGAACAAAAAAACTGAGCAGCACATCAATGCCTTTTCCACCCTCCTTCATCCTTTCCACACTCACCGACTGCCATTACCAAAACACCAAGCACAACCGTTTTGCAGCAAGATGCATTCGTTTTATTAAAACCAAACTCATTATGTATTTAGTGGGGGGGTGGGAGGGCACAATCAGGTTTTTCACCACCAAATTTTTCAAGAAGTTTCTTGAGACCACTGCCTTTTAAAAAACTATTTTCGACACACAAAATATTTATATAAATATTATTTATTAGTGAGTTGTTATTCATCCTTTGGATGCAAATTGTAAATTAGGAAACTATTTTATTACTGCTTTTTTGTGGTTAAACACTTTATTTTAATATTATAAATATTGAGTTATTTTCTGTCCTCTTTGGTGTGTGGTAGTTTAGGTCTCAGTAATCATGTTTCTGGTATATATGATTCCAAAAAAAAAAAAAAAAAGCAAAAAACAGGTGCTTTTGGGACACAACTTTTCTGGGGAGGCAATATTGACACTTCGGTTTGTGGAACGTTGGTCTTATTTATATTTCTGCATTCCATCCAGTTTCCTACATTCCAGCAGCCCTCTGTCCCCCAGTATAATGAACTGACTAAAATCAAGAGAGCACCCCAAAGTTATTTGTAAATAGCTGTGATGGAAAAAAAAAAAAGACATATTAAACTTGAAGCTAAAATGTGAACAATTATTTTTTGGATTCATACTTCTTTTGCTATGCACAAAACATTCACGTTTTAACACAAAGAAATAATAAGTGTTAGCATCGTGTGTCTTGAAGTGTACTTTTGCACTGTAACTTGGGTTACATTAAAGAGAGCTTAGCACCAAAGGTAGATAATGAAGAAATGGTATAGGAAAGTGGAGATGACAAAAAGTTGATTGTTGAACCAAAAAGGGTTTGAAGGGAAGCTTCGACTGAGTATCAGAAATTACTTAAGGCACATAGGACCTGAATCAGGAAACCAGCACTTCTTACAACTGCCAGTTTTAAAAGAGGAAATGATTCTGAGATGTGTTCATTTTATTTTAATTTGGTGGTTGGTGGTTTTCCAAGTAGTCTGTAAAATCCTGCAAGATTCACAGTCTCTGGTGTGAAACCTCAGAAGTGAGTCATTGTGAGCCTGTGGGCAGCACCACCAAGGCAGGCTAAGGGGAGGGTGCAGTAAGTGGAGTTTGTGAGGCTGAGTGGCTGAGGAGGGAGCAAGTGCAACAAAATAGGGCTAGAGAAGAACCAGCCAAGGAATGGAACCCATGCTGCTCTCAGAGATTCACAGAGGGCTTCACGGAACCCGGCAGCCTTCTGCAGGCAGTTCCATGCATGCGCACTCATGCTGCAATCACAGATGTCCCAGTAATTCACCTTTCTAAGTCTTGTGAATGCTGACTGCACTTTCACCTCCTTGAAAAGCCATTAGAAGTTTTTACAGCAGCAGCAGCCACAGTTTGTAAGACAAATGTAGAGGAGGACGCAAAAGAAAAGACACCACCAGGGGGAGGATTCAGTGTGCAGTCAGCACAGACCAACATCAACCAAGGCAATGGCTGCCCTCCACTCTTGGGAAGATGGGGGGAGGTTTCTGAAAATGGAAATTTGGATTGGCAGCTAGCAGTTATTTCCTATCAGATGTACTGTGCACTTTAACCTAACTTAAAATGTATTTTAATATTTTTCTGTACTGCACAAATACCTGTTTTGTCAAATAGCATAATGATGTAAAGAAACATTTTGGACAAAGAGTGTATACAATTTAAGCAACATTCAAAGGTTGACTATATAAGTAGGAGTTTAGCCTGCTGCACCTTCACGGGCATTCAGAATGCGGGGTCCTGAAATATTTTTTTACGTGTATATATGGTAGCATGAAGCTTTGTAATCATTGTTTTGAGAGATTTTTTTTTCAGAGTTAAAGTACTTCTTTTGATATTAATTTTTATTATTTTCTTGAAGTTGGCTGTGTAATGTAAATGGCTTCAGTCTTCTGTAAAATTGCTTTTCTTTCTTTTAAATGCAGTCCTTGTATGGCTAAGACGTCTTCAAGATCCTTGTACACTGTTTATATGTGCAATAAAATGCATGGCCAGCTGACAGTATCATCAGTGGACAGAATGTATATAGTGCAAATATCCTTCCTTTTATTATTTAACAGCCATTAAAACTTTGGATTTGTACAAACCACTTTGTAATTGAGTTACCCATCAAAAAGGTTGACCCTGGTCACACACATACACACACACACATCATAGGGTGTCATTGCTGAAACAGATTGTAGCAATCACGTATATATATGTATATGTGCACATAATATGTATATATGTATGTATAGCTGTGTGTGTATAAAATTTGGAGAAAGAATATATAGTAATGCGTCATGTGACAACAGGGATATATCTGAGAAACGTGTCATTAGGTGATTTCGTCATTGTGCAAACATCATAGAGTATATTTACACACTTAGTAGTATAGCCGACCACACACCTAGGCTATGTGGCCTATTGCTCCCAGGACACAAACCTGCACAGCATGATACTATACTGAATAATGTAGGCTGTTGTAACACAATGGTAAGTATTTGTGTATCTAAACATAGTTAAACATTGGAAAGGTACAGTAAAAATATGGTATTATATAATCTTCGGAGACCACTGTTGTATATTTAGTTCACCATTCACCAAAATGTTGTTATGTGATACAGGACTGTATATTCATGTATAGCTATCAGAAGAATGACTCCATCTATCTGTCGATACACACACACACACACACACACACACACACCCCTCAGGATACTCTTTTTTTCTCCCAAACTAAAACTTAGAGCGTAACATAACAGCAGTAGCAAATTTCCTATGATGGGTTTGGGGTTCAGGTGAAGGCATGGATTCAGGACCCCTACTTGTTTTTTGGGCATATTTGAGAACACTTAAGATTCCTTGGCCCATGTTGTGAAAACCACAGAATCTGGGCCTCCCTCCTCAACTGTGGTATCTGACACCCAGAGAATGAAATGGTTGCCTCCGTTACACCACTAGATCTGGGCCAGTCTTGTTTTCCCTACATGGCTAGCCTACCTTTGGTAGACAGCAGCTGCTTTGAGAAATTCAAGTGAAAATAGTAACATCATTTCCACGTTCTCACCCCACCCCACCCCACATAAAATACACACAGACCCGAAACCGCTAGCCTGAGCAGGGCCTTCAGGGAGCAGTATCAGGGCCTTTGCACTTAAGATCCTCATTTACTGAGTCAAGACACGCTAGACATGGCCCGTGGTGTTTTCCTTTGAGGTGCTGCAACTGCACCAAATCCCAAAATCTTAGTTGTCCCTCTGCATATTACAGAATTCCAGCTCTTCACAGACACTTTCCATCTTAAACTTGCTGGAGCAACAGGGAAATGCGTGATTTATTGAGTAGCTACTGTGGGTCAAGTGTTATATCTCAACTGTGTGCCCCATTAGAACAAGGCTTCTTGTCTGTTTTGTTCTTTGCTGATTCGCCAGTGCCTAGAACAGTGCAGCGGTGTCTACTGAAGAGGTGAATTAAACTTTACACACGTTAGCTCAAAAACTTACATAACCCTATAAGGAAGAGATTTGTAGTGGACACCAAGGGACTGTTCACCTAACACCACATACTCCTAGGAGCAGGAACTACTCCTGCCTCATATACCACAAAGATTTGTGGCCCATACGTAGCGCTGCTCACCTGGCTATGGTTCATCCATTCAGGAGCTGCACCTTCCTCACAATTGACTTACAAGTCTCTTCGTTGGGATTTTAATTCTTCTCCTGGTGACTGAAGACAGAAGACATAAAACCTACAAAAGATCTAGGGAGAAACTGGCCTACAGAAAGACAGAGGGACAAGAGACAGCAAAAAAAAACCCTGATGTTTGGGTCCAGTAAGAAAGAAATCCTGTATTTCTGAAGCCCAGGTAGTTAAATCTTTCATGAGTACTTCCAAGAGGCTACAACTTTTGCATAAAATCAATTTCAGCTGGGCTTCTGTCTCTAATTAAGAATGCAAACTAATGAGGAGAAGCTGAGACTCAGTTGTTCAGGTAATTTGTTCAAGGTCACAGCAGGTAAGAGAGAGAGAGGCTCAGCTGGGTCAGGTCTGTACCCTCACTGCACAGAGGGCTTCCCAGCAGAGGTGACTCCATTGAAGTTTCTAAAGTTAAAAAAAAAATTCTGGGCAATTACTAGAATGTTTAAACCTAGAAAAGCAAGCGTATTCACATGCTAAAACCTGACCAACTGAGTCCATCTGGACTAGTCTGAATGCTAAGACACATCAAGGCCAACCACAAAGAGCAGAATAAAAGGGATTTACTGAAGAAGCTTCTAATTTTGTTGCCATTTCTCTCTTTGAATTTAATTCAATATTTACATTGTTGTTGTTTTATTTTGGAATTTTCTCCCTGTTTATCAAAGTGATACATGCTTTTTTTTGGTGTAATAATTTGTTTTTTTTTATTATACTTTAAGTTCTAGGGTACATGTGCACAACGTGCAGGTTTGTTACATATGTATACATGTGCCATGTTGGTTTGCTGCACCCATGAACTCATCATTTAACATTAGGTATATCTCCTAATGCTGTCCCTCCCCCCTCCCCCCACCCCACAACAGGCCCTATTGTGTGATGTTCCCCTTCCTGTGTCCATGTGTTCTCATTGTTCAATTCCCACCTATGAGTGAGAACATGCTGTGTTTGGTTTTTTGTCCTTGGGATAGTTTGCTGAGAATGATGGTTTCCAGCTTCATCCATGTCCCTACAAAGGACATGAACTCATCCTTTTTTTATGGCTGCATAGTATTCCATGGTGTATATGTGCCACATTTTCTTAATCCAGTCTATCATTGTTGGACATTTGGGTTGGTTCCAAGTATTTGCTATTGTGAATAGTGCCGCAATAAACATACGTGTGCATGTGTCTTTATAGCAGCATGATTCATAATCCTTTGGGTATATACCCAGTAATGGGATGGCTGGGTCAAATGGTATTTCTAGTTCTAGATCCCTGAGGAATCGCCACGCTGACTTCCACCATGGTTGAACTAGTTTACAGTCCCACCAACAGTGTAAAAGTGTTCCTATTTCTCCACATCCTCTCCAGCACCTGTTGTTTCCTGACTTTTTAATGATGGCCATTCTAACTGGTGTGACATGGTATCTCATTGTGGTTTTGATTTGCATTTCTCTGATGGCCAGTGATGATGAGCATCTTTTCATGTCTTTTGGCTGCATAAATGTCTTCTTTTGAGAAGTGTCTGTTCATATCCTTTGCCCACTTTTTGATGGGGTTGTTTTTTTCTTGTAAATTTGTTTGAGTTCTTTGTAGATTCTGGATATTAGCCCTTTGTCAGATGAGTAGATTGCAAAAATTTTCTCCCATTCTGTAGGTTGCCTGTTCATTCTGATGGTGGTTTCTTTTGCTGTGCAGAAGCTCTTTAGTTTAATTAGATCCCATTTGTCAATTTTGGCTTTTGTTTCCATTGCTTTTGGTGTTTTAGACATGAAGTCCTTGCCCATGCCTGTGTCCTGAATGGTATTGCCTAGGTTTTCTTCTAGGGTTTTTTATGGTTTTGGGTCTAACATTTGAGTCTTTAATCCATCTTGAATTAATTTTTGTATAAGGCGTAAGGAAGCCATCTAGTTTCAGCTTTCTACATATGGCTAGCCAGTTTTCCCAGCACCATTTATTAAACAGGGAATCCTTTAATACATGCATAATATAGGAACTTTGGCAGGTATAAAAGTAGTTGGGGAAAATGATCCAGAATTCCACCTTATAGGGAATGATTAAACCTTTGGGATATTTTCTTTAAGACATCTTATACATTTTTACCTATTACAACTTTACATATTGACCTTTTTTCTTGTTAATATTAGATTTTATGCATTCCCTGCACCCCCTGATCCCCCACCGGGTAGTATTGTTTACTATAGGGAAAGGTGGAGTTCCCTGGACAGGCACTGACAGAATATTTTAGAGGCTTCCTTTACAAGTATACAGACCTCAAATAAAGACATGGGCCCTTAGGTCTTTGAGGGGCACTGGGAGCCAGCAGGGGGGTGAGGAAGTACTGCAGGAAAGAGAAGATGGCCAATAGGGGGTGTGTTCCTAAACCAGCTCCACAGGGAGTGACTGAAGCCCTGCCCTGCAGAAAGTTCTGGGAAATGGCACAGAATGTCTCATGCCGCAGAGGTATCCCAGCCAAGCTCCCAAGAGAGAACTGACGTATTTACACACACACAAAGAAAACTTCCCTCAACAACATGCCTAGAAATGTGTAATCAAATAAACACATACTTATTTTAATGCTTTGTTTATCATAAGAAAATTAGGGTACTCCCTACAGTCTCTAAAGAGGGAGCTAAAACTGCAGATAAAGACAATTCTAAAAGCAAGGACAGATTACCTACAGGGGAAAAAAGTACTGCAGCAGATGTCTCAGCAGTACAATCAGAAGCCAATCAATGATAATCTGTTTAAAGTGCTGAGAGAGGCCAGGAGTGATGGCTCACACCTGTAATCCCAGCACTTTGGGAGGCCAAGGCAGGTGGACCACTCGAGGTCAGGAGTTCGAGACTAGCCTGGCCAACATGGTGAAACCCTGTCTCTACTAAAAATACAAAAATTAGCCAGGTGTGGTGGCGTGCGCCTGTAATCCCAGCTACTTGGGAGGCTGAGGAAAGAGAATCACTTGAACCCTGGAGCGGGAGGTTGCAGTGAGCTGATGTTGTGCCACTGCACTCAAGCCTGGGCGATACAGTAAGACTCAGTCTCAAAAGAAAAGAAAGAAAAGAAAGAGAAAGAAAGAAAAAAGAATGAAAGAAAGAAGAAAGAGAAAGAAAGAGGGAGGAAGGAAGGAAGGAAGGAGAAAAAGAAAGAAAAAGAAAAAGAAAGAAAGGAAAAGAAAAGAAGGAGAAAAAGAGAAGAAAGAAAAGAAAGGAAGAAAGAAGAAAGGAAAGAACTGAGAGAAAATAGCTTAATATTTTGAGACAAACAAAAACGTAATTCACTATCAACACACTTTCACTGAATAATGTATTGCAGGGAGAAGGAAGGTCTAACCACCCCCCCCCAAAAAAAATAAAAAAACAGTTGCCAAAAGATAAACATGTAACTGTGTGTGCATATCCAAACTAACATTGGCTGTATGTTAATGATCTTAATGGCTAATGGCTAATTTAGGGTAAGGGTTGCTGAAAAGCAAAACAAAAAAGAAAGAAGAAAGAGAAGAAAGAAGGAAAGAAAGAAAAAAGAAAAGAAGGAAGAAAAAGAAAAAAAGAGAAAGAAGAACGAATGGAAGGAAAGAAAGAACTGAGAGAAAATAGCTTAATATTTTGAGACAAACAAAAATGTAATTCGCTATCAACACACTTTCACTGAATGATGTATTTCAGGGAGAAGGACGGTCTAACCCCACCCCCCCCAACACATGTAACTATGTGTGCATATCCAAACAAACACTGGCTGTACATTAATGATATTAATGGCTAATTTAGGGTAGGGGTTGCTGAAAAGCAAAACAAAACAAAAATAGAAAGAAAATGCTGGCCAGTACTACATACAAGATGAAAAGACTTAATCTAAGTTAAAATATTTCAGTTTCTTACTATTTTGGAGAAGGATAGATACATTGTTGCATTTTCAATCATGTTAAAACTTTAATGAAAAGACAAGAGTGTCTATCACTTTCAGATCAGTAAAGAGAAGAATGTAAAGTTAGAAAGTCCCTTCCAAAAGTAAGGAAGGATGTAGACTGGGGAGAAGCAGCAGAAGGAACAGAGTAAAGGAAGGGACCCAAATTACAGAGTAGAAATAAACTCAGATACATCAGCAAGCATGATAAATAGCAAGGAACTAGATAGCTGAAAGGCAGATTGGATTTCCAAGAAACGCAACTATATATTTACAGACACAATGAGATATAAGGGCATAGACTGAAAGTAAAAAGACAGAAAGTGACGCCACACACTAATTTCTGTTTATATATGAATAATAAGAAAGCCCAGCAGAGCGCCTGAGGAGGACTGTCTAAATAAGTAGGCTGGAAATCTGTGTCAGTACAAACCCAGGGCTAAGACAGATGTGTCCTACCTGTAGATCTTTCTTTTCAGAAGTACATGTGTTTATGGGCAGAGGATGCTGTCAGGCAGGTCTGGAGCTGAGGATTGCTGCGTGAAGCACAGTGTCATCGAGAATCCAGGACAGTCATCATCAGGACGAAGGTAAAGTGACATTTTCTGACAAGGTGAGAGAGGTGATGACACCAAAGGCATGGCAGGCAGTTACCTATAGAAAATCCATCTGACCATTATGCTCTGTGCTTTTTGAATGCTGGTCGCAAAGATAGATTGGGTCAGCAACACCCATGATAAAAAGTCACTGAGCATTTAGAGAGGCAGTGAGCAAGATATTGGTGCTTGTGAGTCATAAAATGGGGCAAGGTGGGGATGAGACTGGGGCGGAAAAGCAGATAGGCTGCCGCTTTCCAATGTGACTAGAAATGCCAAAGTACATAAAATGGGGTACTTGCCAATAAACTCTCCTAACAGCATGCTATAGTTTAGATATGGTTTGTTTGGTTCTACCAAGTTTCATGTTGAAATTTCATCCCAGTGCTGGAGGTGGAGCATAGTGGGAGGTGTTTGGACCATGGGAGTGGGTTTCTCATGAATGGCTTGGTGCCATTCTGCCAGGGGTGAGTTCTCACTCTTAGTTCCTGTCACAACTTGTTGTTGAAGAGAGGCTGGCACCTTTCCCCTCTCTCTTGCTTTCACTCTTGGCATGTGATCTCTGCACACAGGCTCCCCTCCACCTTCCACCATAAGTGGAAGCAGCTTGAAGCCCTCACCAGCAGCAGATGCTGACATCATGCTTCATGTAGAACCCTGAGCCAAGTAAACCTCCTTTCTTTATAAATCACCCAGCCTCAGGTATTCCTTTATAACAACGCAGACAGACTAAGACACAACTATCACTTTTCTCTGAGAAATAAAAAAAGGCCAGGCACAGTTTCTCTTGCTTATAATCCCAGCACTTTGGGAGACTGAGGGTGGTGGATCAGTTGAGCCCAGGAGTTTGAGACCAGCCTGAGCAACATGGCAAAACCCCTCCTCCACAAAAACAAACAAAATATACGAAAATTAGCAGGGACATGGTGGCACGTGCCTGTAGTCCCAGCTACTTGGGAGGCTGAGGTGGGAGGATCACCTGTGACCAGAAGGTGGAGGCTGCAGTGAGCTGAGATTGTGCCACTCCACACTCCAGACTGGGCACAGGGCAAGACTCTGTCTCCAAAAAAAAAAAAAAAAAAATTTTGCTGTCCTCCAAGTTGATTTCCACATAGATACCTGCTATAGTCACAAAAGCCAGAGGAAGGGGAAGAGGAGAAGACATGTCTACTGCCTTGGAAGACACCACACAGCCTCTAGTTAGACTGAATGTGTAGGTGGTGAGGTAACAGGACTCCTTGCCACATAATTTTATTGCTTAACTGGGCACAACTCTGCTTGAATATTGACTTTGTGCCATTGGCTTCTTTTCCTGCTTCCTGCTTCAGCTCTTCCAAAGTGTTGTCTCAAATCTCATTCAATCTGTCCCCAGCTTGCCTCTTAATTTACAAGGAAAATGAGGGTCTCAGGAGTGAAGTGTCAACTTATTTCCGGTCTTGGAGGAGTAGATGGCCCTTCTCCCTCCCAAGGTTAGATGCCAACTCCACAGCCTTGGGAGATTTTCTGTTATTTGTTCTCTCTCTCTCTCTCTCTTTGCCTCTTGATCTCCTCCTCCACCCTCTCCTCTCCGCCTACAGTTTAATTATTTAGCCACAAATTCAAACATTACCAGGCTATAAGAAAGATACTTTTCTTGACTTCATCTTTTCCCTCAAAATACTATCTAGTTTCTCCTCTCCCTATTAAGTTCTTTAAAGAGTATTCTATAAGCAATGCTGGAGTGTAAACTTAGGAAGAATAGAGGTCTTGGTTTTGTTTACTACCATATCCTCAAGGCTTAGAACACGGCCTGATATATAATAGGTGCTTGATGAATATTTGTTGAATAAATGAATGGACAAATGCCTTCATTTCTTCTTCTAACCATACCACTTCATTGAAAATACTTTTTAGTCATGGGTCCCATCTCAGTTGCCAGATCCAATGGCCTCTTTCCAGTGCTTGTTCTATTTGACCTTCCTGTAGCGTATGAGATCACTGAAAACTTGCTTCTTGAAAGCCAGTTCTCTCTTCGTACAATTTTTATCTCTTAATGTTTTTATTTTTCCATCTTCTTCATAGGCTTCTGTTTCTGTGCACGACCCCTGCCCTCCTAAAAATGAAATGCTTGGCACTCTTCCATCCATGCTGAAGATCTCTGGTGGTGTCCACCAGCCCAGGTAACTTGTAACTCTGCATATCTTCACAATGCTAGGTCCTACTTCTCTGAGATACAGAATACTGTCATTCTGGGTATCTTCACTTGGATGTCCTATGGGTCCTGCAAATATGTTTAAAATTGCCCTCCATCTGTACCTCCCCAAATTCCTTCTGTATATGCATTTCCAGGTTCAATGACTTCACCACCTTCCCAGCCTCCCAAGCTAGACACTGCAGGATGATCACCGATGTGTTCTTGTCCTTTTCAGTCCGTCACTAAGCCCTGCAGATCCTCCCTCAGAAATATCTCTCAGCCCCAGCATCTTCTCTTTCTCCCTGCTACCTTAGTGCCTGCCCTCATCAGCTCACCCTGGGTAAGTAGTCAATGGCTCATTTGTCACCTTGTCTCCCTCCTCTTTTTCCTCCCTTCTCTGCTGCTACAATAATATTTGGAAAAAGCAAGCCTTACCATGTCTCTTCCCTACTGGAAACATATTCAGCACTTTACTATTACTCACACAATTGATTTTGGTGCCATGCTTGCCCTTCCCAGACTGTTCCCGTCCTACTGCTAACACCCTCTGCTGCAGCCACTCCAGTCTCCTCTTTCCAGGTGCTCCCATGTCTTCGTTCCCTGTGCTATGCCTGCTGCTTGGAATACCCACTCACCTCTTCTTGACTTCATGAAGTGCTACCTAGCATTCAAGACTTATGGACAATATCTCCTTTTTGGTGAGTTTTTTTCCCATCCCCTCCAGATTATTTCTTCCACCTTGGCACCCCTGAAAAAATAATCTGTGTCTGCATTTTAATGTTCATTTCTCAATAAACCTCTTTTATCGAGCTCATATTAGACAAATAATAATTTCAATGGGGAAAGATCATGAAAAGACCCCACAATAGTTCATTTTTCTTACAGGAATCTAAATAAGGGAAGTCATGGATATAAGTGATGAAGAAAACTAAATACAATACCCAATGCTTATCGAGTGGTGTGATGGTTGATTTTAGGTGTTGACTTGATTAAGGGAGGCCCAGATAACTGGTAGAGCACAATTTCTGGGTGTGTCTGTGAGGGTGTTTCCAGGAGGAGACTGGCATTTGGGTCAGTGAACTGAGTAAACGAAACCTGCCCTCACCAATGAGGCTGGGCACCACCCAATCGGCCAAGGCTCAGATAGAACAGAAAGGCAGAGGAAAGGTGAATTCTCTGTTTCTCCTGAAGCTGGGGCACCCGCTTCTCCTGTTCTCCAGAACTCCAGGTTCTCCAGCCCTCTGCTAGAATTAGGATAGAAGGAGCTGCAGCATAACATCCTTTTACACACGTAAGTAAAAGAGAGAAAATGACAATAGGACCTACATGACAATTGGACCCCAAGACTTGCACCTGCAGTCCCCCAGGTTCCCAGTCTCTGGCGTCAGACTGAGAGTGACACCGTTGCCTTCCCTGCCTCTCAGGCCTTCAGACTTGGATTGAGCCACACTACCAGCTCCTCTGGTTCTCCAGCTCTCAGATGGCATATTGTGGAACTCCTCAGCCTCCATAATCACACGAGCCAATCTCTCTAACAAATCCCCTGTCATCCATCTCTCTCTCTCTCTCTCTCTCTCTCTCTCTCTCTCTCTCTATATATATATATATATATATATATATATATATATATCCTATTGATCTTGTTTCTCTGGAGAACCCTGTTTAATACGAGTGGCTACTACCTAACTGGCACTGTTCAGGAGGTGTACAAGTAGCAATGCCTGTAAATCTCACAACAACCCTGTGGGATAGCATCTACAATCATCCCCATCTCACAGGGAGGTCAGTTGTTCAAGATCCCATGAATACTAAGTGGCATAGTTGGGATTCAACTCCTGGAGTCTGTCTTGGAACCCGCACTTTTAACGATTATGCTATGACATCTTGCTCTATTTACCAAGTCACTGAACAAATATCTAATAATTTAAAAAAAGATGAGTAAATAGCTCAAGGCTTTACTTGGGTTATTTCATTTGATCCTCTATGACCAATGGATGTAGGTCCTATTGTCATTATCTCTCTTTTACTTATGTGTGTAAAACGATGTTATGGTTATAGCAGAGGTCCCAAAATAATGGGCGCTGTGTTCCACCACCTTCCAAAACAAGGTGCTTGTTCATCACAAAGAGGATGCAAATCCCACTTCTGTCCGACTGGCTCTATGAAGAATATAAGAAGAGGTGAGGAGGCCAGAAACTTTCAGAGAAAGATGTTGGAATGCTGTGCATTTGCCCACCTTCCCCTCCCCTGGAAACGAGGAGGGCAGAAGAGGACAGGTGGGCAAATGCACAGCCTGTGGGGTGGCAGGGCAAAGAGACCAGGTGGGAGGACACAGGTTTCTCCAGATGTGGGACCTGCAAGAGGGAGCTGCTACCTACGAGGCTACTTTGAACTGGACTGGACTGGACTTTTTTTTTTTTTTTTTGAGTTGGAGTCTTGCTCTGTTGCTCAGGCTGGTGCGATCTTAGCTCACTGCAACCTCTGCTTCCCGGGTTCAAGTGATTCTCCTGCCTCAGCCTCCCCAGTAGCTGGGATTACAGGCATGCACCACCATGCCCAGCTAATTTTTGTATTTTTAGTGGAGACAGGGTTTCACCATGTTGGCCAGGCTGGTCTCGAACTCCCGACCTCAAGTGATCCGCCTGCCTTGGCCTCCCAAAGTGCTGGGATTACAGGCATGAACCACCGCACCCGGCCTGGAGAGCACTTCTTGAGGGCTGGATGAAAATGACTGTGACTGCAGCAGAAAGGTTGAGGGAGGATTCAGATGGTGACAAAGCCCTTAGCCTGGTCTTTTTGCCATGATCCAGGTCAGAGTGATTACATAAGGCTGGAATATTTGCAGGATTGTCTTAGAATTCATGCTTGAAAATCAAACAATCATTCCAACATCTGGGATAACCTCTGCATTATGTAGCATGATATGGGCTGGAATATTTTATTTTTATTTTTGAGACAGGGTCTTTTTCTGTTACCCAGGCTGGAGTGCAGTTGTGCAGTCATGGCTCACTGCAGCCTTGACCTCCTGGGCTCAAGCAATCCTCCCACCTCAACCTCCTAGGTAGCTGGGACTATAGGCACACGCAACCATACCCAGCTAATTTTTTTTTTTTTTTCTATTTTTTGTAGAGACACTGTCTCACGGTTACCCAGGCTGGTCTCAAACTCCTGTTTAAGCAACCCTCCTGTCTTAGCCTCCCAAAGTGCTGGGATTGCAGTTGTGAGCCACTGAGGCCAGCCTGTTTTACATTTAAAGCAGGGCATGTTCTGTAGTCTGTCAGGCCTTATTTGAATACAACTAAGAAAATGGGTGATTTGCTATTCATCCTAGAAAACTTTTTAAGATTGCATGGTATATTTATTGTGCTTCTCCTAAAAGAAACACTGGGTGGCAGTGTTTTTACTCAAATGTTTTCAGAAGAGATCCAAAAAGAACAGGCTTTCCTTTTTCAGGAATATTAATCCCATTGAACCAGTAATGACTAATAAGGCAATCTGCCTTCAATCAACCACCTGAACAGCCTGGGGTCAATATTACAACTCTAAATGCAGGGTTTAAATGCACACACACACACACACACACACACACACACACACAAAATAATACACCCCAAAACCAGAATGCCCGAAATAATATCTAGGATAAATTGGAAAAAAAAAAGTCTCTTGCCTCACCCACTTCCCAGCCCCATGCCTCATTTTTAGGGGTATTTGAATTTTTCTAATAAGCCCAATAAGATGAACATGTTACTTTATTTGGTTAATTGAGTATACTATTATCATCCAACAAAGAAAGTGCTAGGACTCTATTTTCTTTATGTACTATCACCAGAAAGTGAAGCTCATTAAGTGTCGTTAGAGACAGAAGCTGCCACCTGGTGCCAAAGAGACACAAATAAAATCGAAAATTCACTGGTCATGGATTGGAATCCCAGAGTTGGGCCAAATACAACAACAAATAAAAAAAAATATATCTGATAAGCAAAAGACATTTTCTCTTGGACTAGCAGGGCTATGAAAGGATGAGAAATTTACAAACTATGTTCTCTCCTCGAGGAAAATATTTTATTTCTATAGCCAACCATTCTTTGTACTGGCAGAGTAGAAACTAATAGTGCAATAGATATTCTGTGTGTTGGTGCTCACAATGTTATCTCCTCTCACTCAAAAAGTTGTGGTTTAAAAAGTAAGTTTAAAAAGAAATTTGGGAGGCACATTTGCCACACACACCCATAGTATATGACTTTTAATTTATAATTGGATACATTAGCATACCAATATGCTATGTATATTATAAGGCATGCACAGAAATAGAAATTTTAACGGGAGAGGATGAAATACAAATAAATATAGACAGAAGCTCTAATCCTGTCCATTGGATGGTCTTGTGTACCCCTGAAGGACGGCATGGGTCACTTTGAAGTTCAGTGGCCCTAATGCATCTAGTCACTAACATTGAATAAGATGACAGAGATTTCATGTGGGTATCTTGTCTTGCTACACAGCCCTGGGAGTTAGTGTAGGGGTTTTTGTTTATTTACTCTGCTTTCCAGTGAGGAATTGACCTTTGAAAGATGCAATGACTGGCCTGAAGTACCTTTGGGAGGCAGGACCTTACAAGGGTTTCTTCTCCTGAAAGTCTCATTATTCACACAGTCAGCTATGTTAATTCTATTTTTTTTTAAATTCCAATGTGTTTTTGAACCAGAACTTAAGTTCTCAGAAATACAAACAAAGTAAGAAGCACGAAAATGTGTTTCTGGACCTTGGCATAGATGAGTGTAAGCACTGTTCTTTCTGATTTTCAACATTTATTTATTTATTTATTTATTTATTTATTTTTTTGTTTTGTTTTTTATTTTTTTATTTTTATTTTTTTTATTATACTTTAGGGTTTTAGGGTACATGTGCACAATGTGCAGGTTTGTTACATATGTATCCATGTGCCATGTATTTTCAACATTTATTAAACATTAGTGTTTAAAATTAGTATTCTACAACTGAAAATATACGAATAACTTTTTCTGTAAAAATGATATAATCCACCAAAAATAAAGCTTTTCTGGCTGTTATTTTCAACTCTGGTGCCCTTCTCTTCTTTCCCAGAAGTAACTCATTATTTCCATTCAGACCTTTTCCCATGAAATATATTTATACCTATAGCAAAATACATATTGTTTTGATGGCTTGTGAAAATGTAAACAGTGTCAAAATTTTTCACCAGTTTACTTTTATTCTTAAATATTTGGGGTTGTTTTCTTATTTATTACATACAAGGCTGCAATGCATGCCTTTACACAGGCCTCCTTTTGTATATCTTTCTCCACAAAGCTACTGAAAAATAATTTGGCAGCACCATTTACAGAAAGGCCCATGTTTTCCTCACTGATTTGAGACATTGCTATTAACCTACACTAAATTTCTGTGTGGGTCTGTGGCAGGACTTTTCTGATGGATTGAGCTCTTCCGAGTCCAAATCCGTTTTAATTATCACAGCTTTATAATGTCTTGACAACTGGCAGAGCAATTTGTTCTCTCTCAAGCCATCTTGGCATATTCTTCCATATAAATTTTATAATTAGCTTGTCAAGTTCCATGAACAACTTTGAGATTTTGATTAAGATTATATTGAATTTGTAGATTAATCTGGGGTATGTTTGTAGCTTTACAATATTGAGAGTTTTATTCCATGAATATGATATTGCTTTCCATTTGTTTAAGACTTACTTTATTTATTAGAGGTCTTATACAATTCTTGTTTGAGTTCTTTCTAGGTAGTTTTTTGTTGCTGCTGTGAATAGGATCATTTTAAAATAGTTTTTGTTAAACATAGACTTATAGAAAAATCACTAATTTTGAGATAGTTATATTGTTTCTAGCCACTTTACGAAACTCTTACTGGTTCTAACACTTTGTCCTCCATTTCGACTGTAGTGAATGCTTCTTTTGTCATAGTCCCCTGTACTGCTGTGGCCATTGCTGCATCTTTACTTCCCCCCCACCCCCCACCCTGGCAACCTCTGCCAATGTCTTCTTAGCTACTGCTGTTGCCATCCCCATCACTGGAACACCAACAGTGACATTTCCTTTCTTCATCCGAAACCCCAATTCTTCAGATTACTTGGAGGCTAGGCTTCAAAAATGAAAGCTTAAAAAAATCTGGCTGTTTTAATTTTAAAGTGGCTTTCATTTCAGAAGGTCGATAAAACAATGTAATCTGTTACATACTGTATATACCCAGTGTGCCTAAATACAAGACAACCTTGAACATGAGAGGATCTGCATTTTTCTTTTTCTTTTTATTTATTTTTTTTTTATTTTTTGAGATGGAGTCTCACTCTGTCACCCAGGCTGGAGTGCAGTGGCATGATCTCGGCTCACTGCAATTGCTGCCTCCCGGGTTCAAGCGATTCTTCTGCCTCAGCCTCCTGAGTAGTTGGGATAACAGGTGCATGCCACGACGCCAGGCTAATTTTTGTATTTTTAGTAGAGATGGGGTTTCACCATGTTGGCCAGGCTGGTCTCAAACTCCTGACCTTGTGATCCACCTGCCTCAGCCTCCCAAAGTGCTGAGATTACAGGTGTGAGCCACTGCGTCCAGCCTGGATCTGCATTTTTCTAAAGATAACATCCAAAACTTTGGCTAACTCAAATACATTTATACATTTTTAAATATATAATTCATGCCTACTTGTCACAGTTTTTATATGTATACTTTAAAAATATTTGAGATATGTCAGCTTGGACATATTAAATATTCTGTTGTAAGATTTTATGACATGGTTTTATCTAAACTCATTTGCATCGTCAATATCAGTAACATCACTACAGCCATTTCTTTCTGGGGGAGGGGCAGATAGAGCCTCACTCCGTTGCCCAGGCTGGAGTGCAGTAGTGCAATCTCGGCTCACTGCAACCTCTGCCTCCCAGGTTCAAACGACGCTCCTGCCTCAGTCTCCTGAGTAGCTGGGATTACAGGTGCCTGCCACCACGCCCGGCTAATTTTTGCATTTTTAGTAGAGATGGGGTTTGCCATGTTGGCCAGGCTGGTCTCGAACTCCTGATCTAAAGTAGTCCACCCACCTCGGCCTGCCAAAGTGCTGGGATAACAGGTGTGAGCCACCGCGCCTGGCCTATAGCCACTTTTTGCAGCAACTTTTCACATCACCTTCACTTCTAAGTAGTTTGAGATACAATATTACTTGAATTGATAAATGATGCAGCCACTGGGAATTGTATCCCCCAAGATAAATATTCTTTGCAATAACATCAGGATTTTTAAATTCTTCATGCAGTAGTGTATTTATGATCTTCACAGCGTAACTACTTAATATACTTTTAATGTAAACTTTATTGAAGTATAACACATATTAAAAAGTTTATAAATCTTCAGTGTATGGCCTGATGAATTTTCAGTGAACATGCTCATATACCAAGCACCTGGATGAAGAAAGATAGCATCACCAGTACTCTCTCCTGCCATGCTCCAATCACCTCTCCCTCAGAATGCCCCCCCACCACCCCCCTCCATTGCCTTGCTATGTGTGACACCTCCTGACTTCAATACTATGCATATAAAATGGTACCAAGTTATTTATACAGCACATAATTTGGTGTCAGGGTTCTTTCACTCTAGATTATGATTGAGACCCCATCCATGTTGCTGCATCATTATAGTATGTTTATTTTTATTCACGTAGAATATTTCATTGTATGAATATGTTCCAATTTTACTAATTCTGTTATAGATGGACATTCAAGTTATTTCTAGATTTTGGCTACTATAAATGGTGCTGCTGTAAACATTCTCATATAATGTTCCTGTTAAGTACAGAAACATGCATTTAGAGGCTATAGGAGATGTGCTAAGTAAGGTCTGAGGTCTCACCAGACCTTAGCAGTTTGCTAAGGTTGAACTAGACCTTAGCGGACCCTGCCAGTTTGCACCTTATTAGCAGTACAATTCAGGTCGCCATGTTTCCTTGTCAACACGTGGGATTTTCCATTGTCTGAACATTCAGGTGGGTGTGTAGTTTCATTTCATTGTAGTTTTTATTCGTATTTTCCCAGTCTTATTAAAGCACATTTTCACGCATTCATTAGCCATATTTGTCCTATTTTGTTAAGTACAAATTTTTTGCCAAATTTTATGTTTTTAAGAATTTGTGAGAGTTCTTCAGGCATTCTAGATACGTTGTCAGATATATGTGTTGCAAGCATCTCCATCTTTGTGGCTTGTCCTTTTACTCTTGATGGTGGTGGCTTTACAGTATTACGTTTCTTCAAGAACATAATCTTCACAAGGGTTTTACATTGCACACAACCCAGGAAATGTCAGATTCCTTTACCTCCTTTTATACCTGATTGTCAGGTGACTTCTAGAAACACCCTAAACAAGCATTGGGAGTTAATGTTTAGGTTATTTAGTGTTAACTATGTCACTGAGATGGAACCTTACAATGTGAGAGACATTGAGATTGAACTCTTTCTCGCTGGGGAAACTCATGTTACATTTAGGCATTGGTAAGGACTCATCCCTCCCCAGGCCAGCATTTGTGGCACAAAAAAGCAAGCTCAAATGTATTGGTTTATTATCCTCAACAGTCATTTCTGTGTTTTAACTAAAGGTCTTTGTCTTTACCAACATTAGCTATTCATCAGCAATTACTTAATGAATATTTAAATGTTTTGCATTTAACGTGCAAAAAAGCAAAGCAACTATTTCCTTGCAATGATACACTAACTTAGCTAAGTTATAGCCCTGTTATTCAAATACTAATCTAGGTGTTGCTATGAAGGAATTTTGCAGATAAAGTCCCTAATCAACTGACTTTAAAGAGGAAGAGACAATCCAGTGGACCTCACTTAATCAGAAAGCCTTAAAAGCAAGACTGAGGCCTCACCAGGAGAGAAGAAATTCCTCCTGTGGCCAACAGCTTAAGCCCATGCCCAGAGTCCATCCTGCTTGTGCCTGTCCCTTCCTGACTGCTGCTCTATGGATTTTGGACTTGCTTAGCCAGCCCTCATAATCAGGTATGCTGATTCCTCATTTTTTAAAATATATATATTTTTATTCTACTTTAAGTTCTAGGGTACATGTGCATAACGTGCAGGTTTGTTATGTATGTATACATGTACCATGTTGGTGCGCTGCACCCATTAACTCGTCATTTACATTAGGTATATCTCCTAATGCTATCCCTCCCCCCTGCCCCCACCCCACAACAGGCCCCAGTGTGTGATGTTCCCCTTCCTGTGTCCAAGTGTTCTCATTGTTCAATTCCCACCTATGAGTGAGAACATGTGGTGTTTGGTTTTTTGTCCTTGGGATAGTTTGCCGAGAATGATGGTTTCCAGCTTCATCCATGTCCCTACAAAGGACATGAACTCATCCTTTTTTATGGCTGCATAGTATTCCATGGTGTATATGTACCACATTTTCTTAATCCAGGTATGCCGATTCCTCATTTTTTTAAAAAAAATTAATGTATATATCTCCTACTAGTTTTGCTTCTCTGGTTTAAACCTCAACCTCAATGATCTTAGGGACAATTGCTTTTCTTCACAAATAAAATGATCTTATTAGAAGACACAAGACTGTTTGTTTAAATGACAACCAACCATTTTGTGTATAGCTCACTCTAGGGGTCAACCTTGACTACTGATGTTTAAATAATACTAATTTTATAACTTTAAGAACCTAATGTCATTTTCTTCAATTACCATAATATGCATTCCTATTGAATGTTTAAAATTTATTTTTTAACAGAAAAAAAAATATTTTTTAAAGCAGCCAGGCTTTACTGGCTTCTATCATGTTTTACTGGCTTTTATCACATTTCAAAAAGTTTGTCTATTAAGTTCTTAAAGGAAAACAATTTGGTATTTACAGAGACATTACTTTTCTTGGTGAGCTCACCAAGTTAAATCTCTGCTTGCGACTACGGGAAAATACTCATGTTTACAGTAACATATGAAACTAATACATTTCCTTATTTAGCCATTTTCAGATTGAATCTTATTTAATTATTGAGAGCCTTAATACACCTAAAAACCAATGTTCACAAATATATTAGGCTCAATAGGCAAGAAAAGAAAATCTGTCTTCTAATATCCCACAAATAGCTGTGTAATGATGGGGAATTCATTTAACCTTTCTGAGCCTACCTCCTTATTCTGTTTTTAACAGTTATTAAATATCCACTAGAAATCAAGCACTTGCTAGACACTAGAGATACAACAATGAACATGACAAAGACAGTCCATGTCTTTAGAGGCTTAAATTCTGGAAAGGTGAGGAGTCTACGCTAAATTCCTTTTAAGTCTTCTGTTTCAGAGTTACTACTCTATACTTCAAATAGGATTACATTCATATTCTATGACCTGGGATTAATACAAGAATTTCCAAATGACACTGGAAAAGCTATAGAGCATTAAAGATTTCCTATGTGAACACTTGTAAAATAACTTTTAAAATCAGAAGTAGATTTTATATCTTTATTCAGAGGTGATTCAACTATAGAATAAAGCCCTTTAGCATTATAAAATCCAATGCTTTGAATTTTTTTTTTTTTTGCTCAGCAATACAGTTGCATTTTACAACTTTTATAATCCTGAAGAGATTCTCTTATTTGGAGTTTTTCATGCATTCAGGTATTTAGCATGATGTCTGATGTGGTCAGTAATAAAGGTTGCAATGAAGTAGTAGCTATGATCATAACCCTAGAAGATAAAGAGATGATAAGACATTTATCCACCATTCAGAAACATCAATATTAGGAACATTAAATAGATCTCTAAGGTCATTTAATTTGCTTACAAATAGTCATAACATTAAGGAAGTATGAGGAAGGTTTATAATAAAATCAAGGTTGTCATACTTGTACTTTAACATTTTCACTGTACATTAAAAGAGCAGCAAAAATATGAAGGAAAACTAAACATTCTGCCTAGCTTCTAAACATAGCCTAACTTCTAAATGCTGCCATTAATATGTAAAGAGAGGAAGTAACACATTAATTAAATATGCAGAGTAGACATGTCATATCAACACTGTAGAGTACACTAAATATGCAGAGTAGACACTGTCATATCAATCAAGATGAAAAGAATCAGGATTTAGAGACCTTAGAAACATGGGCAAGACATTTCAATTCACAAATGCAGCACATCAGTAAGATAGTGACTATTAAAATACAAAATAAGCACACAAACGATATAGAAAAAGAACACAAAAATGCCCAAATGTTCTATCATTGTTGAGAAGTCAAACACAGGCATCATAAATCATGTTAAGAATTCCTCCTACACAGTAAAAGCATGTCATATCTTTATCTGAGGAGAAATACGTCATTAAGCCCTGACATCCCTTAGCAATGTATCAAATTAGGTAAAAAGTCAGCAAACCTTTGGAAAACTACCATGAAACAGAGAAAAATGTAATGTGCTAAGCAGTTAAGCTGAAACAGATTTCTATCTATCCAGTCATTTAAAACCATTGTAGGTAAATGGAGAAATAATCCCTTTCTGGTGACTCTGACACCTCTTCTGAATATAAGATAAAAAAACAGTCTTCCAAAAAAAAATATAACAATAAGGTATTAACGAATTTTCGTGTTTTTTTGTTGTTGTTGTTCAACTTTTAAGTTCAGGGGTACATGTGCTGGATATGCAGTTATATAGGTAAACGTGTGCCATGGTGGTTTGCTGCTCAGATCAAGCCATCACCTAGGTATTAAGCTGAGCATCCATTAGCTATCCTTCCTGATGCTTTCCCCAACTCCCACCGCCCTTTGGCAGGCCCCAGTGTGTGTTGTTGCCCTCCACATATCCATGTGTTCTTATCATTCAGCTCCCGCTTATAAGTGAGAGCATATGGTGTTTGTGTTTTTGTTTTTTTTTTTGAGATGGAGTCTCACTTTGTCGCCCATGCTGGAGTGCATGATCTTGGCTCAGTGCAACCTCCACATCCCGGGTTCACGCGATTCTCCTGCCTCAGCCTCCCGAGTAGCTGGGATTACAGGTGCATGCCACCATGCCCAGCTAATTTTTTGTATTTTTAGTAGAGATGGGGTTTCACCATGTTAGCCAGAATGGTCTCGATCTCCTGATCTTGTGATCTGCCCACCTTAGCCTCCCAAAGTGCTGGGATTACAGGCGTGAGCCACCACGCCTGGCCTGGTGTTTGGTTTTCTATTCCTGCACTAGTTCGTTGAGGATAATGGCTTCTAACTCCATCCATGTCCCTGCAAAGGACATGATCTCATTCCTTTTTATGGCTGTGCATTATTCCATGGTGTATATGTACCACATTTTCTTTATCTAGTCTATCACTGATGGGTACTTCGGTTGATTCCATGTCTTTGCCATTGGATAGTATTGAATAGTACTGCAGTGAACCTACGTGTGCATGTATCTTTATAACAGAATGATTTATATTCCTTTGGGTATATACCTAGTAACAGGATTGCTGGGTCAAATGGCATTTCTGCCTCTAGGTCTGAGGAATCACCACACTATCTTCTACAATGCTTAAACTAATTTACACTCCAGGTGAGAAGAACTTTCTAAGGTTATCAAACACCAGATAATTTATCCCTATCTACAATTAAAATACAAGGTTAAATAAACTGAAAGAAATGACAGTCTAACAAAGATTTTTTTTTTTCCAGTTTTGAACTAGTGAATGGTCACTGATGGGAAAAGATGGGAATTTTTCCAAGCACCTAAGAAATAAAAATAGAGCTAATAAAAATATCACTGACGCCTCAGAGAACAAGGAAATCCCCAAGGTTTTGATGAATCAGTAAATGTTCTCAATCTCTCCCTTCCAGAGAGGTATTAAATGTTTATCTTGGGAACAGCAGTTAATAAAAAGTTCTAGTTTAAGATCAAGGTAACTTCAGTCTTCTAAAGCAATCTGTCTTCTACCATGGAAGTGAATGTGACAGGAATGTTGTCAAGATTAAAGCTGAGCCTCGGAATTACTTGGTATCATGTCTCTCAATGATTAGACTAGTCCCAGCAGGCTAGTTAAATTTAGAGCTAAATTACAGTTTCCTATATAAAGAAAGAAATGTAAAGAAAAGCATTTTCCATCCATATAATTCTTGAATTGTTAAGAAGTTAAACAGGCCTAGAGTTTTAGGCCACAAAACCTGTAAAATGTACCAAGTATCATCTGCCATTTTTCACAGATCAAAAGATGGATCTGATAGAAAAAGGGTACAGATGCAGGGAAACAAATACCTCAAAAGACTTGTGTGACCAAGTTCCAATGTGACTGAGTATGCCATATTTTCATCCTTAGTTTCTTGTGTGTTAAGAGCCATCAGACACATATTAATAGCCATCATTATTATTAGAGAAGTCCCAAGGTAAACCCAGGAATATATTGCAAGACAAGACAAGACATCTAAAATCCAAAACAAATGACCGTAAGTTCCATAATGATAAAGATTCACCTATATGAGAAAGAAGAAAATGCCTGCCATTGAGGGCCCAACAATTTTTAAAAATATCAACAAAAAGGCAATAGAACACATTTCAACTACTGGTATCCTGCTGAAGTTATATAATTCCAGCTAATTGTATCATCCCTGACTAGGGTTTCTATTGATCAGTCTTATTAAATGGGGATGGCTTCTTTAATTAAATTCTTTGATGAATGAGTTGGTATGATATGTTAAGGAGCTTGTGCAAATGCCTATGTTTAGTAACACTTGAAGGCGCCTTTTCTCCTCTACCTCACACTTTAAATTGAAAATCCTTGGTAGCAAAACTCTGACTCCTGGAGTATAAAAATAAATGAACACCTTTCATTCTTTCATTCTTCACTCAGCTCTCAAAAAGGAAGCAGTGCTCCAGTAGCTATGATGGATGTTTATCCTAACAGGCAGTGTTTTCTTATATATTTTCCAGACCCAATTAGAAAAGCTTGGATAAGAATCCCCAGGTTATTAAATCTCTTCAGTGTATAAGGAGGAAGACTTTGCACTGTATTCATTTACCAAGTATTAAGAGTCTCTGTGCTAGATAGCTATGCTAAATAAGCATGGGATACAGAGATGAATGAGAGATCTCTACATTTCTGGGATTCTCTGCCATGTTCTTACTCTTCTCTAACAGGCAGATGCAGAGGCTAAAACAGCCTCTCAATCTTCAAAAAGGTCCTGAGGCTTAAGGAGGTAGTATAGCCTCTCCTTGTATTCCACAAAAAGAGATTACTGTTTCTGGAAACTTCTTCACAGTATTAGGTCACTAAGTTTTTTTTTTTTCTCACTGTGTAACTCCAATAACTAAAGATAAGACATACTAGGCCCTTCTTTTTCAGACTAACATTTGATCTCTGTACACTAGATATCAGAATTCTGCTACCTAGTATTTTTTTTCAGTTTAGATTCCCTGAAGCCAAAATAGAAAAAGAAAAAATTATATAAATAACCAAATAAATATCCCCAATGCACTAACCCCTCTCTCTAAAAAATTTTTTTTGACATTCGACAGAGTATAAATATAAATTGTGAGCATTTAACACCATTTAAAAGAGGTAAAGGAATGAAGTTGGGTAAATCATGTGCATGATTATAATTATTTTCTTTCTTCCTTCTCAGACCATTTATTTATACATATCCCCTATTATTTTCAGCTTATTTTTCACAGCTTCTATCCCACAAGGAAATACAGTTATACTATACTTGTAATCAAATGATAAAGCAGGTGATAAAACTCTCAAACCCAAGCTAATCTTGGGTCAAAGCTGGTGAGAAAATCTGAAAGCAGACTGTCTGGAGCCACTACTTAGGCATGTTCATTCAGTTGTTGATTCAGTTACAACGAATCTAAACGAAATCTGCCTCAAGCTACATAGTTCACTCTTAACCTGACCATGCTGGAAGTAAAGTGAATAGAAAATTGCAGCTGAGCTCAAGATTGTGACTCTGGTGCTTTGAATACTTTCTTACTTTTTTAAAAGAATTGAATGGTTTGTCTTGACTCCTCATTAAGTATAGCCAACTATGTGTTCTAGTTGCTTGGGATACAGGCATTTTAGAAACAAATAAGTGGACTTATTTTTCCCTCCAAGAATGTCATCATGTTCTAACTGTGCTGTTTTTATAACAAACTTGAGAGATTTTCAGACTTTGTTGGCAGGCAGAAACAACAGAAATTTTGGGTACAGTGTTTGGGGAAGCAAATGAGGTATCCAACATGGGTAGTGCCAAGAAATTAAGGTCATTTGGAAAAAACACGGTTTGGTACACACTTATAGCTATAGTTACTGCAGTTAAACGTATTACTATATTTATAGTCAAATTGGTATTTGGATTTCTCAAGGCTGGTTGTTGACCTAAAGTTTAATTGTGATGGTAAATGTTCAAATAAATCTAAACCAAAATTCTATTACTCAAGGATGGACACCAAGAGACAAAAAGTATATAATGTATTAGTTTTTGACATTTTCTCACTATATATACATATATATATATACATATATATACAGTTCACATGTGCAAAATATCCCTGAAAACAGGAAGACTGCTCAGATCTTCTGCATAAGTTACACAGGCAGCAAGCTATGCACAATTTCTCCTTGTGCTAGCTCTAATTCCATTCCTTTGCTCCTCAGGAGCACATCATGCTGTCTGAAAATGGCTTGATAAATGACAGGAGGTCAGTATTTGCAGTTAAATGGCCTTAGTTCCAGTTCTGGTTCCACCACTTACTAGCTGTGTGACCTCAGATAAGTAGGTTACTTCTCTGAGCCTGTCTCCTCATTTGTAAAACAGATGGACAGGAAAGAAATGATATCTCATTTGGTGGTGTAAGAATTAACAGTGAGTTAATGCTGTGAAGGCATTTTACAAACTAATGTACCACATTGCACACGGATCTAGATTTATTTGAACATTTACCATCATAATTACATTTTAGATCAATGTGCCTGACACATTATCCCTAAACATAGATAAAAATTTATTTAAAAATCATGACCATGTATAATTTTCAGTGCTTATTTTTCACTCTAAAATAAATTATATTCTGAAGCTTATGAATTTTTCTTAAAAATAAAAGCAGAACTTCCTTAATTAGGACTATGGTAGCATATATAGAGTTAGGTGAGTAGTGGACGGTCTAAAATACTTCTGTATTTTAGTTAAAAAAAACTTGCAAGCCCATTGGGATTCAGTAATTATTCTTAAACAACTAGAAATATCAAGTAGCACAACGAATAGATTAGTATGCAAGTCAAATAATATAAAGCACATGTGTGATAAATAATACTTAACTTCTGAGGCTAAAATATATATATAAAATAAGGAGTAACTGAGGTAGAAGTTTGTCCTTTGTATTCTACTGTAGCAAAGGTACCTGTGTAAAGAAAGATGTATCTGCTAATGTTGAAGATTAATCATCATTCAAGCATTAAAAATCTTGTTATTTACTGGTTTGATGGAAAACAATATTTTTCACTGCCAAAAGCTTTCCTATTTCTATCAAATTTAGTGTTAGATATAATTAATTTTATAGGCAGGTTTTCACTTCAAGTGTCTGAATTAAAAACTTACTAGAAGTAGCATTTTATATTCTAAAATAAAGTTAAGACAATACCACAGAATCCTAATTTTTCATAGTTACATTATCTAGATCAAGCTAAAGTTTCCTAATACTTGCCTCTTGTAATCGAAAAACAACAGGGATTTTCTTTTCTGTACAGGCAGCTATGAAGTTATCAGGGAGTAACTGTCCATCTAAAAGAAACTGGTCATCTTTCCCTTGATCAATTAGTATGTCCAGCTGAGATCCTGGATAGGATTTCACAAGATGGGTAGCATCATAAGCCTGTAAAAAGAGAAGTAACATTGTAAAATAAATTCAAAGATATTCTTCAGGATATACTATACTAGTACCAAACAGAAATTTAAAGTTATTTAAGCTCTTAGGCTGATTAAATCAGAAATATGCTTTTAAGTTGGTTCAAAATCTGACTTCCCAGGCTTTTATTTACAAGGTCTTCGGAATTTTATTTTCTAATAATAGTCTCTTCCCTACTTTCAAGCAGTCCTAGACTAGTGGCAAGAATCCCATATCTCAGGCATTCTTCACAAAATGGCCTTTTTCCTTCTAAACCTTTAATATTCTTAATCTCCTCTTGACTCCAGCAAGAACATGATTTTTTTTTCCTTTGTAACTCCTTCCACAAACTGGAAATTAGAAGCTTCTTCTATCTAACTCCACGATCTTTTTCCAAATATTCTCTGTTTCAGATAATCTTTTTATGTCTCTTCTTTATGGCTCTAATTCCAGACATAAATACATTCAGCCTTCTTTTTTGCTGTTGAACAGCACCAAACCTCTGTTCTCTACATAAGCTTTCAGAAAGACCTGGTATGAATAATCTGAATCATATCAACATCATCTCAAATTTATTATCTGAGGAGCTGCCACTAGTTACAATTTTATGTTTTATCATCCACCTTTAAATATTCTTATTCATATATATTCATTAACCACAACTTTCATACACTGACCAAGACAAACGACCACGAAAAGATTTGTCCTCTAAGTATCCTGCTTTTGAAGATTCTATTTCCTTTCATCTTAGAGTGGGAGAGGACCTATGAAGTCTGACTAGTTCTAAATTCTATGATTTCATAATTCTACATGGTTTCCTGATTTCAATTGTAAATTAAATAATACCCTAAATACAACATAATTAAGACAGTAAAATCTACTGTCACTCGGAGAAAAGTACATATCTAGATTTCTTTTTAGGTTACCTTTATCTTTACCTCTCACCTTCACCCTCCAATTAGTTGGTCTTTTACCCAATTCTTCTATTAGACCATAAGCCCCTGGTGGATGTGAAAGGGTCATCATTTTCATGACAAAACAGCTCAGAACTTAGCATAGACTTTGCACCTGATGAAAACTCAAAACACTGATGTACATGCAATGTCAGTTCTCAAAGGACCTAATCCTAAATCATTTCTAGCATTCTTCAAACATAGTAAAAATTCAAGCCTAAACAAAACTGTAATCTAGTTACTAAAGGATGAACCCTTTAATTAGTTAGAATTTCAGTAATCATACTTAAATAAAATTTGTTAGAATTTCAATAATCATCCTTAAACAGGGGTTCATGTAGGAATGAACCCTGAACACAGAACTATAAATACTTTAAGACAAAGAAGTTGCATTTTTTACCCATTCAAGTATTTTCTGCTTGTTAACAATGCACATCATGATGAGTTCATTTGCAAAGTATTCAAACTCTTGGTGGAGTTTGTAAATGGCCCATTTCTGCACAAGAGTAAAATGGCTCTCAGGAAATAGGGTCATTTTTATTTCCACTTGAAAGCACTGTTTGCACGCTTGAAAAAGCAATCTTGCTGTGGGAATATTCACATAAATGTACATAACAGAATATCTATTTTTAAAGACTCATGTCTGGAATTTAAAATCGAGATCTGAAATGCTGAATTTTGAAAACAAATACACAAAGTAATTTAAAAAGCCAGGCTTATTTGCTTCTATTACACAACTGAGCATAGTTAATAAGAGGCAAGTCTAAATTTAGTAACACAGGTTGAACATCCCTAATCCAAAAATCCAAAATCAGAAATGCTCCAAAATCTGAAACGTTTTGAATACCCACATGACGCTTAAAGGTCATGCGCCAAGGAAATACCCATTGTAGCATTTTGAATTTTTAGATTAGGGATGCTCAACCTGTAATATATGGTATTTTTAGATTAGGGATGCTCAACCTGTAATATGTGGTATTTTTTGGTTATGTTAATTTAGAAGTGATGTTAATTTAGAAATAAAAACATAAATTAACCATTAGTAGAAAAAAAAATATAGCCCCAGAATATCTGCCATGATTCAATACAATTAGAAAGTAAGGTTTATTGTTGAGATATATATATATACATATATATCTATATCTGTAATATATAGATACATATCATATATCGATATATATCGATATTGATATATATAGACATATATCTCATATTGATATATATATCAATATTATATATCGATATATATATATGTATCTTTTGCTAATTTGTCTCAGCTCTAGAGCCCTAACTTGAGCAGGGTAGGAATATAATATATGTCCAACCTTTTAAACAAACTTGAAACTTAAGAATGAGTATTAAGATAGCCATTCAGTACCTACCTTCCATTTACTTTGATCTGTTCCCAAATATCCACTAAAGGCTTTTTTGCCCCAGGGACAGAGTACAGGGTTGCAAATTGGAGCAAATGCTGACACAGACTTCAGAAACAAAATAAATTTAAAAACAAGTTATATTTTGCTAAATTAAATATGAATAGATATTTGCAACTTACTTAAAAATACAGAAGTTACTTGCAACTTGCTTAAAAATTCTGACTTGCCATGAAAACCCTGTGAACAATTTTCCTTTTGATATATTACTGGCTTAGATTGCAGGCCTTTCCATAATACATCTTTTGTGTATTCTATCAAGAGAGCTAATAAATATAGTTGCTAAAATAATGCAAAACAATACATTGCAATTTAATTAAGATACAAACAGAAGTCTATGTTCAGTGTTGCTGCTTTTTTAGCACTGAAAATTACTCTATATATAGTAACACAGTTCATGCTTACCTTAGTGAACATGTTACTAAATCTGACACATGATTTCTCTTAAACAGTACCAACAAAGCAGTGAGCAATGCATTTCAATACGACACAATTTTTAATACAACTCTGTGTTCTATACAATGTTCTTTTTCACTGGATGAGATGCAGAGATGGGATCTCTCAACTTCAGAGTGCTCATCAATGTAAATGTTTAGTGGTATCTACTAGCTTTTTTAAAGGACAAAAAAATCAACTAAGTTTGCTTTTCTACCTCAGACATGATAAATAGACTGCCTTAAAAAATGGAAATGAAAGTGCTTACTTAGAAAGCCCACTGTCATGCCATGAATTAGTAAAACTTTATAATAAAGCGTACCAAAAACAAAATATTTGATGCCACAGCAAGAAACTGCTATGAGAAATATTTTCATTTCTCAGTAGCACACCTAAAATAATCAATAAGTTCTTCCTAAGAGGAGGAAATGAATTAAACTAATCTTAAGGGCATGAACAGCCCTGTAAATTTAAAGGCAGAAGAAATTTTAAGATGCTAGTTGCTTTAACACTTCCTTATTCAATTCTTGTAACATGCTGTTCTGCACAGTATGACATACTACATATGATAGTTATTCAAATTTGACTCTGGGAAAGGCTGAGAGTGAGTTTTTTAATCAAGCTGCATTTCAATTTTCATTAGAGGCATTAAGAACACAATCCTTAAGCTTCTATAAATCATATCTTTTAACTTAGAAAATCAAAGTCAACTTTACAAAGATATTCCTGATAAGAATATAAATGATAGATCCTGCTACTATAACATTAATCAGTAATAATAACCTTTAGGGGAAAAAAGTGTGTTCAAAACTATAGTTGGAATAAAAACAATTAAAGGAGAAGCTACATTTTATAATACTTCTAGTAGGCCAATAAGAAAGCACTCTTGCTGAATTCCTATGCGTCTGATTCTGTAGCATATACTCTATGGTCAAATTAAATACCCACCCGTCAAAGACCCCAAAGTTCTCAACACTAGAAAAGTTTAGTCCCAATACTAACGATATCGTAATTTTACTCTTTGAAGGTTCCTAGTATTATATTATTCAAGAGAAATATTTATCACTAGAAGTTTATATAATCTTACTTTGTATTTTCCAGGATTTTTCAAAGCACAGATCAGAGCTCCATGACCTCCCATGGAGTGGCCAAAAATAGACATTCTTTGGGGATCCACTGGAAAATTGGCATTTATGAGTTGGGGAAGCTAGAAAAAATTTAATAGTGCGACAAAAGATATCAAAGAAAATAAGTTCAGACATTTTGAAGTTATATAAAATAATTACACAATCAATACTGCCAAATCATAGTCTTACAATGGTCTGAACTAGTAACAATGAAAACAAAACAAAGCTAAATCCTCAGGTAGACCATGGTTATTAATATATCCTTGGGAAATATATGGTACAGACTTCTTAGAAAACACTTTAGGAAGGTGATGCAGAAAGAACCTTTAAAATGTTCTTAAGTTTTGACCTAGTAATTTCACTTTTTGGAATATATTCTAAGGAAAAGTCCTTAGGGAGAAAATATTATGCACAAAGATAATCAATGCAGTAATATTTATTAGGGTAAAATATATACAAAACCATAAGTATCCTATAAGAGGAAAAAGTAAATTATGGCATATGACAGAATATTACACAATTATTAAAATTAGAATAACACTAGAAAATATTTTTATATATAACTTAAAAAGAAGAACAAAATAAAAAAGTTTAGAATTATGTGAAAACTAGTCATAGAAACAGTCTGGAATACACCAAAACATAAGTGTTTTGGGTGGTAACAGAATTATGGGTAATTAAAAACTTACATTATTGTTTCTAAGTTTTTATGATATACATATTAACAATGAAGATCATAGAATATTCAGAAAATGCATAAGCAGCATACAAATATTATTAATAGAAGTAATGCTTTACCACTTACGTTTTCTAACTAAGCCTTGGCTTATCACTATAAAATACATCCAAATGAACCAGCTGCCAGCCAAATTAAAGGTTTTCTTCATATACCATTTTCTTGGTTATTCTGCGTAGTATAAACAGGTCTCAATATAATGATTAAATTCTTTAATTGTACTTAGTGTTAATTTAAATTGCAGTAAATAGAACTATAGCACTAGTAAACTTTGAAATTTTTACTAATAACTTTTATACCCTAATTTAAAATCCTCAGGATTGTAAGGACTTTGTGTTCAAAATCAAACTCTTGGCAGTCATCAGTTAATGATTACAATACAAATTAAATTACCTCCTCCGTGACATAAGAGTACATTCTGTAGTTGGTTTTCCAAGGATCTTCAGTGGCATCAACATAAAATCCAGCACCAGTGCCAAAGTCCCAGCTCTCATCTTCTCCTTTAATATTGCAGCCACCTGTCAAGAAACAATCTTGTGGTTTCATCTGCTCCGTAGTAATGGCCCATGTTTAATAACACACTTTCAGATGAATCTGCAAGTCCATTTGCATGGGAACTGTTCACCAAATGTTGTGAGCTCTCCGCCTTTTGGAGCACATGATAGGATTATACTTCCTGCTCCTCTTGCCCTTGAATGGGGCCATGCGACTCGTTCTGGCCAATGAGGTAAAAAATGACCTTCCAAGCTGGAGTATTCAGCTGCCAAGGTAAGACACACTAACTTTCTTTGTTGATGAAGTTCTTATGTACTCTGAACATATGCTTCCTTACTCTGGTTTACCTGTCAAAAGGACTTATATCTTCTTTTTATCTTTCAGAAATGTGTTGTGATCCTTTCCCTGATGACCCTCTCTCACTACCAGCACTTTTTAAATTCTCTTTACACAGGAGTGGGGAGGCAGATGCTTGTGCTCAACTTACTATCTTGAACTGAAAATGTTTTCTAATATGCTTTCCATCACATTTTCCTATCTATCCAACCTCCACTGGAATTTTCTTGTTTCTTTTTAACTTGTTACATTTTATTTTATATACTTGCATGTGGTTAAAAAGCCAACCACTGGGATTTTGAATAGAATTACAGTAGAACATAGAGTAATTTGAAGACATGACGTTGTCCTAAGATTCATTTTATCCATCTAGAAATACAGCATTTTCCCATTTATTAAAGTCTTCATTTATGATAACAAAATTTTAGTTTCCTTTTTATATATCTGTTTTCGTATTTTATATTTTTCATATTATTTTGAATTAAATCTGTTGTTATATTTCTAACCAGATTTGCCTTGTTTTTGTATAATATGGCCTGTGAAAGGAAATATACTACTTGCCAGGCCAGCCATATAACTTCCCTAGTTTTACTGCCATTTAAATTCCATTTCCTGAAATGTCTAGAGTCATAAAACAAGTTTTAACTGTCTGATGCATTGAGTCTCACATATTTGATATTTTCATTTCTCTAATGTAAATATTCAAATCATTTATATTAAAACTAACACTTGTTTAACTGTATGGTTGATGTTAACAGAGATGAAAAAAGATGTAATTATCATGCAACAAGACAGTATACCTCTGGAATAGAAAAATAATTTCCTATGCATTACACATTAGTATTTTGACAGTAGTGCCAATATGATATATGAATTGAGTTGCTCAATCTCTGCTTTGAAGTATCTTAATATGGGAATAGCAAAACTATCCTCTTTCATAAGGGCCATGTCATGAGTAAAATTCAATGAGGAAAATGTACAGCATGGTATTTTGGAGTCATGATGCCACTTGAAAGGTTAATAGAGATAACAGCAAAAATATAAAATGAATTGTATAATGTATATATCATACCACTTATACCAGTCTTAAAGATTTAGATTTTTACAAAGGATATCTAGACCACAAACACTTACGAGGGCTGGTATCTGGAGCAATGACAACAAGACCATGTTCTGAAGCAGCCTGATGATAACCAGATTTTGATATAAAATTTTGTTCTGTGCAAGTTAAACCTGAAGATAAAAAATATTGTTATTGGGCACACATGGACATGAAGATGTGCACCATTAATACTGGGGACTATTAGAGCAGGGGGAGAGGGAGACGGACAAGGGCTGACAAACTACCAATTAGGTACCATGTTCACTCCCCGGGTGACGGTATCTTTCATACCCCAAACCTCCATGTCATGCAACATGCTCACATAACAAACCTGCACGTGTACCCCTTTAATCTAAAATAAAAGTTGAAATTATTAAAAATAAATTATCTCGTGCTATATTGTGAATGGCTTATAAGCTTTAAACTTTTTATAATACAGGAAAACAAGCTCACTTGGTATTATTAAAATATTTTTTTGCTTTAGAAATAATTTTGAGTAAGACACTAAAATTCACTTTTTCACAAAATTTATAATAGTATTAACCTAAGAACTGTGTTAGGTTAAGTGATCTCATAACTATCCTTTTAAAATCACTACTAAAGTTTCAATTACTAAAATCCTTTGGACCAGGAGTGTTTGGGAATTCAGAAATTTTCAAACTGTAGAGTGACAATATGGTGCATAAGCCCAATATTAAAACAACCCCAGTGAAGTGTTATCAAATATGCTGATTAAACATTGCACTATTTCTGCACCAAAACATATTCACAGTAAATAAGCAAATACTATGGTCTTCATAATACAATTTTTTTTTTTATATACAGATAGTTCTCAGCAACAAAATTTAGCTTAATCATCTTTGTATTCTTCACTGAACTAAAAAGAGAGTGATGGTGACCATATGCCATCCTTAAATTGAGTTTTAGCCTCAGTTTTTAGAAGTTTCTGTTATTTTTCCTAGCTCCATGCTTTTCAGTCATATGATAGAGGAGATGACTTAATTCTTTTACTATAGGCATCTAATACTACAATGATGTAAGAATGGTGAGGAATGAACTAGCAATCGATTTTATTGATCATTTCACCAGTTGAGAGAGATTTGGTTTGTTTATACTTTTTGGCTATTATAATAGTGTGCTATGAACATTCATGTGCAAGTTTTTGTATGGACATGTTTTCAATTCTCTTGGGTACACAGTTAATATTAAGGGCTGTTTCAATGGTCACCTTTACTTGGGAAAGATACAAATCACTACACATGAACTATCTTTTAAGATTTCAGTTTCACTGTTTTGATTTCAGCTAATTTCTCTATTTTAGCAATATAATAATTGTGTAATCTTTCTGTTATTGTTTTCCTTAGACTTGCTGGGAAGCAAACCTTCTGAAATTTTTTTGTCACCATTTCTCATGTGCACTGGTCAGGCAATCTTACCTTTACTCAGAAAATCAAGACTTAATTTCCAAGGACTATCTGTTCTTCAGCATCTCACTAAGGAAACTGTCCTGTCATTTGATGTAAACAAACAAAAATTCTGTATTTTATACTTGTAAAGCTCAGATATGTCTTGCTAGATTCAGTTTTAGTTAGAACTTAGGGCCCTATTATTAGAATACCTATGACACAATGCCTCAGGGCTTCTGATCTGGTTATTATTATTTAGCCAAGAGATATGACTTATAGTACCTCTCACCAGAAACAAAATGCAAAAACAACAGGAGAAAAAACTAAATACAGCTCTGGACTGTGAGTCAGAAAACTTGTTCAACTCCACATTACTGTGTGACCCTGGACAATATTTAGCTTCTCTGGGCCTCATTTTCTTTCTAGGGATTACATGATTTCTAAGATCATTTTTAGCTATACAATATTATATTTTCTAAGACAATTAAATAACTATTTTGTTGCTCTTGCTTTTGGCAATACCTAATGCTCTTCTAGCAAAATCAGTGCTCTTCATTCAGAAATGTTTTCTTGAGTTAAAGTCAGATATGCACTTAATCTTTACCCTTTAAGATGAAATATTTATTCTCATTTTCAAAGACTGGTATTTGGGACTTGTCCTTGATGAAACACACATGAGGGAGGATTTGTTAAATCAAAGTTACAGGAACCAATTTGAAGGAAACAAAATTAAAATAGTACTCTGTGACACAATTTAGTTGCTAGGATTCTCTCCTTATAATGTTTGTTTCTAAAGATGAAGTACCAATGTCTTGTGAAAGAAAAGTTAGCATAGAGGTTTCAAAACTGCAGGTGTCAAAATCTTACTCTTCACAATCTATTCTACAGTAGTTAATATGAAACACTGATTAAGAGAAGCCTTAGCGTTCTTTTGTGACTTTCCAGATTGTTGTCAGAGAAGCTCTATGGAGTCCAATTAAAATATTTTAGAGAACACTGTAAGAAGTTATTTGACTTCTTACAGTAGCTGGTTTCTAATTAGAGTATCTTGGTTTCCTGATTTCACCTAATATTGTTCTAATGGACTAGTAAAGTCTCTATAAACTCCAGAAATGCTTGGGTAGGTACAAATTAAGTAAATTAGTTTTCTAAGCCCTTGCTATTGAGTACAGAACTTTACATTCTCTGCTAAATTACTTGGTCTATTAGAAAAATATATGAAACAAATATAATTCAGTAGGTCTGAAATTATTCTGAGGATAAAGTAACAGAGTAGACTACGACAGGTCCTTAAAGTCTTTCATAAATGGCTCAAAAAGCCTACCAAGTTAAAATAAAAGGGTAAGATAAGCCAGTTAAAAAGAAAATAGAAACGACTTTATAAAACTCAAACGCATAATACTTACCTGAGAGCCAATACAGTGCAGGGCACTTTCCTGTTTCTGCCTTTGGTGGTAAGTAGACAGCAAATTTCATTTTGCAGTTCAGTTCAACACTAGTTTTAACAAAAACAATAACAAAATATTAATGCCCCTCATTAATCAATACAGAAATAATTATGCACTATATAAAAAGTAAGATATATAGTAAAGGTCCAAAATAAGTTATTTAATGTTCAAAATAAGTGGTTCCACCAACATTTAAGGAATATACTTGTCCCTTAAAGAAAGAATGTGGTCAATTTAGCATACTGATCTAAGCCAACCTAAGCCTATACTTTGCATGGCACTGTCATTCTGGGCAAAATAAGTGAAAAAATAAATGTAATTCATTGTGGCACTTATTAAAAAATAGTTTTTGTTTCTAAAGAAATGTATGAAATAACAAATCATCTTTCATAAAAAAATGAATTCTTGAGATCTTACATATTTGTTCATGGGCACTAAAATGTAACACATCCTTAATTCGCTCTTTCATCACAAATATTTTATCACAGTCACTATTAATGCAACTAGAAAAGACAATTTTGATTAAAACTACAGGCATTTTTCCAGTAAACAGTAATTCATGCAACAATGATCTCTCATGGGTTTATTTAAAACATCATATAAATGGAAGTAAACTCTTACTATTTCAGAGTAAACACCTATCTTTTTATCAAAGTTATATAAGTACATATAGTTTAAAGTAAACTGTAACTGTAAATAGTAAATACTTCCACAAACTTTGTTATGAAAAACTAAATATATATAAAAACTAAATATATAAAAAACTCCCCAACCTTCTCATTTTCCATATTCCAGAGATAATTAATTTACCTCTTTTAGTTGATTTTTCTGGTATTTATGTCCCTAGCTACATAATATGACTTTATTACTGCTTCTAGATTTTTCAATTTTTAGTTATTATCTATTGGCTTCCCATTATAGAAGGATTTTAGTTAACTTTCACCTCCCTGTATTTGCTCTCTGCATGCCCCTACATTTCTCCTTCCACTATCGTATCACGTATAATTTTGGTTAATCAATATTAAGAAGTTATAAATGCTATTCAGAGATGAGCCACGTAGTATATTAGAATTACTTTCCTTTTTCTTTCAGTTTTTTTTTTGTTTTCATTGAGCTAGTAATTCTCTCCTTTTTGTTACTGGTTGTCCTTCCTTGTTAGGAATAGACTCCCACAAAGGCCCCATCATGAGAAGTTTTCTGTATGCTCCTTTCCATTCTCTGCATATTAGTGATTTTCTTTTTCCACATTATTCTAAGCAACTTTTCTTGTTGATGACTGATGGCACAAAAAATTTCTGACATTTGTTTTTAGGTTTTCAACTTTTGTTAGGGAAGTTGAAACATTACTTTCATTATAATACCATATCAAATCCATATTAAATGCAGGGATATCTGTTATCAATACGTAAAATCAAGACAGCATAATCTTGTTACAGAATGGTTGGTGCCTTAAGACCTTTCTTGCACACTTAAACGTTTGTTAAGAGGGTATATTTCATGTTAAGTGTTGTTATTACACTAACATTTTTAAAAGAAGACCTTTCTCAAGCAGTTGTGGAATAAATCAGGTCTAAAGTATGTTCAACAGTGGTATGATTGACACTTATGTAAAAGCAAAAAAAAAACACAAAAAAGCAGGATTATCAAGTAATCTTCTGAAACCTCTGTCCCTATCATGTCATTAAGATGTTGCTCAATTACCAAAAGAATACAATCTCATGCACAGATATTTGTGTGGTCACTCTATATGTATCACTAATTCAATACCAAACTCCCCCAACCCTGATTGGTTTCATAAATTTCCTCTATAATACAGTCAGTTCTATCAATTTCATCTACATTAAAAAAACCTCTTCAGACCAGTACTGCTGAACAGAACTTTCTACAGTGATATTAATAACAATGTTCTATATAGGTATTGTCCAGTACAACAGCTTCTGGTCATGTGACTACTGAGCACCTGAAATGTGGCTAGTGGGACTGAAGTTTTATTAATTAGCTAATTTGATGTAAATGGCTGCATGTAATTACTGGCTACCATCTCCAACTTTTGACCTGCTACTTTCTAGTTGCTGCCTTAATACGGCCCCATTCATCTGGAAACTCTTTCTCCTCTGATCTGTTTTCTTGGATCTTATGCCTTCAGCTATCTTGCTTCGGTCCCTCATTTTGGTGAAGCATATTATTCAGTTGCTTCCAAAAGTGCATGGGAAGTACACTTTGAGACCTTTCATATATGAAAACATCTTCATTCTACTCTCACTTAACTGACAATAGGATTGGACATAGAAGTTATCCTTCAGAATCCTGAAGGCACTGCTGCTCTGCCTTCTTGGTTCTAGAAACACCATTGAGCTGACCTAAACCTTTGAAAATTCTTAATCTACTTTCTCTTTTTCTCAATGTTTGAGAATTTTCTTTGTTCCCAACACTCGAAAACTTTACTATGTTGCTGGTGTAGATCTATTTTCATCCATTGCACTAGACAACTTTTTAAATCTGGCAACTTCAGTTCTGGGAATTCTTGAATTATTTCTTTATTATTTATATCTATACCTCTATTTCTGTTCTATTTTCCAAAATTCCTAATTTTTAATGTTGGATTTTTGGACTAGTCCTCTAATTTTCTTGTCCTTTCTGATTTATCACTTTTATCTTATTTTACTTTCTAGAATGTTCAACTAACCCTTCTATTGAGTTTTGTCATTTCTACTATCAAAATTTAAATGTCTGGGATTTTTTGTAGTTGAGGATTTTTTTATTTTATGTTTTTTGAGACAGAGTTTTGCTCTTGTTGCCCAGGCTGGAGTGCAGTGGTGCCATCTTAGCTCACTGCAACCTCTGCCTCCCAGGTTCAAGCAATTCTCCTGCCTCAGCCTCCTAAGTAGCTGGGATTACAGGTGTGCATCACCATCCTGGCTAATTTTTGTGTATATATATATATATATATTTTTTTTTTTTTCAGTAGAGACAGGGTTTCACCATGTTGGCCAGGTTGGTCTCGAACTCCTGACCTCAGGTGATCTGCCTGCCTTGGCCTCCCAAAGTGTTAGGATTACAGCTGTGAGTCACCACACCTGGCCATGTACTTGAATATTTTTAATAGCATCCTATGAAGTCAGAGGTCAATATCTTTTATGCCTTTGATATGAAGAGCAGTTCATATCAAATTAAAGACTTTATACAAATGTCTAGTGATCTTTAGCTGTCCACTCCTATTTGAGAGAAACACTAAAAATCTAGTTGAAAGCACTGTGCCTACAGGTGGAGTTGTCAATCATTGCTTTACTGTAAGGTCTGGTTAGGTTACTTTGTTGGCAAATCTCAGTATCTTGAAATCTCTTCCTTTGGGCTACTCAAACTCCCTACAAAGAAATTCTTCTAAAGGATGTAAGACTAAGTCCCCAAATTTTGAAAGCTAGTGGAAGAAACTCAGTGTGTAAACTTTTGCTTAATCTATTTGCAGTATCACAATCCCACTAATTGTGTCTGGTATTCCCCAGTACAAACTGTTTACTTTCTCTAGAGAACATACCTTCAATCTTTCTCCAGAGTAAGGAAGAGGCAGTGCATAAAGCTGGGACACTCTCCGATCTATCTCCTTTTAAAAACAGACTTTCAATTAATCTTTTTTCTAAGCTCAACTTTTATCCTTATTTTCAGGGGTCCCTGGTGCCTCCAATTACTATGGCTTTAAATAAACTGTGTCATTTCTCAGCTTTTTCTTGCTGATGTTTAGAATTTAGCTTTCTAGGTTTCACTAAGTCAGGTACTACCTCTCCATTTGTATTCCTTCTTCTAAAATGTTATTCTTAGCTCCTGTCTCCTGCTTCTTTATGCCTTTATAGGTATATGTATGTGTGTGTGAGTGTTTAATCTCTTTACTTAATGCCGCGTTAGTCAGTTTTGGAGGCAGCAGAAGCAAATGCATGTGTTTAGTGTGCCATCTTTCTCAAAAAGTCCAGGTGTTTTTCCTACACTTAGAGATCCTCAAAGAAAATGTTTTCAGAATTTTTACTAGCAACATAAGCATTTTCATAAAGTTTCAGAAGAGCAGCAAGTCAAAGCTTCAAGATACTTCTCTGTGATGGCTCACACAATCATATCCACAGCTAATTAAGTCTGGTAAAATTGTCAAATAGATAACCACCCAAAGAGAGTAAGCAAGTTTAAAAGTAAAATGAGGTACTATAATATCTAGATAAAGATTTGTTTTAAAATAGAACAAAATAATCCAACAGAATGAAAGGTATCTAAAATTATATCTTCTTAATAGTTACCTGTCATGTTCAAAAACTTTCTGCAATCCCCCAAAGCACTTGTTGCTGGAAATCTGCTTCAATGCCATTCTTCTCCTATTAGTAAAGAGTAATCTCATTAATTTCCAGAGAATTAGTTCCCGAAAAACTTGAAGCAAAACTAATTGCCTTCAGATAAATTATCTGAACACACAACTATTTTCCACTTAGAATTTTTTTTCACATTTTCTCCAGTAAATAATATTAAGAAACTGACTAACTCTCATACATGCATTTACACTTGTTACTCACTTTTAAAAGCTTTCATACTTTGGTATATCATTACTAATTTATTAACTATTTTCTTTTGTGGTGGACCGCCCCAAATTCTTTTTAAACGAGGCAGAAAATACATAAGTTAAGTTACCAATTAATTACCTTAGTTTAGAAGATTAAAAATTGTTAACAGTCTGCCTATCAACTGCAACAAAGTAGTCAAGGAATTGGTATGACTGATTATAGTTGATTTTAAAATGGAAGAAAGATGATGTGATAATGATTTTGGTAATAAAAATATGTAACATTACTGAACACTTACAGTGTGACACACACTTTTCTAGATACTAAACCAGATCCAATTACTCATCCCATAAATTTTTAACAGAAAGTGATATGAAACTTTAAGATCAACATTTATTTCTCCTTTTAAAACAAACCAATAAGTAAAACATAAGCCTGTTAACTTCTTTTCTGTCCAACAAATCTTTTAAATTTTCATGTAAAAATAATTTTAAACTTATATGTAAAATGATATATTTTATTGCTTTTAATGATAAATACAGGAAAAAAGTTGGAAAACCATCTTTATCATAAATGCCTATTAAGCAAAGGGAAACCACACTGATTCTGACATGTACCTCTCAAAGAAAGATTCTCTTCCTATTCCTAGAAGCACTGTATTAGAATATAAGGCAGTAACTCCTACATATTGAAAAAAAAGCTTTAGATATCAGGAACAAGATCATCACCCTGGTGATCTTCTCAGTGAAATGCACTACTACGTGCCAATCAGCTGGAGCTTTAGGATTACTCTTTCAAAAATACAGAACAATAATCTTAAAAAGCTAATTTTGGAAATGTCTTTATAAAATACTTTAAAAATTAGTTTCCATCTTATCTTTAATTTCTTCAATAAACCCAAATAGTTTTATTTTGGAAGACTGGGATTTGAACCCAGGAAGTCTGACATCAGAGGTCCTACTCTTAAACTGCTATGCTGTCTTAAGTCTCTAGAGCTTCTTTAAATACTCTTTTTTTTTAAAAGATACTCTAAGATAACTGATTCTATAGAATTATATTACAATTGTATACAAAGAAATTACCATCTGCTCAGTTTTATGCTTTTAATCTATAAAAGATTAATTCTTAAACAATAAACTCCCATGAGATGTTATTAGTTACTGAATATTAACTTTAGCTACTGTTAACAATCCTATCTTAAATAATGAACTTACAGAGATAGACACTAATTTTAATATATTAATACATATATATGAGACCAACAAATAAAATTTATTTGCTCCATTATTGCACAAGGAAACCAGATTTTCTTAAACTTAGAAAGGACTATATCCACTTTGCACAAGATGGTACACTGAGCACGTATCTGGTACATAGGAGTCTGTATCTTTGCTATTCGTCTATTTTAATAAACCTCAAGTTGTCAGTTTTCTCTGCTCTTAAAATTCAAAACCAAATACTTTTCATTTGGCCAGAAGAAACAAGGTTAAAACACTTTTTAAAAGTTGGTAGAATATTTTTTAAAAAACAAAGCTTTTAAAGTATTTTTTTTCTACCTACCCATTTTAGAAACTACCTTTAATTACAAATCAAAAAAATGTTAGGCTTAACAAGAAATATGACATAAACTAAGAACCAGATATAACATACTGTGATATACTATGATATCTGATACGTTCTAATAGGTGGTTATATTTTTCTTTTTTTTTTTTTTTTTTTTTTTTTTTTTTTTTGAGACGGAGTCTCGCTCTGTCGCCCAGGCTGGAATGCAGTGGCGCGATCTCTGCTCACTGCAGACTCCGCCCCCCGGGTTCACGCCATTCTCCTGCCTCAGCCTCCCGAGTAGCTAGGACTATAGGCGCCCGCCACCTCGCCCGGCTAATTTTTTGTATTTTTAGTAGAGACGGGGTTTCACCGTGTTAGCCAGGATGGTGTCGATCTCCTGACCTCGTGATCCGCCCGTTATATTTTTCAATAGAATTTTTCTATGTGAAAAATAGCACTTTTTAAAACAAGCTATTAGTGGTATTTTCATTCAATGTTCAGAGTAACATATAAAGTTTACCTGTCCAATTGCTGATTGCTTTTTGCTTGTACCAAATGGTAGACGATTCTGAAAAAAAGACCAGTGGTTTACAAATGGGATATACTTTTCACAGCAAAGGTTATACAGAGCTTATATATGCATATGCATTCTCAATAGAGATGTTTTCTTCTTTTGAGGTAGGTGACTGTACACCCTTATGGGATACCACATCACCACTTAATCTAATTACCTTAATTGCCCATAATCTAATTATTTGCCACAGGCCACCTTAAAACCTATTTTGCCATAAGGCTTGTTGGTACTTGGTCAAAACCGTCTGTTGAAGTAAAAGTACTATGAAAGTTTTTTATCTTTTTAAATCAGTAAACAATGTTTTCAAGTGTTATTTCGAAGTATGAGATGTAGTCAACTCCTGAGTGAAGAAAACAGGAGTGGGGACTAGGTAAGTTCAGGAAGACGGATCTATCTGGGTCAGTTGTCAGTCGAACTTGTAACATGGGGAGAAAAAAGGAAAGAGATGAGGACTGAAGGACTACTACTAGGGTGACTAGAAAGGATGTGTAAGAAAAGTGGGCTTATGAACGATGAAGTGACTGATATTCAGTAAGAAAAATATATATGGAAACTTACATAGTATATATCATGTCACTTGTCTGATAGATTTAGGCTCTAGAACAAATATATATTTAGGTTCTAGAACAGATTTTGTGGGAGAAATAGGGTGACAGAGTAGGGTGGAATACCAAAAAACCAAACAACACCCTTCCTCCTTCCCCTCCAAAAAACAAACAACAACAATAACAACAACAAAAACAGAAAAACAATTTCACAGTGCCAGTGGGAGTTACACAATTTTTCCCAAATGTTAGTGAACATCAACATTCTTTGGAGAAGAAAGGGTCTCTCAGTACATAATACATCCATTCCCCTAACGTCCAAACCTTACTGTTCTTCCCTTTTTTATTTTTATTTTTTGGAGACGGGGTCTTGGCTGTGTGGCCCAGGTTGTAGAACAGTTGCATAATCATGACTCAAGCTTGAAGCGATCTCCTACCTCAGCCTCCTGAGCAGCTAGGACTACAGATGCGCACCACACTGGAATACCTTTTTTTTAAAAATTTTTTGTAGAGACAGGGCCCTTTACTTATTAAAGTTAAATGTCATCCACCTCCAGAAATCTGAGTTCTATTTTTATCCTTCTTCCCGTGTCTCAAGTTTTCCATAAATCTCTACGTGTGTTTTTTGTTCCCATTCTCTCAGATTCTTTGGATTTTGATGTTTCTTCATTTCCAGGATGTCCTATTCCACTGGCTCTTAACGAGCTAGACAGGTGTTCCCAAAACCAACAATCTACAGTTCCAATAACTGGCTGTTGACCACCACTGTGTTGTTCAAATCCTCTTCTCAGTGAAAACTCAGGATCTGGCTTCTTCCCTTTCACTCTGTCCCCTCCCACCTCCCTTTTCTTTTTTCTTCACGCTCTCTTTCCCTAAACCCCATTCCCTAAATTTCAACTACATTTTCTGGGTGAAATAATCTAAATCTGCATCTCTATAACCAATCTTTCTCAAGCATTAGTACTTATAATGAAATTTCTTTCTGGACCCTTCTACCAAGACATGTCGCCAGCTATTAAAACTTACCACACCTAAAATTAAGCTTCTACATCTCACCTTCAAACCATTCCTCTTTTCATTGCCTCCCTTTTCCAGATTCATGCCTGTCTTGCCTAATCTACATTTGAGATGCCTCAAAGTTACCTTCTTTTTGAATTCCCACTGCGATCATCCTAATTATATAGAAGAAACTAAAACTTAGCCTCTTCCTTTCTTTCTAATACATCCCATTACAATCAATCCTGCATGAAAGCCTAGGGTTTTAATCCACTTAATTTACTGGTCAACGGATCCCTACCAACAGCTCATCTCCAGCCTAATACGGCCTACGTGGAATTGTTAGTCATTTTTATTTAGTATTTTAAAAACTGTGATAAAAACACATACATAATATTTACTATCTTAACCATTCCTAAATGTGTATTTCAGTAGTGTTAAGTATCCATTAGTCATATGTAAAAACAGTTCGCCAGCTCACAATAACGAGCAGATGATAACTGCCTGACTAACGAGCAGATGAGAACTGCCTGACCACCCCCTGGCTGCTGCAGGTGGAAACTACTAATCCCCTTCGCTATTAGGCCAGTAGCTGAGAACCAGAAAGTCACTGAAATGGAAGACCATGTTAATTGTACAATTTTCTCCAAGTTTAATGCCATTAAAATTTCATAAAATTAAAACCATGCTGGATCACTGAAAAAATATAAGAATGAATAAAACTCCATATAAACTTTAGTCACATTCTACCTGTGTGCAAACATAGTCTTTTCTTTTTTTTTTTTTTTCTGAGACAGGGTCAAACTCTATGGCCCAGATTGGAGTGCAGTGGCCTGATCTCGCTCACTGCAATCATCTCGGCCCCCGGGCTCAGATGATCCTCCCGCCTCAGCCTCCGGAGTAGTTGGGACCACAGGTGGCACCACCATGCCCAGGTAATTTTTTGTAGAGGAGGTTTTGCTATGTTGCCTAGGCTGGGTCTCTTTTCCTTCATAAAAATTCACATGGCTTGCCCAGGTAAGGATTTCTATTAAACTCTGGGGAAAAAAATGTTTAAAAAATATAGCATCTATAAACGCCAAACACCTTCACATGGCTCTAAATATGGTCTATAATTTGGTCCTACATTATTTTTCTGGTCTCACTCCCTACTATGTTAGTTAAACTCAACTATGCATAATTCTAGGATGGCCTGGATGTTGCTACCGGGTGGCTTTACTCAATGCCACGGTACAATGGTTTCAGAGCAGGTTCTGGGGCCAGACCCTCCGGGTTCAAAGTCTGACTTCACCACTTATTACTACATGACACTGGGCAAGCTAATCTATGCTTCATTTGCCCATCTGCAATATGGGGATACAGTAATATATATCAATTTGATAGGGTTGCTCTGGGAATTAAATGAGTTAATTCACGTAATGCTTAGAACGCTGCTTCTACCACACACACAAACATGAGATATTATTTTTCCTGCAACCTGAATGCCCTCCTTCCAGGTGCGCTCCATCCCATTTCCCTGAAGACCCCATCAGAAATGACTTCCAGTCCCCCACAGCGCCCTGACAGCATTTTACGACCCGAACAGATTTCGTCAAACTCCAAAGACACGGGTTCCCCTCGGCACCATCAGGTGAGTGCTCCTGATCGCGCCATTGGCTCGTGCCCCGACGCGGACGCTGTCTAGAGCAGGAAGTCCACACTCCCCTGAACCAGGCGCCGGTGGGCGCTAGTAACGCGTTGAGGCCCGCACCCGCCTTAAAATGCGTACACATCTACTTCACACTTTCGCGCGGTGGCTGCGGGTCTAGGAAAGTCTTTCTGAACAGGAAAAAGCTGTACAAATGTAGCGGGCAGTAGGTAAACGGGCGCTCGCCCCGGGTTACACTACGTTGGAGGTTCCGAGAAGGAAAAGGGATTAGAGGCGAGGCTCCGCGTCACGGGAAAAGGTCCTTGGCCTCCAGTCATGGATGGTGGCGCTCAGGGCCCAGGGTCGCTGTCTCTGCGCTCGTGCCTGCGGATATCTGCACCGCAGGCCTCGGTGTCCGCCCCGATGACGCCTAGCCGTGCCGCAGCCGCAGCCGCAGCCGCAGCCGCAGGAGGGCTGACAAAGTCCAGGCCTCTACCCGGACCCAGTCTTACCTGCGGCGGCGGAGTGACCAGAAGAAGCGGCCCCAAGTAAAAGGCGGGGCTCAAGATGGCCGCCAGGGCCTCGCCTTAGCCCCGCCCATATGATGCCCCGCCCCTCCGGTCCCGCTTGCTCTCGCTTTTAACTCCGACAACACGCCCTGCTCCAGTCCAGTCCCCATGGCCCCGCCGCCTTGGCGCGTTGCACTTCCCGGCAGCCTCCGCATGGGCGCCCCCTCCAACTCCTGCCTTCGCCCGCGTTTCCACTCTTTTTGGTTACTAGGACCAGCGAGGAGGGCGTTAGGTTAGTCCCTGTCACCTTGTCTGGGACCAGTCGGCTGTGCGTGCTCAGACTCTTACCAGAGCCAGCAGCAAGAACCCGAGGCATTAATAAACTTGAGGTGTAGCTTCACTTCACTCGTGCGGAGGGTTTCCGTGTCACTTATGTAGAAACTAGGGCCTAATTTCAACTCCCCCAACTCCTCTGTCCCAAGACTATCCACGTCACCTACTTGGTAGCTGGAGTTAAACAAGAAACCTTTGAAATCTCCAGTGGCCGACACGCAGTGGGAGCTCCATCAGTTTCCTGTTTTCTCCCTTCTTCCCTCAATAAAAATTAAGTTGAACTAAGATTTGCTAGTTGATAATTTACAGCAAATCTTTCCTTTTGATCTCTCTGATTTAAGCAAACTGTTGAGTGTACTTTGCCTCTTGAGAAATTAAATCTGATTACAACAGAGCTAAGTATTTTTCAGCAACGGTTAGACTGACATTGTAAATACACAATCTGATACTTGGGGCTGGCCTCATGGGCCTGCAACCTGTGCTGTTACCCGGGCCCCCAGAACAGAAGGACGCTACGTTTTCTCTCAATAAATGTTGAACCGGGGCCCCACATTTGTGTGGAATTGGGCCCTGCAAATTGTGTAGCTATGGGAGCTGACTTAATTATGGATGAGCTGCCACACAGGAGATTACCTGCCAGAATCTATTGTGTGGCTCAGGCCCATTTTGCCATAGTGATCTTTGGACTAAATTAACCACAGGACTGAACCTGTGGATCAATTGGAACTTAGACTGAAAATAATGTTTCATCAAAATAATGTTTTCATTTTGAGAAAGCATTGAAGTAAATTGTTTTAAACTTTCTTTTTACTATTTTTAAATATAAATCATTGAAAAGGGGATTTTCTTCAGTTTCAAAACTGAAACAATAAATGAATACCTAAATTTGCAAGTTCTTTATAACTGATGTTTGAACAAAGAGAAATAATTAATTAAATGATATATTCACCTAATAAGTAGACTGCTGTGAGGTGCAGACTAGCCATAGAACTGTAAGTGTGAAGTTCTTTACTAAAGGGTTCTTGTGTTAATACAATGTGAGAATAATCAGAACTAAAATTTCTTTTACCCAGCATAAATAAAATGTCAATAGATCCACAAAAGTCGATTTCTTAAAAATATTAAGAATATATATAATTATCATTATTATTTGGACATGGAAGCAAAGAAGGCTGAAATCAGAAATTAAGATTGACATTTAAAAAAATGGCACTACCAATAAAAATGGATGAATATTAAGTACACAAAGAAATAGTCCAAAAATTATGTATAAATGTGTGGCTGAGAGGATATAGGACTCTTGGTTTGAACTAAAATGAGTAGGAATATAATCTTAAGGAGGCAATAAAGGGATGCAATAAAAATGAGAAAAAGTCAAATATACTTGAAGCCTGTAAGAAAAGAGATTGTTTTAGTCAGTTCCAGCTTAACAGAAATTTATTCCTCACCATTCTAAAAGTCTGGGAAGTCCAAGATCAAGGTGGTGATGAAATCTGTTCCTGCTGAGAGCCCTTTTCCTCGTTTGCAGAGGAATACCTTCTTGCTGTAGTCTCACTTGGTGGGTGGAGTGAGGAGAGCTCTGGTTCCTTCATCTTACTGTAAGGGCACTAGTCCCATTCACATGGACTCCACCACCATGGTGTAATTATCTCCCAAAGTCTCCATTTCCAAATACCATCATGTTAAGGTTTTACGGTTCAATGTTTGAATTCTGGGGAACATAAACATTGAATCCATAGCAGAGATGGTTTTAGAGAGTCTAGAAAAGACACCATAAATAGAAAGTAATATAATCTCTTGGGTATCAAATATGCTACTTGAGAAGTGTCCTTGTGACTTTTCCACAGACTAGAACAGGGTTTCTCAACCTTGGCACTGTTGACATTTGGGGCCAGATGATTCTTTGTCGAGGAGGCCTATCCTGTGCATTGTAGGATGTTTAGTAACATCCCTGGCCTCTACTAGCTAGATGTCAGTAGCACCCCTAACAAGTTTAGCTACCCAAAACGTCTCTAGACATTGCCAAATGTCCGTGGAAGGAGGGGTTGGGGAGAGGAGGGCTGCAAAATTGCCCCTAGTTAAGAACCACTGGCCTGGATAAACATTTTTCAAAATTCCTTTTATTTTGGTTCTATTCTTATCCAGTGAAATTTTGGAAAAGAATAGCCTCCATTGTTATTTAATAAATCAGAACTTAGGTTAAAAATGCTTTCGTCTCTGGTGAGTCTGGCTGAGATGATACGTTTTCCCAAAGACTTACTAACTCTGAGCGTGATATTCACCTTACAGAATTGAGTTTCTGAATATGTACTCTGAGGACCAGACTTTGGATCATGAGAATTGAACCAAATACCAAGAACTTATAGCCCTATGCCACTGTTCCATCTTGACTGTTATCTTTGTTCTAACTGTGGAGTGCAATACAGTAAGTACAGACAAGCCTTTCAGTCTCACACTCATATTGGCAAATGTCCAAATTTCACATATTTCAATTTATTTATTTATTTAAGATAGGATCTTGCTCTGCCACCAGGCTGGAGTGCAATGGCGCAATCATAGCTCACTACAACCTCGAACTCCTGGTCTCAAGTGATCCTACTGCCTCAGCCTCCTGAGTAGCTGGCACTACAGGTGTGTGCTAGCACGCACAGCTAATTTTTGTATTTTTAGTAGAAATGGGGTCTTGCTACGTTGCCCAGGCTGATCTTGAACTCTTGAGCTCAAGTGATCCTCCTGCTTCAGCCTCCCAAAGTGCTGGGATTATAGGCATGAGCCACTGCACCCAGCCGCATCTGGCCTCAATTCCATTTATCTTTTTTTTTATTCTTAAATCCTAAAGGCTATATTTCTTTTTCATCACACATTCAGAAAAATCAAGAGTTAGTGTGCGATTGCACAGAGCTAGACCTTTGTGTTAGCCATTACTGTTATTTTTGTTAGCATGAGAACTAAAGCTATAGTTTTTTCCTATTCAAAGTGACTATTTTTATCACCTTTTGCTCAGTTACAGTACTCTTATAGTTTCTTAACATCCTACGTATTTGTTGATCCACAGTTTGTCAGTTTATTCATAATTTTCAAAGTTCCATTGATAGCTTATTAGAACCAAAATGAACTCTGACCATCTGTTAATCATTGGCACATACGAAAACTGACAAAAGGCCAGTTCACTAACTGTTTTGGTTAATACTCATAAGTCTTCTTTGGTGTAAGGTTAGTATTTTGCTAGTGAGACTACGTATGCTTTCATGATCCTTTTCTCAATAATGCCAACTATTTCTTTAGGTAATTTCTAAAATACCTCCTAGTCACTAATACATTCCCTGGCATACCTTAAACATGCTTCTCTAATTATTTGTAAACATGGAGAGTGAAGTAAAATAAACTATTTTATAGACAATAAGGCAACTAAAAAGTTCTGAAATTACCATTATAACCATGGCTGGGATTTTGCTGAAGGAAACTAATAATTTAGAAGAAAATTGGGGTTTTATGTATCCTCCAAAAGTCAGCTCTAGATATTATATCATTATCTTTTTAGGCTGAGAACTAGGACAGCTTCCTTGGTTATAAAGAATCAGCTGTTAGGTAGAAATCCCCTGCAGATATGCCATCTTGGCCTTACTGCAAGGACCATTATATGCACAAATCATCCCAAATTTCCCTTTCTCTTTGCCTCCCTACATGAAAACAATTTAGGAATTCTCCCTTTTCTTTGTCCCATATCCTCCCTCCCACTCTCTCTCTCTCAATAGACAGATAGATGGATCTAACTACCTACCTATCTACCTATCTACAGTCATGAGTTGCTTTATGACAGGGATATGTTCTGAGCAATGCATTGACAGGTGATTCTGTCATTATGGGAATATCACAGGGTATACTTACATAAGCCTAGATGGTATAGCCTACTACCCACCTAGGCTACATGGTATAGTCTGTTGCTCCTAGGCTATAAACCTATACAGCATGATACTGTACTAAATACTGTTGGCAACTGTTACACATGGTGTTTGTGTATCTAAACACAGCTAAATATAGAAAAGGTACAGAAAAAATGCAGTATTATAATCTTATGGGACCACTGTAACACTACAGTGTATATAATAAGTTATTGACCAAAACATTGTAATGCAGCACATGGCTGCATCTGTACACACACATGCTCAAAATATTACTGTTAAGAAACACTTGCTATGTGCTAGGCACTATGAATGAAGATGACATTACTACCAAGTTATCCCTCCAGGTTCATGAGCTACGGCTCCCTCATAATTCCATCCTATGCTGAAGTTGTATCGAGCTACTTCCCTCCTAATCATAATCTAAACACCCCATGCTCTTATACCATCATGATTTTGCACATGCTGTTCCTTTTGCCTATTCCACAACACACTGCTTACCATGCACAATTTACCATACAAACTTGAGTGCTTTTCATTTCCCAGCTCAAATGCACATTCCCCAAGGAAACTTTTTGAACTGCTTAGATAAAGCTAAGCACTCTTCAGTGCACCTTTAGCCCTTATACAGCCACACCTCTACTGTGGCACCTAACATTGCATTGCAATTTTGAATATAAGTAAGTTTCTGAAAGGCAGGAGCTGAGTCATATTCTAGCTCTAATACTTGCAAATCATAGGCACACAAGTGGCTTTAGAATTCATGAAAGGTTACTATGGTCTGGGTATTTGTGTCTCTCCAAAATTCATATGTGGAAATTTAATCTCTAATATGTTGATGTTAAGAGGTGGGGCCTTTTAGAAGTGATGAAGTGATAATGGTGGATCCCTCATGAATGGGATAAGCACTCTTAGAAAAGAAGCCCTTAACCGACACTGAATCTGCTGATGCCTTGATCTGAGACTTTCTAACATCCAGAACTGTGAGCAGTAAATTTCTGTTGTTTATAAATTATCTAGTCTAAGGTATTTTGGTATAGCAGCCCAATATGACTAAGACAAAGGTTTAGTAATTATCATGTTTTCAGGATTGAAATAAATTTATTTATTGTTTATAGAATGCAGAAGTAAATTTTTATTTTCTTTCCATAAAAGAACATAAAGGAAACAAAAGCTTAGCATATAACAATGATGCTATCCATTTGTTAAATGGTTAACATTTTTGACAGATTATGAAATCAACATTTAAAAAATATCCCTTTTGAGTTATTCAACAAAGCTGGATGCAAACACCCATGTTTAAATTGCTAACATTATTCTCTTGTACTTTTCCCCCTAATTGCAAATTTGTTTTTACATTTCTCAGTTTAATTGATTTTCTCACAGACATACGTACTCAGTCTATTCATAGAAACATTTTCCTTAGGTTTGCATACTAATTTATTTCATAACCCAAAATAAAGGTGTTTTACAGTTTTGAAATAAAGCAATTTGCCCTTTTAATTTAGAGATTAAATACTGCTTTAAATATTAAATCATAAAAACAGATTTTTTTTTAGAGGGAAGTGATGTTCTAGTTACCTACTGCTTTGTAACTAGCCACACCAGAACTTAGTGGCTTAAAGTGGTAATTGATTATTATCTCTCATGGGTCCAGGGGCTGACAGGCTTAGCTGGTGCATCTCATCTGTGGTTCTTCATCCAGTTGCAGTCAGATGGTTGCAGGTTGGGTTGCTGATAGCTTCTTCAGTTTCCTATCTGGTGCCTGGGCTGGAATGGCAGGAATAACTGGAGGCTGCTGGAGCACCTTCCCTCCACCTGGCTAGCTTGGATTTCCTCACAGAATGGTAGTCTCAGGGTAGTTGGACTTCCTACATTAGGTCTGGCTTCCCCCTATCAAGCATTGCAAGAAGCCCAAGCAGAAGCTGCAACACTTCTTATGACATAATGGGTAGGGAATACCCTCCCTGTTTTTCCTCTACTATCACACCACAGCAATTGTCAACACAGAAGTCTTCTGTGACCAAATGTGTGGGTTTTGTTCCCCACACACCAAGCAGCAGACACCAGCTGGGTGTCCTCTAATTTAGTTCCAACACTATCTACCTGGAGATAGTGTCAGATCCCACAGGTTGAGGGCTCAGTCTTAGGGACTGAGCCCTCAACCACACCAGTCACAAGTCTAGGCCTCCAGAACTTTTGACCTACCTGCTTCAAGTTGGGATCCCCATGACCTCCTCTTTGGGTTCAATTAATTTGCTGGAGTGGCTCACAGAACTCAGGAAAACACTTACTAATGTTTACCCTTTTTTTATGAAAGATATTGCAAAGGATACAAATGAAGAGACACATAGGGTGAGGTATGGGGGAAGGGGTTAAGAGTTTCCATGCTCTCCCTGGGCGAGCCACCCTCTAGGAACCTCCACGTGTTCAGCTATCCGCAAGCTCATTAAACCCTATCCTCCTGGGCTTTTATGGACACTTCATGACTTCAGCATTTCTTCCCCAAGGGAAAGCATGGGACTCTTTCATGGGAGCGTCTTAAGACCAACAGTCAGACCAATGGGGAAACATTAGAATGAAAGGAGGGCAGGTGGCCGCCTCTGAGTCCTAACACACCTGATATTCTAACACAAGACTGTAACAAGGGCTACAGGAGTTAGCCAGGAACTGTGGACAATAACCAAGAAATATCATAACACCACACACAGCCTTGGAAATCCCAGAATGTCATTTCTGCCATATTCTATTGCCCAAGCAAATCACTAAGGCCAGCCCAGAGTCCATGGGAAGGAAGGGATGACATCTATGTGCTGAGAAGGAAGGAGTAGATGGCAGTCATCCTTGACACAAACTACCACAGATAACTGAGATTTTTTTTTTTGTTAAAGACTTAATTTTTAATGAGCAGTTTTTTGTTCATAGTAAAATTGAGAAGAAGTTATAAAGGGTAATATTATATGTATTATTCTAGAACTACCCCATCTTTTTTTTTAAACAGCTGCATAGTGTGTCATTCTATGAATGTACCACATTTTATTTAACCAATGGCATATTATCCTGGTTACTAAAGCTGCATAAAAAACTACTCCAAAACTTAGTCCTGTGAAATACCACCTTGTTGCGCCCACTCTGTAGGTTAGGAATTTGGTCAGGGCATAATGGGGATGACTTGTCTCTGATTCATAATGTCTAAGGCCTCTGCTGGGGAGATCCAGCAGCTGAGGTGACTCAATAACCGGGGAATGGAATCTTTGGTGGTATTTTCACTCACATGCCTGTTGGTTGGTGCTGGCTGTTGGCCAGAGCACCTACCTGTCCATGTGGCCGGAGCTTCCTAACAACATGGCCTCTTCAGGGCAGTCAGATTTTTTACATGGTGACCCAGGACTCTAAAGGCAAGTGTCTCAAGAGAGAGTGGCAGAAACTGTGTGGCTTTTTCTGACCTAGTGATGGAAGTCCACACAGCGTGGCCTATTGGTCACAGTAGTCACAAACTACTACAAAGAATTTGTGAACACATTTTCAAAACCACCACACTTGCTTGGACATTTAGACCATTATAGTTTTGTTTATTACCACAGCACAGCAGTAAATATGAGTGATATGATTTGGTTCTGTGTCCCCATCCAAATCTCATGTCGAATTGTAATCCTCAGTGTTGGAGGAGGAGCCTGGTGGGAGGTGACTGGATCATGGGGACAGACATCCCCCTTGCTGTTCTTGTGATAGTGAGTTCTCACTGGTTGTTTAAAAGTGTGTAGCACTTCCCCCTTCTCTCTCTGTCTTTCCTGCTCTGCCATGTGATCTGCCTGCTTCTTCTTCTCCTTCCTCCATGATTATAAGTTTCCTAAGGCCTCCCCAGCCATGCTTCCTGTACAGTCTGCAGAACCATGAATCAGTTAAACCTCTGTACTTTGTAAATTACCCAGTCTCAGGTAGTTCTTTATAGCAGTGCAAGAACGAACTAATTCAATGTGTGTATCTTTGTATATACCTTTGTGCACACAGCAAGTACTCTTGCAAGGTATATTTCCTAGAAATAGAATTGCTGCTGCACAGGTATTGGACATAGTCCTAGAAGTGGAATTACTAAGTCAAAATATTTTCTCCTTTTTAAGCTTCCCCACACAAATTGCCAAAATATCAGCTAGAACACTTATGCCACTTAACATCACCACCAACATGTCCTGTTCTCTTTTTATGCTCCCTTCATTCTGCAGTGTTCTTCAACAGTGGGACATTTCACTTTTTTTTCCTTTTTTTTTTTTTTTTTTTTGAGATGGAATCTCACTCTGTCACCCAGGCTGGAGTGCAGTGGTGTGATCTCGGCTCACTGCAACCTCTGCCTCCCGAGTTCAAGCAATTCTCCTGCCTCAGCCACCCAAGTAGTTGAGACTACAGGTGCTCGCCACCATGCTCGGCTAATTTTTGTATTTTCAGTAAAGACAGGGTTTCACCATATTGGCCAGGCTGGTCTCGAACTCCTGATCTCGTGATCCACCTGCCTCATCCTCCCAAAGTGCTGGGATTACAGGCATAAGCCACCATGCCTGGCTATATATATATATATATATATATATATATTTTTTTTTTTTTTTTTTTGAGACAGAGTTTCACTCTTGTCACCCAGGCTGGAGTGCAATTGCATGATCTTGGCTCACTGCAACCTCTGCCTCCTGGGTTGAAGCAATTCTCCTGCCTTAGCCTCCCAAGTAGCTGGAATTAGGCACCCGCCACCACACCCAACTAATTTTTGTATTTTTAGTAGAGATGGGGTTTCACCATGTTAGCCAGGCTGGTCTTGAACTCCTGACCTCAGGTGATCACCCACCTTGGCCTCCCAAAGTGCTGGGATTACAGGCGTGAGCCACTGCAACCGGCTCGCTTCACATTTTGTGGTGGGAAACCTGAAGCACATTTTGCTACAAAGTCCCAATAGGAACTCAGAAATCACAAATAAGTCTTTAACTCTAGTTATAATTCTCTAATGGAGTATTTTGATGAATGAATTATCTTTGATGTGCACAATATATTAAAGATAATAGAAAATTCTACACCTAGACTTCACTACCTCCCATTATCTCCCTGCCTTCAGTACAGTTGCCTGTACAGAATGATGCTATGGCGCTATTTTCTTACATAGACAGTTAAGATTTAAAAAATGTAACATTTGAAATAGCTGTACATAATATTTATAAAGTAGTTCAGTGACTGGTTACAAAGTCTCCTATAAGTATTTCTTTTAGCACTAACAGTCTAGATAGAAGTTTGTTTTTCATGATAAATGAGCATACTTCTGCCTATCAGTTAGAACTATGTATTGTACTTTATTCTTTGTCCTGGTTTTTAGGATGCTCAGAATCAAGTTTTACCCATTACTGTAGCATCACAGTATTTACTTTAATTACAATGTTTAAATAAAGATTTTCTTTTCTCCTCTTTTACTTCTCATTTCTCTCTTTCTAGGGATATGTTTGGCTCTTACTTATTGCAATTAGTTGTCCTTCAATCATTTTTAGAAGATGGAGTAGGAGGGTCAAATTATAAATTAATTGATAAAATTTTTGTCTTTAATTTGTAATACAAGTGATTTAAGGGCTAGGCTGAATATGTAGTGGTTTTTGTGTATGACCTAGAAGCAGTTTAAAAATTCAAGTGTGAGTTATTTTGCTGTTTACTTTTTGTGCTTGACAAAGGAGTCTAGGAGTAATCAAAAGCTTATTTTAGGTTTAATCTACTTTTGTTTTTATAAAGTATGTTTAATAAAACATCTAATGGCTTATTTTATAGCACAGCTAACTATAGAAGAGTTTTCACGCATTTAACATTTTACATTGATAAAATAAGACAGATCTAGCAACTCTAGGTTGACACCTTGAGATAATCTATGCCTCAGATTCTCTATTTTTGAGACAGTATTGTATTTGAGGTCTTATTTTTTATTTTTGTTTTTACGTGTTAGTTTGGAAATGTGACATGGGAGGCTGCTCCAATTTCCAAATATCATGGGAAAATAGAATTTACATTTCATAGTTACATATACATTTATTTTGCTACTGATTTAATTTTGTATCCCTTCTACAAATATTTTATGAACTATGTAAAATCAGTTCTGACTTTCACTCACTAAACTCAAAAATACTTTCTAAATAGCCGGGGATAGTGGTGCACTACTATAGTCTTAGCTACTCTGAAGGCTGACAGGGGAGGATGGAGTCTATCTTGGGCAACATAGCAAGACCCACTTTCTTTTTCTTTTTTTTAAATTATATTTTAAGTTCTGCAATACATGGGCAGAACGTGCAGGTTTGTGACATAGGTATACAAGTGTCATGGTGGTTTGCTGCACCCATCAACCCGTCATCGACATTAGGTATTTCTCTTAATGCTATCCCTCCCCTAGCCCCCCACCCCCAACAGGCACTGGTGTGTGATGTTCCCTTCCCTGTGTCCATGTGCTCTCATTGTTCAACTCTCACTTATGAGTGAGAACATGTGGTGTTTGGTTTTGTGTTCCTGTGCTACTTTGCTGAGAATGATGGTTTCCAGCTTCATCCGTGTCCCTGGAAAGCACATGAACTCATCCTTTTTTATGGCTTCATAGTATTCCATGGTGTATATGTGCCACATTTTCTTTATCCAGTCTATCACTGATGGGCATTGAGGTTGGTTCCAAGTCTTTGCTATTGTGAACAGTGCTGCAATAAACATACGTGTGCATGTGTCTTTATAGTAGAATGATTTATAATCCTTTGGGTATATACCCAGTAATGGGATTGCTGGGTCACATGGTGTTTCTGGTTCTAGATCCTTGAGGAATTGCCACATTGTCTTCCACAATGGTTGAACTAATTTACACTCCCACCAACAGTGTAAAAGCTTTCCTATTTATCCACATCCTCTCCAGCATCTGTTTCCTGACTTTTTAATGATCTCCATTCTAACTGGAGTGAGATAGTATCTCATTGTGGGTTTGATTCGCATTTCTCTAATGACCAGTGATGATGAGCTTTTTTTCACATGTTCGTTGGCTGCATAAATGTCGTCTTCTGAGAACTGTCTGCTAGTAAATGGCAGAGCTGGGATTTGCTTCCGTTAGTTGAAATCCTGAGTTTGTGTGCTTAACTGCCATTCCATACCGCCAATAATAATAATCTTCATCGATAATAATCATGATGAAGATACTGATCCTATACATTATTTTTGTTATCAAAGGATTCTAGACTGAACAAATTAGTAATTTCCCCTAGTCACAACTAATGAAAACAACAAGGAATTAGTTTTAAAAATATAAAAAATTAGGTGCAAGAATATGGCTTTATTTTATGTCACTGGGCAAAGTAAATTTGTTTGTTATATCTCTGGATCTCTAGTTGTACTATTATCCACTTATTTATTCTTTCACCCACAAATAATCATTGATTGCTTACCATAAGCAAGATACTTTTCTAGATACTGGAAATACAGAAATAGACAAATCAAAGTCTCTGCTTTCATAGGGCTTACTTTTTCTTTTTTTCTTTTCTTTTGAGGCAGGGTCTCACTGTTGCCTAGGCTGGAGTGCAGTGGCACAACCACAGCTCACTGCAACCTTGACCTCCTGGGCTCAAGTGATCCTCCCATCTCAGCCTCTTATGTAGCTGGGACTACAGGCATTGCCACCATGCCTGGCTATTTTTTTTCTTTTTTCCTTTTTTTTTTTTTTTTTTTGTAGAGATGGGGTCTTGCTATGTTGCCAGGGCTGGTCTTGAACTCCTGGATTCAAGTGATCCTCCTGCCTTGGCCTCACAAAGTGCTAGGATTACAGGTGTGAACCACAGCTCACGCTTACTTTTTCTAAAAGCATGGGAAAATACTATTATTTCTCAGTAAAACAAGTCTTTTTTATATATATTAACTCAGTTAACAGCATCAAATATATTTGCATAAAGTTAATTTTGTCTTTACAGAGTATAAACTGATTCACAAGGAGATACATGACCTTAGTCAAGGCACTGGTACAGCTAGAAATAAAGCTTGAGGTTAGATTGCTATGAACCCAAGTGATCTGGCTCTAGCTCAAATACTAGATAAACCTAATTTCTTGGAGCAGAGCAAAGCTTGCAAAAAAGCAATATTTGTCCCACAAAATGGAACCTGATTACTGTTTGTAAATGTCAGCTGCTTTTAGCCCACACTGGTTCAATTGTACTTGAGAAAACACAGCTAAAATGTCTCAATAATTATTGAATTCTGACCTTTTCCAGTCTACCTCCTACTAAAGTAATCCATATAACCTGGAAGTCAGCAATGTTGGAGAAACCCTCTAGAAGCATTATGCTGTGAATAAGAGACATGGTTAAAGAGCCAGATCTGGCCGTGCGCAGTGGCCCACACCTGTAATCCCAGCAGTTTGGAGGCCGAGGCGGGCGGATCACGAGGTCAGGAGATCGAGACCATCCTGGCTAACACGGTGAAACCCCGCTTCTACTAAAAATACAAAAAAAAAAAATTAGCCGGGTGTGGTGGTGGGCGCCTGTAGTCCTCAGTAGCCTGAGGCAGGAGAATGGTGTGAACCCGGGAGGCGGAGCTTGCAGTGAGCCCACCTTGCGCCACTGTACTCCAGCCTGAGTGACAGAGCAAGACTCCGTCTCAAAAAAAAAAAAAAGCCAGATCTAAAAGTGCTTTCATTGAAATCAATAAGGGGAAGAAATAACAGAGTTTAAAAGACTATGAGTAAAATGACTTAGCAGAGATAGTAACATAAGAAAAAGAGGAGAGATGTTTATAAACCAGAACCTGATTTGGAATGGAAGAAATGGGAAATAGTGTCAAGATTATTTTAAATTTATTGGAAATGGGAAGGGAATAGTAGCAACATTGTCATTATATTTGAACTGACTGGTATAGAAAGGACAATTCTTGCAAAACTGCCAATTTTCTGGAGTTTCATAGGCTTGTATATTTGAGAAATACACTTAGGTGAAGTTAGAACTCACAAAACAATTTATATCTGATTTTAAATTTTATCATGCTACCAAACTTGGCTAGTAAATGGACTGTCTTTATGAATCTGGTCCCACATTTCTCAGAGTGACATTGAGAAACTCCAATTCCGTAGGATATTATTTAGATTTATGTTTCTGTGACTAAATGTGGGAATGGTAGGTTGAACAAAAGATGTCACCGAGTCCGAGACTTCAAGGTGCTAGTTTACAGTATGCATCTCCCATTGGGGGCTTATAGTTTCTTTTTTTTGTCTTTGAGCATTCTGAAAGATTCATGTAGTCTGGAACGTACTCTGAGAAATATCAATCTAGTTCACTGTTGGTCATGTCTCCATCATATGACCCATAATAATTTTTCTGTTAATAAAGTCTTTAACAGTTCACATTTCCTTAACAACTTGTCTCCCTTTAAAGTCTCAATATCGTAGTATCACCTATTTCTTAGGAAATTCAGAGCTCAGAGCATTTTATATTTAATTGGTTTTTACTCCAGGGAAGTTTTTGTTTGTTTGTTTGTTTGTGACAGTGTCTTATTCCAGTTGCCTAGGCTGGAGTGCAATGGCGTGATCATGGCTCATTGTAGCCTCAATTTTCCAGGCTCAGGTGATTCTCCCACTTCAGCCTCCTGAGTAGCTGGGGCTACTGGTGTGCACCACCACACCTGGCTATTTTTAAATTTTGTATAGAGACAGATGGGTTTTTGCCATGTTGTCCAGGCTGGCCTTGAACTCCTGGGCTCTTTATCATTATGGAATGTCTTTGTTTGTTAATTAGAATGTTTAATCCATTTACATTTAATTTAAATATTGATGCAATTGGATTTGGGTCTACTTTTTTTCTATTTCTTTTCCATTTGTCCCACCTTTTAAAATTTATTTCTCCTTTCTAGCTTTCAATTGGGTTAATTGATTTTTTTTCATCATTCCACTTGAATTCCTCTATTAGCCTTTTAGTTGTACCTGTTTCTATTTTTAAGTGGGTTCTATAGGGATTATAATGTGCATTCTTAATTTATAACAGTCTACTTTGATTTAATATTATACCACTTTAATGTAAGAACTTTGTAACTGTATAGTTCTATTTCCCCACTCCTCATTATTTTATTTCTTGTTATCATGACTCTTAGATCTACAAACATTATAAAACTATAGAAGTGTGCTATAGAAGTAGTATTATAACTTTTACTTTAAATAGGCAAATATTTTATCATAATAAAATAATTAAGAGAAGAAGTGGCATAACACATCCTTTTAATATTTGCCACTTTCAGTATTCTTCCTTTCTTCCAATATGTATGAATTTCCTCCTGGTATCATTTCTTTCAGACTGAAGATCTTGTAGCTTTCTAAGAGTTCAAATCTGCCTATAACAAATTCTCCCAATTTTTGTTTACTGAAAAAACACCTTCATTTTGTCTTTACTTTTAAAGAATATTTTCATCGGTGGATATAGAATTTTAGGTTGCCATTTGTTTTTTTCTCTTTAAAAAGGTTTTTCTATTGTCTTCTGGCCACCATAATTTTAGGTGACAATTTAGTTATTTATTTGTAATGTTGCCCCCTGTATATAGTGTAGTGTGTCTTCCCTTGCTCCTCTGGCAGCTTTTCAAGATTTTCTATTTCTTTTTGGGTCTTCAGCCATTTAACTATGATGTGCCTAGGAATGATTTTCTTTTCATTAATTCTACTTGAGCTTCAGTGAATTTTTTAAAATGTAAATTTATGTTTTTCACTAAATCTGGGTGTATTTTGACCATAATATTTTTTCAAATTTTTTTCTGTCCAATTTTGTCTTTCCTCTTCTAGTAGAACTGTAATTATTCCTCCAAATGAATTCCAATGTTAGACGTTTTAACATTATTGCACAGGTCACCCTGACTCCATTAAATTTAAAAAGTCAGTTTCACTTTCTGTTCCTCAGGTTGAATAAGTTCTACTGATCTATCCTCAAGTTCACTGATTCTTTTCCCTACTGTCTCCAATTTGCTGTTCAGCCTACCTAATGAATACTTTATTGCAGAATATTATGTTTTCAGTTCTAAAAACTCTATTTGAATTTTTAATAGTTTCCATTTCTCTCTTGAGATTGTCCACATTCGCTCATTCATTATGACTATGTTTTTCTTTAAGTCCTCAAACATTTTAAACAGCTATTTTAAAGTACCATCTGCTAATTTTGACATCTTGTTCATCTTGGGGGTGGTTTCCACTGACTGATTTTTCTCTTAAGTATGAGTCACACTTTCCTTTTCTCTTCACATGTCTAGTAATTTTTGGTAATTTGTTGGATAATGCTAATGACATGTGGTATGGTGTTTGGATTATGCTGTATTGTCTACAGGGTAGTGAGTTTTTATCAGTAGGCACTTCATTTACTGACAATACTTTTATTTTTTAGTCCTGTCAGACTTTTTTGATGGTAGGCAGGTCACTTTTGGTTTGAATTCATTCTTAGGGCATACCCCTTAGCCTGGTATATGCTTTTTATTCCTATGACATGGTGTTTCTTGAGTGACAATTTAATACGTGAAATGCTCAGTGACATCTCTCTACTCTGGCTGGGATGAACTCTAATATCTTCCAGTGTTGCATAACTTCTGGTATCACTCAGCCCTAAAGCACATGATCTTTGTTTGGTCTCATGAAGTCTTATCTTGTGCATGTTTATGTCAGACCTAGCCAAGCGCCCATATGAATCCTCATGCAGAATTCTGGAACCTCACGTATACCACCCTCTTCTCAAGTTCTTTCACAAATTCTAGCTGCTTCAGAACTCTAATCTTTGCCTCTTCAGGTCAATAATATCACTGCTGTGCTTAGGCCCTACCTTTATGATCTGTGGCAGGAAAGTGCCACTAGGAAAAAAAACTTGGGAAATTATGGGACTCATCTTGTGGTTTTCCTTTTCTGAAGGATCATGGTGCTTCACTGCTTGTTTTTCAGTGCATGAAAACATATTGCTGCACTTTGCTAGGGGTAGAGTTTTCTTCAGCGGAAGGACAAGTGCAGTGCTAGTTACTGTGTCATAACTGGTAGTGGTAATCAGAGTATATTCACTTTTAAAAAAAAATCATGTTTACTGAGGTATAATTTATAAATAGCAAAACTTACCTCTAAACTGCATAGTTCAAGAAGTATTTGTAGTTATGTAGCCAGCACCACAAACAAGGTACAAGTATAGAAAATTTCCATTTCCCCCCAAAAGTTCCTTTGTATCCTTTCTCCCACCTCCTGCCCCTGGCAAACACTGATGTAATTTCTGTTCCTTTAGTTTTCATCCTTGAGTATTAGTCCATTGTCAGAAAGTATCAAAATTTATTTATCAATTCACCAGTTTATGGGCCTTAGATTATTTCTAAATTTTGGCTTTTATGAATACATCTTCTATAAATATCTACATATAGGTCTTTGTGTGAACCTAGGTTTTCATTTCTTTTAGGTGAAGATGTAGGAGTGAGATTTCTCAGTTGAATGATAGGTATGTTTAACTTTATAAGAAACTGGGCAAATTATTTTCCAAAGTGGCCATAACATTTGTATCCCCATTAACAATGTATGAGAGTTCTAAAAGCTGCACATGTCCAGTAGCATTTTGCCATAAACTATGATAATAAAACTGAATTCAATATGTGAGGGATCATATCTTTGCTGAAAACTAATATGAACTCTTTTGTTCTTCACTTCTTTGAAGTCACTTGTAATCATTTGGTTTTACTATTATTGCCACATGCAGAGAAGGGCTGCCTTGTTTTTTCTGACAAAAAAAAAATACAGTGAAACTCTCTTCCCCATGTGTAAATTAAGGTTAAAATTAATAATTCAACTAATAAGCTGAATAGTTCCCTGATTTAGGTAATAATTTTAAACTATCAAATAAAACAACCTTAATTAAATATTAAATACCAAATAACATCAAAGATTTAAAATTTAAAAATAAAACCATCAAAGTACTAGAAGAAATGATAGACAAATTTATTTGTAACCTTAAGGTAGAGAAGGTCCTTCTAATCACAATTCAAATTTAGTAGCCATAACACTCCCCCTATATATGCATTAAATTTGACAATATTAGCAACAACCACAACAGCAGAAACAACATTTCTGCATAAGGAAAAAACACAATAAGTAAAATAAAAAAGGAAAAAATGGAAAAAGATAATAAACTCATATCATAAATTAAAATTTAACTTCCCTGAGAAATAAAGAGCTCCTAGACATCAAGCAGAAAAAGATCTAGCAATAACCACATAGAAAAATGGCAAACAACATAGACCTTCACAGGAAAATGAATCCAAGTGAGCCTTCAAAGTATGAAAATATGCTCAACTTCACTTATCATAAGAAATACAAATTAAAATCGCATTGAGATACCATTTTCTACTTATTAGACAAAATTTTGAAAGTTGACAATACACTGTTGGCAAGGCCATGGAGAAGCAAATTCTTTCACACGCTGTTGGTGGGAGCACAAGGTAGAAACAAACACCATAGAAATCAAATTATGATATTTGTCAAAATTAAAAATGCATTAATATTTGGACCCAGTACTAGTGGAATTTTTCTTACAAGTATGACTTCAAATGTATTAAATATTATACCTCCAAGGTTATTCATAGCAACATTGTGTATAATACCAAAACAAGAAAAACAGCCTGAATATCTGTCAATAAAGGCCCATTTAAATGTACGAAGGTACATCACAAAATGGGATTCTATACAGCCTCACATAAGAATGAGGCAGTTCTGTGTATAGAAATATGGATCAATCTCTAGTTTAAAAAATGTAAGGTATAGATCAAGTATAGGTGTATGCAGTATACTACTTTTTTTTTTTTTTTTTTTTTTTGAGACAGAATCTTGCTCTTTTGCCCAGGCCGGAGTGCAGTGGCGCTATCTCAGCTCACTGCAAGCTCCACCTCCTGGGTTCACACCATTTTCCTGCCTCAGCCTCCCGAGTAGCTGGGACTACAGGCGCCCGCCCCCGCGCCTGGCTAATTATTTGTATTTTTTTAGTAGAGACGGGGTTTCACCGTGTTAGCCAGGATGGTCTCGATCTCCTGACCTCGTGATCCACCCGCCTCGGCCTCCCAAAGTGCTGGGATTACAGGCGTGAGCCACCGCGCCCGGCTGCTACTTTTTATATATAAAATGGAAATAAAAGTAGGTATTTGTGTTAATGGATACTGGAAGGATACACAAAATCTAACAAAAAGGGCTACCTATAAACATACTATAGGGAGTGGACATGAGGGAACAGGAAGCAATAAGATTCCCAATTTTATTGGTTTGATTTTTGAAACTTATAATGTTTTTTAAAAGTTCTGCTCATTCATAGCTGAATTAAAGACGATGGCTAAAGAAAAACATGGCCTTATGCTGTTAAGAATATGTGCCACAGAGCTGTCCATTTGATTTTCTACTTTAGATGAAAATGAACATTTTATCACACCCATTATCTTTTTGCCTTTAATTTAGAATAACCATTCTTTGTAGTCCAGCTTTTTATTCTCTCAGAAGAAAATAAGTGATCAATCCAGGAAATGGATGCTACCAACTATTAAGGAAGGACATATATTTACTTTTAGCTATGATCTTTTGTCAACTTCTAAGTCTTTTATTTATTTCCTTAACTCTTGAAACTTTTGTGAATGAATTGTTCTCCCAAATGTCAGGTTAGCAAAAGAGTATATAAGTACTGAGAAATATGTATTTTCTAATAAACAATTGACAAATGAGCTGTTAAGAAAAATGCTGGTTTGTATGCATAGAGGAAAAATGCTGGTTTGTGTGCATAGACCATTTACTCCTCTCAGCCCTGCATCTGGCATTGTGAGCCCACGTTATAATAGAGCCTTGTATAAGAGAAACATGCAAAATGAGCAAAGCCTGGCTAAGCATGGGCATGAAAGGAAATACCTGGGTCACCAGCTAGAAACTTTAAATGAGGGGAAAAAAAGATGTCCACATCATCAATAAAATACCTAAGAATAAGCTGCATCATAAAGTTGAGAAATCAGTAAAAGGAAAAAATATAAAACACAAAACATTACTGAAGCTATTCTCCTGGGAAGAAAAACAGTTAATTAAAAAATGTAAATTCCTTCTAAATTGATTTACAAGTTTCGTGTAATCCTCATCAAAATTCCAAGGGTATTTTTGCAGAAATTGGCAAAATGAGTCAAGATTCATCTGGAAGAATAAGAATTGAAAATTTACCACCATTAAAAAAAGCCAAAAACAAAAATGAAAAATGAAAAATAATTGATAGCTAGGTACTAGGACAAATATAAGGCAAATGTAGTAATACATAACTGACGGTCCATGTGATGCATAGAAGGTGTTTAGTACACAGTTCTTTCAGTTGTTTTTGATATTTGCAAATTCTTAAAATGAAACAGGAAAAAAAGTCTGCCACAGCTCCCTATTCTTATTACATCAAGTTGAAATGCCTCTGCCTGGCCTTTAAAGAAAGATTATACTTGCGCTACACCTGTCCAACCTTATTTTCTGCTGCTCCCTATCAGGCCCTCTGCTGTAACCAAGCTATTTCCCTCATTATCCCTCCCTCCTGCTATGCTCATTTTCTCTTCACATGTTTGCTCTTATTGTTTCTCCTGCCTAAGGTGCCCTCAAATTCCCTCCTCACCCATCCCACTCTTGCTAGTCCACACTGACTTCCTATTATAATTTCAAGGAAACTCGATAGGTCCTGCCTCACATTGTTCACTCTGGTCTACTAGTCTGGTATCACATCATTGCGAACCTGTTCTGATGCTTCTTTGTGTCACTCAGCATGTAGCACAATATTGCGCAGGAGATGATCAATAATTTCTAGTTGGCTGATTAATTATTGATAACAATTATTATCTGTCATCCAAAGTACCACCAGGATGGCTATAAAGTAGAAAGGAGAGTTTTATTGGTGATATCAGTTTGAAAACTGGGAAGAGACAGTCCCTGGTATGAGAAGATGCTCTCTCTCAGAGAAGGAAGGAAGAGGTTGCTTTTACTTCCCATGAGTGTGTGTTACACAATAGAATCATACATACTCAGTAGGTTTGGGGAAAATCTGTACATATTTACAAGAGGAGTCAAGTGCATGCACAGTGGATAAACACATGTAACATACAGTCCATGTTCACCTTGGGGCAAGGTTATAGTATTAAAATGAGGTGGAATTTGGCTCTTTACATCAAAAGATGTACTAGAGGATACAAAAACAACTTGTGTGTCATCTGTATAAGCTGGCTGCGACTGGCTTGGGGTTTGCAGTTGCTTATCAGGAAATGGTGTTTCTAAGGCCAGTCCTCTGTCCAGTCAGAGTTGTAGTATTCTGGGTTGTGAATCAGAGTTAGGGAGGGTCTGACATTTTGCCTGATAGCTCTTATTGTTAGGGAGTTTAGCAAGAGTGTTTTTGTTTTGTTTTGTTTTGTTTTGGTAGTTGTAGGAATTTAGGAAGTTGCATGCTGGTTGAGTCCTGAAGCTTCGGCTTGTAGGTTAACTTTTGTTTCTTAACCTTAGGGTCCATTTTAGTTGATAAAGGGGCATCTATTTTGGTCTCTCAGATCATAAACTCAATCATTGAATGAATCTGTTTCTTTTATACTGTGTAGTAGCACAGTGCCTGCCGTGGTATGGTGTCTGCCCCATGGAAGATTTCCAGTAACTTTTGGATACAATTGTTTTTGCTTTCTCTGCCTTTTCTCTATTTGAATACCCGGTTGTCTACACATTATGTCTACTGAATAGACCAGGTTTGCAGTTGCCATATACTACACAGAAATAAACAAACAAGCCACACGTTCACTAGGAACTTTGTGAAAGTTCAAAGTTGGAAGCACTTTTCCCACTTTTGTCTAGAAGGGATGCTTGCCTGTGGCTACTCTGAAATGAAGTTTGGATTTTGTATTAGTTTTCTATTGCTAATTAACAAATTATTGATGGCAGTGGCTGCTGCCATCATGCTGGCTGCAGCAGGGAAGCATGGCTAGGGCTGCACACTCCATGGAGCCAGTGGGAGCCCTGCCCCTTCTGAGTTGGGACGGGAGCTCTCCGTGCTGCTGCGGCCTCTCAAACCGCAGCTGCAGACCCAGGCCTCCTGCTCTACTGAGCAAGCAGGAGCCCCGCCCAGGAGGGCATGGCTACAGCCGCCCAGGAGCCCTCCCCTTCTGAGTTGGGAGGGCGGGTGCGCATGGGTGCAGCTGCCACTGCCCTCCCAGGCACAGGACCCGGGCATCTCTGCAGCCTGCACCCTCGGGGGCCCCAGGAAGGACCCACCCCCTCAGTCCTTGCAGGTTCGAGGGTGTCTGCTCCCACTGCCTGGCCTCTCTTCACTCCTGCCTGCTCTTATCTCAGAGCAGGGTTGGGGCCAAACCCTGGGGCCATGAATGGCTGTGGGAGGCAGACGGAGAACTGGGTGGAAGGGGGCAGATCCCCAGTGAGGCCCCACCTTCAGGCCAGGGAGGGTGGAAGATTGCTGTCCTGGCTGCCAGTCCCTACAGGACTGGAGTTGGGTCTCATGGTGCCTCTTCTGGGCTGCCTGTGAGGTCCATAAAAGCCCTGGGCCCAGCCAGAGCAGGGCAGAGGATGGGTAGACAACTAAGAGAGCAGAGGATGGAGAGATGAGGAAGATGACCAGCAGCTGCAGGGAGGAGTATCCTCTCCACTGAGAGCTACAGATAATGGGAGGACCAGAGAGGAGCTACCCTCTCTGCTGAGAGCTTCAGAGACCTGCGGAGACACTGGAGTGACTTGCCTGAGGAGAAGAGCCACCCTCTCCAGGGCCTCCCCTCTGCTAAGAGCTGAACATTTGACTGGACGACCTGCCTACAGAGAAGAGCTACCCACTGCTCTGAACTGTTCTAACACTAAATAAAACTCTTCTTCTTCAGCCTTCACTTGTCTGCATACCTCATTCTTCCAGGACATAGGACAAGAACTCGGGCAAAGGTGCTGTGGTCATGGATCCAGCCAGAAAAACTGACACACCAGTGATCCCATAACATCACAACTTAGTGCCTTAAAACAACACAAATGTATTATTTTACAGTTCCAGAGGTTAGACATCTGAAATGAGTCCTTTAGGCTGAAATCGAGGTGCTGGAGGAGCTGCATTCATTCTGGAGGCCCTGAAGTGGACACTTAACGTTTCACATTCTGGAACAGATGGGAAGCCAAGTGTGGCTGGTCACAGCTCAGGGAGTTACAGAAGAAGAGCTCAGAGAGATGAGGGCTGGGCAGGTTGTGTAGGAATTTCTCAGGCATTTACTCTGCGTGAGATGGGGAGCCATTGGAGGCTTTTGAGCAGAAGATTGTTTTTTTTAAGGGTCCCTCTGGCTGTTGTGATGTGAACAGATTTTCTGGGTAGGGTAAGAAAAAAAAGCCAGGGGACCAGGAAGGGAGCTACTCAGTCATTTATGTGAGAGTTGATGGTGGTTTTGGTGTGGGGTGATGGATATATTTTGAAGACTGAGCCAACATGACTTCCTGATGGAGAAGATATCAAATGTATCGAGAGAGACAGACACATAGACAGAGAGAGGCGAGAGAGAGAGAGAGAGAGAGAAAAGAGAGGAGAAGAAAAAAGAGAAGAGAAAAAGAGAAAGAACCTAAAAGAGAAAAACAATTGAATTCTTTCTTTGAACTCCTAGAGTGAAGGAAGGAGTGTGGAGGATGGAGTGACTTACATCAAACTGTTGATGCGAAGTAGAAGGGACTGAACAGCTGTAAAAGGGACCCTCCCATTTGGCTGTGAGCTGTTGTGTATTTGAATAGTTTACAATGACAATATGTTTTTTATGTTATTTGTATATCTTCTGAAAAAGTTACAGGCAAGACTGACAACTTTTGCAAAGGACACATTTTGCTTCATTTAGGCAATGTGTGCAGTTTTAACATGAGCTTTGTCAGAGATGTGGATTAATTCAGACAAATATTTAGTATCTACAATTAGCAAGGAGAATGCCATGTGCCATGGAACCATCTGATAAATATAGGATTATAAAGAAAAATGCAATGAAGAATGAAACAATTAAATTTATTATTGACTCAGGAGATTGAGATGTAAATGTAACTGAAGTTAATAGATTACAATTATAGATCATTGTGCATTTTTTAGAAGGAAGAAAAGTTTACTGATTGAAATGAAAATAGTGATCAAACCATATAAAGTGCTTGAAGAGAGAGAGGTACAGGCTGCTATTTTTTTCTCCAGCAGTCCAATAATGTTGTATTATTTGGTGAACTCAGTATAGACTTCAACATTTTTCACATTGACGTAGGAGTAGAACTAATTAGGCTGAATGTGTTTCTATAGATTCTTTTTCTTAGGATATCAAGCCTTTCATTGCACTAGTCTTTTCTAGTATTGAATACAATTTTTGAAACTTCACATATGTAAAAATAAACTGAATGCCTTTTTGAAATTAAGATTTTGCTAAGTCTATGAGCACATGCATACAAAAATGCCTTAGGGTTGTTTAGAGGACTAAATGGAATAATTTTAGGAAAAAGAGCTTTGTAAGCTTTAAAGTGCTACACCAACAGGAGGCATTATTGTTTTTATCCTTGCTCATCTAGTTTTGAAGAGGTTTGAGAGGTTCTGGGCTAGTGGATTTTCTAGATAGGTGTAAAGTACCCATTTGAGTACTATTTTTTTAAAAATTAATAATTTGAATGGACACATTCCTACTGTGTAGTCTAAACTCCCATTGAATGTACTTGAATCTTGTGGCTCCTTTATTCTTTCTCATTCTTGGGTAGTGAAAGTCGGTGTCTTCACTTTATTTTTCGTAGATCCACAATCTCCTATCCAAGACTCTTGGGGCTAGATATGTTTGTGAATTCAGTTGTTTTGATTGTAGGAAGGTAATCTGAACCCCAAACCATGTGTTCCTCATAACATCCCCAGCAGGATCTTGAACATCTCCCAGGAATCATATACTTTCGAATTTCTGAAGAGAAACATAAATGATTACATCAAGTAGGGTAATTAAAGTTATGCATATTCTCTTGTCAGCTCAGGGTAGGTTTCGTCAAAATTACTTTAGGTCAGGTCAGGTTTTGCTACCAAATCAGTTAGTAATTTTTTTTTTAGTTTTCAGAACTTTTTGGCTTTGGAGTTGAGGATAAAGGAGTTTTGGAATTGAGGTTAAAAGATTGTGTGCCTGTTGTATACTAGTTTCCAGAGGGCATCACACAACAGTTCTCCTACCTCCAATTCATCCTTTATATTACCAAACAATTTCAACATTGTTGTATTCTCTACTCCTGCTCCCATTGCTTTAGAAAAGGCCCTGGCCTGTACATTTGCAACTGTTGACACCTTCACCATCAATTCCTTTACCTTTGCAGTATGCTTTCCATGGCCCTAGTGATCAAAGGTACAAATCTGATTACACTTTTTTTTTTTATTTACTATTTTGTTTAATGGCTTATATTGACCACAGGAGAGATTCCTAACATGAAAGTTTGCAATTTAGGGTTGTCTTTGATCTAGCCCCTACCTGTACAGCTCTACCTTATCTTCTGCTGTTCCCTTCTGTCTCTTCTTTACTCTCAATGTAAGACTTTAGGTTCACTGAATGTCCTCACTTTTTCAACCTCTGGACTTACCTGTTACTTAATGCTTTTTCCCTCATGTCAGCTTAATGAATTTGTATTTGTTGTTCATGATACAACTCCAAGATCTCTTCACCTACAAGAGATTCTCAGACCTGTTGAAGTAGAATTTATCATTCTCTTTTGTTCTTTTTTTGGGTTACCTATGTGGCATATATATATATATATATATATATACACACACACACACACACACACACACATATATGTATATGTGTATATATATACACATATATACACACACACGTATAAATTTGTGCTTGTGTAGTGGAGCATTGATCACACTTCTGCACATTTGCACTTTTGCAGATTTTATTTACCTGTTTGTATTTCCAACTAGGCTATGGGCTTCCTGAGGGCAGGGACCATGCCTTTGCCATTGTTATCTCTGTAATTCTCAGCATTCTGCTCAGTACCTGGGTGTATTTTAAATTAACATTAGTTGAAGGAATGAATAACTGGGGTGCAATTCTACCTTTAGGTCCATGCTTCCCAACAAGCAGTCCAAGGACTAACTGTTGCAGAAACACTAGGGTCTTATAAAAAAAAAAAACACTTCAGATTCCTGGGGCCAATTCTAGATAGAATCCAAATAGAATCTCTGGGAAGGGGACTCTGGAATCTGCATTTTAAACCAATTCTCCAGAGATTCCAAAGATTGAGAATTGCAGCTTTGGGGACCTTTGAAGAATGTGAGACTTGTTGCCAAAAATGAAACTGTTAGGCCTAAGGTGCTTTTCTTTCACTCCTGTGCCCTACTTTGTAGTTTTACTGGCTACACCTTGACTGTGGTGGTAACTTACCTCAGCTGTTCTTTATTTCCTGTTTCCTCTCCATTTTCCAATCTTATTTTCTAATTTATTTTGCAATGACAAACAATACAACAGTAATTAATAGCACTTCATCCCCCTATCCTCACAACAACTCTAGGGCACATGGGACTTCAAGTTTGTAAGTTGCAGGCAACATACTGTTGCTTATTACCTCCATAGGTTCTGCTTCTACTAATGTCCTCAAACCTTGCAGCAGAGCCTATGGAGGTATTAAGGACAGACTTGAGTCTATGGGTCTTGATGAAAACTACTTTGGCTACTCAGAAGCTCTTTTCACTCATTACTCTGTATAGCTCTATTCTGGAAGGCTAAGATTGCTTGATAGCTGATGCCCAGAGAGTGTCAGCCAGTGGTATAAAACTTGCCGCTTAGAAGGGGATTATTCTGTTCAGGGATGGCTTAACTGGGATGGAATGCAGCCTCCTTCTGCTCAAGCAGACAGGGCTGATAATCTATTATATCATCAAAGGACAGATTTGAAAAGGAAATATAACTTCTTCATTCTTCCTTTTTATTACTACTCTAAATAATGACCCTGAAAAATTGTTTTTCCAAAGGAAATAAGTTTGAGCCTGATCTCCCTTTTCTCTCCAAAGGTTAGTGGAAGGTCCCATTGCAGTCACCGTTGCCAGGGGCCTCACCCCCTTACTCTACAAAAATCTGAAGGTTGTAGTCCAGAAGCCTTGAGGTGCTCATGTGGTGGGCGGCTGGGAGGCTCCCTCCCTCTCTGTCAGGCTCAGGCCTGGAGCTCTTTTGCCAGGGTGTCTGATTTTCTGTTCTCTGCCGTTCACCGACAGCCTGGTAGAGGACTTGAAAACCTTCAGGGTCCCAGAATGGGGAGAGTGCAGTGCTTTCTCACTTGTCAAAGTTCTTACCTTGTACTTTTCCTAGTTTCAGGATAACCTTGGGGTCAGGCTATCACCCCCAACTTCAGTTACAGCATTAGCTTCCATATCCTTCTGACATGACACAACCCCAGAAGGACTGAAAGACCTGTTTACCTGGCCCCTTGTGGGAAGGAGCCCACAGACCTTTAGAAACAGGTCCAGGCAGGGAAAGGGCCTCCCCTTTTACACCCATACTTGCAAAAGGGCCCAAAACAGTGATTGATTTTTTTTAAGTTAAACTTGCTTCTTTATTGCAGGAATTCCCAGAAGTTTTATCTTAAAATATATTGTGAATCTTCTAGAAAGTTACAAAATACATTTCCTATTTTTTCTAGTTTTATTGAGATATAATTGACAAATAAAAATTTTATGTATTCAAGATGTACGATGAGATGATTTGCTATACATATATATTGTTTAATGATTACCACAATCGAATTAGTTAATGCACCAGTCACCACACATAGTTGCTGTGTATGTGTGTGTCGGGGGTGGTGAGGACACTTAAGATCTACTCTCTAAGCAGTAGTGAGATCTTCATATAAGTGAGATCATACAGCATTTGTCTTTGTTGATTGTGTTTTCCTTTGATAATCCACCTTATTATAAGAACACCAAGGGAGAAACGAGATGGGGATAGATTCATTTGAGAACTTTGCCAGACCTCACGTTGTAGTTTTGCTTCAGGCATGTTAGCTGTAGACATCTCTTTGTCCTCATTTTGGCCCTCCTTTCTGTTGGTTATAGTGAGGAAGGCCCCACTGAGAGGCAGTTACTTCTTTTTCCTCTAGCTAGTCATGTTAATAACCATCACATATTAAGTTCTATTATAGGTCAGACCATTCGAGAAGCTCTTCATAAACTACCTCTAATTCTTATAACTCCACAAGACATTATTATTCCTATTTAGCAGATGTACCTCATAGAGTTTAAGTAATTTTCTTACATAGCCAGTACATTAGAGAATTTGAAGTAATGTCTATGTAACTCCTAAGGCCACGCTCTTTCAAATATCCTTCTAAATCTTTTAGAATTAGATTGAAAATACAACCTCACATAATGTCCTTTCTGTGAACTTTGTCTTTATAACATTCTCTAAAAGTAAAGTACCCAAGCTCTATTGTGTAAATTTTTTCTTATTGTTGCGAACCTAAAGGATATGAAATAACTAATTCTCATTGTACTACAAGGGAAGATATTTTATTCCTTTATTTTTATTAATGTCTAATTCCCTTATTTATTCTTAGAGTTTTGGTTTGTAGCGAATTAAATCCATGGTCTTCTAGGGCATAATCTGGCCACCCTCCAGGGGGCTGCAGGTACAGGAGTCATCCTTTGTTTTTGTTCTCATGGTTATGAATTATAACATTAGTGGATCCGAGGGTTGTAGGACTCTGTTGCCCCAGTGACACAAATGTTTCAGCTACTAAATGATTTTCTCCTCCACTGGGGCTTGGCAGATTTTTCTAAATTGTTTAATTTTCATTAGATTATAACGTGGCTGGTTTTAATCATGGTGCACTGTGATTGCTTGTTGAGGTCATCAGATCACAATTCCCAGGGCATCCCTGAAAAAGCATCGAGATTGGTTCATCTCCCATCCATTGTTTTCCCAGGGTTTCAGATTCAAGCTTCTACGTATGTGTGTGTGTGTGTGTGTGTGTGTGTTTTGCAACAACTATTTTGCTGATAACCCTATAAAAGAAAATTGGCTGACTCACTTCTTGGTTATATTCTTTAAAGTGTCAACCTGTGGATAGGAAATTGGAAATAACTGTATTAGAAGGAAAAAATGTAAAGTAGGAAAAGGGAGTGCTGGTTAAAAGAGGTAGCTACCCTTGCCAGAAGAGTAAGTCAATAGATTTTCTCTCTTTTCAGATAAGGTATGATTAGCATTCAGACCCAGTGATGGATACACCCTAGCCCTCTGTGTGAAAACTCTTCTTCTATCAAGAGATTCATCTGGGGGAATATTCTGCATAGCCCATCACAGCTGATTGGATTGGGAAAGGCATCTGGCCATATCTGGTCAGTAGACTATAAGGGGAGCTTAGAACAAAGTCTCTGCCCATGTAGGGAGAACATGGACCAACCTAACCAGCTTTCTCTTAGAAATCTACACAGGTCAGTATGGAGAAGTTCATGTAATTAGTGGCAGCTGTAGAAGATGAAAATCCATGAGGTAGAGAGGTCATGGTGGACTGTAAGTGAGCACATGCTGTATGTAAGAAGAAACCAAATGGAAACCAGCTGGTAGAGAGAAGATGAGTGAAAGAGACCCAGAGTGAAACAGGTTGAGAGAGAGTAGCTGAGTCCTATGGATGATTGAGGCCTTTGATGAAAATGGAGGAACTTGTGCCTGCATCCCTCCGGTAGCCTTTGATTTGGTCTGGAGTGGGTTTTGTGTCTCTGAACTTCTGTGAGGCCTATTTGACATTGATTCAAAACAATGATTCCTGTTTTCCCATTTCTGTATGTATTCTGACAATAAGATCCATGTTCTCCGAAGGAACTTGGAGATTTTTCAATCTCCCTGATTTGTGTTCATATCTGTAACATTTATTTTAAATAGTAATTTTTCCAGTCAATATTTATTATTTTATTGATTAGCATAGGAAGTAGAAAGGGCATGTGAGAAATTTATTTTTGAACATACTTCTACAAATATAAAGGACATAGAGTTTATGCATTCTTCCTTACATTTAGGAGGAAGTTAATGTTACATACATTCTCTGTGCATGAAGGTGAGCTAAGAGAAAAGACGGCAATCAATATATTATGATTCTATCTTACCAAATCAAGAATTTCCTTTAGAGAATTAACCATGTTGCTGATCACCACTTATCATCACTTATACTTATGGGTTGAAATTGTGTTTATTCAGCAAAGTCTAATTTACCCTGCATTGTAAGTTGGAGGCTTTAGAAGGAACTATTTCCTTCCCAAAGCTAGAGCTCTGCTAAGCTTCACTCTTCATTCTAACTAAGGCAAGACAGTCACAGGCATAATGCAAGCGTGATAGAGATATGCTTTCATTCTTTTGGGTTAGGGAGGAAATAGAGCAAGTGGCTGAGAATACAGATGTTGTTTCAAAACCTAGCTCTATTACTTACTATATGTGAGCTTGGGTAGGTAAATCTCTAGTTTCCTTATATAGAAAATGGAGATGATGATAATATCCACTGTGTAGTGTTGGTATTGTAAGGATATATTAAAATATCTAACATAATACTCGACATTTACTAAGGGCTCAAATAAATAGATGTGATGGTAGTAGTAGTGTAGTAGTATATGTTGTTGTGGTTGTTGTATTTGTGATAATTATTGTTGCTGTTGTTGGATGGAAGTGTCCAGGGATTAGCTAACTATATAGTCCAGGCTCAAATCTGACCCAGAGTTTGTTTTTGTAAATAAAGTTTTATTGGAACATAGTCACCTTCACTCATTTGCTTATTGTCTATGGCTGTTTTCACACTACAACAGAACCTAAAACATGTACTATCTGGCTCCTTATAGAAAATATTTTCTGATCTTTAGCACAGTGGAAATAAGAAACAGTAAAAGCTTACCATTTATATAGTCATGCTTGAATTCTGATTCTTCTCCTTAGCTTGGTGGAGTTGGTCAGATTTACCTTTGAGACTCAGTTTCCTCTATGGTTACAATGAGACATAAACAGACATGTTATTGTGATTAAATGTGTGAAATTAGCACAAAATTGTTGCTCAGTAAGTATCAACTTCAGTGTCTTCCTTTGACATTCCTTCTGGTTTCCTTGTTGTAGTAAGATAAATAGGTTGGATGTTTCTGGATTTAATCTCACTGTTTCAAAAAATGTGAAAACATTGCTAGTTTATGCTTGATATATACATTATTGCCTACTACAAGTGGCTAGCTGTACTTTGCTCAAATTCTTAGAACCAAGTAGGACCACTCAAAGCTATTAGCAAAAGAAGCTGGTATTTAAGTCAAATAAAAAATATTCTCATTTAAGGCAGAAATAGTTATTTTGTCTTTCAAAGTTATTAAAGCAAATTTCTCAAAGCAGAATATTATATAAATGCACTAATAGTTTCAATATTTTATTTATTATGCTTCATAGAGATTGAAGTAACTTGATATTTGCATCAAGACAGTGATAATAATTCTAAGTTTGACAAGATTTTTTTCTTTATGAGTGGTTCCAATAAGTTTTCAGACTTAGGTCTATCTGGTGGAGAAGGGCTGGACCAAAAGTGCATCATAGCTTCCACATTCTATTTTAGAGAAGTGTAGGGATAATTAATCATAGTCAAGTTCTCTGGTGATTATTTTAGAAGAATAAATGTAGTGTTTCATTTTCATGCAAATCACTCTTCTTGTTCTTCAGTCTTGGAAATATTTAGTTGTTTTAATTTTGTCATACTTGTAATCACTTGTGAATAACATTTCCCATTTTTCTGCTAATTTGGAAAAAAACCCCACCATCTGGTCTCTAGAAATTAAAGGCTAATAAATATATCCCCCTTTCCGAGTATCAGAGAGATACATCATTACATGTGTACATGCTGAACACATTTGTTTTGATATTTACTATTGTTTATTTTTTCATTTCCTTTTTTCTTCTTCTTAAAAAGTCTTTTTGGATTGCTTATCTATGTTGGCTAATTCCCATCTTTTAGATATTCTTCTTTATATACCCCATTGTGATCCTAGGTCTTAGAATGCAGAACTTTAACAATGGAACCTGGAGATAGTGATATTGAACATTCTGTCTAATTTTCATTTTTTCCTCATAAAGCTAATTTTAAAATTCTATATTCTTAACACTTTTGCCATTGGCCCACACAACTTTGCTTTTCACCATTGTCTAAAGTGGCTGAAACATCAGCATCAGGTGGTGGCAATGCCTTAAGGGATGTCTTATCATATGCAGCATGGCATCTCTGGGTAGGCGTGTTAAGTTATCCTATATTATTTAGGCTAATTTGTGACAAAGTTGGTAGGCTCAATGAAATAAACAAACATTTTGTAAAGAGGTGGAATAATCTCCCCACCCAGTATCTTATTCAAGTTTTTTTAAAGAGTAATTCCATCCCTAGACTTCCCACGCTTAGTGGTCTCACATATAACATACACATAGCAGACCCTCACTAGCAAACCTATTAAGAGAATAAATGAGTCTGCAGCATTAGTTGCTCAACCCAATTTGAGTATAGTTTTTGCTTATGTCACACACTGAACACACAGTTAAATGAACTTTTACTTCTTCCCTCTCTAATGCTGTTGGCTACCTCAGATCATCTCCTGCATAAATAACCTGCACCTGAGTCTTGACTCTGCTCTTAGGGTCACCCTAACTAAGACAAGATTATCTGAATAATGGCATATTACTTTTCAATATCTAAAATAAGTGTAGGACAGGAAGTACAAATTGTGCTGTTTTCTAGAAGACAGAATACTTTTTTAAGGTCTCATAATCTCAATTATAAATGAAAACTTAAGTGACCTTGGCATACTGTCAATGTAAATCTAGCTTTTAAAAAAGAGATCTTCTCTGCACCATGAATTCTAAATCTATCTGGGCTTTTAAATTTTAACCCTTTAGGGAAATTGAACTCAAATGGTAGGAGCACTTGTTCTTCAGGAAGCCTGAGGGTTATTAAAAAGGCCAATCCAAAATATTGTAGTAGCTATGAAACTGTGCAGAAGAGAGGCCAACTACGAGGAAAATGCCGATGTACAAACATTTATGTTGATATTTGCCTCCTGCTCTCATATTTTAGAAACTTCTTACTTAGCAATTTGATTTATCTCATAAGATTCCCATATAAAAGATAAAGTTGTCATTTATTTGAAATCCATCTAGAGAATTTAAGAAAATGTGAGGTGCGGTGGCTCATGCCTGTAATCCCAGCACTTTGGGTGGCCGAGGCGGGCGGATCATGAGGTCAGGAGATCAAGACTATCTTGGCTAACAAGATGAAACCCCGTCTCTACTAAAAATACAAAAATTAGCCAGGCGTGGTGGTGGGCGCCTGTAGTCCCAGCTACTTGGGAGGCTGAGGCAGGAGAATGGCGTGAACCCGGGAGGCGGAGCTTGCAGTGAGCCAAGATCGCGCCACTGCACTCCGGCCTGGGTGACAAAGACTCCGTCTCAAAAAAAAAAAAAAAAAAAAGAAAACGTGAGGGTTCTGCCTTCCAGATTATCCTTTGCGCCTGAAGCGGTGCCTTGGTTCAACAAGGCCTTGTCTGGACTCTCTAGTGTTCAGATAAGCATAGACGTAGGGTCAATTGTCTCAGCAATTGACCCTAAGTCCCTTATTATATGCTTCAAGGAGGAAAAGCTCAGATTTGTCCAAGGTCAGATAACAGCAGCAGGCTGGACCTCGGTTTCCTGTCTGTCTTCTGCTGTGACTGGGCCACATGAAAAAAGGTTCCAATTGGGTATGAAGACTTCCCATAAAACGTTGGCTCAGATGGATATACTAGTGTTAATATCAAAAAAGAAGGTCAGAGTTGGGCCGGGCACGGTGGCTCACGCCTGTAATCCCAGCACTTTGGGAGGCCGAGGTGAGGGTATCACAAGGTCAGGAGTTCAAGACCAGCCTGACCAATGTGGTGAAACCCCGTCTCTACTAAGAATACAAAAAATTAGCCAGGCATGGTGGTGTGCACCTGTAATCCCAGCTACCAAGGAGGCTGAGGCAGGAGAATCGCTTGAACCTGGGAGGCGGAGGTTACAGTGAGCTGAGATCATGCCATTGCACTCCAGCCTGGGTGATACCGTGAGACTCCATCTCAAAAGAAAAAAAAAAAAGAAAGTCAGAGTTAAGACTGGTGTGTAAACCATTAAGGAATAATTTAAAAAAAATTTGTTTTAGCAAGCCACATGCCAAAATAATCAGAAATTCACAAAGAAGTCTTGTCTCATTGCATATTTGCTGGGACAAATGCATCATTAATGTTCTTAGTTTAGAATGCAATCTTCAAAGTCTTGAAGGTTTCTTTCAAAATCATCATTATTATTGTGGATTAAATTCAATATTAAGTTATAAAACTTTATATAAGTTATGAAGTGTTTGAAGGTACTTTTTTGTTGTTGTTGTTGCTGGTCATTTCAGGGATACCAAGAAAATATTTCTTGTCCCCAAATTTTCTTCTCACTTGTCTCCTTGATGCCTAACATTTTGCCTTTGATTTCTGCCTTTGGGGTTTTCATCATGGTGGGCTGCTGAAGAGATGTCAATGATACACAATGGCATATCAGCTTCAGTTACTTAGCAGTAGTCTTCCAGAGAGTTGACACCCAAGGGAATGGCACATGGGATGGAAAGTTTTTATGTAAGTCATAAGAGAGAGCACCAAAGAAAGGAGATCTGCATTAAGGTGAGGACAAAGCAGAAGTAAATTTTTTGAAAAAGAGAAACACCAAGAGAGTAGCAGAAGCTGCTGAATTATAATATTGCCTACCCCACAGTTTTGGCTAGAATTTGCTCTGATGGCTAATAATTTACAGAGGCTTTGGAGTTTTTCCTTTTTACTAACACACTGATTACATTTACATGGTGTTTTACAAGTTATCAAGCACAGCCATAGGCATGATCTTATCTAAGCTACTCTGTCAGTTAGCCAGGATGGGTACCAGCAGTTCCACTTTACAGATGGTGAAATCGAGGCCCAGAGTTGTTAAGAGACTGGTTCCAACTCACATAAGCAGTGAAAGGAGAAGCCAACATGGGAACTCTCCTATTGTGGTTTTGACAGGTGATTTTTCCCCTGCACTGCATGAGGTTGGGAAAATATTTTATGCTTTGGACTCAGATGACCCAGGCTTAAACTTGCCAATTTTCTTGCCAGCAGTGTGACTTTGAATATGTTACTAACTGCTCTGAATCTCAGTTTCTTCATCTGTAAAAAGAGAAGAATGATTCTACCTTGTCAGATTGTTGTGAAAATTCCATTTGGTAAAGCAAGAAAAGCAACCAGCTTAATGCTTGGCACACAGTAGGCACTCAATGTACTTTCCCTGCAGTTAAAGATGAAATGATGAATGAGGGTAACTGTTAGATGACACCATGCCTCCTTGGTTTACTTTAATTCCTGAAATGATCTCCTGTGAAAGAGAGAGTGTGTGTGTGCATATGTTAATGCATCTGTGCATATGCACACCTGTGTGCATGTCTTGGTGTATACCACACGCACCTGTGCACATCTCTTAGGGCACTGAAGTTGTTCTCTATGTTCTTAGGCTTTGTGGAACCAGACATAGTGATCAAACATAGAGAATATTTCCACTGCAGATAACTAGAAACTGGATCATGGCAATAAAGCTAATCGAACCAGATGGATCCTAGCTCTGTGACATGGCTGACTTCCAGAAGCACAGGCTTTTTTGCTCTCAAATATCAGGATGATGCCTGGAGTTCTGAGTCTGATGACCTGGAAGATTTGGGGTAATTCCCTTTAGTAGACACGGCCATGGACTCACACAAAATTGCATTCGTTTTTGAGTCTACTTTATTTACAGTTATTTATTCTTTCTTGAAAACTTTTATCATCGCCTTGATTAAAATAAGTTCATAAAATAATCTTCACTGTATTTGTTACATATGGCACAGAATAATTTAGCACTTTATGTCTCACTGATGTACAAATGGGAGAAGCACCCTTTGCTAAAAGCAGTACAGTGACTTAGTTCAATTTGGCTAAGGTAGCACTTTAAAAAATTACCATGAGATGGCGCTGTGGCCAAGTAGATGCAGTATGCTTTAGCCCGTTTTCCCTAATTATGGCAGTTAATTGCTTTTTTTTGAATATAGAGGAATCTATCATTCAACTTAAAGTAGAGCAAGGTTTGTTACTCCGTTTTAATAGTATTGATTAAAAGTGAATCCTTTAATCACAGATCCATAAATCATTTGACAACTGTGTTTCACTTAGGTGTGAGTCTGTTTAAAAAGCCATAGTAGTCAGAAAATCGCCAGACTAAACAAAGGGCCCAAAGGTACCATTTTATTTACGATCAAGAAACTATATATGTGGACCATTGTTTTCCCCACCCTCAGAGACTTGTCTTAAAAGTTCTTCCACAAAATTAGATTAACTTCCAGTTTATTTAAAGAGCTGATATTTTTGATACACTTTAATCTCCTTTGCAGCAATGGAAGGTCATAGAAATATTAGAACATGAATTCACATTTAAATAAACATGATACAAACATGCACACATGTGTATATACTGAGTGTTTTCATTGACTTGCTTTTTGTCCATATAAATATATAAATATTGAATAAAGTGCATGAGAACATGTCTGTACATATATACAGCTACACATTTGCCTGTACAGTATACATTTGAATAGATACTTATGGAAGAAAAAAACACGTACACATTTGTAATATATAGGTAGTCAAAAGACATCTATCAGGCAACATTAATGTTCATTCTGATCAAGATTGAGTATATGGGGGTAGAATCTGTAATCTTTTCCCTAATATAAATGAAATGTGCAGAGTTATAAGTGAAGGCAAAATACATTAGAGCGGAGACATTTTAACATTTATATTTTCATCAGTTAGTATGGTATCATAAGGAGTAGTTCAGTTCAAATGCAGCCTTGGTACTAGCAGCATATTATACATTCTATCTTTGAAAGAGTGAACCATCTTTCAACATATCTATGAGGACATAATGAGAATTTTATGCATTTCCAAATTACACGATGACACTTCCCACATTCTTTAGTTTTCAAATCTGTATTTTTTCCCAAAGGTTTAGGGCAAAAACTGTTTCTCATTCAATAGAAATGTTTCAGCATTGTAGTCATATATCTAACATTGATTCCAATAACAACATGCAATTTAACCTTGAGTGTTATAATATCAAGGTACATTAACTGTTGTTAATCTCTTTTTCTCTTTAGTAACCATTTCAATGAAATATTATAATATCTGCTTTTCTATTAGGGAGCCCAGTGTCAATGAGTAATACTGAAATGAGTGAGTTTTTGGAGAAATAGAAGAAAAATTTTGCTCAGAACTATGGTAGTTATAAATTGGCTTGAGATTGAGGTGCATATTTCTAAATTAATTGCAATGTTAAGCCTCAAGTGATATTTTCACCCTCCTTTATTTGTTTGGTGTTTATTGGTAACCAATCAGGAAAACTTATTTTTAAAACTACTCTCACAGTTGAAACAAACTTGTTTCTGAACCAGGTAAGAAGGAAATAAGTTGAAAGGATTCTAAAAATAAGTCTGTTTATATTTTTTGACTAAGACCATTTCAGTTTAGTCATTTTCTTTTTTTCTTTCTTTCTTTTTTTTTTTTTTTTTTGTGATAGGGTCTCGCTCTGTTGCCCAGGAGGAAATGGCAGTGGTGTGAACTTGGCTCACTGCAGCCTTGAGCTTCTGGGCTCAAGTGATCCTTGTGTCTCAGCCTCCCGTGTAGCTGGGACCACAGTTGTGTGCCACCAGGATCAGATAATTTTTTGATTTTCTTTGTAGAGACAGGGAGGTCTCACTTTGTTACCCAGGTTGGTCTCAAACTCTTGGCCTCAAGTGATCCTCCCATCTCAGCCTCCCAAAGTGCTAGGATTACATGCATGAGCCTCCGTGCCTGGCTGAGCCATTTCGTTTAAAGGCAAGGGTTTTGTTTTAATTATTTTTATATTTCTCATATCTAGAAATTTGCTTCACAAATAAATGTACACTCAATAGATGATTGTGGAACCAAGCAGAATGGTTTTAATAAATAGTATAAACCAATGAATCTGAAAGCTTCAATTTACCTGATGAGTGTCATAGGAAAGTCACCTGCTTTTTATAGAGATGTCCTAGGACTCTACCACTGTCAGTAGCTGGAAACCTGAGCTCATCCTCAATCCTGACACAGTTACATCAATATAGGTTTACTGCTCAAAAGAGTGCATGCATGATGCAGTCATTTCACAGCAAGTTACCAAATACCTCGATAGTGCTGTTTTAGAGAAGCAATTGCTAGAAACGCATTTGGTAATGTGAAATCATCCTTTTGCTAGTTTACCTAGAAGAACAAATATTAAACAAGACCACACTGGAAATTCAGAGTAAAGCACAAGAAGTAGAAGAGAAAGCAGCAATAGTTATTGAATAACATTTGAAATCTTTTTCACTTCTGAGAATTAACTTGAAATGCAACAAATGCCAGCAACCTTGTGAATATTTCAAAATGGTATCTATGAAAAAGCAGGAATGAAAAATGTTGTCAAGTATTTCATTTAATTATCTTAGCAATACAGATTTTATAACACTGACCTTAGTGTCTTTTTTTCTCCTTTCAAAATATATACCATAGTAAGTTTTAAAGATAATTTTTAAGAGGTCATTATATTCAATAAAATTTTCACTATTTATAGCTATTTTTATTTACAGCAATAGGTAACCAACTCAATCCCATGTCATCAATGAACAGCATAGCAGCAAGGTTTCCACTTGAAAATAGAAGTTAATTTAGATTTACTTAGGGCTTCATAATTACACAATAAAAGTGAATCATTTTAAAGGCATATCATTTACAATGTTATAAATAAGTATCAGAAAGCTCACAGCTGAAATGCTGTCAGAACATTTTCCAAGCACACATTTTGTAGCATTGAACCCTGCTTTTCATTGACAGAATAAAACGAGGCATACAGATATGATCGTTGGTTCCACTAGACTTGTCTAATTTTTTCCAATCTCTTATTTTTTTTTTTCCAGATAGGTGAAAACTTGCTCAGTGTGCCCTCCACAGTTGCCACGGCAACTAGCCTATCACACACAGCTCACCTTTTCATTCACTCTGTCGCTATTGTCTTTAGAAGCATCTTCAGAATGCTGCTTTCCTAGAGCAACCATTGAGCAGTCATTATCTGTTGTCTTGGCATCTTGCTTTGAATTCTTTTTTTGTCCCATTTGAAGTTGGCTAGACTTGTAGGCCAAAGCCGGTATAGTGTTCACTAAAATTAACTGCAATGGTTTTTTGTTTTCCTTGTACTGACACTGAATATACCGTGAAAAGGCTGACCTATAGGTCTTGTTGAACAGTGTGTAGACTAGTGGGTTGACTGCTGAAGAGAGATAACCGATCCAAACAAACACATTGAGCAGGGCCCCAATGACATCCTCATTGCAGGACTCTTTGCAGATGACGGCCATGATGTTCGTGATGAAGAAAGGGCACCACATCACCACAAACAGGAAGAAGACGATGCCCAGCACCTTGCATGCCTTTTGCTCATTGCTGATGGACTGCATAGTCCTCCTGCCTGTGTAGGACCCTGGCTCCCTATGGATCGACCGCTGGAAGAGCTTTTCTGAAGACAAAGAACTCTGAGGGAGGAAGCTGAAAGAAGCTAATTTGGCCCGTGTGCCATGATCACTTACACACAAAGTAGCTTCTTTCTGGAGTGACTTGATAGTTAGAAAGTAGGTGATCACCATGATGGTTAAGGGAATGAAAAATGACACAAAAGAGCCGATCAGGACAAAGTTATCATCGGCGAGTAAGCAACTCCCCTCCTTAAAGACCTTCGAATCGTCCTGTAGCCCAAAGACTGGTATTGGCATGGATATACCTGGAGTTGAACAGAAAATGAAACATGATTATTAAGGAATTGAGTATATGAAGGCAAGAGCATCACCACATAATGTTGGCTATTGACAAGATTTTATGTCAACATTGTTTAAAAGCTTAACATACTTTGAGAATTTAAAATTCCTTTGGACTTACGTATGTGTTTTGTAAGTATATATTATGTAGTTCCTTGTATGTTATATTGCCATATGTAGCTAACCCTTTACTTATAAAGAAGTATAATAAATCTAGCTTTATTTTTTATGCCGTATTTTTCTGATTATAATATTATACTTATTAAGTGAAGAAACACACAGAGGCAAATAAACTAAAAAATGTCCAATAACGTCACCATCTAGATAGCCACAATTAACAACTGATGCTGTTCATTTTATTTATTTATATATGTATTTATTTATTTATTTATTTTTGTCTATGAAAATCTAGAATATAGATTTGTTTCTTTTTTTGATGCTGTTCGTTTTAGATACATTCACACACTTACCATGTGCACACATTTTAAAACAGAATTGAGGTTCTTTTTCACAAACAGTTCTGTATCTTTTTTTAAAATCTAATAATATGTCACAAGCATGGTTTATATATAAAAATAACTATAAACTTTTAAATATAGTTTATTTTCTCTCTAGAAAATTTGGGAGGTACAAAAATGTAACAATGAATAAAGAAAAATAATATGCGTTCTCCCCAGTCAGGGGCAACCATAATTTACATTTTCATCATTTCTTCTTCCACTTACATGTACATATAAAAACAAATGTGTATATGCAGTACTTTACATGCAGTACTTTGTATCTTATATGTTTTAGATCTTTCTATTCCATTTAACATTATAAATCATGATAATTGCACATAAAATATTTTTGAGAAATACAATTTTCTAATATTAATTTAAAATAACCAATTTTAATTCTTTTTAAAAAAGCTTTTATTATGGAAAATTTTTAACATACACACAACTAACAAACCAAAAACCAAACCCAGTACAGTGAAATTGTCACCCAGCTTCAAAGATTATCAGCTCAAGCCCAGTCTTGTTTCATCCATACGTCCTCTGGCTGCCATCCCTCTCATGTTATTATGAAGCAAATCCTAGACATCACGTCATTCAGTCTGAAAATATTTATTACGTAGATCTAAAAGCCATGTGCTCTTAGACAAACCTAATATTTTCACAATACCATTCTCACTCCTAAATAGAAGTTTAATATTTCCTTAATATTAAATGTAGAGTTAGTGTTCAAATTTCCAATTGTCCCATAAAGGTTGTTGTATGTTTTTAGTAGTAGAGCATTCATAAGGGTGGATTGCAAAAAACAAGACAGCCATAGACTTTTTATTGACAAATATAACAGGTAGGTATAGGATGAGATAATACAGGGGAACATGGGCCTATATGGTCCATTGCTTCATCACCCAGATTTGGGGGATCTGTAAAGCTCCCTCAGGTACAGGGATTAGGCAGAGGAGGAAGCAGAAGTGAATAAAGGCAACCCCTGGCCTCTAATCATGCTACATGCCCCACATGATGATAGCACCTTTTTAAAGGAAGATTTGACTGGCCATGTTGTGCAGTTTCACCACCCAACCCCCACCATGGACAACCTCTCTGCTCCTGGGGAAATAGGCATATCTTTCTCTACTGGACTGGGATGATTGGTCCAAGGCAATCATGAGATGGCTTATTCTCTCTGCCATAAAGGTAGAATCAGGATGACAAAAAAGAGAGGAAACATGAATCAAGTACTCTGTATAACTTAGTTTAAGATTGTTTCTTTTATGAAATAGTAGATATTGCAGGGACAGCCTGGGAGAAAAAGTCAGAAAAAAAGTTCCCTTCTAGCTCTTGCCCATATTATCAGCACACTCAGAATTGTAGAATGAAGAGTGTCGTGGTTACTGCTTCTGACCATCTTTAGAGTCTAATACGTGGTCTCACACCAGCCAAGAACACTGGTTTATTCCAGAGTTGGGGGCCACTGCCTCACTCTTGCCATCCATCTGGAAAAAGGTTTTTGGAGAATCTCTAATCTAACTTCTGCATACTCAGAACAGAGTTCCACTTCATCCAAGCACAGACATGACTGTCCTAACCTCATGTCATCTCACATTGGCCATCGTGGCCAGGAGAGAACATTGAGTTGATATAATATTCAACACAAATCTTTCTTAGTGACATTTGCCATTATCTTCAAAGACTTAATTGACAATATTTGTCACTTGCCTATGCAAGCCCATCCAGGATTCTTGGAAGGTGGAGATAAATAACATCAGAGCTGTTTATAAGGACACTTACTGTGGCTAATGACTCTTCATTTCCTCCATCCCTCTCTGTTTCTGGCCCATTGTTTGCAACATTCAAGAAGAGATTGATGAGCTGTGCCTCCAAGGGGAACATCCTCTGAGACCCTGGATATTGACCAGTTTTGCTTATCCTTCAGAAAATTCTTGATTGTAAAAGTAAGGGCATGATTTCTAAGAAGAGTGTTTTTCTCCCAGTGTTTGAATCTGGATCTGTGAAAGATATTTCCTGTACTCATGTACAAGGTCTTGTTAGACAGCATAGTTGCTCATTGATTAGAAAGGATGCTTTGTTCATCCATTTGAGACATCCCTGGATTTGAGTCTTTGCTGTGGCTCTGGGCTCCTGAATTGGCTACTTCATTCCTATAGTCCCCACTTCTTCATCTATCATGGGAGGCTGGCACCAACATACCTGCATGTATTTGGTGAGGATAAAATGGATCAAATTTGCAGAGCACCTAGCACAGCACCCAGTCCAGAGTGATGTTCTACCAGTGGTCAATAAACACGAGAGTAGCTTTCTCTGCAAAATTATTTATATTAAATGTATCAACATTATTTTATTCTAATCCATTTTGCTTAGCTTGTATACACTAGATTTTATATAGCAGATCTTTTTAAACCAAAAGAGGCTAAAAAGACTTTTGGCCATTGGCCATAGAATTAACACTGATGTAATTTTAGCTTCTGCCAGGGTGACGCCGGGTCTTAATCAATTTTAATTTTGTACAGCTGGAACTGTTGATTACTTTTCTAATGTGATGAATTACAGCATTACTATTAGTCATGATACACATAAACAAGATATCAACCATCCAAAAAAGGTGTGTGATTTTGTTATTAAACTCTTGAGTGTTCCTTTTTCTAATTAATACAAAGGAAGTAAATACCTTGAGAGCCTTTTGCCCTATTTGCTTATAACCTGGTAATTTACGTAAGTGGAAATTCTCAATTAACCAGAATGTGGGCTTACCTAAAATGCCAAATTATTTAATTATTTGGAATAGTGTCTTTGGTTGGACACACACACACACACACACACACACACACACACACACACAACCTTACAGAATAGCCCAGTTTCTGAGAGGGGTGATGGAGTCATCTGCACTGAAATAGAGAATCCCTCTCTTAAATGCCTGGGATAAAAAGCCACTTTTCAAGAGGACGTGGTAAGAGGTTACAGGCAGAGTTGTTCTGTTTGGAAGGGGGACATTAATTTGGATAGGATAGTGGAGAATCAAGCTGATCGGTTATTTAAATGGCCTGTTCATCTTTACATATAACAAAAACATCCTGAATACTATCATACACCATTCTTTTTCTGTGCCTCACTCACAGTAACTGGTCAGCTAAGGGTTGTAGAAAGAATAACCAGAAAGTTAAAGTAATGCTCCGTAAAGAGGAGAGGAAATTTTATGTCAAAAAACTAGAACACATAGATAGGCTTTGTGGGTACAATCAGCAGCTCAAAATCATGTGCCTCTACCAAGAGAGAGAAGACATGGGCTAATATCCAATATTGTGGATATTAGCCATCTCTGGGGCATTAATTATCTGGCTGCTTTGTTTGATAATAGCTGCTTTTGGAGACCTGACATCTCTCACTTGAAATTTCTGCACATAAAGCATTTTCCTTTATGAACAAAACAGACAGTAACTTGAATTACATGACTCTGCATTTTGTTTAATATATTTTTTTCTGAGGAGTGGAAAACAGCAGTCAAAATTCAATATCAGTATTGGATCCTCTATGTAGCATTTTATTTATTTCCATTGAAACTCAGACAATAAAATGAATGGGAAACCTTGACACCTAAGAACAACAAAAGCTTTGGTTGGTGTCTTTCTTTCGGCATAGTTCTGCTTACTTCCTGCACATAAATTTTGCACCTCTAGTTAACATCTTACCACAGGCTGCATAAATAATTCACTTTGAACCGCTGACTGTGAAGGACTGGCTTTATTCTTCATCTTGGACTTTTTCTGAGACAGTGTACATTTCTTGGGAAATAAAAAGATTGCCTTCCTAGATAACCATCCTCTCGTAGGGAACAGGACAGTGGCAGTCCTTAGGGCCCTCAGCTGGAAAGGAGGTGGAGGGCACAGAAGTTATTTCGGAGCTCTTGTGAAAAAGATTGAAATTTGGGTTCACAGGTTTCTGTTTCCCCAAACTGCTACCTTTTCTTTGAATTTTAATGCATGCTGTATTTTTCAAGTTATAAGAACAAATTTACTAGTAGTTTGACAGAAAACACCACTGGTAAACACTGCAGGATAGTCCTCATATTACAGGGAAAGAAGAATTGAATATATAGGGCAACTGCCAATGGGACTCACTATCCTTCTGATACAGAGTTGCTAAATTCCTTCTAATCTATGTATGGTGTGTTGACAAGGCAGATGTACATAAAAATGAGAGCTACACAAACACGTCGGTTACCCAAAAGCTGTATGTTTCTTTTTCTCAGATTAATTCCAAATAGCTCTCATAATAAATTGCAACTTTTCAAGGTATTATCACACATATTCATTCACTCTAAATTGATTTTTACAAAATTGTTAAAACATTACCCACGCCTTCTTATGGGGCAGATGAAAATCTCACTTTACAGATATGAAAACTTGGGCCTACCAAGCTTAAGTAATTTAGTTAGAATCACACAGAAAGTTGGGGGCAAAATCAAGACCTCTACTTAGGGTTCTTAATTCTTATGGTGGATTTTTAAAAACTGCTTATTTGTTCCTTTGAAGGTAGTTACAAAAGTCTGTGACTACCTCTGAGGTTTTTAACATTGGCTTCAGGAAGTCTATGATAGTCCTAAAATCTGAAAAATTTGTATATATGTATATTTCCTTGGAGATAGATCTTTCCTTAGATGGGCAGAAAAATTCTAGCCCCTAATATGACTAATAAGCACTCAATTACACCAATTGATATGGTTTCATTCTGTGTCCCCACCCAAATCTCATCTTGAATTGTAATCCTCATAATCCCCACATGTCGGGACAGGGACCTGGTGGGAGGTGATTGGATCATGGGGAGGTTTATCCCATGCTGTTTTCATAATAGTGAGAGTTCTCACGAGATCTGATGGTTTTATAAGTGTTTGACAGTTCCTCCTTCCCACGCTCTCTCTCACCTGCCACCACGTAAGATGCACCTGCTTCCCTTTCTGGCATGATTGTAAGTTTCCTGAGGCCTCCCCAGCCATGTGGAACTGTGAGTCAATTAAACCTCTTTCCTTTATAAATTACCCAGTCTTGGGCATTTCTTTATAGCAGTGTGAGAACACACTAATACGCTGATGTTGCACACACAGCACAAACTCTCTCTCTCTCTCCACCGCCCCCACCAGTGATTTTCTGTACCTTGATCTTTTTTTTTTGCATTCTTTCATCTCAAAAACACAAGTTCCTCTAGCCAGACATTAAATTCATTGAGGCCAGAAAAATAGTTCAAAAATAAAATCCTTATAATCAGCAATTAGTTTCTTTCAAATACTAGGGAAGTTATTCTCAACTTTGGCTGCACATTAGAATCACTGAGGGAGTTTTAAAAGTTACATTGCCTGAGCCTCATTCCCAGGGGTTCTGATGTTAGTACTTTAAAAAATATAAATGCCCAGGCACTACATAAACATGAAAACAACAACCACTCCAGGGATCTCTGTAAGTGGTTGTGCACTGCAGAAGCTGGTGGCCTAATTGCCCCCATCATAGATTCCTTATAAAGTGGTCTCTGTCTCCTCTGGCTCTCCTTCCTTTTCCTTTCCATTTCATAGCCTAGAGGTTGTGCTTCAATATAAAGATCTTGCACTGAAAGGCGAAGAGATTGAATTCTGGCTTGTAGACGGGGCTTGTCAGCCGTCACTGCAACACTTAAGAACCCTTCTCTCTTGTCTCAGAGAAGATTGACTTTCATCTACCATTTCCCCCCCAGACAACATGTTACAAAACCTAAAGAGAAAATGAACCATATAATGTAATTTGAATAAATAACCAGAGCCTTGTTTTGTTGTTGCAATCACAAGTAATAAGGCAACTTCTGCTGATGACTATGTTAGTCAGCTTAATTTCATCTCAATTCTACATTGTAGGCATCGATCAAAATATCACATTTGTACGTCATCAATGATACAATTATGACTTACAAATCAAAAATAATAATAATAAAAATAAAACTCTTCAATGCTACAGAAAGTTGGGGGCAAAATCAAGACCTGCCTCTTTCTTTTTTAATGAGTGGATATTACACTATCTACCCATAGCAGGTGCTCTTTTCTAGGCTGCATATTTAGCAACATGCTCATGAGTAAATATTTATTTAGAAAAAAAAACTCATCTCTGTCCTACGTTATTGGGTCCCATCTTGAAAGTATTGTATCCTTTCTCCCATTTGTACCAACGGGGCAGATTTTGGAGTGATTCTCTCTAAAAGCTTGGAGAACGAGTCTTACATGTGACATGTCTCATTTCAGAGACTCTGGTCTAGAAGGTGTGGGGAGAAACAGTCATGGTGTCTGGAAAGTTAGGTTGTGGCAGGTGCGCACATAATCCAGACCCACAGCAGTCAGTTCTCTTTCCTCCAGCCTCGCTTGTATGTGGCATCCTAAAGCACCTTTTCCATCATATTACACAAGAGCCTATAGTGTCCCTAACACTCGAGCAATTACCAGCTACTCAGCCCACTCTACAGGGTCTTTGTAATCTGATTTTAACATAATTATTCGACTTTCTCAGTAGTCATATGGTGTTCTCTCTCTGTTGCTCTCTTCTTTAGGTTATGTCTTGAACTATTCAGGAGGATATTACCCATAGCAAGATTTTTCAACCAGTCACAGAGTGTGATTTGAGGAGCCCCCAAGTCCTGCCTCCTCTCATACGTGTCTCCTCTCAGTAGCTTGCTTGGTATACGGTAGTCCTCCTTTATCCTTGCTTTCCCTTTCCATAGCTTTGGTTACCCAGTCAACCACAGTCTGAAAATATTAAATGGAAAATGCCAGAAATAAACAATTCATAAGTTTTACATTGTGAACTGTTCTGAGTAGCGTGATGAAATCTTGTGTTGTCCTACTCCACCCCACCTGGGACGTAAGCCATCCCGTGGTACAGTGGATCCATGCTGCAGATGCTCTGTGCCCATGAGTCACTTAGTAGCCATTTCAGCAGATCAACTATTGTGGGATCACAATGCTTGTGTTCAAGAAACCCTTATTTTACCTAAGAATGGCCCCAAAGTGCAAGAGTAGTGAGGTTGGCATATTGTTATAATTGTTCTATTTTATTATTAATGATTGTTAGTCTCTTACTGTGTCTAATCTATAAATTAAACTCTATCATAGGTAGGTACACATAGAAAAAATATAGTATATATAGTAGTATATATAGGGTTCAGTATAATCCACAGTGTCTGGCATCCATTTGGGGTCTTGGAATGTGAGCCCCAAGGATAAGGGGAAACTATTGTACTGCAGTGTCTCTCTGTTACAGTGAGAGGTCCCATTCTGTGTACCTATAATACCCTGGAGGGTTGACTATTAACCTAAGTTCATGGTGCAGCAGCACAGAGATGCATAGCAGGGAGGACTCCTGAGGGCATAGGCCTTGGAAAGGAAGATTGCTCTTGGGAAGGAAGGGAAGACATACAAGATTGCTCAGGGATGCAGGTCTGAGGGAGGTATGGTGGCTGTGCCATGCTGGACTGTTCGTAAAAGCGCGGAGTACCATGGGGAAGGGGCAACGTAAACAGCTACTGGGAGGTACAGAGATTTACTTTTCATTTTTGCCCTGGACCAATTTTGATGCCTTCCTTTCCCTGAAATGCTATACCAATGAGTGGGGGCTCCAGGATTTCTATGTAGCAGAGGCTTAGGAGTGGCGGCTGGAGGGCATGAGAGAATGAGGCAACCTGTCTTGAGGCTACATTTGCATAGAAAACACATTATTGTACTTTAACTGTACAATTATTTGGGAGTGCTTTGGGAATCTACAGATGGAGATCATGTTTCCAAACCACACCCTACAATTTTTTTCAAAACGTATCTCAAGGCACATCCCCTGCATGAAACCTTCCCCAGATTAATTCTCTCTTTAATAAGAACTATTTTTCTTACTCAATATTCCTTCAACACCTCCATAAATAAATTATACTGTGCTAGTTCACCCTTTCAGTATCTCAGAATTTTTCTCTAGACATGTCATTATACTCATGAGATGACAATCTCATTAATAGCAGGGATATCTTTTTCTTTGTGTATTGTGAGACATTCCAGCATCTAATGTGCTTCTGTTTATACTGGGAGCTTAGTAAATGCTTGTGAGATTGATGGGTAAACAAATGAGAGAGAGGAAAAAAAAGAGAGAGTTGGGAATTATAATACACTTTATAGATACAGCTTGAAATTACTGAATAATTTCATAATGCTTCCCTTCATTTTTGTTGGGAAAACACAGTAATGAGGCTGCCAATTAGCCACATAGGGTGGAAAAAAGAAAATGGATATTTGTATGATACATAATTTGTATACTCTTTTAAGGGAGTCACATATAGGATTAACCAGCACATGAGCTGACCACCTTAACAGCTAAAATCACAAGGGAAAAGATCACTGTAGAACATGGTGCCTAGTGAGAATCAGGAGACCTGGGTTTATTCCTGTCTGTTCTGACTCATATCCTGGATCTAGGCCCGTTATTTTTCACAAAGTGTCTTTCAGGTAAATTAAACAAGTATGTATCAGCAAACTGGAGCATGAATATAGTGGGAAAATCACAGAATTTGGAATCACAAGACACAGGTTTGCCTCCAGACTCTGTTAATCACTAGCTGGGTGACCTTAGGCTGCTTAACTTTCAAGCTTCCATCTGTAAGGTGGAGATAATATAAAGAGGCCTCCTCTAATTTTCATGCAAGGCTTTGGTGAAAAAGCAGTGAGATGATGAGTCTGAATCATTTTGTAAAGTTTTAAGATTTATTTAGATGAGAGTGATTATAATTTACTTAGCACTATGTGAGACTCTGGGTGAAGCAAAAGACCTTTGAGACGTTTCATGATGTCTAAGATCTTTTTTTTTAAGCTTTTTATTATGGAAATTTTTAAACACACGAAACTAGAGAAAATAGTACTGTGAACCCTATGTACCATCACCCAAGTTCAATACAAACATGATGTCTAAGATCTTATAGGGAAAACAAAATATACGCAATTGATTTAGGAAGGCAGCAGTGCAGGACAGAATGTGATCAAGAGGCAAAATAGATGACATAGATAAATTCCTATGTGATGTCAGAGTGCGAGGCTCATTGTGGGTTGGCATCCCTGGGAAAGGCATTGGAGCTGAGCTGGGCCTGTGAATGAATAGAATCTGGACAGGGATCAGGCAAGGAGACAGGAGTGATCTCTCCACCCTGGGCCAAGGTGTGCCTGGACTTGCTGGGGCTGAGGCAGTCTGTTGTCTGGTACGCAACTGTGAACTCAGGAGCAAGTGCACACATTGCTTATCACTTACCAGAAGCATTGAGCGGGTCCTCTATCTGTGATAGCAATCAATTTTGTTCCTTCATCCATCAATCAAGTAGTAATTGAGCCTACACTGAGCTAGGTACTTGAGGAATTTGAGGGGAAGGTGGTTGAGTCTATAATCAGTTACTTTACAATCTAACACCTTCACTACCATTCATTAATTCATCACTCCAAAAAAAAAAAAAAAAGAAAAAAAGACTAGGGAGGCAGAGAATACAGAGATATAAGCAGAAAACTAGGATCTTACAGGGAAATATATCTGCTTCTGCTTCAGTCTGTTGTGAAGTTACATAGCATGTATCATCTGGAAAACTCCCTACCCTTTTAAAAAGGTGAATGGGAGAAAGGAAAATAATATCATAGTCATGCACCCGTAACAATGTTTCAGTCAACATACACTGTGCACACAACAGTGGTCCCATAAGATTAGAGTAAGATTATAACACTGTATTTTTACTATACCTTTTCTGATATGTTTAGATACACAACTACCATTGTATTATAATTGTCTATGGGGTTCAGTACAGTAATACTCTGTACAGATTTGTAGCCTAGGAGCACTAGGCTGTCCCACACAGCCTAAGTAGGGAGCATGCTACGCCATCTTGGTTTGTGCAAGTACACTCTGTGAGGTTCACACAGGATGAAATTGCCTAATGATCCATTTTTCAGAAACTATCCCCTTAATTAAGCGATTCATGACTATATTTTGAAAATAGTATTGACCCCCTGGACATCCTGAAAGGATCTTAGGTATCCCTGGGAACCTGCAGAATATGTTTTGAAAGCTACTGATACAGGAGAAAAAAAGCCATTAGTTTGCAAGGAGAAAACCCAAATTTGGATCTCCTCTGGTTTTAAGCAAGTTATTTAATCTCTGAGATTTTTTCTCCCATAAAATGGGGATTAACTGTGTACCCTTCAAAAGATGATCATGAGAAATATAAATGAGAATTGCTACCCTTATATAGTAAATATAAAGTAAATACTATATAGTAAATATAGTATTGTCTAACAGCTGGCAATTATAGAGAAGAATGTTCTACAGCCGTCCTTAATGCCCAGAGTTCTTCATTCTGTCTAAAAATCTCTGCTGTAGCTGAAACCTCCAACCACTCTTGTTTGGTGCTAATAGAAATGAAAACCAGTTTAACATCATCTTTATATTTAGTTTAAAAATCTGTGCATTGCTTGCCACTTTGCACATAGGTCTCTGTTAATATGGAACCAGTTCATCACCCAAGATAGGGGTCCTGCAGAGGAAGAATGTTTCCCAGAATGGCTGATAATGGTCTCCTCAGTGAAAATTGAATGACCTCTTCTGTGGATGGTGACAATGAAGTCAAGTGCCAAGGGTGCTGAGTAATGGGTGTGCAATGTCATATTGCCTTAAAAGTACACATTGGGATTCACAGAACAAGGATAAAAGAGAGACTTCCACTGTGTACTTCTCTGTGGGAAGAAGGGTGGTCATATGAAATCTGGGACTTTTTTCACAGGTGTCGTGTTAATAAGGAATCAGTTCTTTGCACAGAGGTCTATGTTAATACAGAATCAGTTCCTCACCCAAGACAACAGAAGGACCTGCCACTGTGTCACTAGTGTCATTTCTGTACTGGGAATTCAGTCATGCAAGCCCTGGAAACCTGACACCTCAGCTGTGCTGGCAAAAATAGGGGTGGCTGACTCCTCCTGTTTGTTCATTTTGCTCTTTTCCAAATTGCAGTTTTGCCAGCATGCTGCTCTTTGGTGGAACCGAGGCTATAAGCCAATGTCCTAGCTACAAAGAAGGGCGGGAATTTGAGTTTTGATTCTTGGGAATTTCCCAAAATATTGAAAGGCTAGTTGAAAGAAATATGGCAGGCACCCACTTCACTCGACCTGCAGCATGATTTGTAGCTGCCATAATTGGGGCAGTGGGCGGGGGTGCCTCTTTCAAAGATGGATCTGCTGGGATTTCTACCCTTTTTCAATTTCCCACTTTTTTCCCCTATGATCTTCCTCTCTTTTTCTGGCATCTCTGCAGTCAACATAAGTTCAAGTGTTTAACAGTTAAAAATGAATACATCTGAAAACATAAACTACATACCAATAGCTATCATCTCAAGTGCTTACAGGGCCAGTGTAGTAATGTAATTGAGCTACCTGTTGGCACATAAGATGATAGGAAGGGTGTTGCTTGGTAAACTGGATAGTGTCTGAGGGCAATCAAGTTCAATACAATAAGAAACAAAACACATTGTGCAAGCCAAACAAAACAGATCTGTGGGCTAGACACATTTTTCATTATTCAATTAGCTTGGCACAGGTTTAGAGCTTTACAAATTTCTTTTGGGTTCTTCTTTATTTCCATCTCTTATGGACTTCTCATCTTGGCCTTGCTCTTGTGGTCACTGTTCTTGTCCTGATCAGCTGTCACTATTTGTACCACAAGGCCCAAACAACTTTTTGTTTTGGGTCCTAAATCCTGAGATTAGGCAGGATCTTTCTTAGTTTGGGTTTCAGATGCACGCCTCTGGGATTCGGATAAAAATTGTTATCATGCAGATAGATTAGTGCCCCTGGGCACTATTTGGGGCACAGAAAGTCCCTAATTAGCAACTTCTTCTTGTAACCCAAGCTAAACTTCTGTATCTCCCTCTTGTCTTACCCACTGTTTCCTAGAGCTTCTAGGATTCTAGAAGCTTCTTCACAGTTTCACTGTTTATCTCTCAACAGTCTGGTTGACTGAGACCTCCAAACTTCCCATCCAGCTCAGGAAAGCCCAAGATGAAGAGCTTTTGGTTTTACTATCTTTCAGCGAGTGATATGAAAGCTGCTACTCTATGAGATTTCATTTACTCCGTCTCCTAAAAAGTTGTACATACCCTGAAACATTAGTGATTTGGAGGGAGAATTTTTTGTTCATTTTGCAACATTGGAGAGACATTTCTATTGTTTAATTTCTGCTTGTGAAGGCCCTGTCTTCCCCAGTCTTAAGTATGCCTTTAGTTTGCAGAAACATGTACTGAGTTCAGGTTAAAAGCAGCTTTAATCAAGAAGTTTATCTGGTTGTTTTCAAGAAGATCTTGTACAGATTTTTCTTGAAGAGATGAAATAGAGCTTAGCGATTATCTAAGGAAGCAGCTTTCTTTTACAGTTAATGAGCTGTTCAGCTCTCTGTGTAAGTTTAATAGGTAAAAAGTGGGGGAAAACCCCACATTTACAGGTGTCCACAATGCAACAGACACTGTGTAGGTCTTCACAGATGTCAGCACATTTCATCCTCACAAGGAACTCACGAGGAAGGAATTATTATTCCCATTTTACAGATGAAGAAAAGATATTCTATAACTTGGTCTAGGCCTTTGCACAAGCTAAGACTCAAATCTACATCTGATTTGTTTTCTTCTGTACTTTAATTTTTTGTTAGAATCTGGACCTCATGAACCCTAATCTAGTGTTCTTTTCATGACATCAGAAGAGTTTAGTTAGCTTTTTCATTGCTTTCATTTTGTAGTTCATACTTTTTGGGTTTTAAGGACTAAGAATATTTACTTGTAAAGAACTTTGAGATGCATATGGAAATTACTGAGGTCTGATATTACTTATACATGGGAAGCAGGAATAGAAACGGGAGATAGGAAACCGAAAACAACAAAACCTCCACCCCAAGGGCTAAGCATTGTCATAATAAGTAATGAACAACTGAGACATTTAGCTGCCTCCTTGGCCTCTCAACTTGGATGTCTCCAATGGGCATCCCTAATCTTACACGGTCACACTAGGACTCTGGGTTGCACTCGCTCACCCCCCACCTTTCCTTATCCCAGTAAATGGTCCTACCATCTATCCGGATATACAGCTTAAAAACTTAGGAGTCTCTTTCCATTATCCTGCCTTTGCAAAAGACTCACCAGCATTCTAAGAAGTCTACCTAATAATCTATCCTAATTTTACCTGCAAAATATACTTTTTGACCAAATCTACCTAATTCTCTTTCTCCACTGCCATCTCTGTACTCTAAGCTGCTAGGACTCCCACCTGCATTACCACAAGACCTTCCCCACTGCCCTCGAGGGGGTCCCATCCTTACCTGTGTATCTCTGAGCCTAAGACTCTCAGAGACCCGGCACTGCACTGAGAATACCATCCAAACTCCTTACTTTGGCTACAGGCCCTCAGAGATGTGGCTCTGCTGACCTCTCCTTCCTCCTCTCCTCTCACTCCCTCCCTTTCTTACTATACTTGAGCTGGACTGGCTGCATTCTGCTCCTTCAACCCCATAAGCTGGTTACTTCATCAGGGCCTTGGGACTTGCTGTTCTCACTGCCAGGAACACACCACTCTCTACTGATATTACCATGGCTGGCTTCTTATTTGGTGTCCATGTAAATGTCCTCTCCCCAGTCAGCCTTCCTCACCCTGCCTGAGTCACTCTGTAGCGGATCTCTCTGATTTGTTTTTCCTTTAGCATTTGCCACTGTATGAGATTCTCTTGTTGGTCTATTTATTAGCTTGTCATCTCTCTCTTTACATGACTGTGAGCTCCATAAAAGCAGATACTTTTCCTAAGACAGTGCATGGCACATAGTATTTAAATATTAAACATGAAGTAAAGATTTCTGGAATAAATGAATAAGCAAATGCAGAGGCCTTTGGGAACACATGCAACATAAAAAGAAGAGGAGGGAACAATTATGACTACCTAGTAGACTTCCTCATTACCTTAGTTTTCTGGGCAAGGGCAAGAAATTGCCCAAATATAGATCATCTGGGGGACTAACAATTCTGACAAAGTAGGGCTTTATAGAAGTTGAAGGTAAAGCTAGTTAATTTGAGGAGTTTCCATAGACACAGCCCTTTCTCTAATATCCTAGTTAATAACAATCCTCCATCTTTCCATCCTAACAGTGCATCAGGAAGGACTATGTCATGGTGGCGGTAGTGAATAATAATGATAAAAAATAACACAATCAAATACTTATATGGTGCTTACTGTGCTCCAGGCACTATCCTAAGTGCTTTATACAGATTCACTCACTTACTCCTCACAATCACCCTATGAGTTTGTGCTATTATTATCACCGTTTGCTGATGATAAAGTGGAAGCACAGAGAGGTTAGGTAAGTTGCCAAATGTCACACAGTAAGTGCTGAAACTAGAATTTTGAGCCACAACCTGGCTCTGTAGTCTGTATTTTTCTATGCTGTGTAGCCTCAGCACACATTCGCCATCAGGTATGCAGGCTTGGGGATCAAACTTCCTCACTTCAGAAAAGTTGCTGCCTCATTGCTGCTCAAGGCTGGCTCTTAGATCTGGAGCCTGGAATTCATGCAGGGTCCTACCTATGAAATCTTTTTGTGGGGACAGGCCTCATTTTATCTGTGCTTGTGTTGCAGGGGCTATAAGTTTCTCATTTAGAGCCATTTACATGCTATCTATGGGAAGACTGGCTATAGAAACTATCTTTTAAGAACTTAATGCTAAGGAGCGGTTATCTTTTACTGCAAGTCTTTAACACACAACGCCAAGATCAACATTTTTTGAAATTATGATTTCCTCTGCTATTTTTTACAATGCTTATTTTCTTTCCATGGTTTCCAGCTAATTGGTGTCCTGTACCTGTGCTGATGTCAAATGTTTTTCCTCCAAATTAACCTATAGATGATTTCTAGGATGGGGGTGAGGATGGGGCAGAAACCTTTTGAAAAGGAGTGCAAAGGTTTATGTTCATGTGACTACATACATTTTTCAGGAAAGAGGTAATTATCCCAATACTCTGCAACACAAAAAAGATTCTGAATCACTGAGCCTGGATGTACAAACACTATGTCTTGTGTGTATGTGTCTGTGTATATGTGTGTTTCCTAGTAAAACCAGTTTCATATCTTCATAGTTCTATTTCTTCTGGATAGTACTTTTCTAAGAATATGGCAGTACTTTCTAATTTTAAAAGACGTAAGAAACAAAAGTCACTGTAAAAATCTAATGAGCCAAATAGTTTATAAGAAAATGCAGGAAAAAGATAAAGAATGAGCTCCTTGATACATTGTATATTCTGGTTCAAACATAATACATGCACAGATACATACAGCACAAAACACACTAACTTTAATATCCTGCGGAGAAGTTAATTTGCTGGATTACATATATGCATGTTAAATGGGAACATTTATTGGAATAAGTCAGACCAAAAGAACACTTTCTCATGGAATATTTATATAATGCAAACAGGGATTTCTGAAAAATTGCTTCAGTTTTCCAGGTGACTTTACAAGGGCAGGACGGATGTAGGGTAACTGGGAGAGAGACTCTCCTTTTAGCAACATTCTGGGCATGAAAGGCAGTTGTGGATCTAGCCAAATAAGCTGCAAACTTCCCGATGATGTATTCACCGGTTTTCTACATTTTGTGATAGTAATAAGGAAGGTGTTAACTCTAGCCTGCTAAATGTTTGAATCTGATGCATTTTGTAATCTGCAGAATAATGGTCCTCAAAGATGCCTACATCTAACTCCTGGAAGCTGTGATATGTTGTGTTATATGGCAAGGATAAACTAAAGTTGCAGATGGGAATTAAAGATGCCAATCAGCTGAGCTGGAAATAATTAGAGAGCCCTGGATTATCCAGGTGGGCCCAATGTAATCACAGCTTTCCTTAAGAGTGGAAGAGGGAGGAAGGTGTGTTGGGTCAAAGTGATTCAATAAGAGCAGGATTCAATCTGTACTGGCTACCTTGGAAGATAACAGGGAAAGGACCATGGGCCAAGGAGTGTAGGACGCTTCTAGAGGCTGGAGGGGGCAGTGACGTTTTTTTCCCCTGGTGCCTCCAGAAAGAACGCAGCCCTACTGACACCTTGGTTTTGGCTTGGTGAGACCAACTTTGGACTTTTCACTTCCAAAACTGTAAGTAATAAATTTGTGTTGTTTAAAGCCAACAGCGGAGGTGTCATTTCAGTTTGTAGTCATTGCTACAGCAGCACTAGGGAGCTGGCACACATTGCCTGGACTCACTCTTGCTCTGGCGCTTGGGCGGCACTGTAGGTGTTCACGTTCGTGGAGGTAGTCAGCAAAGGCGGGCTCTCTCGGCTGGGCCGGCCATGTCTGCTTACACAGAGTGCTCCCCTCTTCCCACTGCGGTAACAGCCTTGCCTTAGCCCCTGTGCGTTTGGAGTGGCATTCGCTACAAAAGTTCTTTGTCAGAGGGACAAACTTGATGAGCTATGATGACATTCAGACTGATGTGTTAACTTCTAAGCTTTCCTATGATTAAGATAATTGTTCTATGATATGAGGAGCGGCATTGCATGCAGTATATTTCTTTATGTGCTGTTAAAATGCAGTTCACAGCTGTAGACAGGTGGGGTGAAATTAGCACCAGACTGGGAGACAGAAGCCCTGATTTCTTTCCTTGGCCTGTGCACATACAAGCTATGGGTGTAATGAACTTTTGTTTTCCCATAAACATTTTAAAATCACTTAGTCATGCTCCTAAAAAAATTTTAACTTTTGGATTAAAACTGTTGAAACTGTAGATAATCTGGTGGAAAACGAACACCTTAGTTCTACAGTTAACAATGGTAAGTTATCTCAATAATTTAAACATGTTATATTTTTATCTACTTAGGTCTTGTCTGTCCTATAATAGTTCTAGGGTTTTTTTTCCCTATAAAGTTCCTGGTAATTCTTATCTGATTTTTTTCTCCTTAATATAGTGCATTATTCTGAATTGTTAGGTAAAAGTTGGTCTGCTTGTTGTCTTTATCTTATAGAGATTGTGCTTCTCATATGCCTAGAAATTTTTTCTTGTGACTTTATATCTCCTCCAGGGGATATAAGATGCCGTGATTAATATCGTACACCAGGAGAAGGGGTTACAGCCTGTGCGCCTCCTGGTGATCTTGATTAGGAAGAAGGGGAAGGTGGAACTTAGGGCAGAAGGCCTCTAGCATTGAAATGTGGGCTCCCAGATCCTCCATCTGTCCACATCTTGCTGGACACATCCATACTCATCTGCCTGGACCACTTCTCTGACTCCCAATCCCCCAACCCTTGGGCTGGGAGGAGAAAGAGCTCAGAAGCCAGCAGGTTGCTCTCTTCCCTTGCTGTGTGCTCTCAGTGGTTGTTGGCAGCACACTGGAATCACCTGGCAGCCTTAAATACTAATAGTGGGTTGAATCCATAGAGATTCTGATTTTGTGCATTCCAGGTGAGGCCAAGCGCATCAGGCTGTTTTAAAGCTCCCCAGATGATTCTAATGTGCTGCTAAGGTTGAGATCTCCAGTCCCAGCCCTCTCCTGAAGCCACCCCACTGGCTGGAGAAGATACTGGGCTGACATTGCTTTTTCTCTGCATTGCCATGGTCACTGGGTGGGCAGGCCCCTGTCCAGGGTAGCGTGGACACTCTTCCAAGGCAGCATCTACGCTGTCTGTGACTCTCAGCTCTCCTCCATCTAAAACATCTTAGTTTTACAGTTGTGCTTTTCATATGCCTAGAAACTTCTGGGCTACATTTCTCTCCCATATATGGACTTCATGACCGTCTATTTTCCCAGAGGGTTTTTTTGCAGTTTTTATGCTAGTTTTCGATTCACCAATCTTTTCCTTCTGTTAGGTTTAAAGAGAAAAGTCTACAGTTCCAGTTAGTCTACTTTTGTAACAGGACCTGACAATTCCGCTCTACTTCCAATCCTGAAAGGCTACAGGAAATACGATAAAATGGAAAAGTGCCCAGCAGTGATGGGCTTTCAGGAGATGCCGTAGACATTAGCTGAATTTGAACATTTTCAACTTGAATGGGACAGAAACATTAACTGGAGTTGACAGGAGGATCAGCGATGTATCTAATAGGCAGCATTACAAATAGCACAAGCTTAGGTGTTCCTCAGCTACCACACCTTAGTGCTTGCTCCTCTGTTAGGATTATCTATTAGACTTTGCTATTTACTTTTATTAGATTTTTATATTACAAGAGGGGCACATAATAGAGCTTGTGCAATTTGGTTCATTTTAGACTTGGGCCAGCTTTAGGTGAAAGCTGCTGGAAATAATTTTTATAGCCAGGACTTCAAATAGTGACTTTGAGCCTATATCAGAACAAAATATCATTATCCCCAGCTCTGGCTCTGACATCAGTTCTTTTGAGGCTGAAAGCTGCCCTGGGGCTGTAAGATCTTACATGACCAATAACAGAAGTCAGCAGAGACTCCTAGACACAGAGATGTGATAACATAATTAATATCTTGATAGCATTCCAAACAGCAACAGAATAATGCCTTTGGCCAGGAAATCACAGATCCCTACCCACCCTGTTTTGGTGGGACTGTGTCCCCTCAAATGATCCCCAGTAGCTGCGAATGTGATCTTATTTGGAAATAGATTCTTTTGTAGATGATCAAGTTAAGGTTATGTAAGCTCATTAGGGTGGGCCCTAATCCACTACGACTGAACTTATAAAAAGAGAAAAAATTTGGACACAGACGTGTACACTGGGATAACATTATGTGAAGATGAAGGCAGAGATTGGGAGATGGAACTACAAGTCAGGGAACACCAAAGATGACTAATGTCCCACCAGAGCTAAGAAGAGGGCATGGAACAGCCTCTCCCTCACAGGTCAGAAGGAACTAATCCTGCCAATACCTTGATTCCCAGAATTCTGACCTCCGGAACTGTGACACAAGAAATCTGTCAGTTTAAGCCAATAAGTTTGAGGTACTTTGTTACAGTAGCCCTGGGAAACCAGTACACCCCCTTTTCTCTCACTCGGCCTTCCAGGAGAAGTGATACTATAGATTGCTCTAATTCAAGGGAACGCCTTAAGTTTTTCAGTTGAAACATGTGAAAAGGCTGATATGTAACCACTATGACCTTCAGAAGGGGCAGTTTCACAGGATGTAGTCAAATATATTTTCTGGTGGGTGGAGCTTTGTGTGAGACATAAATCAATCTCACTGGGTAGCTGTCTCAATTTCCACTTTCCCAGTTCAGTGTGGGTGGATGGGGAAGGTGCTCCCAACTGGGAGGTATACAGGCTGCTTTTCTCATTGGCTTTCCCGTATGCTTCTGGGACATTCTTCATTCTATGTGGCCAGGGAACATGTAAACTGGAGACAGAACCCAAAAGCTTTCCCTCCCTAAAAAGGCCTAAGGTGGGATGGCCAGTAGGGCAGGTGAGGACCTTGCTACAAAAATTTTAGGACCGAGAAAAGGAAGTATTGCTCCCCCAAAAATTCAATCTCAAAATTAATATTTAACCTAAATATCTAAAATATAACATGTCCACTAGCCAGATCAGCTGATAGTAGAGTATATAAAGTTATATTTAATGTGATGTATTATGTATAATATATGATGTGGATGGGGTCTGCAAAAGTAAGGGTGCCAAAGGTCTGAAACAGCTTTGGGCGTTGGAGCAAATGGTCTTTCCTCTGGCTACCATTGTCTTGTACTTACACCTTCTTCCTGACTGGTGTATTCTTTGACATTCCAAAATAGTAAGATTAGAGACCTAGTGTGGGTTTGGGACAGAACAGGTAGAATAAAGCAATCCCTTACCCTGCTTCATCCCTGGTTATATGTTGATCTTAGAAAACGAAGAGTGCTCTAGACAGTGGGTGGAGAAGATTCAAGTACATCTTCGTTGCTAACAGTATGCTCTCCTATCTTTTGTAAGAGTACACAATTTAAATTTCTAAAAATTCATTACAATAAAAAGCAAAACAATCCCTCATAGATTTATAATCAAACTAATGTACCACTTAGAAAAGATTTGAAATAAATGCAAATACCTAGGCACAATGTTTTATCTTTTTAATGACACTTCAGTAAACCTAATTGCTTAACTTATTTTTCTGAACAAAGCAAATGGGAAGAAAAATGTAAAGTGTTTCTTCATACACTGTAAGTTTATGAAATTCAAGAGGTAGAAAATGCAGCAGCATTTTGAAGAAGAGCCTTTTAAATGAATGTGAGGCTTGGCTATCCCTACACTTGGGATGCGGGTCTTCTAAATGGATATAAGTCTTGGGTATACCTTAAAGTTTATGAAAGTGAAAGTCAGCAAATCCTTCCCCAGTAGGCTTTAACTCTCTTAGTAAAAAAAAAAAAATACAAAAAAACACTAGGCTGAATGGGCCATTTGTATCATCTAGTATGATGACTCTTATGTATGTACTTCTATCCTGGGATGAAAGTCCTTAATGAAGGATTTGCAGATTAGGTTTAGAGGGTTATCATTATCTAATTACACAACAAATCCATTCATCTGGCAAATACTTAGTGAATGTCTACTAAGTGCGAGGCAGAATGCTAAACAAACTTGTCCAAAACAGCCACATGATAGCAGGGGCACGATAACAGTCTCTGTTGGCATGTAGCTCAGTTGAGTAGGAGGCATCTATAATTCCATGTGAGGGTGAGGGCAGTGCAAGGTGCTGGGGGGAGCCCTAGCATCTTCATCCATTCAGGCTGCTAGGTGGCTTGTAAACAATAGAAATTCATTGCTGGCTGGGCACGGTGGCTCACGACTGTAATCTCAGCACTTTGGGAGGCTGAGGTGGGTGGATCACGAGGTCAAGAGATCGAGACCATCCTCGCCAACTTGGTGAAACCCTGTCTCTACTAAAAACACAAAAATTAGCTGGGGGTGATTGTGCTCCCCTGCAGTCCCAGCTACTCAGGAGGCTGAGGCAGAAGAATCACTTGAACCTGGGAGGCAGAGGTTGCAGTGAGCTGAGATCATACCACTGCACTCCAGCCTGGTGACAGAGCGAGATTCCATCTTAAAAAAAAAAATTCATTGCCCACAGTTCTCAAGGCTGGGATGTCCAAGATGAAAGCACCAGCAGATTCAATGTCTAATGAGGGTCGGTTTGCCCATTTCATAAATGGCACCTGCTCACTGCATCCTCACAGGATGGAAGGGCCAAGGCAGCTCTCTAGGGCCCCTTTGATAAGGGCTCTAATCTCATTCCCGAGAGCTCTGCCTTCATGATTTAACCACCTCTCAAACGACTCACCTCCAAATACATAATCGCATTGATGATTACATTTCTACCTGTGAATTTTGGGGAGATGCATTCAGACCGTAGTAAGTAGGGAGGGACATTTGACTTGAATTTGAGAACTGATCAAAAAGGCTTTCTGTAGAAAGTGATAGCCGAGGCCTCAAAAACACGAAGGGCTTATCCAGACAAATGAAATAAATGCCCTGGAGGCAAGAAAGCACAGCATATAAGAGCTGAAAGTAATTTGATATGAGGTGAGGAATCCTCCAGAGAGAGGAACCTGGGGAGGTAGGCAGCAGCCACATCTCGAAGGGCCTTGCAAGCCATATGGAGATGATTTACCTCTACCCTGAGGGCAATAAGAAGCTACTAAATGACTTTAAGCAGAGAATGGAAATATTCAGATGACAGCCTGGCTGTGTGGTGGGTGGATTAGAGGGAAACTAGACCAGTAAAGAGGCTGCTGCAGTAAGCAAGGTGAGAAATGAGAAACAGTGCCACTGGGGACAAAAGTGGGGGACTCCTAAGACAGTGGCAGGGAGCATCAGCAGGATTTAGTGATTGTTTGGGTGGAGGAGCAAGTAAGAAAATGAAGGTTAAGAGTTTAGTTTTGTAGAGTGGTACCTCTCTATGGAGCTTGAGAACTTGGAGAGAAGAAAGTTTTGGTGGGAAGGGGACGATTCAGTTTTAGACATACTGATCTGGATTTACATAAAGTATAGCCAAGCAGAGCTGCTTGGAAAACAGGTACCTGAATCTGACGACCCCTCACTCAGACAGCTCTCAGGGCAGGGGATTCCAGGAAGGAGTACTGAGCTGCCTTGAAGGATGAAGAGTAGTGGGAGGGGGTGTGGCAGGAAATGCTTGGAAGTTGGGGAATGATGTTGAGACTTAAATGCCATGAGGAATTGCAGGTAGTACAGAGGGATGTGGATGGAAGGCAGGGAATAATTCTTGATGGGTTTTGCCTGTCATGTTTTATGCCTAAGGAATGAGATAGAGCTAATATAATATTTTAGACAGGTGAGAAACCTGATCATATTTGGGTTTTAGAAATTAGACTGGCACTGGCATGAGTGTGAATTGGAAATGGAAATAAATCAGACAGGTTAAAATAATCTAGTTTTATGCCTGTCAAAAGATCAAGTCCTAAAATAAGGCTGAACAGAGAGGGTGAGGAAGAAAGAATGAATTTTAGGGATATTGAGGTGGCAGAAATGACATCTATAGCCATGGACTACATGTGGGAGGTGAGGAAGATGGCAAGAATGATATTCAGGGTTCTGGCTTGGCTGATGGTGGACCATTTGGTGAGATGGGCACTACCCATCTCAGAGGCGGAATGGCAAGGTACGGGTCTGAGAAAAGCAGGGCAGATGCGCCATAAACCCTGATCTTACAATTTACTGAAAAATCATGAGTCACTAAGACATTCGAACTCTTGATCCCTGCAAGAAACAGCAATTTTAATTACTTTCATCTGCAGTGAAGAATTTGGCATCACTTTACCCTTTTTGTCTATATTAAGGCTTGGGAATTAGTTCTGTTTGCAAAACTATTTTTTAAAAGAAACAGATATTCAACATGTTAAAAATTGTCAAAATATAACTTGGTATTTGCAGGGATCTCTCTTTCCCAAATAATCAGATATTTAAAATCTTCTGTTGAAGAGAAGTATCTATAATTTGCCCAAGCCTTCAAGATGCTGTCACATGGCTGATTCCGCTCATTCTTCAAGTTTCAGCTGAGATAAAAACGGTCAGAAAAGCATTTCCTGAACACCTTCTCCAAACAGGTCCTATTATTACTATCATGGCACTATGTCCTTTCATCCATACCATTTCATCAGCTTAAAAGTATATTTTTATTTACATATTATTCTCTTCCCACTATGATTATAAGGTCCTTCAGGGTTGATATGGCTTGGATCTGTGTCCCTGCTCAAATCTCCTGTCAAATTATAATCCCCAATGTGGAGGTGGGGCTGGTGGGAAGTGATTGGATCATGGGGGTGTTTTCTGATGGTTTAGCACCATCCCCCTAGTGCTGTTTCATGAGGGAGTTCTCAGGAGATCTGGTTGTTTGCAAGTGTGTAGCACCTCCCTTGCCTTCCTCCTGCTCTGGGCCATGTAATTCGTGCCTGCTTCCCCTTCTGCCACGATTGAAAGTTTCCTGAGGCCTCCCCAGAAGCCACCATGCTTCCTGTACAGCCTGAAGAACCGTGAGCCAATTAAACCTCTTTTCTTTATAAACTACCCAGCCTCAGGTATTTCTTTATGGCAATGCAAGAATGGACTGATACAAGATAAAGATTGTGCCTGTGTATAGCCAGTGGCAGCTTTATGCCCTGGCATATCATCACCATCCTATAAATACTAATTAAGTTCACGGCTAGAGAACAGTCACGATTCCTGTTCTCAAGGCTCTTTTTAGCCAGGATCATTTTTATGGCCATGTTGGTTGTTAAAATTCAAACTCCTTCTATACTTAATAACCTCTGCTCAGAGCCCTAGAAGTCCCCCAGCCCTTACTCATTCTTCTATTTGCCCTTTTCGAGGAATTCTCAGAATTCTCCTCAACCCACAACTTAAGGCCTAATGCCTGGCCCAGTGTGCCCTAGCTCTGGTGCTGAGGACTGTGTGTGTTGGTTGGTGTCTGTGCTGTACAGGTTGGTAAATATTTTGAAGGTCGTACCTGCCTAGACTTCTAATCCAAACCCAGAATCTACTTTCTGTTGCTATATAATACATAGAAACTTCCATAATAATGACATAGAGTAACATAGGAAAAGATCCCTATTGCTAACGATGAACAAGGTAGGTTCACATTAAAGTAAAACCATAGCCTCAGGGTAAACAGATGGGCAGGTCTTTGTGAACGTGTTTGTGTCAGGGTTAGGAGTTAGGGAGGTCTGTGGCAAGGGAGGATTGCAGAACAATCACCTTTATGTTCTTTTGGATTGAAGACAAAGTTTCATCTCTTCCAAGGAGAGAGAAGAGCTTTATTGAAAAAAGTCAAACTTCAACTGTGAATATATTCCTTAAGTGGAGAGATCCTGGGTGAGCCTCCACCCAGAAGCTGGCTTAATTGGACTCCAACTGGGCAGAATGAATTCTTAATCAGAACATATTTTATTTGCTTAAAATGAATGTTATTGCAGTTACCCCCCATTTATCAACAAAGTGGCCATTAACAGCCATCAGTGGCTGACCTTGACAGATTCCATTACTGAAATAATGAAATTTGATGGGTTACTATTATTAAGATTTGCTAATGGTTTTACATTGCAGAGCTTGAGACCAGTGAAACAGAGCTGCTTACTCAGGCAGGTTGACCACAGGGAAAATGTGAGGGAGGGAGTAATGAAAAGCACAGGGAGCTTGATGAAAAATGAATGGCTCCCAGGCAGAATTTCCACAAATGAATGCAAATTCAGATATATATCTCTTAATCACCAAACTGAAAAGGTTGATTACTTAAAATTAGACTCACCAGATGTTTGTGTTGTAGGCAGGAATGGAAAGCTGACTAAGTGGGAAAATATAAATTTATTCTTTAAAAGGTCCTAGTTATCTCATAATAGCTGGTAGGAAATTGAACTGAAATCATAAATGGAAAGCAGCTAGATTCAGGGGGGAATGAAGAGAAAAGCTCAGAGGCAAGAAAAGGAGAAGAAATAAGACAGTTCTATTGTGTTAGCATTCCTGATATTTGTAAACTTGGGCTGACGTGCAAAAGAAGTGATTTAATTTTTTTCCCCTAAAAATTCATTGGTTAGCAGCTTTCTTATCACATAATTTTAGATTGTAAACATCTTACTTCCCTTATCCTCAAAGCCATTATTAATTTCCATTACCTTCAGACATGACCTAGCTACAAGAAACACCAACCCAATTTTGTTTCTGAGTGGAACTGGCTGTGGGCAACGGAGTAAAGTTGCTTCTGGGATACAGTTTGGGAGACATTGGAAAGGCCTGTTCTTAGATTGTCTACCTCACCTTCCTGGTTTTCCCATCAATGATTTGTTTGTTTGGATCTATCAAGCATTTTGAACTTACTGGCTTCTGTTTAAAATGCAAACACTTCTGAAGAGGCAATAACTGAGAAACTATCAGGCTTATCAACTAATACCTTTGCCTGAATAGAGATTCTGTCAGAATAAAAGTTTTGAGGAGTGGATTCTTTCAGAGCAATTAGTGTTTGGGAGAGGGAAAAAGGCACTCCTAAAAGTTGGAAGAGATCATTTTTGCCTATCTTACAATTTCCAAGAGGAAGGCCCTTCTGTGGCTTAACTAATATTTATTGCCAAAACTTCGTGGATCAATAACTCCCAAACTGAAGTCAGTTTTGATTTCCTCATGCCTCTCTATATGGCAAAAGAACCCTAGATAATGAGGAATATTGGTTGCACATAGAGATAACCTCCTTGTTTGTCTATAAGATAGAAATAGATTCTGTCTTGCTATTGCCTGTCCTTTAGTTTCTGGGTCAGTGGTTCAGGATTCTATTAATTTCTTACATAAGAAATTAGCTGTGGACCTCAATAAACTCTGTCCAAGTTTGTAAGGTAGAGAACCAGATATGAGTAAGTTCCTTGCCAGATCTATTATAATTAAGTTACTGTAACTTCTGTAAGTGTACTTAAGCCTAACAGTCAGTACAACAGCATATAGGAAATCCATATATGGTTTTGAACCAATCAGCTTAAGTATATTGTACATTAGAGGAGATAGGCTCAAAGCAAGTAATTCCTTTTAAAATGTTTTTGTATACATCACATCCATCACTAAGGGCCTACTGTGTGGTAGGTATCACAGTCCAGGAGTGCAAAGGTAAGGACTGTGTAACATATGGGCCTGTTCTATGGAAATGAATGTATTAGGGAATCTGTTATATTTTGCTATCAAGTTTAATAAAACAAAAAGAGAAAAAGTTAGCCAGGGGGGAAAGGTATTGTATAATCCATTTTGGGACAGATAAAAGGGGACTTTGGGGAACATAGGGCCCCTTGCCCCCCATAAGAAACTCCAGAAATAGAAAAGAGAAACAGGAAAACTAAAACTGGCTGGCCACTTGGGAGATCACATTTGTTAGTGGCTTCCGCTAAATGAACTATTTGAGACAACTTATAACTTATGTTGGGTCAGGTAACTCTAAACGTGCCCTCTAGTTGATAATAAATAGCTTGTAATATGTCTGGTTCACATAATAAAACTTTATTTGAATGCCGCTATTGTCAGAACATGCAGAAAGATACTATATTTGCACTACCTATAAAATGGTATTTGTTCTACAAAGGTATAAAATTATAAGGGGATAATTAAAATGCTTAGACTTTTCAGGCATTTGACAGTCATTTCTGAGTAAATGACTTAAATCACTAATTGTAAAACATTTCAATTTAATCCTGAAGATACCTCAAGGACCTCCACTTGCTGATATTCTTTCTGGTATAACACTAGTTACCATGTGCATTGGAGAATAAAAATTTCTCTGAAATAAACTGCAACTTTGACTCTTTAATTCAGACTTATTTTCTCAACAATTAGTCAAAATTAGTCAAATAAGGTGAAAGTATAAATGGTTATACAAAACTCTTAATTTCTTATGAAGACTATAAGGGCAAATATACATGAAAAATAAAAGGCTTAACTCTCACTTTTAAAAATAAGAGAACCCAGTTTGATAGCTCTGATGCTTAAAAAAATAAAAAGAGAATAAGAACAAAATTTTTCTTTTCTTAGAGCATTTCCTTTGTAAACTTGTAATTGGCTCGGTGTGGTGGCTCATACCTATAAATTTCAGCACTTTGGGAGGCTGAGGTGGAAGGATTGCTTGAGCCCAGGAGCTCAAGACCACTCTGGGCAACATAGCAGCACCTCATTTCTACAAAAAATACAAAAATTAGCTGAGCATAGTGGAGTGTGCCTGTAGTCCCAGCTACTTAGGGGGCTGAGGCAGGAGGATTGCTTGAGCCCAGGAGTTCAAGGCTGCCATGAGCTATGCAGTAAGCTGCCACTGCACTCCAGCCTGGGCACTACAGTGAGACTCCCTCAAAATGCAAAAAAAAAAAAAAAAAAAAAAAAAAAAAGGACAGTCATATGAAAAAAGCTCAACATCACTGATCATTTGAAAATCAAAACCACAATGAGATACCATCTCATGCCAGTCAGAATGGTGATTATTAGGAAGTAAATAACATGCTGGCAAGATTGTGGAGAAAAAGGAACACTTATACACTGTTGGTGGGAGTGTAAATTAGTTCAACCATTGTGGAAGTCAGTGTGGTGGTTCCTCAAAGATCTAGTGGCAGAAATATCATTTGACCCAGCAATCACATTACTGTATATATACCCAAAGGAATATAAATTATTCTGTCATAAAGACACATGCACACATATATTCATTGCCACACTATTCACAATAGCAAAGACATGGAATCAACATAAATGTCCATCACTGATAGACTGGATAAAGAAAATGTGGTACGTATATACCATAGAATACTATGCAGTCATAAAAATGAGATCATGTCCTTTGCAGGGACATGGATGGAGCCTGGAGGCCATTATCCTTAGCAAAACTAAACTATACACATGTTCTCACATATAAGTGGGAGCTAAATGATGAGAACACATGGACACAGGGGAACAATACACAGCTAGGGCCTGTTAGAGGGTGAGGCCTGGGAGGAAGTTAGATGATCAGGAAAAATAAGTAATGGGTACTATGCTTAATACCTGGGTGATGAAATAATCTGTACAACAAACTTGTGCCATGACACAAGCTTACCTACGTGACAAACCTGCACAGGTACCCCTGAACTTAAAAGTTCATAAAACCCTTGTAATTATAAATTCCTTCTTTGGCTCTTTGAGATGAAAAATATTTTCAAAGGCTCTCGCAGGTCTTACAAGCCAAGAGTGTCATTTTCTAGGACCAAGGAGCCATATCTCTGACATAAAGGAGACAACACTTCTGTCTTGTGGCTTCGGAAGAAGGTAGGAGCCTAAACTTCCAAGGAGCCTCTTCCTCCAACTTGCAAAACTACTTCTTGTCATTAAGATATGAGAAGTTTGTTTTTCCCTTTAGAAGACACTAATTAGCTAACACAGATGTTCACCCCAATTACCAGGTTTATTTCGGATGAACTATGGGAGGCACATGGTGCTGTCAAGTCCTTATGTGAGGACTGGCTAGTTGTTTATCTAGAGAATGCCATGTAATAGGATGCATCTGTTTGGCTGTATGAAAGAGTGAGATTTGTCTTTGCAATCCCTCAGTGGATTCCCTGTATGTGTATCACATTCTGGTTTAGCGTTTATTCAATAATAAAGCTGCTTTCTTTCTCTACTATATTTGTAAAGAGGTTTTTTTAGGTTGGAGGATGATTTTATCTTTAAATTTACCCAACCTAACCTCATATTGATTTTAGATATATTTCACATGCTCTTAAAATATGTCCCTAAAACCCGCGCAGATGTTAATTAACATTAGCTTTACTGCCTATGGGTTAACCATTCATGTCAAAACTGATTCTCCTTCCTCCGGATCTTGCTGAGTCACCCTAGAACATGTTTTGCCACCCTTCCTCACTCACTTCCTGGTATTATCACTGATAATGGTCTGCAGCTTTAATTTAAATTAGAGGATTAATTTTATGATATCTCAAACAATGTGATAACAGCAAGTACATTTCTTAAACGTCATGTGTCAGCTAGCCGAAAAAGACTGCAAGTGGTAGGGAGGAAAGAGGCTGAGCTGTTGGGGATTTAAGGTCAGTGAGTACATAACAGAAAATAAAATATTACATGCCTAGAAAGGCAGGACAAAATGAAGCAATGGCTCAAAGTTCATCAACAGAAAAGAAGCAATATAAGAGATTTCAGCCTTCAGTTCTAGCAACAGCCTGCAATACAAAATAATTCTGGCTCTACTAGGTAAAGATGCTGACCTAAACCAGTCCTGTGTCACCTGGACTGTACTTGGAGCAGCAACGTCCATTGCAACTTTCTGTGACGGAAGGGTTCCATATCTACTGCCCAATGTACTAGCCACCAGCCATATGTGTACTGACTACTGAAAATGTGGCTGGTGTGACAGAGGAGTTGAATGTTAAATTTCAGTTGATAAAATAAAAATGAAATGGCAATATATATGGCTAGTGGCTACTCTGTTGGACAGCACAGAACTATATGATTCAAGGGAAGATGATTTTTGGGGTCATTTACTTAAATATTACAAGGCTTGTGCTATTTGGAGAGAAATCTCATGTGTAGGATACTGATCAGCATTTATCACTGATTGGAAGATATACAGATACTAGAGTTGAAGTGGTCCTAGATGTTGTTGGCAATGATGGGAAGATTTGGGTGCTTGAGACGAGGTAAGCTTTTCTGGGTTCTCTCCAGCCATCTCATGAGACTTTTTGCTGTATTTTTCACATATTTCATTATTTTCAAGTTCTGCTATCTTTATCTTGCTCACATCCTAGGAATCATAAGAGGATTAATTCATGAGTTTCATAAATTGTTTTGTAGATTAAAATTCCCTATTAAAGTGTCTATTACTATCTGCAGTCCTGACTTGGAGAGATTAGACTTCTGACAATTCCCGTTTATAGGATTCGGAGCAATGCATCTGTGCCATTAGCCCAGGAGGCAGGCCCACACAGACTCAGTTAGATTAAGCAATCAGCTTCCTGATAGGCTTACGGAGAAAGCTGACTCACCCTTCAGCCTCAGCCTGGCCTCATGGTTCCTCCCTTCTCTGCCTGCTTCCTGTCCTAGGGTCTGTCCGCCACTCTGCAGAGCTAGCCTGTACTGCCTGAGGGGCTGTGCAGTCAACTCAGGCCTTAGGGGAGAGAGCAGCTGAGGAATGTAAGTGGTGCACAGTGTAAATAGTAATGCACTTGAAGTCATAAGACCTGGCTTTGAGTCCCAGACTTGCCTTGTTAATTATGAAATTCTGACTAGGTACTTAGTCTCTCTGAAACTTAGTTTTCCCGTTCCCATTCATTTAACAAATATTTAGCTAGATACTGTGTTAGGAACTGGAGAGTCATCAGTGAACTAGACTAAAAACCTCTACCCTCATGGAATTTACATTTTCAGTAAGAACTGAAAATAAAACATAATAAACGCATTACATAACACATCAAAAGGTAATAAGGAGGCCAGGCACTGTGGCTCATGCCAGTAATCCCAGAACTTTGGGAGGCCAAGGTGAGTGGATCACCTGAGGTCAGGAGTTTGAGACCAGCCTGGCCAACATGGAGAAACATATTCTCTACGAAAAATATAAAGATTAGCTGGGTGTGGTGGTGGGCACCTGTAATTGCAGTTACTTGGGCGGCTGAGGCAGGAGAATCGCTTGACCTGGGAGGCAGAGGTTGCAGTGAGTCGAGATTGTGCCACTGCACTCCAGCCTGGGTGATAAGAGCGAAACTCCGTCTCAAAAAGTGATAAGTGAGGGAGATAAATAAAGCTTGGTAAACTGGATGGGGAATAGATGGGAGACAACATGGTTTTTGTGGAGGGAATCAGGATAAGCCTCACTGAGAAATAGACATTTGGGCAAAGGCTTGAGGAAACAAGGCATATACCTATCTGTGAAGAACCCTCCAAGTTTAAGTCCAGAAATAAGACAGAGAAACCTGAAAATAAAAACTGGTTGATGACCCTCACCTAGAGATAAGTTACCCTTAAAATGCCTACTATGTGCTAGGTGCCAAATACTTACATTTAAAGGCTGACGCTGACTGACTTCCTTCATCATGGACAATGAAGATTATCCCAAATACCTTGACAAGTTAAAAGCATCTCAGGAAAGGGATCATTTTCAATTTGAATCTGTCTTGTTCCACCGTTTACTATGAATTTGTAGCAATATTATGAGATAGCTTGGTGCATATGTGTATATAATACATAAAACTATTAGCCAATTCTGCATGGGAATCTGAGTTGCTAATTTCTCCAGAATATCTCTTGAAGGATTTTCGAATAGTGAATAATCTTTCAAGATAGAGATAGTGTCTCCATCTGGAGCAAAGGTCAGGTTTGCTTCCTGCTCATTATGAAGATTTGGGTTTGTTAAGCTCGGTTTTCTTTCCTGTATACAATCCGCTGTGTCTGTAGTTGCCATGTGGCCCTCTTTACATCACCCTGTGAGGATTGAGACTTGTGCAACCACTGCAAGAAAGTGGTGATACTCTGGCTATTGTACTGTGGTGAATCTCTGATCCAAGAGTCTCATGTCTTGCAGCAAGTTAATGTGTTAGTCTGCAACTAGAATAAAATCCAAAACCTACCTTTAAGTCTTGACATCTGTGATTTGAGATAGAGATTTTTTAAAAAGAACTAAGTGAACTTTTTGTCCTGAGTGAAGCACAAAGTAGCCACATTATAAAGTGGAAAATAGAATGGTTCATCAATTGTCTCAGCACCACTGCAAAGAGACAGCTAGTTCTTAAGTAGCTGGTTTCCTTAGGCAACTGGAAATCTAGATAATATTGTGAATTTAATTGACCACTAATGGAAGTTCTCTGTTTTTAAACATTTTTCTTTCCATCTTTCTGAAGCGATAGGAATACCTTTTCCCTAGAAAGGTCAGACTTCAGGAAGCATATAACATTTAAATAATCTGAAAGCTCAGCATCCCTGGATGTGCAAAGCTGCCAGAGCTGGGTCAGAGGGTCAAGCTGAATGGAATTACTGAAGGCAGCTATATGGCTGGAAATGCAGTCTGAAGATGAAGTGGAAAGTTAAGCTCTGACAGCTTGGTATTGAGATTTAACATTTGTACAAGGTTGTTGAGGATAAAGGCAATTGCCAAGAACAAGTAAAACTATTCAGAAGTTCATAGATTTGAGGGGTCATTCATATGACCAAAAGAAAACTCCAACTCAAGGAACTGTGTATTACCTGTGTCTAATATTTCCCCAAAATATCATTGCTAAGTTTTTTTCATCAAAATTAGGGAATTAGCATTCTTACAGATATATCATTTTTACTAATTTTTTTTTTGAGACGGAGTCTCGCTCTGTTGCCCAGGCTGGAGTGCAGTGGCACAATCTCGGCTCACTGCAATTCCACCTCCCGGGTTCACGCCATTCTCCTGCCTCAGCCTCTCCGAGTAGCTGGGACCACAGGCGCCCGCCACCAAGCCTGGCTAATTTTTTTGTGTTTTTTTCAGTAGAGACGGGGTTTCACCGTGGTCTCGATCTCCTGACCTCGTGATCCGCCCGCCTCGGCCTCCCAAAGTGCTGGGATTACAAGCGTGAGCCACTGCGCCCGGCCTCATTTTTACTATTAAACATAGTTCTTTGAAAGAACCTACTCACAGGGGGTATATATGAAATTCCCTATGTTCAACTGAGTTTCTATTTTATCCTGTATGCCGCAATTCCATTTTTTGTCCTTGAGCAACTCCCAAAGGAAGTCTAGGGCAGTTTTTCATCCTTGAAGCATCTAAATGTGCTCTATAAACTATATTCTAAATTCACCAGCTACTTATATAGTGTCATTTCTAAATGTGGAGCAAAAAATTATTTACTGCTACCATTGGCACACAAATTCAATATGTATTAAAATATTCTTATTAAGAAGTGTTAGAAAAATAAAACTTCGTGAAAATCTTAACATTCCCAGATATATTATTAAATAATAAGCAAACAGTGACTGGACTCATGGTGATAAAGTAGCTTTACGGAATCTGAAGAGACTAAAAAGGGAAATTATATTAAAGGAATACAAAGTGATTGAAGTAGATACGTCAGCAAAAGCACAAGCAAAAAAAGAAAAATAGATAAACCAGACTTCATCATTATTAAGTCTTTGTGCATCAAAGGATATTACCAAGACAGTGAAAAGACAACCTACAGAATGAGAAAAAATATTTGCAAGTCATATATTTGAAAAGGTTTAATGTCCAGAACATAAAGAATTTCTAAAACTCAACAAAAAGATAAAACAGCCCAATTAAAAATTGGGCAAAGAGTTTGAATAGAGATTTCTTCAAAGAAGACATACAAATGACGAATGCACATGAAATGATCAACGTCAGTAGTCATTAGGGAAATGCAAATCAAAATCACAATGAGATAACCACTTCTCACATACTATGATGGCTGTAACAAACACAAGGAAAATATTGTTGAGGACTTGGAGAAATCAGAACCCTTGTACGCTGATGGCAGGAGTGTAAAATCACACAGATGCTGTAGAAAACAGTTTGATAGTTCATCAAAAAGTTAAAGATAGAGCTATCATATGACCCAGTAATTCCACTCCTAGGTATATTCCCCAAAGAATTAAAAACATGGACTCAGTTATTAATATGCCAATGCTCTGAATTGTAACATTATTCAGAATAGTCAAAAGCAGAAACAATCCACATATCCATCAACAGATGAATCAATAAAATGAGCTACATATATATAATGAAAGATTATTCAGCCATAAAAAATGAAGTTCTGATATGTGCTATACTACAGACTCTGAAAACAGTATGGTAAGTGAAATAATTCAGATAGAGAATAAATGTTGTATAATTGCACTTGTATAAAATATCTAGAACAGATGAATTAAGAGACAGCAGATTAGAGGTTACCAGGGAGTTGAGTTGGAAGGAGTGGGGAGTTATTGCTTAATGGTTACAGGATTTGTTTGTGAAGGCGAAAGAATTTGGAAATAGATAGTGGTGATGGTAGCACAAGATTGTGAGTGTAATTTATGCCACTAAATCATTATACTTAGAAATGGTTAAAATGGCAAATTCTCTATTATATATTTTACTGCATAAAGTATATGCCTTTATTTGTGACTTTTAAAAATATGAATTCTAAATTGGTCAAATACATATAATGGATTTTTTAAAACAAAAAAGTGAAGAAATTATTGGGGTCTAAGTAAACATACCTGAGATAATTACAGGCAAGTGAAACTAAAAGGACAGATACAGACTACTGTAGGGGTAGAATAAAATAAATCAGATCAAATGCTAAACTACTGTCTTGAATATGCTACTTTATTTTTAATGGTCAAGACTAGAAACAGAATTGGAAGAATAGTTAACAGATTGTGGTATACCAATATGAGAGAATAACTTGCAGGCATTAAAGTCATTATAAAGCCCATGTAGAAAAACAAATATGTTGACAATACAATGTTATGTGAAAGGATCAGAATACAAAACAGTATATGACATTATTGCAACTTTGCTAAGATACGTTGTATGTGGCAGACAAAATATGAAAACAGTTGTGCTAGGATTAAAACGTTTCTACTACTGTTGCTTTATTGTTAATTCAGGTTTTTAGAAAAAAAGATACATGAAAACATTGATTTAATACCTTGCATCTCTATTAATAATTATCTATTGTGCAAAATAACTTTGGAGATTCAGGCTAGCTTCTCTTTATTCTAGAGTTGTATCCATTATATACTGTTTTACTGTGCAGATTTGTTATGTCTAAACTGGGCTATGATTAGTGACATTAGAGCTAAGCCAGGGATTTGAAGAATTTAAAAGCTGAAGAAATTCCACAATGAGTTTTGCTTGGGATCTCACTAAATATTCTTATTTAACTCCAATATTTCAAGATTCAATATAGATATAACTAAGATTATATAGTTTGAAATTAGCTTAGGAATTCAGTAGTCCAAGTTCTTTTAACAAAGGAAAAAACTGAGGTATACAGCCCATGTGCTGAAAAAAGCCAGACAGTAGCCAAGGTTGCCTAAGTCTTAATACTCTGCTCATTCCATTATGCCAGAGCAACTTCTCATCTATCCTCAAACTCCACATTACCATGTAATATAGACACGTGCCTGCATGAGCTTGGTGCTGGAAGACATAACTTCAAAAGGATGCTAGCTTATTGCTGTTTACTTGTACTGAATTAACTGAACCCATTATCCCTTCTGACATTGTGAGAATTACTTCAACTTATCAGTGCAACCTGATTCAGATTTCTTATTCCATCCTTGTGAAAAAGCTATTCCAAATCCATAAATTCAATGGGTCAATTTTGACCTGAAAAAGTGAAATCAGTAATGAAAATATTGCCTCCTTTTATGATTATTCAATTCTACTTGAAGCAAGAGGCTGGATTGAAAAACAACCTCTTTTGGTCCATCAGTTCTCTTTCGGTCTAATTTTATTGCCAAACTATTGTAGGCTGCTGAGCCACTGATCAGGCTGCAAACTAATCAGTTTTCTACCCTGTACTCATCCATAATGGAAAAAGAAAATAAACAAGCAATTCAGAAAATACATTATTTAGCATTACTCTTTCGATAGGGTCTATGACTTAGTTTATTACACCAAGAACCAACCCAATTTCAAATAATTACAAAGTGTTAGTAAACTCTCCAGGTAGGCACACAGAAACATGAGTTGCAGATAACGCTGCATGCATTGGTCATGCCAGTAAGAAGTTTCAGTATCTTTCCCTGCATTTTTGACTCCTAACTGACTGAGTATGGCTCTGCAGGTCATGTGGAAACTTAGAAGTAGAATCTCTTGCCAACAGAACAAAAGCATCTTTGTTCAGAGGCTTGCTGACAATTTTAGGTGTTGAAACCCAAGAGTAGAAAATGGCATTATAGAGCTGGAAAGGATTATCAAAATTTAATTTAATTCCAGACAAATCCTGCATAAGGCATGATTTTCTGAACTATTTCAGAAGAGCGCCAGGGAAATTACTTTAGTCGTATCTTTTATTTTTCCTCTTTAAATTCTGATAAATATCTTATTAATGGACAGTGATATCTTTACAATACCATGGTGTTCTTTCAAATATGAGAAGGTACTTTTCTACTCTAACCAATTTGGAATGAAAACTACACTTAAGTGTAGACTTTAAATCAAGGACAATGTGAGAGAAAATTATAAGAATCAAAGTGATATGCACCTGCTTAAGGAAATCAGAATTGGTTATCAATGGCCAGTTTTAGCACTTATTAAGCGTCTGTTTTGCTAGTGGAGAGGAACTCAAAGACAAATAAGACATAGCCCCTGTCCTTGAGAGGTTATAAATCTAGCATGCTGTATTGCATGGTTTATTTGACCACTGTGTACACTACTAACGGAAGTGCTAATATTAACAAGCATATGTGCAAAAAGGATATATGAAAACGTTGATTTAATACCTTGCATCTCAATTAGTAATTATTTTGCAAAATAACTTTGGAGTTTCAGGCTAGCTTCTCTTTATTCTAGAGTTGTATCAATTATATACTATTTTATTATATAGATTCGTTATGTCTAAATTAGACTACAATTAGTTATGATTTGTTATGTCTGTTTATTTGACCACTGTGTACGCTACTAATGGAAGTGCTAACATTAACAAGTGTACATGCAAAAAGGACACATGAAAACATTGGTTTAATACCTTGCGTCTCTGTTAGTTTAATATCTTGCATCCCTATATACAAAAGCCCTGAAATTTAAAAAAGTGTACATGCAGTATAATTCGTGAGTAGATGTTAAAAGTCTGCACCTATCCTAAATTGATAGTGTAGGCAGTGCTTCTCAGAGTGTCTCAATTTTTGGACTTCCCATTAGTTCCTACTCAGATTCTCTGGGAATGGGCCCTGAGAATATGTATTTCCCAGTAATTATTATTATTATTATTATTATTATTTTGAGATGGAGTTTTGCTCTTGTTGCCCAGGCTGGAGTGCAATGGCATGATCGCAGCTCACTGAAACCTCTGCCTCCCAGGTTCAGGTGATTCTCCTGCCTCAGTAGCTGGGCGTGAGCCACCGCGCCCGGCCACTGCCATTGTTTCCTGACTTTGCCTAGAAAAGTTGGCCCTCAGAGACAAATTCTCATTCAAAGGTGAAATGATCTTGAGTTATGAGTGATTATTTTTGCATCTATTTTACTTTCAAACTTGTTTGAGAACAGTTACTCTGGATGTTCAGAAACATTTCACTTTCACACTTCAGTCATATTCTTGTCTTTCATTCAAATGTCTGCAAAAATAGGCAGGTGAGCAAGTGCAGGCTAAGGCAGTTCGCTGAGGAAAGGGCTAGAGGGGAGGAGTTCTGAAGGCCATAACCAGAATCTTAAAGAAGTTCATTCCCCTGAGGAAAATTCCCTATTAATACTGTTCCCATAATTGCTTTCACTTTTATGAGAAATGTAAACAGTCAGAAATGAAACCTCATTAATATAATGAAAATATTTCTTTCTGGAATTAATAAAACTCTCTCCTGCTGAGTTTAAAGCACCAAGTTATTGAAAAGACAAAAGTGCGACTTTCAGCTTTTGCCTGACAATTGGAACGTGAAATTCTCACGGTATGTCTCTTATTCTTAGCTTCAGTCTTGCCAAAACTATTTCCATGGAAACAGACATGAAATCTGAAAATATTGAAAAAGCTACTACGGGATGATCATCTAAACTCATTTGTTATACTTTGCCAAGTAAGGTCCTGAGTGTAAAAAGGCGAACACAGGCTGGCATCCTAGTATAAAAATGACTTTACTATCAGGGAAAAACCACAAGGGCCTCTCAGGGGACCGTGTTTCTTCCTTCTATTTCCCTATCCCTCTTTTGTTTCCTTTTCCCTCCCTTCTCTTCTCATTTATTCAGTCATTCCTTCACCCAATATAATTGAGTACCTATTTATGGTTAAATATATGTACACATATTTGTTTTCTCCCATGTAGGTCAGGAACACTGATGCATGGTTTTCAGAGAGAAACCAATAGACAGATACTGTCTTGCATTGTATCTAGGAAGCATGTCTGTTTAAACAGATACAAACAATGGAAGGGCAAGGTTGGCGTCTTGCCATCACTGGCATCTAACACAAAATGGCTCCATAAACATTAGGAATCCTGATGCCTGAACAGAATGGTTGGAGCCACAGTAGAACTGTTGAGGACTGGTATAGGAAATGTGTTGGAGAGTTAGCGTAGCTGAGAAACACAAAAGGAACCTTGTTTCCTTTGAGTGAAGAAGCCACAGGTATGTGGTTGGGGAATTCAGAAGCCTGTGCCTAAGGTGGAAATAGTAGATATAAAACCACAGTCCTTGAAGCACAGCCGATAAATGAGGATCAACTCTCTTTATTCCAGACAGGATTGAATATCTTCTCTCAGATGAAACAACTTTAATACAAAATTACCCTTATCAAAGAAAGATGGATTAATTGGTCTATTAGAAAAATAAAGAACACCCCTGAGTAGACAGATCTTTGATTTCTGTAACAACTGGGTCATCTCCAAAAGTTCTTTATTAAATGTACAGCCTGAGTGGTTGCCTTGTATAATATGTCCAGTGGGAATTAATTGCACAATGTATTAATTATGGGAATGTAGCCTACAAATGTAGCCAGTCATATAAACCTTTATAGTTGTTCATCTGGGATTTTAAAAAGTTTAAAATATGAAAAGGAATCATGAATCTACTCCCACATAAAATAGGGAATGGTAGGAGAAAAATCAATTCCCATTTGTAAAGACCTTTTAAAAAGCAGAAAATGGCAAGCATTCATGATTGTTACCCTAAAGGTTCTTACTGAGACATGCTAATACAAATTGAGCAAAAAGGTTTTGTTCATCTTTACATCTCACCATAGCTGATGGTCCTAACTCATGAAATCAGTTATTAATAATTAATTTTAAAAGACAGCAGATAATTGACTTTGAAGACATCACTTTTTAAAGTGCCACCATACTTCATGTTTCTCAGCTTCTCTTGGTTAAAACAAAAGCTATTATAGACCATTAAACAGGGCCCTAGAGTGTGAGGAAAGGTCAGAAAAATGCTGCCTTATGAAATGAGAGCCAAGGAGGATCATCATAAAATGGATGAAAATGTTCACCTACAGCAATCTTCCTAGAAGTGACTCTTCAGAAGAAAGATTTTGAAAATGCTTCTGATTAAAAACTTAGCTCCCTGTTCATCCAGGACTCCAAAGTGGCTCTCCAAAAGTAATCCGAAACAAATACCCACAGCACAACTAGAGAAAGCAGGTGCTAATTTTGGAACTGTAATAGTAATATATGTTATAACAGACAATTTTGATGATTGACAAGAGATACTGAATAAGATGAGTTCAACAGCTAAAAAGTCTTCAGCATTCTTTCCAGGGGAGAAGATGTTCTGATTTTAGAAAACTGATCTTGCTTATCTAATCACAAATATCCCTAGAGTGGAAAATGGTGATTCATCAATGTTATGGAGTTATAAAAATATCCTTTAAAGAACATCTAAGTTCATATATCTCAATCTGTTGCTTATCAAGCCATATAATATCTTTCTTCCATATTATTCTATCTTCTTCGAAAGTTCTGGCCTATTCTCCATTTCTACTGCTGAAATTCTGCCCATCCTTCAAGGTTCAACTCAAGCATCTCCCTCTTGACACAACCATCTCTGATCCCCAATTTTTGCCAGAGTTCTCTGCATTTTTATTATAATAGCAGATTCTGCTTTCTCTTAGAGCTAGCAGTTTCTTCATTCAATTGTAAGCCATTTGCTGTGTGCTTGTATTTTGATTTTTTTTTTTTTTTTGAGACAGAGTCTCGCTCTGTCGCCCAGGCTGGAGTGCAGTGGCGCAATCTCGGCTCACTGCAAGCTCCGCCTCCCAGGTTCACGCCATTCTCCTGCCTCAGCCTCCTGAGTAGCTAGGACTACAGGTGCCCACCACCACGCCCTACTAATTTTTGTTTTTTTGTATTTTTAGTAGAGACGGGGTTTCACTATGTTAGCCAGGATGGTCTCGATCTCCTGACCTCGTGATCCACCCGCCTCGGCCTCCCAAAGTGCTGGGATTACAGGTGTGAGCCACCGTGCCTGTCCTTGATTCATATTTTTAACAAAAGTTCATGAGAATGTATCTGTCAAACCCTTTTGCTAGATGCTTTATGTTCACTGAATCCTCACTGTGTCCCCCACATGCTTGTATAGTCCCTTATCCATCGTGGACCCTTACTAACTTTGCATTGCCATTTAATATGACCAGCTGAGAAGATTCTCTTATCAGGAAGGGTGTCCCTGCAGGTGAATGGATCCAGGAAAATGGGTTCTTATTACATTCATTTTAGATAAGTGAGCTTATTGGAATTTGAGTCATATAAGCCAACTTCCCAGAGTGCAACCATCTCTGGATGAAGGGGAAAACATAGTAATCTAAACTTACAAGTTGATGCCTAGACTGTGGAATGTGGGGACTCCACTAATGAGTAGCTGTTATGGTGAGACCCATGAGGCCTCTAGAAGCTGTACTATACCCTTTCTTATATATATTTTCCAAAAGCATCCAATTTAAAGAACAAAAAAACTGCCCTGAGATGATATGTGTATTCCAATATGGCAGAACTTGGCTTAGATGAGAACGATTCTTGCACGCTTTCCAAAGAAATCTCAAAATCTGAAATGAAAGCTCACCAGCTTGATTGGGGAGAAATTCAAAATAAATCAACAGCTCAACAGCTCTTTTTTTAAGCAGATCTTACTAACTAGGCCTTTATAATTACAACACGGTGATATTAAGTAGACAAACAAAAGTAGTTTATTCTTATATAAAGGTTAGGCTTTCATTTAAAGTACTATATGGGGAAAGCAATCTAAAACTTTTGAAACCAAGGGCACAAGGAAACAAAAATTATTTTTCAAAGTGCTTGCAGGGTCAGACTCCAGAAATTAATTTTTATATGCAGGTGTACCTGGATAGGCATTTTCTATTACATAGTTTGTACTCAAGATGAAGTACATTTTCTGCTTTGCTTTCCATTCCTTGCACTCTGAAAATTTGTGACTTAGTAGGGGAATAAACTAATGATTATAATTGAATATGTGAAAAGATAAGAGATATGGAGGGGTTTTGGAAGAATCAAAGCAGGGCAAGTACCTCATTTATAGAGGGAAGGGGAAATGTGAAGGCTTCCTGGAAGAGGTGATGCCAAAATCATAGGAAAGTAGAAAAGTAGAAGGCAGCTAGGCAAGAGGATGAGAAGGTTTTTCAAGCAGAAGATTAGAAAATGAAAGTGTGGGAGTGAAATAACAGAATGATGGGAAATTTATTGCAGCTGGAGAATAAAAGATGCGGCAATATACGGTAAGAGATGAAATAGAGGTATGGACCAGGACCGTATTTATGGGGACTTTATGCCTTTCATTTAAGGATCCGTACTTTATGGGGCAAGACAGACACTCAAGAGTTTCAATCAGGAGGGCAATTTAGTTAAACCTGTTTCATATGGCTCACTTCAGTGGCAAGGTAGAGAATGAGAACAGCAACCCTGTGGACAGGGAAATGTTTGCATTAGCACCAGAGAGAGATGATGAGGGCTGACTGGGAGGAGAAAACTGATCTAGGGAAGAGTGAGCAAGTAAAAACAAAAGAACCACTCAACTGCTTGCATGTGGAGGTGAGGAAGAGGAGAGGAATTCTGTGAGTCTAATGGGCTGAGTGGATGTTGATGGCAGATGCTAAGACAGCCTTCAGGAGAAACAGGTAGATAATGAAAAGAGCTTTTCACCTGAGAAGTGTGGGGAACTTCTGGCTACAAGTGTCCATATGGTAGTTGGATGCCGGGGGTTGAAGCCCTGGGGAGCACTTCGTGAGAGGATGTGGATTATTAAGCAGTTTGTCAGTGTTCTAATAGCTGAACCCACGAAAAGAAAAAGACCCAGCAGAAGCAAAAATAAAAAATGAGAAGGTAGCGAATGGGTCTCTGGAGGATATTACCATTTAAGGAAGAAGAGAAAAGGAGTCTGCAAAAGCCACAGAGGAAGAAGATCTAGGGAGGGGGAAGGAGCTAAGGAAGAAGACAGATGTGAAGACATCAATCCACAGAATCAAAAAATTGCATTAAAGAGTAACAGTAGATGAGTGTGTGCATATATGTGTATGTATACACATATGATTCTGTTTTTGTGGATCAAGATAGTATCTGAGCACAAGTTTATACTGCCTCACCCCCAAAATTCTATTTAATGATACAAAAGAATTAGAAGAAAAAATCAGAATTCCTGAAAAGAAAATGTCATTTTATTAGTATTTTTTAAATGATGGAAGAATTTCTGGAAAACAGCAGATGAGATCTGGTTTAGAGGGAAACAGAACTTGAAGAAAGGGCAAAAACAAATACAAGAAACTGCAGCAAATGTCAGCAGGGTTTTGAGGAAACTGCGTGAAATGCAGGATCAAAGGATATACACATGGATGGGAATTAAGGGGCATTTTCCAAGGGCTGAAATCTGAGGGAGCTTTGCTTGGCAGTGCTCCTCTCCTGCCTATGCTCTGTATTGGGGAGAAACAGCACAGTTCAAGGTTAACGCAAGAGCTGTAGGTGCTGATCCAGAGAGGCAGAGAGGGATGAAGGATAACTTCACTTTGTATTCTCTATAGTCCTGAGCTGTTTAATTCTTTCATGTTGAGAATGTATTTGTGTATTACCTGAATAAATTGTTGAAATAGAAATAGTCTTTTGGATTCAATTGGAAATGCAGAAGGGCTTGGTGACCTTGACAAGAACAATAAAAGAGAAGGAGGCTGCAGCCAATGTTGCTTTGAGACATGAATGAAAGGTGACAAAATAGAAAAAGCAAGGGTAAAATCTTGAGGAAATTAACATAAGTTGGAGAGAGATGGAGAGAAATCAAATTCTTGGGAAGAACAGGAGGTAGAGACAGGAAGTACAGAAGATCAGGGGTACAATTGGAAGATGGGAGTAGAAAAAAGCAATTGTGCATGATGGTCTTTTCTTGGGGAAGAATGGGACATGGTTATCTGCCTTAGACAGTGGCAATCAAAGGCTGTAAAAAGAACCTAAATAGAAAAATCTGAAAAAATCCACTACCTGGCACAGTGGCTCATGCCTGTTATCTCAGCACTTTGAGAGGCTGAAGTGGGAAGATTGTTTGAGCCAGGAGTTCAAGATCAGCCCGGGCAACACATTGAAAGCCCATCTCTACAAAAAATACAAAAATTAGCCAGGTGTGGTGACATGCACCTATATTCTCAGCTACTCGGAAGGCTGAGGTGGGAGGATCGCTTGAGCATGGGAGGCTGAGGCTGCAGTGAGCCATGATCACACCCCTGCACTCCAGCCTAGGTGACAGAGTGAGACCCTGTATCAAAAAGAAAAGAAATCCAAGATCAAATTAAAGGACTGATAGCAATCAACAAGAGGATCTAGCTGAGGTTGAAAACCACAGATAGGTGGTGTGCCCAATTCACAGAGTAGAACTTTCTCCAGCAGGTCTGAGTTACTGGAGCGTGGCAACAGTAAAGGCTGGTTTGTCACAGCCATCCAGGTTGGGTTTTGGTTAGGCCAATGAAGGAGTAGGGTACTAGCACACAGAGGATGCTGGTGACGATAAACTGATCAGAGGATCCACCTTAGCTCCTCACATGGTGACGATTCCTATCTTTTAGCCCAGAAAAGACTGATCTGGAGAGAGCGGAAGCCTCAAGAGCATACAGGCTCCTGACGCAGCCCAAGGGCAGGGGGTGGGCATGAAGGGGCAGCATGCAGATGTTATTCCTCTGCTTTAAATAGCCAGAAGCAACACAAGTCCCCTGTCCCTTCTCTTCCTCTTAGAAAGAATATTTAGCAAAAGAATAAAGAAATTCGTAGTCCATAAGCCAGGCCAAATCAACCCACTAACAAAAAATAAAGCACTTCTGGCCGGGCATGGTGGCTCACGCCTATAATCCCTGCACTTTGGGAGGCCGAGGCGGGAGGATCTCCTGAGGTCAGGAGATCGAGACTAGCCTGACTAACATGGTGAAACTCCGTCTCCAGTAAAAATAGAAAAATTAGCTGGGTGTGGTGGCAGGCGCCTGTAATCCCAGCTACTCAGGAGGCTGAGGCAGGAGAATCACTTGATCCTGGGAGGCAGAGGTTGTGGTGGGCCAAGATGGTGCCACTGCACTCCAGCCTGGGTGACAGAGTGAGACTCTGTCTCAAAAAAGAAAAAAAGGCGCTTCTTTCTTATGACCTGATCGTTTCTTAATTATTCTCACCAGTTTCCAGTGGCCATGGAGAGTCTATGCTGTGCTAAGTGCTGTTTTATTGAGCATGTTTTCCCAAAGCTGAGGCTGAAGTCTGCCATGCAGAGAGAAGTCAGCTGCCACTCTGGCTGGCTCTCAGCTGCCTGGGTCATTAAATGACTTCTTATCCATGGGTTAATGTCCTGAAGGACAACCAAGGACATGTCTTTCAAGAGCAGAGGTTTTCGTGATATTTTACCATATTGTGCTTCAAAGTATGAGACAACTGGCCAGCCAAGGAGATGTCCCTAAATTCTCTTACATCTGTGGGCAGAGGAAGGGAAGGGTCACTGCACTCAGGGACAAGAGAAGGGGTGGGCCAAGTGGTGGCCCTGCGGATCCTTTGTTTCAGGGTAGTGACAAGCATAGATGCCCACTTGACACTTGACAGCTCTCCAGCACTGCCATACTCCAGAGACAGCAGTACTTTCTCTCAACATGGCTGTGAACATCTCTGTTCCTGGATGCCAAGCCACTCAGCTGCAGGCTGGGGCAGTGCCTGGGTCTCTCTCTGGACCTGTGGGGAGGGAAATGAAGCATGGCAGGGGCAAAAATAAAGGTACAACAAATGGAGGCAATTTCCCTTCTTCCCCCTGGGAGAGAAAGTGAAAAGATAGAGAAACAAAAGGAGACTTGAACTAATTCAAGTTTTCGTTTGTATTCTGGTAGATGCTAACTTACCATATGATCTCCCAGAAGTGGAAGTGAGGACAGGTAACCCAAAGCCCTTTCTGTCCTGGTTGCCTGAATAGTCTCTGACATGTACTTCTTAGGCTGACTAATAGCCATATAAAGGAGTTGGACATAAACCTGGAGGGTCCCAGGAGAGACAATCTCAAGCGGATTCCTCAGATAGTTTGTTTCAGGCTGTGGGGCTGGGAATGTCCTCCAGTGTAAAGGCTGACAGAACACCATCTGGTTTTGAGTCTGGTTTACTCAGTTGATTTATTTTTTCAAGCATTTTTTTTTCCAGAAGATAAGGCATCATAGGAAAATATATTTTGCTGTCATTCCTCTTGGACCTAAACGAGCATGCTATTTTTTCAACCTAAGTGCTTAGATTTTATGTAGTTACATTTGCTTATATACATTCACTTCATTCCATATAGAATTTGAGGTTGCTCATAAAAAAAGAAGTAAAAAATAAGACCAAAAAAAGTGCAAAAAGTATGCCAGCCAAAAGGTCTAGAAAGTGGATATATAAAGTTACCTGCAATTCCAAGTATAGTAGTTTTTGGGAAATTAGAGGCTGAGCTTTGAAACTCACAAGCAAATGAAAATGGTCAGGGAAGTTAAAAAAAATGAGAAAGTACTAAATCAGAGACAATAAAAAAAATCCTTAATTAAAAGTATGCTCTGGTGAATGAGTAGACAGATCAGTAGTAAGTCAATAAACTCCTAAATACAGATGGAATGCAGTAGATGACAAAGGTGGTATATGAAATCAATGGGGAAACAAATGATGCTGGGACAATAGGTGGCCATGCAGAAAAAGATAAAATTAGATCACAGGTTAATTTCTAAATGGCTCAAAGACTGAAATTTATAAAACAAAACCATAAAAGTAATGGGAGAAAACATTTCACTTTGTAGTGGAAAAGGCTTTTGTAGTAATGATTCAAAATTCAGAAGCCGTAAGAGAAAGGAACATTAATAAATGAGACTCCATAAATCCATGTGGAAAAAAACAAGTAATGTCAAGTGACAAGTAACAAACTGGGAATATACAGGTAGGCTGTGATAACACAAAGAACTTAATCCCCTAATTTACCAATTAGGAAAAAGCCAAGACAAGAGTTCAAATTATGTTGAAAATTTAACACTTATATGACAAACATTACATTTACTCAATCTTTAAAGTAACCTCATAAAGACAGAAAATAAATTAGCATCTATTTTCTTTTCTCACATGGCTAATTAGCATATGAAATAGATTCCAAGAGAGATCCATCATGCAAACAGAAACCATAATATAGGTACTGTTACCATCTCCATTTTATCACCAGGAACCTGAGACACAGAGAGGTGAAGTAACTTGCCCAAGGTCACACAGCTTAGAAGGGACAGAGCCAGTATTCAAACCCAGATAGTGTGGCTCCAGACATTTTGCTTACATTCACCAAGTCCCACAGTAAAAACCATGGACAGCCAATCATAGAAAACAAAAACATGAAACTATGCTAAAATCCCCATATACTAAATCAACACAAAACTACAATGAGATCTTATCATTTTCACTGTCCTTCAAAGCTTCCTGAAACATCTGCACTGTCTAGGAAGGTAGGTATTTGAGCTACGTGAAGGCAAAAGGTTAGGTCCAGTGACTTCAGCCTTCAGGTTAAGATTCTATGTAAGGTGTCACAGCTTGAGGGGAATGGCCCCAAATAAATGTAACACAGCTTGCCTTTCCTCCCATTACAAAAGTAATAATGCAGAAAATACATGATCATGTTTATCCTTGAGGGGAAAAAAATCTATTTAGACCGACGGTACTTCAAAATTACCCCATAAACTGCAAATATATTTCTGAAATGAAATAACGTCTGGAAAAGGAATTTAAAGTGGTATCCTTGGTTGCCTGTCAGAATGCGACAATGTGAAAATAGTCATTTTCACCTTTTCTGAGATATATCTTTGCTAAAGACAGGAAATAAAGTAGCTTCTATTTTCTCTTCTCATGGCATTGGCATATGGAAAAAGAATACATCATGAAGGGTCCATGAGAAAAGAAACCATCCTGAGGAAAGGGTTTGCAGTGAAGTCACAGTTACTGCTGATCATGGGAAGTAGGTTTATGAAGGGAAAATGAAATCCATAGAGAACACTAGGATCACTCTCTCCCCACCCCGCAGGATTATTCTTAATCCAATGCTTCAATCTCCTATCATTGCTGCTTTACTCAGAAGCTCCCACACAGAAAACACAATTGATTTGCAATTATGTTCCTTTTCCTCAGAATTAGATGGAATCCTTGGCAAGCAGTGAAGTGACCACACTGATAATGGTGAGCAAGGGAAAAGCAGCAGTACATTTCAGGAGTACTGAGTGCAGGAAAACTTGACTAATCTATGATGTGGTTACTGAGGTGAAAATGTGTCAGATCTTTGCTAACTTTGAAAGTTGGCCGCCTCATCCAAGAAGCTGTCTTTGACCCGTGATGCAGTTATAACAGCTGCATTCTGGATCATCTGAAACACTTTGGAATAAAAATATTTGTGACAGGCCGGGTGCAGTGGCTCATGCCTGTAATCCCAGCACTTTGGGAGGCTAAGGCCTCTACTTGGTATGGAGGGCAATTTAAAACTTTCAAATTGTCTACTTCTTGAATTTTCCATTTAACAATTTCAGACTGTGGTTAACTGGATAAATAAAACAATGGAAAGGGAAACTGTGGATAAATGGAAACAACTGTAGTCTCAACTTAATATTTTTAAGATTTTCAAAATATTCTGCAATTTAGAGAAAAGTGACATATCTAAACAAATCCGAGGTGGGCAGATCACGAGGTCAGGAGGTTGAGACCATCCTGGCTAACATGGTGAAAACCCATCTCTACTAAAGATACAAAAAATTAGCTGGGAGTGATGGTGCACACCTGTAGTCCCAGATACTCAGGAGGCTGAGCCAGGAGAATGGCATGAACCTGGGAGGCAGAGCTTGCAGTGAGCCATGATTGCGCCACTGCACTCCAGCCTGGGCAACAGAGCAAGACTCTGTCTCAAGAAAAAACAAAACTGTGACAAAACTATATAGAAATGCTTAAGGAAAAAGCTGACAATCCTGCCATTCTTTCTAATTTAATCGTCTTGATAAGTGTGAAGTCTTTTGACAGATTCTTAGCACTTGTGTGTGTATTTGTGTATGTATACATATATATATATATCCCCACATATTATCACTATATTATCATTAGTTTACCAGAATGAGCCCACACCATGCATACCACCCCAAAACTTGCTTCTTGCATTTAACATTATGAACATTCCTTTACTTAAATATCAAATACAGTGGTCCCCCCTTATCTGAGGGCCATACATTCCAAGACCCCCAGTAGATGCCTGAAACTCGTCAATAGTTTTTGTTTTTATCCTGCATGGTGTATGTATTGATTCTTAAACTTGTGACTTTGGCCACTCTGAGAAAACTCTTGATGGGTGCAGCGCACCAACATGGCACATGGATACATATGTAACAAACCTGCACATTGTGCACATGTACCCTAAAACTTAAAGTATAATAATAATTAAAAAAAACCTAATTCACAACTAAGTACATCATGGTAAAGCTGCTAAAATAGAGACAAAACATTCTGAAGCAGCAGGGCGTGGCACAAGGTGATGTTTCTGAAGGAATAACAATAAGACTGACAGCTGGGTTCTTTTTTTTTTTTTATACTTTAGGTTTTAGGGTACATGTGCACAATGTGCAGGTTTGTTACAAACGTATCCATGTGCCATGTTGATTTCCTGCACCCATTAACTCGTCATTTAGCATTAGGTATATCTCCTAATGCTGTCCCTCCCCCCCTCCCCCCACCCCACAACAGTCCCCGGAATGTGATGTTCCCCTTCCTGTGTCCATGAGTTCTCATTGTTCAGTTCCCACCTATGAGTGAGAACATGTGGTGTTTGGTTTTTTGTCCTTGCGATAGTTTACTGAGAATGATGTTTTCCAGTTTCATCCATGTCCCTACAAAGGACATGAACTCATCATTTTTTATGGCTGCATAGTATTCCATGGTGTATATGTGCCACATTTTCTTAATCCAGTCTATTGTTGTTGGACATTTGGGTTGGTTCCAACTCTTTGCTATTGTGAATAGTGCCGCAATAAACATACGTGTGCATGTGTCTTTATAGCAGCATGATTTATAGACCTTTGGGTATATACCCAGTAATGGGATGGCTGGGTCAAATGGTATTTCTAGTTCGAGATCCCTGAGGAATCCCCACACTGACTTCCACAATGGTTGAACTAGTTTACAGTCCCACCAACAGTGTAAAAGTGTTCCTATTTCTCCACATCCTCTCCAGCACCTGTTGTTTCCTGCTTTTTTAATGATGGCCATTCTAACTGGTGTGAGATGGTATCTCACTGTGGTTTTGATTTGCATTTCTCTGATGGCCAGTGATGATGAGCATTTCTTCATGTGTTTTTTGGCTGCATAAATGTCTTCTTTTGAGAAGTGTCTGTTCATGTCCTTTGCCCACTTTTTGATGGGGTTGTTTGTTTTTTTCTTGTAGATTTGTTTGAGTTCATTGTAGATTCTGGATATTAGCCCTTTGTCAGATGAGTAGGTTGCAAAAATTTTCTCCCATTCTGTAGGTTGCCTGTTCACTCTGATGGTAGTTTCTTTTGCTGTGCAGAAGCTCTTTAGTTTAATTAGATCCCATTTGTCAATTTTGGCTTTTGTTGCCATTGCTTTTGGTGTTTTAGACATGAAGTCCTTGCCCACGCCTATGTCCTGAATGGTATTGCCTAGGTTTTCTTGTAGGATTTTAATGGTTTTAGGTCTAACATTTAAGTCTTTAATCCATCTTGAATTAATTTTTGTATAAGGTGTAAGGAAGGGATCCAGTTTCGGCTTTCTACATATGGCTAGCCAGTTTTCCCAGCACCATTTATTAAATAGGGAATCCTTTCCCCATTTCTTGTTTTTGTCAGGTTTGTCAAAGATCAGATAGTTGTAGACATGCGGCATCATTTCTGAGGGCTCTGTTCTGTTCCATTGATCTATATCTCTGTTGTGGTACCAGTACCATGCTGTTTTGGTTACTGTAGACTTGTAGTATAGTTTGAAGTTAGGTAGCGTGATGCCTCCAGCTTTGTTCTTTTGGCTTAGGATTGACTTGGCAATGTGGGCTCTTTTTTGGTTCCATATGAACTTTAAAGTAGTTTTTTCCAATTCTGTGAAGAAAGTCATTGGTAGCTTGATGGGGATGGCATTGAATCTATAAATTACCTTGGGCAGTATGGCCATTTTCACGATATTGATTCTTCCAACCCATGAGCATGGAATGTTCTTCCATTTGTTTGTATCCTCTTTGATTTCATTGAGCAGTGGTTTGTAGTTCTCCTTGAAGAGGTCCTTCACATCCCTTGTAAGTTGGATTCCTAGGTATTTTATTCTCTTTGAAGCAATTGTGAATGGGAGTTCACTCATGATTTGGCTCTCTGTTTGTCTGTGATTGGTGTACAAGAATGCTTGTGATTTTTGTATATTGATTTTGTATCCTGAGACTTTGCTGAAGTTGCTAATCAGCTTAAGGAGATTTTGGGCTGAGACAATGGGATTTTCTAGATATACAATCATGTCATCTGCAAACAGGGACAGTTTGACTTCCTCTTTTCCTAATTGAATACCCTTTATTTCCTTCTCCTGCCTGATTGCTCTGTCCAGAACTTCCAGCACTATGTTGAATAGGAGTGGTGAGAGAGGGCATCCCTGTCTTGTGCCAGTTTTCAGAGGGAATGCTTCCAGTTTTTGCCCATTCAGTATGATATTGGCTGTGGGTTTGTCGTATATAGCTCTTATTATTTTGAGATACGTCCCATCAATACCTAATTTATTGAGAGTTTTTAGCATGAAGGGTTGTTGAATTTTGTCAAAGGCCTTTTCTGCATCTATTGAGATAATCATGTGGTTTTTGTCTTTGGTTCTGTTTATATGCTGGATTACATTTATTGATTTGCGTATGTTGAACCAGCCTTGCATCCCAGGGATGAAGCCCACTTGATCATGGTGTATAAGCTTTTTGATGTGCTGCTGGATTCGGTTTGCCAGTATTTTATTGAGGATTTTTGCATCATGCCCACAGAGAAAGCAGGAAAGATCCAAAATTGACACCTTAACATCACAATTAAAAGAACTAGAAAAGCAAGAGCAAACACATGCAAAAGCTAGCAGAAGGCTAGAAATAACTAAAATCAGAGCAGAACTGAAGGAAATAGACACACAAAAAACCCTTCAAAAAATTAATGAATCCAGGAGCTGGTTTTTTGAGAAGATCAACAAAATTGATAGACCACTAGCAAGACTAATAAAGAAGAAAAGAGAGAAGAATCAAATAGATGCAATAAAAAATGAAAAAGGGGATATCACCACCGATCCCACAGAAATACAATCTACCATCAGAGAATACTACAAACATCTCTATGCAAATAAACTAGAAAATCTAGAAGAAATGGATAAATTCCTCGACAAATACATCCTCCCAAGACTAAATCAGGAAGAAGTCGAATCTCTGAATAGACCAATAACAGGTTCTGAAATTGTGGCAATAATCAATAGCTTACCAACCAAAAAGAGTCCAGGACCTGATGGATTCACAGCTGAATTCTACCAGAGGTACAAGGAGGAACTGGTACCATTCCTTCTGAAACTATTCCAATCAATAGAAAAAGAGAGAATCCTCCCTAACACATTTTATGAAGCCAGCATCATCCTGATACCAAAGCCGGGCAGAGACACAACCAAAAAAGAGAATTTTAGACCAATATCCTTGATGAACATTGACAGCTGGGTTCTTACAAACAAAAAATAAAAGCCTGAAATGTTGGATTTGCCACTCATGAAGTGCTGAAAAAAAAAAGATGACTATCAACCTAGAATTCTATACCGAGCAAAAATGTGTTTGCAATGAAAGCAAAATAAAGATGCCTAGGATAAGAAAAACAGAAAAAACAACATGGTATTCTAGAGGAAATTCTTCAGGAATGAGGAACCCAGGCAAAATCATGAAAATGAAGAAAGCAATAAACAGCAACAGGGGTTAATATGTGAGAAATAGTGAATAGAATGGCTATAATGATGTCTTATGGGTTTAAAAAAGACATTTAGTAAATAGGGAAAAACCCAAAAGACAACAGGGATAGATGGAGTTAAAAGGTTCTAAAGTTTTTGCACTATCCAAGAAGTGTTATAAGTAATAATTTGTTTTAGACTCTAAGGTCAATAAGGAATGTTGTAATCATTGAAGTAATTTAAAACAATGGATAACAAGCTCATAAAGGGGAATGAGGAATTGAAAATTCTTGATTAATCCAAAAGAAGGTAAGAATGAAAAGAAACTAGAATATAGAACAAATAGGAAAATAGAAAGCAAATTGTAAGATAACAGATTTAAACACAAATATGAGTTAACATTATATGTAAAAGGACTAAAAACTCCAACTAAAAGACAAAGATTGGGTTAGAAACAAAACTTTATATGGTGCTTACAGGCTAACACTTTAAAGTCACAAAAGGTTTGAAAGTAATAGGATGAAATAAGATATATCCAAAAATGATAATCAAAAGAAAATTAACATAGCTATACTAAGATCAAATAGATTTTAAGTTGAGAAGCATCACTAGATATAAAGTGGGACATTTAATGATAAAAGAATCAATGTAAAAGTTAAAATTTGTATGCAGCTAATAACCCAAGAAGGTATAGAAAATGTAAATGCAATAACTATATAAGTTAGAAATGTAACTTAAAATACTATTTAAAAAGGAGCCAGGATGAGAGAGATTTGGAACCAAATTCTACATAACCTCTCAAAAACATATAATTTCTACTTAAAGACTTCAAGACTTAGGGAAAGTGGAAACTTCTCTATTATTTAATAAAGCTGGAAAAAGAAAACTTGTAAGAATCATAAACCAACCAACTTTGTCATCCAAACTCAATATTCCAAGAATGCAAGACAGTATTATATTTAGAAATTTATCAAGAGAGTGAACATATCAATAGCTTGAAGAGAAAATATCAATTGAGTCTAAAAAAAGCTTTAGTCACTAGTAGAAGAAAACAAGTTAGATCATATTTTAAAATTCCAGCTAGACTAAGGATCTAAATTAAAAGAAACCACACACAAAGCAAACAAAAAACTAAACCCAAAGCAAAATAATCAAAACAGAAACACTAGAAGAAAACTCAAGAGAATATTTGTGCTGAGTCTCTGTGGGTCCTTCATTAGATCTGCCTTTTTCCTTTTTACATTTTCCACTTGCCCCCTCCTCAGGGCACACACCTCAGACTTCTAGTATAGATTCTATGTAACTTTTTTTATTCTTTTGCTTCCTTGTCTTCTCCTACCTTACTGTGAGAGATCTTTGAATGCATATCTTTTTCATCTTGGTCTATACAGTGCCAAGCACCTAGTAGATGCACATTACAAGACTGGTCAAATGTGGATGCAGTGGCTCATGCCTGTAATCCCAGCACTTTGGGAGGCCAAGGTGGGTGGATCACCTGAGGTCGGGAGTTCAAGACTAGCCTGACCAACATGGAGAAACCTTGTCCCTGCTAAAAATGCAAAATTAGCCGGGTGTGGTGGCACATGCCTGTAATCCCAGCTACTCAGGAGGCTGAGGCAGGAGAATCACTTGAACCTGGGAAGTGGAGGTTGCGGTGAGCCGAGATAGTGCCATTGCACTCCAGCCTGGGTAACAAGAGTGAAACTCCATCTCAAAAAGACTGGCCAAGTGGGTGGATGAATGATCCCTGCCCAGCACCACCACAACCGTTCCAGCCTGCCTGCCTCCTGTGGTGATAGTCTGCCTCTGGCTCTTTCTGGTTATCTTTTGGGCAGTGGAAAGAGCATGGGCTTTGGACTCAGATTGACCCATATTGACTCCTGATTATAAGTGATATCATCCTGTGCAACTGAGTTCTCGGCAGCTGATTTTCTTTAAGTGGCTTTGTATACTACTGGGTCTGTACTCAGTGCTCATAAACTGTTACCTTGCTACTGGTGTTATCATGAAGCTTGAATGAGATGGGGGAGTCAGTGTGGCTGAGGAAAAGATGGTTGACCTTCCCAGCATTTGTCTCACCAATGGCACAGTATATTGGGGTAAAACTATGGACAGTGTATCAGGGTAAAAATAGCTTCATTTGCTCCCTTTGCATTATTCTTGATTCTCCTACTTATCACACTGACCACCCTGAAAACCTGTCTCAGCAGTCTTCAACTCTGACTGCCCCTTAGAATCACCTGGCCTCACCCTAGACAATTAAATCAGAATGTTCCCAGGGGCATTTTATGTGTAATTGGGATTGAGTGGTTAATGGCCCTTCACTTTCTTGCTCTTAGTAGAATGAGTCCAACTTGCACAGTCCCAGAAACTATAAGCATTTTCTAGGAGCAAAAACTGTTTCCTAAGGAAGGTACAGAAAGAACAGGGCATGGTGCTGGAAGTTTAGAGTCCTAGTCCTGCTGCAAGTTGGAGATATGATCCAGTAAGCCACAATACTTCTGTACTCTGGTTCCCTCATTTATCAAATAAGCACCATAGAATCTTCTATCTCAAATGGTAATGGGAAATTTAAAATAGAAAGTAGGTAAGACTTTTTAAACATTTGAAAGTGACACAAGCCTGATTTATTAGTGTTTCCATCAGATGCTCCCATCAGAATTCAACAAAATCCTCACTGTGCTACTTACTGGCTGTGGGGCTTTGCACAGCTCATTTTGCTTTTTGAATCCCAGTTTTTCCTCATCTACAAGATGGAGCTACTTACTCTTCAAATTGCATAATAGTTCCCATTGCTAGCAGCAAAGAAAACAATGGGAACTAAAATACACAAGATACTGTATTGTTGTGTTGGCTCTTATTATTGGCACTATTATTCCAATGCTGTGGATAAGCTCACTCAAGCCCTTGATTTCAAGCAGTGGAACCTCATAGTCTCTCATATTAGCGGATGCTGGCACTGGCGTGGCCATAAGCAGGTGCAACACTCCTGCCTGCTAAGCTTTTGGATTTTAAAATGAATGTCAGAGAATCTTTGGTTACCAACCAAGCTGCTGAGGTTGACAGGGTACAATTCACCTCACTGCCTGAGACCCGCCCCTTTAGCTTCCATTACCTGGGCTTTTCTGACTATTAGGTGTGTGACAGAGGATCAATACTGGAGAGAGATGAATGTATGTAATCAACCTAACAGAAGCGAGTTGAAATCCTTTGCTGTGTGGTATCATAAAAGGAGGAAGGTCAGTGGGGACACTGGGGCGGACTGAAAAGCAGCCTTGCCCCAAAGCAAATCCTGGCACTTTCCTCTGGCCCACCTTTTCCCTCCAAGCTACAGCACATGGTACCTTTCTCTAAAGCCCAGAGGCTTTATGTTCTCTAGCTAAGTGGTCTGCATCCTTACATTGACCATAAGTCTAGTGATTATAAAAGTTGAGGTCTTTGGGAAACCCAAGAATTAGAGTCGCGGACTTGAAAGCAAGAAATGGGGAAAACAGCAGTTATTTCTGATTTTTTTGGCTCTACTGTTTATAGTCTTGCCTGTGCAAAGCAATACAAATTCATGTTGTCAGCCAGTGACATAAACAGATTTTTCTTTCCTGAAGCGAATCTGATAATTACGATGTTGTAACATATCTTGCACCACCGAAAACAGTAGATTGAGGATGTCAGGTTTCAGTACAACAAAATGGAACAAGTCTTTTCAGAAAGCACGAACTGTCGTTTCAAATGAGACTCTGAAATATGTTCCCACTTACCTACTGATATGGTCCAAACAGCAATGATTTTCAGAAATGCCTTAGTTCTGGAGTTGAAGCGGCTGTGGTGGATGGGATTCTGGATGGCGACGTAGCGGTCCAGCGAGATGGCGCAGAGATGCATGATGGAGGCGGTGGAGAAGAGCACGTCCAGGTAAATCCAGACTGCGCAAAGCTTGCTCGGCAGAGGCCACCGGTACCCTGTGAGGCAGAAGGTTGGTGTCAGTGAGCAACCCTGTGCCTCCTGGAGCATGTGGATCCCTACCCTATGACAATTTCCAGCTCTGGGACAGGCACAGGTGGTGGCAAAGGGCAACACAATATATTTTTAGTATTTGGAAAAAGAAGCCCACTGGCAACTGTACTTAACTATGATAAGCTAGCACTGGCTGATGAATGCAGGGTTTGAAAATTTCTAGTGTCTGGAGTTATGTGAGTGTGGCATGGTAAACTCGGATGATCTCTATTTGGGGGTTCTCTTTCTTCCCCCTTACACCTGGCAAAGCATTTCTCTTTTTAATGGCTTATGTCAAAGGTTGTGTTTTGGTTCTTCTTCTGGAGCACCTCACGCTGTACTGTCAGCATTTACTCACATATTTCTCTGTATTGTATTTCCCTAAGGTTAGTCTCACCTCTTAGTCATTATTATAACCATCCAGTCCCATACAGTGATGGCAATAAATTGCATTAGTGCAAATGACTAAATGACTAAAAATTCAGATAGTGAATATGTCTGTTTGTAAAAATGAAAAATAATGATCTAATAATGCTTTGGGTGCCAAACTCAAATTTGGGGTATGTGTAGGGAGAGCTGAAGACAAGGGTGAAGAAAAATAAAGGAAGGTGTCCCTGCTCTGAGCTTTGTTTTAGGGAGGCATTTCTCAAACTTTAGTGAGCATCAGACTCTGCCACACCTCTTAAAACACGCACTGCTGGACCCCCCTCCAGAGGTTCTTATGCAGTTAGTCTGGAGCAAGCTGTAGGATTTGCATTTGAATTAGCAAGCTCCCGGGTGATGCTGATGCTGCTGGTCCAGGGACCACGCTTTGTGAATAGCTGCTTTAGGGTAGTGGCTCTCACCCCTGGCTGCACATCAGAATCAGCTGGAGAGCTTTAGAGAAGGTCCTGATGCCCATGCCAAACCCAGCCCAATTCAATCATATTTGGATGGTGGGCTGAGGTGGACATCAAATGTCGAAGCGTTTGCAAAGCTTTTTCCAAGCTCCCTAGACAATTCCAATGTAAGAGACACTGCAGGTCACTTGCTATATGAGGAAGGTTAGAGTGTGCCTTATGGACATAAACAAAGTGTCCTGATTTTGTGTTTTGGAGGGGGATCAAGAGGTTATATAAACCTTAATTAGTTTTGATCACAGTATAAGCAGCGGAGTTAGATCTGCCTGCATGTGAGAAGGAAAATTTTTAAGTCCACTTTTCTTATTACAGACCCACAAAGCCGAACAAATTCCAACGCAAACGTACACTCTCTACCAAAGTGCCACAAGAGATATTTAGACAAGTAAAGAGCGTAGGTACAAGCCTAATTTACAGCCATTCACTTATATTATTTGCAAAGAGCTTGAGCTGAAACGAAAGCCTTTTCCTTTGCAGCGCCTTATGGGGGAAGCCACGCTCTGTCTTTTCGGAACAGATGTCGGCCCTCGGAGGGGTTTCTCTGCAAGGAGGCGGCCCAGGCCTCAGTCCGTGTTTCCGATGTGGGATAAGGAGGGGGCATTTCCTTGCGGGAGAAGCCCCATGCCCCACGCCCTGTGGGCTGGGGGAGGCGGCAGGAGCAGCCCAGGGAGGGGCGGGGCTCCGGAGGGAACGGGCTGCGCTCAGAGCGGCGACCGCCAGGGGGCGCCCTTGCTCCCCAAGCGGGTGACGCCAGAGGTCACCCCACCCTCCAGCCTCTGTTTTGGGTCCTGCTCTGTCACTCCTTCTACCCCCACTGGAGTTTGCCCCCTAGGGGAGGGGGTTTCGGAAGCGAGAATCTTCCCCGCGACACCGGGGAAAGAACGGGCAAATTTAATGAAATCATTCCGGTGTGGCATTTAAATGGTCAAGTGAAGGCTGGACTTGCAATGAGAGTTACTAGCTTTGTGGAAACTGGCGCCTGCTCCCCCTTGCGTACCGCCTTCCTCCTTCACACTCTCTAGGGCTGGGTTGATGTTTTTTAATCTTAGCCCCTAAGACTTGGCCAGAAAATTTCCCTTTAAAGATAGCTATCATAACCTGTCTCTAAGCTCTGAGTGACTGCTGCTTGTGCCTGTGTCAGCAGTCACAATAGTCTCTCTCTCCTTTAAGGAGGTATCTGGCTGTATTCCTCATAATTTGGAAAGAATATCACGTTCTGGTCCCTTGCTGAGAGGTTTGACTGTTTCAAACTCTGTTGAGAAGAAAGCAAGATTAATCCCTTCCCATTTGTTTCCCACCCTCCTCCAAACCAGACTGGAGGAGTTTATGCATATGCATTTTTAAAGAGTTGAGGATATAATTCAAAGGCACATTTCCAAATTAGCTTCTCTGGGCAGGGAACAATTAAAACTGGAGTAATTCATTTATTCTAATGGAGACTCTGCATATTTTAACATAAAACCTATTGCACCACTAATGTTCTCTCTGCAAATGTTCCAAAGTAATTGGGAAGGCTTTATCACTCCATTAAAAGTGCTGAAAACTGTGTGACAAAGATTAAAACTGTTCTATCCCGAAGGCTGGAATATTGGTTGGGAATATAAAGAAGGAAAAATCAAGTAGATTCAGAATGATGGGTACGTTACTGGTTTATGACTGTATGGGGTAATTTATAAAAATTTCTACATTAAATGTACATGTTTTAAAGCACAAAACTCTCCAATGATCATTTTTACACAGGATGTACATGTTTTGAAGCACAAAACTCTCCAATGATCACAGGTCATAGACTGTCTGATTTTTATGTGAAATCCCATTTTAAGAGTAAAATATAAGTAACGTAGTAGGCTCTAGTCCATAAACAAAGCCTTCTATTTATAGTTTGTTTGCCCCCTGAGCCCCATCTCATCTGCTGATGGCATGCACATGCTCTTTATTACCAGTACGAATATAGCTGGGAAACTAATGCCACTCACCATACAGGATGGTTAACATGGACACGGGCATGACAAGGAAACCCAGCAGCATATCAGCTATGGCAAGTGACATCAGGAAATAGTTGGTGGCATTCTGCAGCTTTTTCTCTAGGGACACTGCCATGATGACGAGTATGTTTCCAGCAATAGTTAGAATAATCACTACGGCTGTCAGTAAAGCAGACCAGTTTTTTTCCTGGAGATGAAGTAAGGAGAGACACGATGGTGAGAGGCACCCTTCACAGGAAAGGTTGGTTCGATTTTCAGAGTCGACTGTCCAGTTAAATGCATCAGAAGTGTTAGCTTCTCTGGAGTTAAAGTCATTACTGTAGAGCCTGGTGTCATCATTTAATTGCATTAGGGAGTTCATAGTTGAGCTCAAAGAAGTATTTTCTTCACAAAGAATATCCATGTCTAAGCCAGAACTTGTAGCAGATGAGGTGTGGAAGAACTAACAGGTTATAGCTTCTGCTCACCATTCACTTTGATGTACCCACGCTCTGTAACACTGAGGCTGGTGTACATGCTGGTCTCCCAGGGCTGGATTTTTGTCTTCCATTATTACAATGATAGTTAAAGAACTGAACTGTGGTGGCTCTAAGTTTTCTTCATTCACAATTTTAGGAGAGTCCACTGTTTGATTTTATTATTTTCTCACCAAAGCGAGGACAAAAAAGCAGAATGAACTTTCAGCATAGAGGTTGCAGGTTTTTTTTGAGCATTCAGGGAGATAAACGTCCTGGACAAAGAAGAAAAGTTTTATAACTACTGGGACTCTTGTTTAACTATATCTCATTTTGCTGGTTATGCTGATGGCACTAGTTTAGCCACAGTGTTATTAAAATAGCATGCAATCAGAAACAGTGGGGATGTACACATTCTACATTAAGAAATCAAATTAAAAATACATCCACTGTTAATCCCATAGTAATTGGATGTACTTTGGGTTACAGTTCTCAGCCATTCTTAGGCTGAATTGCCACAGCTGCTGTCAGAAATTTCAGCTCCTATAATGTTGCTTAGCTAATAAAAGGAAAACAAAAAAGTCTTAAGTAAAGATTAGCAGACAACTTTCCTCACTAGAAATTCTCATTGAAATGATTACATGTTGGCCAAGCATGATTTCAAACCGGAAAGAAAATTACACAGCAATAAAATATAGCAGCATGAGAACTTACATTTTTCTTCAGGGTCCACACATGAGATACATTTGTTATTCTGTGACTCGCTGCATCTCTCACAGTAATTAAACTGGTGTAGAGTCCCCTCTTCTTGATCTTCCACCAGCATAATATGATAGTAATTTGGTTTCTGTTTTGCTGACTTCAAAAACTGCATACAAGAGCTGAGCCAGCTCCCGAACTGCTAGGATCCTGTTGGCTTCCCCTGGCACGGCTCGGCTGGGTTCCTCCCTCCCTGTGCGGCTCGCCTCAGCAGTCACACATTTAGAAATCATCCACGAGCCCCTCAAAGTCGCACAAAAGAACTGCATGGGAAAGTAGGAAGAGCTGTCTGCACCAAGGGACTCCTGGTTTCCACGGGAATGGAGTAGCTCTCTGACTGCCTCGTTCATTTCGTCAGACCTCCCTCTGTGTGTATGTCATAAGCTGCAAGGTAGCAACAGCCAGGAGGGCGGACCAAATAGGCTTTTTCTTCTCCCTCTTTTTGCTACATATTAATATTGGGAAGTTTTCCTTTGCTTTTGAGAGAAACTGGAGAAATGGCCTTTTGTGCAGATTCCCATTAAGGTAGGTAAGTGGCACTGTGGTAATTTTTAGGCTGAAGGGTGAAGAGGGAACATAAATAAGGCTAGAAAACAGTATGTCCTCGGAGTGCTGTGAGTGTCCGGCACTTCCACCCAAAGCCAACAGTGTTTGTGTCCAGAGTGGAATTACTGACATTGGCCACGTGGGCTCAGGGTGGCTAGGCACATCTGTGGTGATAACTCTGATAAACTATTAGCGCTATTTTTATTTAATAGATACACCATTGAACTGGCTTATTTTCTTCAGCAGAAATATGCCACCCAGATATTATTCAAAACCTCACATGTGGTAGGAAATAAGTTGGTTTCGCATTACCAATTTTTCCCCCACCAGTAATGACAACTTGCCTTACTTGTAAAGAAAGCCCTTTCCCAAGTAGGTTTCTAAAGGAGGCAGTTTGATATCTCTTTTTGCAGGCATGAAAATATTTTCCTCAATAGTTGGTTTTGCTACAGTTCTATCACCTTCTGTTCTTTGCATTCTCCCTAGACAAATTCAACCACTCTCATGCCTTCAATATGTTTGTGGCCAAGTCTGTACCTTCATAGCTGATTATTTCTCTCAGTTCTAGACCTAAATCTCCAGCTGCCCATTGGCTCCTTCCATAGTAGCCTGGGAGACCTTGACCTCAGCATCTTCCCTCACTCCGCATCCCCCTGCCCGGATCTCAGTGCTTGTTCCTACCCATTCGCTTGCGTGATGGAATCACCACCTCTTCAGACAGCTGCTGTTATCCGCGACTCTTCCTTCATTCTCGCTGCCAGATCCCACTTCGTCTCCGGCGCTACCTCTGTATGCGTATTTCTCACATGTCCTCTCCTGCAGCCTGCAGCTCGCACCCTGTGGTCGAGACTAGCCACCTATTTCCTGGGTGGGTGCCTTAGTGCCCCCCTTACTGCCCTGCCTGCCACCCTCCTGCCCCTCCACGTCAAATATGCATGCTGGCAAGCAGGCAGCAGAGAACACAGATCTTAGAGTTCGTTGGTTTTGGATCCTAGCTCTATCACTCATAAACAGTAGAACCTCGCCTCATCTAGCTGCTCCCTTTAAAGCTCAGTCTTCTCACTTGCAAAATGGGATAATGGTCATACCTTCCTCATAAGATTGTAGTGAAGCTAAACTGAGATAATGTGTGTAAGTATTTGGCCCATGTCTGGCTTATAGGAGGTTCTCAAGGAATGTCAGCCACTTTCATTCTTATTGATATTCTTACTGATATTAATGACAGAATTGGCATCACTCCCATGCCTACACTCCTGCAGTCCCTTCCTTGTGGGGCACATGACACTTTTCTTCATCTACCTGTACCCTGCTTGCCCCACTTTGCAGGCCTGGACTCTGGTTACTCTCCCAGTCAGCCTGTATGCAGACTGAACTTGCATGTTTCTGACCATTTTTATGTCTCTGTGCTTGTACTTCCCTGTGCCCGGAGTGCTCTTACCATTCCTTTTGTGTGTGTGTCCATCTGGCAAATTCCTGCTCAGTTCCAGAGCAGCTCTGGATCCCAGGCCTACCACTCACCACCTGCGTGACCTTGATTAAGCTACCTAATCTCTGTGTTTTAGTCTCCTCATCTGCAAGTAGGGAATATTAATAATAAAAAGACCTCAGAGGACTGATGTGAAAGCCAAATAAATTTACATATTTGCCTGGCACATTTTAAGCACTCAATAAAGTTTAGTTGCTATTATTCTTACTAAGTTTGCTGTTCCTAAGCTTTCTGTAGCCCTCCTTCCCAGTGGAGGCAAAGACTATAGCACCTTCTGCAGCCTTCTATTTTTAACACATCATGTCTCAGGTAAGCCTCCTAAAGGCAGGAACCGTGTCTATCTTGTTAACAGCTGGGCACATAGTGCTTAAGTATGTTTGTTGAATGAATGCATGACATCTGTGTAAATGTCTGTCTTCCCTATTAGATGTTGAACTTCATTTCCATACGCTTAATATAGATGTAATCTAGATTACATCTATATTATATAGATGTAATCTAGATTACATCTATATTATACTATTATATTATCCACCCAGATGTAATTCACAAACCTCACATGTGGTATCTAAGCATGGTATCTCATAATGGAAGGTCCTCAACAGATGTGTTCTGATTGAATTGTTATTAGCATAAATTAAGATGAATTGATTATTAAAAAGGAGAACCAGGGAGAAAGCTAGAACCTCTCATTTTTTCTTGTTACTTTGTTTATTGGGATACCAATTTAATTTTATTAAAGATAGCAAAGGGAAATGTGATATAAAAAGTACTCCAGTGTTAGGAAGTTATTCAAAAGTTTTCTGAGGTTAAACTTTATGGATGTTCTTGTTATAGCTCTTAGAGAATTCTGATGATTTCAGTCCATTATTTCTCATGAAGAACAGCTAGGCTTGTAGTCATGCCAAAACTAATCAGTGTTTCTTATTGTGTGGTTTACACTGGGAAATATTTTTTTGGCTACCATCTAAGATTATTTGTAGTTTTTATTGCAATTTTATGAATACTTGTTATGGACAAAGCAGTAGGGACACAATCTAGGCTCCTGATTCTTAAACAGAGCTTCTCAGTTAATAGCATGAGGGTTAGATTAGGTAGGAATAGTTTCTTGCTGGGCAGATGCCCCTTGTGAGTTTGGTGAAACGAGTGTGTGTTGGCTGCTGTGGTGTGCGCTGTGATGCATCACCCAGCTTCTGCTTCAGGGCTGAGACACTCGGGCTCCCTGCTGCTGGAAGGATTGGTGGCTGGCTCTCTACTCTTTCTGTGAACACTCCCCTCAGCCAAGGAGGCCAGCTTGCCAGTGGTCATGGGCAGCCAGCGTGCAAAGACTGGTCCATTGTGAGGATATAAAGGGCTGACCCTCTTGCCTGATGGCTGAATAACTTTGGTTCCAGTGCTCCTATGGGATTCACTGAGGCCTTTGTTGTGTCAAATCCAAGTTAAATATCTCCCCTTGTCCAGTCTGGCTTCTCTTGCTCCCCTGCAGGTGGTGATCTGAGAGCTCACCCCACACAAATCTCTTACACACACATCAGTCACAGAGTCAGCTTCCTGGGGAGCTCAACCTATGACCTATCATCTTTAACTGTGTTTTAATGCCTTGAATAACATCTCTGGGTGAGTTGATGTCTTACACAAAACAGATGAGTGTTGTCTATGTGATGATGAATGATGCTTCCTTGCCATAAGCTTAGAGTTCTTCAATATACATCTGGTTTTGCTATCTAATTACTGCCAGAAGGAATTTAAGGTCAACAATACCAGAACTATATTTATTATCTTGGGCAGAATTTCTCTAGTCCTTAATTGGACCGTATATAGGAATACATTTCATAACTAGTTCATTTTGGAAGGTTCACCAGAAAGTGATTGCTTAAAATTAGACGTTAATTTTTTCCTCAATGACTTCGGTGGTATTTGCAGCCCTTGTTTGAATTTTTTCCAGGCTAAAGTTAATGGGTTTCTGAAACTGTAGTGTCTTATAGATGTCAATGTATATGAGAAAAAAAGTTCCTTGACCAATTAAGTCTGAAACATTACTGTATCTTATAGTCTCCTCTTAGAAATATACAGTGCATAATTGCATATTAAAAGCTGTAAGAGATCCTGCAGTAAGGAAATTTGTTTATATTTATCTATTTCATTCCTCTTCATCCAGAACACTCATTGAAGCACACTTTAATTTTGTCTAAATTGAGTTATATTTTAAATGTATTAAAACATAACGCTCTTAAGTATACAATTCACTGAGTTTTGACAAATATATACACCCATGTAACCGTCACCCAAATTAAGATATCCACCATTTTCATCATTTTTGAAAGTACCCTCCTATCCTTTTTTGACTTTAACTTAAATGGACACATGCGGCCCTCCTTCCTAGTGGAGGCAAAGACTAACAACTTCTGCAGTCTTCTATGTCACGCTTCTTTCACTCAACAGTGTATCTGTGAGTTCATCCATGTCACTGTGATTAAACGATTATTTAATGGATTATAGTCTGAGAAACTGAAATGGCCTGGACTTTTGGGGTTTCAACATTTATTTTTTTTCTTGTTCAAAGGAACACAGACTAGGTCTCTTTTCTTTGTTATATCTATCCTTTTTAAGCTGCTTAATTTTTCAAGACAGTGCCAACCTTAACCTTCACTCAATTGATTATACCTGATTTTGTTATGAATTGGCAGCATAGAATTCTTTTACTCTATGATGTTTAAGAATATGTCTCTAAGATTTCTGCTGCTCAAACATTACTAATGGCCTGAAAATGAGGAAAAAAATATTAACAGAGGGTTTACTGGCTGACATTTAATCTATCACTTTCTTTTGGTGCTGTGATTCTCAGGTTTGAAACAAGCCAGACCATCGGACCAATGTATATTTAGAAAACAATATCATGAACTGCCTTCTGTCATGGCACTGGCTTGTATTAAAAAAAAAAACTACTTTAAATTAGCTAATGACTGTCATCTATCTTTTTAATTTTCTCACAGTGGCACTGAGTTGAACAATATTCATTAATTTAACAGTTGATAATTGACTGCTGTGTCAAGCACTATTATAGGTGCTGAGTATAACCATGAAGATGAACATAGTTCCTGCCTTCATTCATTCAAGAAATAGTTGGCAGTAGCATGGATGAGTACAGAGTTTAGGGAAGAGATATCAAATAGCCAATGGCATATTGGTATTTAAGGTATGATACTAGGTGAAATCATGTAAGAGAGTAAGTGGAGATAAAGAAGGGAAGAGGTCTGAGAACTGAGCCATGGATTACTCCAATAGTTTACGTCAGAGAGTGTGGAGGAACCTGTCAAGTAGACTGAAAAGGGGCACCCAGTGAGTTAGGAGAGACACAAAGAGGAAGTGTAATCCTGAAGTACAAGAAAAGAAAGACTGCCAAGGAGAATGAGTGTGCAACTGGGTGAAATGCCTCCTGATCTGCTGAGTATAATAAGGACAGAAATCACCATAAAATTTGTCAAAATGGTAGTCTTTGGTGGCCTTGATAAGAACTGTTCCAGTGGAATAGTTGGAATAACAGCCCAACTGAATGGGTTCAAGAGGGGAGGGGGAGGATAGAAGCAAGAACATCAGTTTCAGGTGAGAGATGGTGTGGCTTGCACTAGGGTAGTGCTAGTGGGTTTGTGAGAAATGGTCAGATTCTGCATATGTTTTAAAGGTAGAGCCAACAGAACTTGATGACAGATAATGATAGGATATGGGACGTGGGAGAAAGAAGAGAGCTGCGTCACTCTGAAGGTTTTAGATCTGAGCAACTAGAAGGATGGGGCATCGTCCTTAACAGAAATAGGCAAGGTTTCAGTGGGAACATATTTGGGGTGATTATCGGATCAGTCTTGGATATGCTAACTTGAGGTCTGTATAAGACAAATAACTATTTCTATAAGACATTGAACGTAAGAATCTGAAATAGAGCACAGAGGTCCAGGATGCAGATATAAATTTGGAAACTGTCAGTATATACATGGTTTTGAAAGCTGTGAGGTAGAATGTGATTCCCTAAATATCCGAGTAGAGGAAGAAGCAGTTTAAAGACTGAATCTGGAGCTTCTTCAACACTTAGAGGTAAGGGAGATAAGAAAGATGTGGCAGAGGAGACTGTGGGGTTGGTGAGGAAGGAGGAAAAGTGAAGAATGTGGTGTTCTAGGAGCCAAGATAAGAAAATATTTCAAGGAGGAGAGAGACTGAATGAAATACGGTGAAGCTGCTAAGAGTCATATACTTGAAGAGCATTTCATTATGTGGGAAATCATGCACAGGCTAATTTTATTTTTTTTTTTTTTTTATTTAGGTTTTAGGTACATGTGCAATTGCAGTTTTTATATTTCCTTCATGTTGATTTCCTGCCCATTACTCTCATTTAGCATTAGTGTATCTCTAATCTGTCCTCCCCTCCCCCCCCAACAGTCCCGAGTGTATTTCCCTTCCTGTGTCCATGATTCTCATTTTCAATTCCACTATGATGAACATCGTGTTTGTTTTTTGTCCTTGATAGTTTACTGAGATGATGTTTTCAGTTTCATCATGTCCTACAAGGACACGAACTCATCATTTTTATGGCTGCATAGTATTCCATGTGTATATGTGCACATTTTTAATCCAGTCTATCGTTTGGACATTTGGGTTGGTTCCAACTCTTTGCTATTGTGAATAGTGCCGCAATAAACATACGTGTGCATGTGTCTTTATAGCAGCATGATTTATAGTCCTTTGGGTATATACCCAGTAATGGGATGGCTGGGTCAAATGGTATTTCTAGTTCGAGATCCCTGAGGAATCGCCACACTGACTTCCACAATGGTTGAACTAGTTTACAATCCCACCAACAGTGTAAAAGTGTTCCTATTTCTCCACATCCTCTCCAGCACCTGTTGTTTCCTGATTTTTTAATGATGGCCATTCTAACTGGTGTGAGATGGTATCTCACTGTGGTTTTGATTTGCATTTCTCTGATGGCCAGTGATGATGAGCATTTCTTCATGTGTTTTCTGGCTGCATAAATGTCTTCTTTTGAGAAGTGTCTGTTCATGTCCTCTGCCCACTTTTTGATGGGGTTGTTTGTTTTTTTCTTGAAAATTTGTTTGAGTTCGTTATAGATTCTGGATATTAGCCCTTTGTCAGATGAGTAGGTTGCAAAAATTTTCTCCCATTCTGTAGGTTGCCTGTTCATTCTGATGATAGTTTCTTTTGCTGTGCAGAAGCTCTTTAGTTTAATGAGATCCCATTTGTCAATTTTGGCTTTTGTTGCCATTGCTTTTGGTGTTTTAGACATGAAGTCCTTGCCCACGCCTATGTCCTGAATGGTATTGCCTAGGTTTTCTTGTAGGATTTTAATGGTTTTAGGTCTAACATATAAGTCTTTAATCCATCTTGAATTAATTTTTGTATAAGGTGTAAGGAAGGGATCCAGTTGCAGCTTTCTACATATGGCTAGCCAGTTTTCCCAGCACCATTTATTAAATAGGGAATCCTTTCCCCATTTCTTATTTTTGTCAGGTTTGTCAAAGATCAGATAGTTGTAGCTATGCGGCATCATTTCTGAGGGCTCTGTTCTGTTCCATTGATCTATGTCTCTGTTGTGGTACCAGTACCATGCTGTTTTGGTTACTGTAGCCTGTAGTATAGTTAAAGTCAGGTAGCGTGATGCCTCCAGCTTTGTTCTTTGGCTTAGATTGACTTGGCGATGCGGCTCTTTTTTGGTTCCATATGAACTTTAAAGTAGTTTTTCCAATTCTGTGAAGAAAGTCATTGGTAGCTTGATGGGATGCATTGAATCTATAAATTACCTTGGCAGTATGGCATTTTCATGATATTGATTCTTCCAACCATGAGCATGGAATGTTTTCCATTTGTTTGTATCCTCTTTATTTCATTGAGCAGTGTTTGTAGTTCTCCTTGAAGAGGTCTTCATCCTTGTAAGTTGGATTCCTAGTATTTTATTCTCTTTGAAGCAATTGTGAATGGGAGTTCACTCATGATTTGGCTCTCTGTTTGTCTGTTATTGGTGTACAAGAATGCTTGTGATTTTTGTACATTAATTTTGGAACCAGCTCTATAGTCCATGTTCTCAACTTAAAAAAACCATAGATACATGATTCTAAACTAGAAGGAAGTACATTCAAATATTGACAGTGCTATCTTCTGGGTCAAGGAGTTGTGTTTTTTTTTTATTTCAATGCTGATTTTGAATTCTGTAAATATTCTGAAGCATACATGTGGTTATAAACATAAAATAATTATTTCAAAAATATTTAAAATAAGTTCAGGTAAAAAAGGGTCAGAGATGACCTTATACTTTAATCATGGCTGGGACAGACTGGCTTTAAGGTAAAATTTTTAAACCGCTTGTTTTTGTTAGGTGTGGCAGTTGTACTATTCAGGATTATTATAGACAAATGGCAGAAATCAAGTCAAAAAGGATCAAGGGAGATGTGCAAGTAATTGACAAGTCCAAGGTGGTACTAACTTAAGGCATGGCTGGATCTAGTGGCTAAAAGGACCTTATTAGGGCTATGTTGCTACCTCTAGAATCTGCTTCCCTTTCACTGGCCTGGTTCTCTTCCTCTATAGGTGGCTTCTTTCATGTAACTGGAAAAGGTGGTGGTTGGCAGTTCTGATTTTACATAATTGCAGCCTGTGAAACAGGATTTAACTCTGCAGTAGAGTATTTTTCACTTGCAGACAAGACCCTGGTTAGACCCACATGCCCATCTCTGAAATGATCATGATAGCTAGGGGAGTAGAGTACTCAAATTATCCAGTCTGGGTCACCCTGCCGTCCCTCTGGGCAGGGGATCAGAGCAACACGACTTACCAGCTTCACTGACACTACAGGAAATGGACCCTTTCCCAAATAAAGGTTTTTTGTCCAGGCCTGTAAAATAATGACTCTCTATTAGCAGAAGTTACTCCTCAGCTTATCTATTTTTTGTTGTGTTTTTACTCGGCTACATTGGCTCTGGTGTCTGAGTCATACTTGGTTGTTTCACGAGGCATCACATTTTTTTTGAGGTCACAGGGAGATCATTTTTTACATTTTTACTCTGGAGGTAAATAGCACTTCAGCCAGTCAGTGATCTGAAAGTGTGTTTCCCAAAATATCTAATTTACTACCAGGCATAACCTAGGTTTTGGGAGAAATGAATATATTATCACTTAGATTCTCATTATAGAGCAAGATGATTACCTTTCTTGTAAGAAAAATGTAGAACTATTTGAGGAAAAATATTTTTGCTAGTCCCAAAGAATTACCCTCACACATTTTTGCAGATGCCTATTGGTTGAATCATAAGATATTTGGCCAGGATCCCAAATTTTGTTCTGGCACCAACTGTCAGGTGTCTGTGGCTGAAGGGACATTCGAGGTACATTTACCTCTTATTCTTAACGAGGGCATGTGGTGAACCAGACGGGACCATTTGGGTTGTAAGGCTTCTGTTTTCCTGGTCAGGGCCTGGCTAGCAGCCTGTTAGATCTGTCCTCTGAGCCCATGCTGGTTCCCACTTCATGCTGTGGGGGATGGGGAGAGACTGATGTTCAGGTACTTCCCATGGGAAGGAGGAGCCTTTTGGACCAATTTTATCAAACCAGCTCTATGAGAAAAGCAGCCTATGGGAGGAAAGAGATGCACCTAAAATGAAAATAATGAGAGTTCTCTACTCAGAGGATAGATTTTTAACCTCTTTGCTGCTTTCAATGATCTGTTAACAATATGGCCTAATGGTGTCCCTGGTCTTGACTCACGTTGATGCTCTCCCTCATTTGTGATGAGTGGCAGTTTGGGAGAATGGAAGTCTTGAATTTTGACTTCAGGGTAGAAAGGGTAGACGAGATTCTTGGTTTCTCTGCATTCCAATGGCTTCAGCAGCCACAGGTCAATCAGTATGAATATGAAATACTGCCTTCTTTGGGAGTTTCCCAGTATATCAGAAAAGTCAAGTTCTTACCTTCATGAGGATACTTTTAAGAACCAAATTATTGTTCCTCTGTCCACCTGATATTGATGATTTAGGCACTTAATCCCCTCAGAGACTTTTACCAATATCTCAGACGGGGTCCTAGAAACCACTGAAATGGATCAGAACGTTATCTCAATTTAGTTGAAATTACTCTTCCTGTTCTATTTTCCATCTGAAATTATGCTTGACAGTGTTGTCCAGGATAAGATTGTACATTGTATTTCAATATGTCTGGTAAGACATGCTCCATAATTTTGGAGTAAAAAAGATAAATATTTGTAAAAACTAATCATTTGGGTTCCTATCTGCCCTTGAAACACAATGTCTAGTATCTCCCTTTTGAAGCCCATTACTATCCCCGCTTCCCCCCAGATTGATGAAGGACTCTGGAGTCTCTGACCAAAGAGGTCAGTCCCACACCAAACCTTATGTGGAGGTGTAGCTGATCAGTCCTCCACTGCCATTGCTTCTTGCTGCCACATAGTGTCTCTGTTGCAGCCTTTTCTGCCCTTTTCAAGAAAAGCTGACTTGTCATGGAAGCACTTTTGCTCCTTGGCATTCTGCAGTGGTTAGGTGGCCAGTACAATTCTTCATTCATATTCACGTGGTGGCCATTGGCCCTGGAGTACAAGACCATGATAGGGTGACTTGGTTCTGGGATCTTCCTGCCAGAACCACAAATATTTAGGCACCAGGAGGTTGTGAATTCTCAGAACAGAAAGGTTGAAGAAGACTGGACAGTATATTTCTAGAATCTCTGGAGGAGAAATATTCATAGAATGAGTTGGCTTTGATGTCTTTGTAGATCCCTTCCAATCCTAATGTTTGATTCTGTGATCTAAAAAGCATTTAACGTTGATACTATATCGTAAATTTGATCTTTCTTTGTTTCATTTTTAACTATAAAAATGCATAGTGTAAAAAAGTCAAACCATGTTGAAAGAATCTTTCATACTCCTCATATTTTATATCCTTTATTTTCTTTGCATATAGAAGTGTTTACATATATTATTATATGTATTATATATATATAATACATATGATTTAAAAATGTATAGATTGGTAATAGAATTCTCATAAATATACCATAATTTATTTAACTGGTCTTTCTTTGAACAGGTTAAATAAATTATTAGGATTGCAAGTGCTAACTTTCAAAGATCCCACCAAATAGCTGTCTAAAATAATATGCTAATTTATATTCCCACCAACAATGTATTAGTGTTTTCCTCACATCTAACATGGAGTTTTTTAAACTGGCAACTCTAACACCTTTATATCTTATGAACTGCCAGTCGGTTACTCTATTAAAACTAGTCTCATTGTAAAACAAAATTCTTATTTTTCTCATAAAGATATTTATGAAAAATTTCACAAATATATAAATGTTCAAGGCCTAAAAATGTAGCAATATTTTTGGAAGCCACAATCTTCTTAAGTCAAAAAAGTGACCATATCCCCATATACTATCTTCTTCTCACAGTTTGAGATCCCCTGCTTTTACCATTTCCATCAGTGTTTATTTTATCTGCATTTCAGTAACTTGTTTCTAGAGAATTTCTCTACAAAGATCAAGTACTTCTCTTTACATCATTTGCCATAAAGAAAATCCAAAGGCTATAATGTGTTTGGAGAAAATATTTCACCTATTAATGTACTGTGGAAATTCATCATAGCCTTGTGCAGAGCTGTGACTCATGAAGGTCTTTATGGATCTTCTGACTTAAGCATACGCATGCATTTACTGCTTGATTTGCCAGCTTTAGCTAATATCTATAAAAGAAGGAAAAACTATCATACATATTTTCTTTCTTGTCTTTCCAGTTTTGTTAATTATATAATTTCTAAACATTTCCAGGGTTTATAATGTTAAATCCTGTTTTAGGACCACAATTCCCATATCTGTCCTGGTCTTAGTCCTGTAGTTGATGGGATGAATATTCCCTGCCCTCCATTTTCTATAGCTCTCCAGTTAGCTCATAGTTGGTTAACGATTGTTTTCTAATAGTTTCCTAAAAAACAAGTCATGGAGATGTATTTCCTGAGTGATTTAAAGTTCAACACAAGTTCTACGTTGGTTTTATCCTTGAATAACATTTGATCAGTCTAAAATTCTTGTCACATTTTCTTTCCTTGAGCATTGTAAGTATTAACTATTTTCTGGAGTTGAATATGGCTGTAGAGAGGTGTGAGTTCAGTGACTTTTTTCACCCATTTAGGTGTCTTAAGCTTTTTGTCTAGATGCTCAAATAACTCTTTTATTCATTTTGAGCTTTGATATCTAGTAAGTTTTCTAGAATACCTATTACTGTTGGTTTTTTTGTGTCAGGTTTTCCTAGAACATTGTACACTCTTTTCATCTGCAGATAAAATTCTTGAATGTCCCTAAACTTTTCTTTCTCTCTGCTTCCCTTTCCCCTTCCCCTTCCCTCCCCTCTCCTCTTCTCCTCCTCTTGTTGACAGAGTCTTCCTCCAGCACCCAGGCTGGAGTGCAGTGGCATGATCTTGGCTCACTGCAACCTCTGCCTCCTGGGTTCAAATGATTCTCCTGTCTCACCCTCCCAAGTAGCTGGGATTACAGGCATGCACCACCACACCTGGCTAATTTTTATATTTTTTAGTAGAGACAGGGTTTTGTTATGTTGTCCAGGCTGGTCTTGAACTCCTGGCCTCAAGTGATTAACCTGCCTTGGCCCCCCAAAGTGCTGGGATTTCAGGCGTGAGGCACTGTGCCTGGCCGAATGTCTCTAAAATGTTCTTGACTGTATTTTTACATATCTTTTTACTATCTTGATTAAACTATCTTCCTTAGGGAAACCAATAGTGAGTATATATTGCCTTTATTCACTTTTATTTATTCACTTTTCTCAATCCTGTCCTCCTTGTCTCTTACTGTGTTTTAGCAGTGTCTATTCTTCTTGCTGCTTTCAACGTGGTCTACGTTCCTGTGACTGCTTTTTGTTTTCCTTCATGAGCCAGCTCCTGTTATGTTTCCTTCCAATGTTCCTGCTAATCTTATATGAGGTTATTTGATATTTTGAATTGCTGCTTTAAGCTCTTATTTATATGAAAGATTGCTTGATTAAGACCTCTATGTTCATACATGTCATGTTTGGTCAGTTCTAATCTCCATGGTCACTTTTTAGGTGGGGAGAATATTCTTGGTCTGCCAGTTTTTTTTTTTGTCCTGTTGTGTTCTCTTTTTTTTTTTTTTTTTTTTTTTCCTGTTGTGTTCTTTTCTTTTTCTTAGGGAATTTCTCCATAGGTCCTATAGAACTAGAGCCTAGTCTTAGTGGATTTATAGCTGGTTTGGTGAAGCTCTTATCCCACTGTGTGTGTGTGTGTGTGTGTGTGTGTGTGTGATTTTCTATTTTTATAGACTTAGAGAAGGTACAAGTGCTGACTTGTTATGTGGATATTTTGTGTAGTGGTGATGTCTGGGCTTTCCGTGCAACTATCACACAGATGGTGTACATTGTACCCATTAGGTAATTTCTCATCCCTCATTCTCCTTCCACTTCTCCGATGTCTAGTATTCCACCAAGAGAGGGAGAGAGATTCTAATCTTTCCCCTAGCCAGCAGAGATTGATGCTGCAGGACAGCAATCAATGCAAACCTTCTCCTGTAGTCAGCCTGTCCCACTCACTGATGACTGCTTCTTGACTTCTCATCCCTCCCTGCCTTTTCTGTGCCAGATGGGATTAGGGAAGCTCTTGCCATCAGTGCACCTACCCCAGTCTGTTACAAAAAAGGGATTGTTGGTGTTCTTTCTCATAATTTGCAACATCTTGGAAAAATGGATGTGGCTGGCTTTGTCTGAGGTCTGTAGCCACAGGCATGCTCTCCTGGCATCTTCCCACACCAATTCTTTTGACTTCCTCTGAATTTGGCAGCCCTTTCTCATATATGGTGGTTCAAGGCCACAGTAGGCTACCAATTTTGTTGAAGTTAGAGCCTGCATTTGTTTCTAACTCTTACCGTTTTTTATAGTGTCATTGAAAGGAGAAAGGAGCAAAATTGTCTTGCCTGCATATACCTTTATTTTTTGTAATTATTTTATTTCAGTAGCTTTAGGGATACAAGTGGTTTTTGGTTACATGGGTGAACTGGATAGTGGTTAAGTATGGGATTTTAGTGGCCTGTTACCTGAGTAGTGTACTTTGTACCCTACAGAGAGTTTTTCGTCCCTCACCACCCTCCCACCCTCCTCACTTCTGAGTCTCCAGTGTCTATTAAACCACCCTGTATGCCTTCGCATGCCCATAGCTTGGCTCCCACTTATAAGTGAGAATGTGCAGTATTTGGTTCTTCATTCCTGAGTTACTTCACTTATGATAATGGCCTCCAGTTCCATCCAAGTTGCTGCAAAAGACATTATTTCATTCTTTTTTATTTGCCTGCATATTTTAGATTATAAGCCCTTTGTCGCATTGAAATGAATCATGTTTGAATCAGTCACATAGACTGGATTTTCTTCCCCTAAGAATTCTATTTCGTGTCAGGAATTTATCTTTCATTCATTTTAAGGTTTTGATATTATGCTTCCTAAGCTTATGAAAACAGGTGAAATATGTGCTTAAATATCAATAAAGAAGGTCTTCTGTTTTTTCTAAGTATAAGAAGACTTAAAGAGGAAGCTAGTATCTTATGAGAATAAGTGCCCAAGCTTTTAATATGGCATTGAGGACTGATACCTTCTCATGGCTAGATTTATTAAAATAGGTGTTTGATGTATTCCACTGAACAGAAAGGTAGTTTTAATAGTACTCTCCAGAGTAAGGGTGGGCAAATGATGATCCTCAGGCTAAATATTTGCTACCTGTTTTGAAAATAAACTTTTATTAGAATACAGCCATACTCATTCACTTATATATTGCCTATAGCTTCTTTCTTGCTGTTATGGCGGGACTTTAAGTAGTTGTGCCAGAAATCAAGCAGCCTACAAATTCTAAGGTATTTATCTTTCCCTTTACAGAAACAAATTGCTGACTCTGTCACCTTACGATTCTCTATTTCTATGTTTTTCCATTATAATCACTCTAAGAATAAATCAGAAATCTCCGTCTCCCATTTCTGTCCTCTTAGTAGACAGTATGCGAAAGTTTGGCAGACTTTTTAAATTGTTAGCCACAGACCTGACCCCATTTTTGTATGCAATCAATTTACTTTTTAGAAGATGCCAGAAAATTAAGTTTTTAAAGATTTCAAGGTAAAGAGCAAAGTTATGATATTTTACTATTGTCTTTATCATCCTTTTTGATATTTAGAAGACTGTCATGTACTATATTGATATTTCATGGCCGTATAACTGCCTCCAAATTTTCTTAGCATCTATTTTGGGGATGATCATGATCCATGACATTTAGAATCATTTGCAATTGACCCTAGTGACCAAGACCATATTAGAAGATTGTGGAATATAAAACAACTTTATTCATTCAAACACTTCTTTTTCTTCTACTTTTTCTTTTATTTCCAGGCATTTTTTTTTATTGCCATCAGAAATTATGGTTATTATTCCCTCACTGTATTTGTTCTAAAAGCAAAATAAAGTCAGTCAAGAAGGCATCATTCTTGCCTGGGAAAGCAGTAATTGAACCAATATGCAGGACATTAAAACCACACAGTAAGGTTTATCACTTTTGGTTTTGTTGCCCATCTATTTCTGTTATTTTTCTCCGTAAATCCTTGATATTTTGATTCAAACACACTTAATGGTTGTTGAAGTGTCCCCTACTTTTCTCCCTGTGTGAAGAATGCTAGTTAATTTAAAATTTTGCTTACTTGTCTTAGATTTCAACATTTGCTCCTCTCAGTCTTCTCCAAATCTCATTTGCCCTGGAGCCCTGATGAGAACTGGGGGTGAGGGCAGATGTTCCATACTATCAGAGCGCTGTGACAAACCATGCCAGCTCCCCTTGCAGCATCAGATAATGGGCTGTCTTTTAAATGAGAACATACTAGTGCTTACTCCCATTCAGCTTGAAATTCTTCAATACCCAGATGTTTTTTCTGTTGCATCTGGATTTGGCTGTTGGAGTTTTATCATCCTTTCTTCAATGACACAACATATCCAGGTTGTTGAACGGTGTATCACTGCCAGTGTTTTCTTAGCTATTACATTATCCAACTCATGGATATGGATGCTGGAGAAGGTGTGTGTCTGTCTGGTAGCTCAGTCACTATCGCCACTTGTGTTCTCACAGCAGCAAAGAATGCAAATTGGAAATACCTAAAAATCCTCTGGGATTATGTAATTCTGAACTGGCATCCACATTTTGTTGTATTCTGTATGCTCACACTGATATTGAGTTATACATTGGTTATATACCCTTACTACATTTAAGAATATAGCAGTTGGCTTTCTATGAAACTTATTTTCATATTTTGCTTTAGAGTCAAGGAAGGAATGGAGATGAATGAACGCTTTTGAACCAAGTGCCAAGCGTTATGCTTTACATACATATGTTAAATAATCCTGGCAATGACTCTGCAAGAGAGGTAAAATAGAATCTATGACACAGATGGCCCTCAGGTCAAAAGATGTGCCTGAGTTTATCTCATGCTCTAGTGCCAGGATCTCAATGCCTACATCTGTTACTCCTTCTCTCCCTGTTACATCACCCTTTCCTTTACTATATATTTTAAACTTTATTATGTCTTGATTTTAAAATGTTCAACTGCCTAATGAGTCCTGTTTATTTTGTTATGGACATTTTAGATATATTTTACCTTTTATTATATTGCTGTATAACATAGTACAGTGCACATAGTGTTAAGTGTACAGCTTGATTTTTCTCCAGTGAACATACCCATGTTATTAGCACCCAGGTTGAGAAATAGAAAAATACCAGCATCCCAGAAATGCTCTTTATTCTCTATTTTATTCTCTTTCCCCAAACTCTCCACTCCAAGAGTAACTGCTATCCTGACTTCTAGCAGCAAAAATTATTTTTGTTAGTTCTTAAATTTTATGTTAATGGACTCATACCGTATGTACTTTTATATCTGGATACTTTTTCTCAACATTTCATTTATGAGATTCATCCTTACTGTTGCTTGTAGCTGTAGATTGCTTCATAACATTCTATTGTGTGAAGATTCTCATTTATCCATTCTTCTGTCTCTAGGCTTTTTACTAGTTTCTAGTTTGGGGATATTATGAATAGTGCTGTTATCAGACTAGTATATGTCTTTTGATAAACATAAGTATATGTATGTTGGGTATATACCTAGGAGTGGAATTGCTGTCTTTTTTTGTTTGTTTGTTTTTAAAGAACAATTTCAGTAGGCATACTAAATCATTAGTTTATTCAACAAATATCTTTGGAGATTTTTAAACATTCCTATGCCTAATTCCACCTTAGCAATTTAAATTCAGGTCATCCATCTGGAGTAATGATGAAGGACAGAGGAGCCCTAAACTGGGGCTTAGCCTGGGAGGGTTCTTGGCTTTGCCTAGGAAAGAACTGCTCTGAAGTGCTATGGCTCTGTGACTGCTTCCGCAGAGCAGGGCTACCCCACAGGCAATGTGGTGGGCATAGCAGCTCAGAAGCAGTTCTGTAGTCATATTTCTATCCATTTCTAATTACATGCAGATTAAGGGGTAGTCTATGCAGAAATTTCTAGAAAAGGGGTGATAACTTCCAGGTCATTGGGTCTTTGCCATGAAAAGGTATGATAACTTTTGGGCATTGCCAGGGCAATGGTAAACATGGCACATTGGTGGGCATGTCTAATTGGGGGGTACCTCCAGACCTGGTTTTAAACTAGTCCTCAATTTGGTCCTGTGACAGAGCTCCGCCTCCAGAGTTAAGTCCCACTTCCTACCTGATTAAGACTAAGTTATCTCATTAAAAACAAAACTTCATGAAAGTTCACTTATGTAGCAGAAGTTGAGAATAACTGATCTTTTTTTAATTGCAAACCATGTTAAATATTCCTTAGATATATTTTTTACACTTTATATAAGGGTATGTGTATATACATATATGTGTATATTATCTAATGATATTTTATAAGTGTAAACAAACACATTTCTATTTAGCTACTTTCAATCATTCTCTTTCATTTTTAAAAAGAACAAGATATTTTAACTTGTTTCAGTTCTATCTAGTGTTTACTTAGTGCCTGTTTTGTGTTTAGCTCTCAAGGATTTGATGTTTTCATATAGCAGGTGTTTTTCAGGCCAAATAATTAAATTGTTTTTGTTATAAAAGTAATTTATACTCTTTGTAAAAAAAAATAAATGAGGCAGTAGAGAGAGATATAAAAATGAAAGTTCTGCTTGTTCACCTACCACCTCTCAGTCTTAACTTTCCAGAGGCAACCACCATCTCCCTCCTCCATTTTCTAAGCATATGTGAGGTGTTTGACTTTTGTTTGGTGATATGGTACTCTCGTTTGTGACCTTAGGCTAGCCAGGTCATTCTGAGCCTGTTTCCTCTTCTATAAAATGGGGTGGCAACACCTCATAGGATTATTGTGAGGATGAATGTGACAACATCTGGAAAGTAGCAAATATAGTACCTGGCATGTGATAGGCACTTCATAAATGGAACAATTAGGATTATAATTATGATACTGACTAACAGTCTGCTTTCAGAACAAAGTACTTTAATAAGGTAAGAGGAAAGTGCTTTGTATGATACATTTAGGCAGTATTGCTCACCTTACAAAAATGTCTATTCCATTTTAATCCAATTTCCACATAAGCAGAAGCAAGTTGGAAGCTTGTGCCATTCACAGAAAATGTCAGAGATAATGTTCTTATAATTTGCTGAGTTACAAATATGCCAAGCTTCCTGCAGGTAAATTTTCTGGGATCCAGACATCTCTCACTGTCAGAAATATGACAAAGTTTCATGCTTATATTCACAGCTTGT